>NC_053394.1:392481392-393081392 GCF_905171765.1 Bufo bufo | reverse complement strand
ATAGGAAAAATGCTGAACTTTTGTTGAACAAACTTCGACGATCTGGTAACAAGCTGTACTGGAACGCTGGGGGTGAATTCATTTACAAAGATCAAGCTATACCTGTAGCCAACGGGTGGGACTTTACGATAATTTAAAAAAGGGGGTCGCACGATCGTAACAACAACCCTTGCGTTAACGCGAGGCTCTTTATTATCTTAAAAGAGAAAGCCTCCTTTGTTACAGACGTCTTGGTTAACGTTGTAACTTTTACTTTGAATGTATAATAAATTGTATTTGTATGTAGCACCTGATAATGTTTTTATTTGTTCTACATAACTTTGTTACAGACGGCTTGGTTATCGTTGTAAATTTTATTTGACGGTATATAAAAATGTATTTGCATGTAATATCTCAATGTTTTTACATAAAATGACTTTTTAAATAAAAATGTAGTTGTTTTTTTCTTTTTACAATAAATAAATATTTTAATGTCCGAATTGGTTACAAAATGATGGTTTTCCTGGTTCGGGTGTTGTTATAGGTATTTTCCATTCTGTCAGCAGGCGCTTGCCATCTTCAAAGGTCCGGATTACATGAGTTTGACCATCCTTAGTGAGGAGCAACTTTAGCGGGTATCCCCATTTGTAAGGACTTTAAAATATTCACCAAACTAATTGGCAACAGATTATCCACCATTAAGGGCAGGATGACCGGTCGGGCACTTCGGACGTGGTCCGAGGGCCCGGCCAGGATAGGGGCCCGCTGCAGCCGTGCACATAACATAATGTGCACAGACTGCAAAGTTATTCACCCGGGCCCGGCTATCTGGGCCCGGCGGCTGGCACAGCGTCCCGAATCGCGATATTACCTATAGTATTCCCTGCGCAGGCAGGCGCGATAACAGTGACGTGCGCCTGCCTATCTACGAGTGAGCACCAGGAGTCTAGGACACAGGTAAGTATTGGCTTTTATTTTTTTGTGTGCCAAGCCAACTTTGGGGGACATTACTGGGGGCACAGGAGGCGAGGATACATATTACTGAAGGGACAATGGGGAGCAAACTACTACATGGGGGCAGTGTGGGGGACAATTAATACTGTGGGGGCAGTGTGGGAGACAATACTGTGGCGCAGTGTGGGGGAAAAATTACTACTGTGGGGGCAGTCTTGGGGGAAATCAATTCTGTGGGGGCAGTGTGGGGGAAATTAATACTGAGGGGGAAATTGATACTGTGGGGGACAATAGGCACTGTGTGGGGGACAATTGGTACTGTGGGGGCAGTGTGGGGGACAATAACTACTGTGGGGGCAGTGTGGGGACAATTGGTACTGTGGGGGAAAATTAGTACTGTGAGGGCAGTGTATGGGACAATTGGTACTGTGGGGGCAGTGTGAAGAACAATTATTACTGTGGGGGACAATTGGTATTGTGGGGGACAATTACTACTGTGGGGGCAGTGTGGGGGGACGATTACTACTGTGGTTGCAGTGTGGGGGACAATTGGTACTGTGGGAGCAGTGTGGGCGACAATTGGTACTGTGGGGGCAGTGTGGGGGACAATTACTACTGTGGGGGCAGTGTGAGGGACAATTACTACTGTGATGGCAGTGTGGGGGATGTCACTATTGGGTAGGAACTATAGGGTCATTTCAATTACAAGGACAGATTGGGGGACATTATTTTTCAGGGACACTATAGAGGTATTATTACCTGTAGCACAATATAGGATGTTATTATTACTGGGGGTACTCTAGGGGACATTATAATTGCTGTAGACACCACAGGGACATTTGGGGGTCATTTATCAAACTGGTGTAAAGTAGAACTGGCTTAGTTGCAACCAGATTCCACTTTTAATTTTAGACAGCTCTTTTTGAGAATGAAAGGTGGAATCTGATTGGTTGCTATGGGCAACTAAGCCAATTGTACTATACAGTTTGATAAATGAACCCAATTATGAGACATCTAATATGTTTGTGTAACAAACTCTGTATAGACGAGATGCGGTTGAAAGAATTTGTCATGGCAGCCTGGGTCAAACGGAGGAGAAGAGGAAAGAGAAGATCTACATGACAGGACAAGTAAGAGGTATGTGGTGCTGTATTCTCCTATATGTAGAGCTGGCTCACTACTGTGTTTTTTTTATGATAAGGCTATCACACTAGCGTTAAAGTTTTCCGGCATAGAGTTCTGTCATAGGGTCTCAATACCGGAAAAAAACGCTTCCATTTTTCCCCATTCATTGTCAATGGGGACAAAACTGAACAGAACAGAATCCTCCAAAATGCATTCCGTTCCATTTAGTTGCGTTCCCAGACCGGAGAGCAAACCGCAACATGTATTTTGCTTTCAATCCTGGGATGTGGAGCAAGACGGATCTGACACAATAGAAAACGGTTCCGTCCCCATTGACTTTCAATGGAGTTCATGACGGATCTGTCTTGGCAACGTTAAAGATAATACAACCGGATCTGTTCATAATAGATGCAGATGGTTGTATTATTAGTAACGGAAGTGTTTTTGCTGAACCCTGCCGGATCCAGCAAAAACGCTAGTGTAAAATAATTTATGTACCGTATATACTCGAGTATAAGACAAGTTTTTTGGCACATATTTTTGTGCTCAAAAAGCCCCCTCGTCTTATACTCGAGTCTAGGTCTGTCTTAGCTCCGGTAATAGCAGGCAGCGCGGGGGGGGGGCGGCGCTCACTCACTGACGTCACGCTCCTGCGCCGCCTAGTGGGAGCAGGCGCGTGACGTCAGTGAGTGAGCGCCGCCCCCCGCACTGCCTGCTATTACCGGAGCTAAGACAAAGTAAGATATCCTAAAAATCCGAGTAAAGTTAAAAGTAGTTACTGATTCGTTTATAAATATACTGCTGTGAGCGTCGGGGAGGGGGATCTGTGGATGGCACTGTAGGGGGATCTGTGGATGGCAGCCTGTATTTAATGCAGAGTGTGTGTGTATATAATGCACACACTCTGCATTAAATAAAGGGAGTCAGAGTCAGACTCCCATCAATCTGAGTCACCCTCTTGCAGATGTGTGTATATAATGTAGAGTGTGTGCATTATATACACATACACTCTGCATTATAGCTGCATTTCCCACACTAGTCTTATACTCGAGTCAATAATTTTTCCCATTTTTGGGGGGTAAAATTAGGGGCCTCGGCTTATATTCGGGTCGGCTTATACTTGAGTATATACGGTATTTTAAATTTGGCAACTAAAAATTTAATTTGGCTCCTGGGTATTTTTGCAGTCCTATGTAACACTACAGATAACATAAGGTAAAAGGGTTCTTTGGGATTTAAATATTGATATAGGTGATGTGGGCGGTGTGACTTGAGGGTGGGCGGGGACACAGGGGCCCCATAATCTCCTATGGCCCGGGGGCCCCATGAGTTATCAGTCCGCCCCTGTCCGCCCCTGTCCGCCATCCTCCCCCACCTAGTGAAAGAGGACCAATCTGGATTTGTTAAGGGCAGACAAGCCTCAGATAATACGAGACAGCTGCTTAACCTTTTCAATATAGCAGAAGTTAAAAATATTCCTACGGTAGCAGTCACATTAGATGCGGAAAAGGCGTTTGACCCCCTTCACTGGTCATTTGCCTTTTCTATCTTGGGGGAGATGGTATTCTCTGGACCTATAGTTTAACGCCGTGCAAGGGTTGTACTCAGATCGTACAGCCAGGGTCTTTGTTAATGGGGTCCTTTCAGAGGCATTTCACATTACTAACGGCTCTCACCAGGGATGCCCATTATCCGCTCTAATTTTCATATTGGCCCTTGAACCCCTAGCACAACACATTCGACTTTCGGCAGACATAGAGGGCATAAGAATAGGTTCATCATCACATATCATTTCCCTATACGCAGACGACATTATTCTTACAGTCACGAACCCAAAGCAGTCATTAAAAAATGCCTTCTCCCTCATCTCTCACTTTGGGTCCCTTTCTTACTATAAAATTAATAACTCCAAATCCCTAGCTCTTCCCATTAACATCCCACTCCCGGAACGGAGATACTTAAAGGGCACATTTCCTTTGGACTGGCAGACAATGACCATTCCATACCTTGGAATTAAACTTGCATACCAGAACAACTATGAACCTTTTATTTCCACTATGTCAAAAGACTTCTCGAGTTTTTGCATGAAAGAGGTTTCCTGGATAGGCAGAGTATCTTCGTTTCAAATTATGACTTTGCCAAAATTAATATAGGTTTTACGAGTACTATCAATTCTAGTACCTGAAGCATTTTTCAGAGCCTCTCAGAAACTACTAAACACATACATATGGAACTCGGGTCGTCCTAGAATTGCCCAGTCCATAATGTTTAGGAAAAGAAGGGCAGGAGGTATAGGCTTACCATCCATCAGAGACTATTATTGCTCAATAGGTCTTTGCTTTCTTAGAGAGTGGTGGAGCCCTGCCCCAGGCAAATCCTGGGCACAGATTGAAGCTTACTCCCTAAATGGGGGCACTCTGAAAGATTACCTGTGTGTAGCTACATGGAAATGACATCCCCCAAAATCTACTCTCTTAACCGTAACAAATGCTGGAATTTTATGGTCTCAACTCTACCGACAGCAAGGTAGCCCGAATCTCACTCTGCTTACTAATGCTTCGGTCTTTGTGCTGGAAAAACTCATAGGTAACATTGACTTATCCTCTTGGCGCGCTGCAGAGATATCCTCAATGGCACAACTGATTGAAAATGCATCAATGGTTTCTTTTGAATCCCTCCAAAAATCTAACAACTTACCTCAATCGGAATTCCTTTCATACCTACGGGTTCGCCATTGCCTTGGCTCCATCCTCCAAACACCCCCTAAGATCCAATCTGATATTATCAGACTGTTTGAAAATCCATCACTGTTCCAACATCAATCTACTCGATGCATATATGACTTACTAGGGGACAAGCTGAAGTTCATTAAAACTCCTCCTATGTTACATTGGGAAAAAGATTTACACACATCCTTTACTAAGGAGGACTGGGCCAGGGTGGTGAACTTCATAACATCCACTTTTAAATGCACCACCCATTATGAAGCTGGGATGAAAACCAAGCTCAGATGGTACTTCACTCCACACAAACTGAGCATCATATACCCAGGTACATCCTCATGCTGCTGGAGACAATGTGGGAAAACCGGTACTCTATACCACATTTTGTGGTCATGTCCAAAACTAGCCAACTAGGCAAACATTCTCCCTTGTCTCACAAGTCATTGGTATACAGGTCTCCCCATCTAGCGATGATGATGAGCCCCCAAGGCGTTTGAGACGCTGGCAGGCGGAGCAAGGGGACCGCCATGCTAGGGACCCTGTGGCCCACACTAGTATGAGCAGCTATGGAGCTCGTACTAGTATTCTGGCCCACCAGTTAAGTCCACCAGAGCCCCCTACTAGTAAACTTGCATGGTGTACCCCAGAGCATTTTGAGCCTGTGATTCCTGATTTTATTGGCCAACCAGGAATCCAGATTACCACAGTGGGCTTCACTGAATATGACTATTTTATTATTTTTTTAGTGACCACTTTGTGAATCTGATGGTGGAGCAAACGAACGTGTTTACCCAACAGTTCATTGCTCAACACCCGGGCTCCTTTTTGGCTAGGGCCGGTGGCTGGACTCCGGTCAGTGCAGCCGAGATGAGGACATTTTGGGGCCTCGTGCTGCACATGGGCCTAGTCAAAAAAAACAGTGTCAGGCATTACTGGAGTGGGGACTTCCTCTACCAGACCCCACTTTACAGTAAGGCCATGACACATATCCGGTTTGAGGCCATCCAGAAATGCCTGCATTATGCAGATAATGCAGCATGTCCCTCCCCCCCCCAAGGTAATCCTGCCTATGACCGTCTGTACAAAATCAGGCCGGTCATCGATCACTTGTTGGCCAAATTTTTGGAGGCCTCAAACAGAATTCCCCCTTTAACTGGTCTTCTTCCTATTTAACTTATCTAGGCGTTAAGATTAGTGCAGATCCAACCCAACGTTTTTGTTTAAACTACACCCCCTTCATGAAAAATATTTCTGACACCTTAGCTAACTTAGACCTTCCTATCTTATTTTGGTTTGGGAGGAAAAACATCCTTATGTCCCTTACTTTACCAAAATTGACCTATCTGCAGCAGGTACTCCCCTTCCCAATCCCGTACTCATACTACGACTCCTTGAGGTCACTCTTTAGAGCATTCATATGGAACAAAAAGAAAGCTCGTCTTTCGTACAAATCTCTTAGACGCCCCAGGAGGATGGGTGGAATTGCCCTTCCAGATCCTGAACTCTACGGAAAAGCAGTTCTCCTCTCTAGAGTAGTAGATTGGTTAAGGAATCCAACTCATAAATCATGGGTGCCCATGGAACAGTCGTTACTTGGATCCACCTTTAGAGCCTTGTTGTTAGGTAACAAAACCCCCCAACCCCTTCCACCCTCCACTACCCCCTCAATAAAACCTACTTTATCTGCATGGAAGTGGCTTCAAGAAACACAATACTCAATACCTTTTCCATCTCCAATCCTTCAAGACAGGGATATTTTCTGTCTAGCCCCGAAAGCACTTTATAAAGGACTACCCTTAAAAAAGAGGAACTCTACTGTTTGGCTGAAAGACCTCTTCCGAGACACTCAGTTGCTCTCTCTGGAAGACATGAGATGCAAGCTAGAAGTAAGACAGTCACACAGTCTGATTCCCAGCGGGTGTATTTCGACTTGCCGGACGATCAAGTGGCCAACTACCAAAAAGTCGATGGTGAGATTCTGGCAAGACTGGGGGTGAATGTGTTGGCTGAGCCTGCAAGACCCCAGTATTATAACTTACTTCACCTCTTGAAAAAAATATTGGCTACAGCCTGATGTGGCGAGTCCCACTGCTATGCTGGATCGTATGTTAGCCGATAAGTTCTGGAGGGCTAACATACGATCTGCTATGCTGGATCGTATGTTAGCCGATACGTTCTGGAGGGTGTCAGAAGCCTGTCCATGTAAGGGCTGACTGTCCCCATCGGGTTGAGCCCATGGACACTAACTATGGCTATCGTCAGTCGCTATATGCAAGGAGGTTGTGTGCAACAGGTACCCAAGAGTCTCTAGATCATTTGTGCCAGGTGGATGTGGGAGACATTCCATCGGAGGCTCTGCTGGACTCAGGGAGTCTGGTGACCCTAGTAAGGGCTACCCTGGTCCGGTCCCCTGAGTATACTGGCCAGAAATTCGGGGTGATGTGCATCCACTGAGACTTAAAAGACTACCCCACCGTGCTGGTGTCTCTAACTACGGTGGTCGGTAGATGGACCCACGAGGTGGCTGTCACCACAAATCTAAATTATGAACTCATAATAGGGAGAGACTTCTCGGCACTGTGGCCTGCTATGAGAGTGACTGATACCCATGAGACAGGGGTATCCCTAGCAGAGTGGCCCGGCTCAGGGGGGAGACCAGAACCCTGGGAACCTGAGACCGAAGGGCCAGCGGTAGGGGTTGACCGCCACTTCGGTGGAAGAGGGGGAGATAACCCCGCTAAGTGTGATGGTGGGAGACGTGGAGGACTTGCCGCCGGGTCCTGAATTGGCAGACCTCAATGTCTCCGGGGATAATTTTGGTACCGCCCAACGTCGGGACCTAATCCTATCCCGCGCCTGGAAAATGTGCTAATAGTAGATGGTGAACCACAAGAACCTGGGGCAGAGTCAGTTTTTCCCCGTTTTGCGGTTCATCAGGATATGTTGTATCGGGTAAACCAACTACGGGGTGAGCCTATTGAACAGTTGGTGGTCCCGAAGGCTTATCGCAAGCTTGTGTGAGATCTAGCCCACCAACACGTTCTCGGGGGTCACCTGGGGCTGAAGAAAATTTAGGATCGTATTCTACAGCGGTTTTACTGGCCCAGCATATTCAAAGAAGTGGTAGAGTTTTGTAAGTCTTGCCCGACCTGCCAGATAACTAGCCCCCAGCCAAATTTCCGTAGTCCCCTAGTTTGAAATACCGTTTGACCGAATAGCTATGGACCTCATAGGCCCAGTACCGAAGTCCGCCAGAGGGCATCAACACATCTTAGTCATTCTAGACTACGACACTATCTACCCAGATAGAAATAAGAGATTCCCACGGCGCAAAGAACCAATCTTTGATGATGACACTAACTTGATTTAATAGCTTAGCAGATGGTACAATGCGTTTCGGGGCAGGAAGCATCCCTTCATCAGGTGCAGACTGCTCATACAATACAAACATCTTCTAGACAGACTTAAATACATAAAAAAAATGCTAAAAAGGCACAGATGGGGGAGTGGAAGGGGAGGTCCTGACCCCTCCACATGTTCCAGTACTGCGCATGCGATATGGCATGCAAATTAAAATAATATTTAAGGGTCACTAGTAGGTAAAACATTGGTGGTCCAAGTGGTTTGTGCAAAGAAATCCCACAAAAAACAACCTAATTTTAATGAATGGAGCGGTGTCTGGCTCAGAGATAAAGCCGGAACACATCGCTCTGCTGGGTGCGGTCACATGACTGCAGCGCTGGTCCCGTGACCGCTCCGTAACCCAGCAACCAGACGCTACTCCTCCTGCTCAGTTAGAATGTATGGGCGGGCGGGAGGAGGATCAATTCTGTGTATGTCAGTGAGGACGAGCGGTATTCACCACGCTGAGCCCGCTCATGGGTGGAAGGAGAGTTGGGAGGGGGAAACATAATTAACAAAAATAGAAAGGGGAGGGAATAAAACACCCCTGGACGATGTAAGGGGTAAATCATAGTGAAAGGGGAGGCTGACTAAGAGGGGTGGAGCGTTTGGGGATAAAAACGCCACCCATTACATAGCAACACCTGACCAAAATTATAACAATAAATAAGCATGGATTGGGTAAAAGAATTGATAGTGAATAAAATAATTAATAGTGGATAAAATGAATGCTAAATAACAGGAACAATTAAAAATGAGATAAAAATATAGTCAAACGGTGTTTCAATTGAAGATAAAAGCGACGAGCAAACAAGATAATAACATGGAATGGTGTATAGGATGGGTAGGGTGTCTCAGTGCGTGAGTTAGGGGCACTAATGTCAGAAAAGATTAGAGAAAATCTGAGGGTTGTATATAAGGGCAAGGGGAAAAAATCTGGGGGTTGATCATCTTGAGCCAAAACAGTACCGTAGATGTTCTTACGGTTCAGAGATCCCTTTCATAAGTTAATCTCAAATGCTTCATTGAGGCTGCGTGGATTCAGACAGTTGAGCTTATAGATCCAAAACATTTCTCGCCTCCACAAGGTTTGGATGATGTTGTAACCATTAGATTTAATCTGCTCTATTGGGGTAATGGAAAATCCGAAGAACGAGCCTTGATGATATTCAGTGGCGTGCCTGGAGATACTGTGCTGGAGAAATCTTTTTTTAACATTAGATCTGTTTATTCAATCTGCTGCGGAGGGTCTGGATGGTCCGCCCCCACATACTGGAGGCCACAAGGGCATTTGAGTACATAAATTATGTTTGAAGAGCCACAATTCAGATGTCCTTTAATAGAGAAGGTATTGCCGCTGGAGTTGTGAACAGTAGTAGTAGTGCGTATGCATTTACAGCATAAGCACTTAGGCTGCTTACACTTGAAGCTTCCCATTGGACCGGTCTGCCCAAACTTTAATCAAGACCCGGTTTCTGTTTAAGTTGCCTGGGCGCCAGTAGGTTCTTCAGGGACTGGGCCCTCCTGAATGTGAGGCGGGGTCTCTCTGGCAGAATCTTGTTCAGGATGGGGTCTCGTTTGAAGATGAACCAGTGTTTGGAGAGGATCTTTTTAATCATGGTATGGTTGCTGTTAAAAGTGGTTAGGAAGTTGGTACTATAATCTCCCACAGAAGGGTCCTTCTTGGTGGTCATGCTTTCTTTACCCGGTAGGCAATCTTCCTGTGTGAGCGCACGGGCTCTATTGAAGGCTGCTTCTATTATCCAAGGGGGGAAGCCTTTCTGTGTGAATCTGGTCAAGGCTCGTTCTTCGGATTTACCATTACCCCAATAGAGCAGATTAAATATAATGGTTACAACATAATGGTTACAACCCTCGGATTTTCTCAAATCTTTTCTGACATTAGTGCCCCTAACTCACGCACTGAGACACCCTACCCATCCTATACACCATTCCATGTTATTATCTTGTTCGCTCGTCGCTTTTATCTTTAATTGAAACACTGTTACAGTATACCATTCATAATGCGAATATTGCTCCTATGGATCGCCCTATCCTGTACTGCGACCAGGATTGTATAGTTCATCTTAGACATCAATTTGACTATATTTTTATCTCATTTTTAATTGTTCCTGTTATTTAGCATTCATTTTATCCACTATTAATTAATTATTTTATTCACTATCAATTCTTTTACCCAATCCATGCTTATTGATTGTTATCATTTTGGTCAGGTGTTGCTATGTAATGGGTGGCGTTTTCATCCCCAAACGCTCCACCCCTCTTAGTCAGTCTCCCCTTTCACTTTCACTATGATTTACCCCTTACATCGTCCAGGGGTGTTTTATTCCCTCCCCTTTCTATTTTTGTTAATTATGTTTCCCCCTCCCAACTCTCCCTCCACCCATGAGCGGGCTTAGCGTGGTGAATACCGCTCGTCCTCACTGACATACACAGAATTGATCCTCCTCCCGCCAGCCCATACATTCTAACTGGGCAGGAGGAGTAGCGTCTGGTTGTTGGGTTATGGAGCAGTCACGTGACCGCCGCTGCAGTCATGTGACCGCACCCAGCAGAGCGATGTGTTCCAGCTTTATCTCTCAGCCGGACACCGCTCCATTGATTACATTTTTTTTTTTTTTTTTGTGGGATTTCTTTGCACAAACCACTTGGACCACCAATGTTTTACCTACTAGTGACCCTTATATAAATATTATTTTAATTTGCATGCCACATCGCATGCGCAGTACTGGAACATGTGGAGGGGTCAGGACCTCCCCTTCCACTCCCCCATCTGTGCCTTTTTGGCATTTTTTAATGTATTTAAGTGTGTTTATAAGATGTTTGTATTGTATTAGCAGTCTGCACCTGATGAAGGGGTGCTTCCTGCCCTGAAAAGCGTTGTACCATCTGCTAAGCTATTAAATCAAGTTTGTGTCGTCATCAAAGATTGGTTCTTTGCGCCGTGGGAGTCCCTTAACGGAGGCTGCCAAAGAGAAAACTGTCTTCATTACGCCTGAGGGGCTGTATCAATATAAGGTGTTACCCTTTGGTCTGCATGGCGCCCTCGCCACTTTTTAGTGACTAATAGACATCATGCTTTATCCACATCGTCGGTACACTTCAGCTTACCTGGACGATATTGTCATCCACAGTACCAACTGGGAAAGTCACCTACCCAAAGTGCAGGCCGTAGTGGACTCCCTTCGGAACGCTGGCCTAACCGCTAACCCAAAAAAATGTGAGATAGGATTAAAAGAGACTAAGTACCTGGGGTATGTTATTGGGCGCAAAGTCATCAAACCCCAAGTGAACAAAATAGAGGCAATACGGAATTTGCCCCGACTTGTCGCCACTATTCAAATAAAGTCATTCCTGGGAATGGTGGGCTATTACATGAGGTTTGTTCCACACTTTGCTACTCTAACCGCGCCCTTGACAGGACCCTTGAAGGGACACAAGTCAATGATTGTTCGCTGGGATGATCAGGCGGAAGAGCCTTTCTCCGCTTTGAAGTCGGCCCTGTGCAGGTCCCCGGTTTTGGTGATGCCCGACTTTAAAAGGGAGTTTATAGTACAGACCGATGCCTCCGAAGTAGGCCTAGGTGCTGTACTGTCCCAGGAAGTCAACGGGGAGGAGCATCCCATTGTCCTCCTCAGACGTAAGCTCACCCCAGCCGAGACCCGGTATAGTATAGTGGAGACAGAGTGCCTGGCTATTAAGTGGGCACTAGAATCTCTCCGCTATTATTTATTGGGGAGAAAATTCCGCCTGGTGACTGACCACTCCCCTCTCAAGTTGATGAGCCAGGCCAAGGAAAGCAATGCCCGAGTGACCCGATGGTTTCTCTCCCTACAAAACTAAGTTTTCGGTGGAACACAGGGCAGGCCAGTTACAGGGAAACGCGGATGCCCACCGTCCCGGGTACACTGTCTGGCGTGTGTTCACCCCCTCAGGGTTGAACAAAAGGGGAGGGGGGATGTGACACAGTGAGAGGTTTGGTCTGGGAGAACAGGTATTTTCCTCCCAGCATGTGCTACTGGGCTGATTTACAGCCAGGTGAGGTCAAATACCGGACCAGATTTTAAGTGCCGGTCCAGGCTTTGGCAACACCTGGCTATCCTTAAATAGGCAGCTGGGCTCAGAAGCAAGGTCCCTGTGTTGGGATCTGGAGCTTTGTGTCTGGATAAAGGCTTGCTACCTGTTTAGCGTGAAAACAGGTTGGTGCCATGCGGCAATTCTTTGAGGCAGAATTGCCGCATGGTGTGAATTAACACCAACACCGCAAGGTGACTTTTTGTTTGAATATGACTGCTTTTTTTGTCACTTGCCTAAAGTGTGAATAAAACACTGAACTGTTTGAGCCAAAGAACTTGTTGTTTCCTCTATACTGAGTCTGCTAATCCTGTCTACCAGAGCGAAACCCCACAGTGGTCAAAATGGCGTCTGTACTTTTTGTAATATATATAGCGCAGGCACCATGATGTGCTGCAAAACTATAGTGCTCTGTAACTTACTCCTAAGTCAGTTATATCTTTGACCAAATATAGCCGTAACATTTTTAAGTTGAGAATTTTGTATGGCCCCAAATAATGTTACAAATATCTAAATGGCCCTCGGCAGCAAAAACGTTCCCCACCCCTGCTGTAAGGGGTGCAGTCGCTACTGGGCCTAGGAGCCTGAGGGGGCCCAAAGAACCTTGTGCCACATAAGAAGACACCGGTACTATACAAAGTTCATGCAGGTCAAGTTACATCTCTGGCTGGAGGGAAGGGGTAAGGTCAAGAATTTGGCATGGGGCAGGGGATGCAGTTTCAAATTTTGCCTCAGGCCACAAAGGCCACAAAGCACTGAGAGAAGGTGGCCCAAGATGAACTCTTGCACCAGGGCACATGGACCTTTAGCTACGCCCCTGAATATTATATTATACTCTATGCAAGTAAGAAGGATGACTTGCATCTACATGTGCTAGAATAGAATCCGTGGTATGATCTTGGTACTGCCAATCCGATATTAAGGAGACACAAGGAGACTGCAGCCTAGACTACAAAACCTTTGAAGGTAATGATGCATATATTTCCTGATGTTCATGTTCAAGCTGACAATCCAAGCACAAATTTGGTGTACCGTTTGTGGTATTGCATGGTCCCGGCCAAAGACAAGAAACTGTTGTGCCACTCTTGTGCAACCACAAAAGATCTGCAGCAGTTCACAGAGGAGGCCATCTTAAAAGTCTATACAGGCAGAAAATTGTGAGAAGATCCAGACATGTAACGTCTATAGTCAGCTGTAATCCTGCCATCTCCACCTCTCTCATTATACAAGGATAAAATATATAATACTGGTGGATAAAACAAGACTAAAGACAATATCTTCACAGCCTCCTAAAGATCATAGGGGACATTTCATGAGACCTTATCTCCATCTACCTGATTATCCTGTATGACATAGTGATGTTCTTCTAAACCATCCTGTAGAAGAAGAGGACTGGGACATCTCTCGGGTGTTGTTCTCTCTTCCTTAACTGTAGGTGTTGCAGAATCAGGATTAGATCGGATGGTCAGCCATCTTGTCTTAGGTATACATCTTGGGGAACATTTATTAAGACCTGTGTTTTAGGCGCAGGTGTTAACAAAGCCCTAAGCTGCCGGTAGTTCAGCCGAAGTTAATAAGAGGCGCAGGCCTCTCCATAACTTCAGGGCTTCCAACACCAGTTCTATATGTAAGACAGCTTCCAAGTTATCTTACATTTAGACCCTTTTCTACACCTGAAACATTTGTAGAAAATGGTAAATGAGACAGGCCTGCCGGCCCGTTCCCTTCCCCGCCGACAATTGTAAACCTGCCCCCCCATTGCACCGACATCTGCGCCTGAAATACGGCTAATTTAGGCTTATTTCAGAGTAGTAAAGGACCTCCTTTGTGTTGAGTTAATCACCATTTTGAAGTGAATACTGAGTACTTTTAATACTAACTACTTTTGCTGAGAAAATAGAGGCCTTTAAGTAATCGAAAATGTTATGATAGAATGGTGACCATTAGAAAGTAGATAATATTTGCACTAGACGTTGAAGCCTTGGCCAAGATAAATGTATTTGTCTATTAAAACTAACCATTTGCATGTTTATGATCATGATCGATCCTTGGTGTTGGACAGGTGATAAATGAAAGAGCCGATCTTGGCTTTATGGACCATGGGGCTCTTTGGAGGGAAAAATGGAGATTGTTACTTGAATTGGAGAGGATTAATGGAAGGCCCCAGGAACAAATTATTTATGCAAGAAGAGATTGTGATAAGGAACTTTTATCCAATCAGAAGTTGTTGTCGGTGTAACTTGTGTAGAACTATGGTTACGTATGATAATGATGGAATGATGGAATCTGTGTGTAAAACACTGAAGTCTACGTACAGCGACACACTGCAGAAAACTTAAATAAAATTATTAATTATTCCTTTGTTCTCTGAGGTATAAAGGACGGTGTCCAGGACTTAGAGCGCTGCCTTTTACCACGGCTGTAATTCACTTCCATTTACCTCTTATGCCATACATTTTACATTGACTTCAATGAGGTCTTGCTACTCTTCAGATTTCCATCAGAGATTTTAAGCCAAAACCAGGTGAGACTCTAAACACAGAACAGGTACAGAGCTTTCCCCTATACCTTATGTCTGTGGAGGCTCAAATCCTGGTTTTGGCTCACAATCACTGATGTGCATTGTGAATGACTAGAATACTACAAAAACAGCCTGACACGGTCCGGCCCAGGTTCTGATATCAGCACAGCTCCGGATACGGAGCGATTGGTTCCTCATTTTTATACTATTGCAACCACTGAGGAACAAAACGTACAGTTTCGAAATGCGTCTGGTGTAACTGTGGTATTAATCTATCGAGTGCAATTGCAGCACCAACCTATTGAGAGGAATAAACTTATGCTTCATACCATTCCGGACACTGAAATAGCAGAAGTCGGCGTTCCCGTATCCCTACTACACACGCGCAAGTAAGTGTGCCGGCACACGAGAGAACTATAGGATCCAGCAGCGCATCGAGATCATAGGTGAGCGGAGGTCATCAATATCAGATGGGGGGGGGGGTCCGACACCCAGCACCCCCAGCCGATCAGCTGTATGAAGAGAAGGCACACGCTGTGTGCGCCTGACGTCTCCCGTCTCTCTTCCTGCTTGCCATAGACATGACAGCGGCGAGCAGGACATGAGACGGCGCGCGCCTTCTCCTCATACAGCTGACCTGTGGGGGTGCCGGATGTCGAATCCCCAGATATAGGTCATCAATATTAAAAGCCCGGAGAACCCCTTTAAAAAGCAGGTTTGGGAAATTTGCGTAAAAATTTTAAGAATTGTTTCTAAACTTCTAAGCCTGTTCTAAAAAAATAAAATGACATTTACAGAATCAGGAACATAAAGTAGACATATGGGGGATGTAAAGTAATAACTAGTTTACGAGGTATCACTATCTGCCGGAAAAGCTGAGAAAGTAACATTTTGAAAACTGTGAATTTTTTCTGAAGGGGTTAATGCAGGTAAATCTAACCGCAGTTTGTCCGTCATTTCACCATCACACATAATAAAGATGGCGCTTTGATACCTACATGGTGTAGAGATGGGTCTGCACGGCTGATCAGTGGAGAAGACTTCTGGAGGGTCAGGATGCGGACTCTGACACCGGAGGGATTGAATGAAGAAATCCAAGGAATTCCAGAATCTCTCCCTGTTTCCTCGGGTCATTCTGCCCTTCTCCAATGTGGAGCATTAATACTCCTCCTCATATGCGCATGCGCTGCACTCTGCTTGGCTCCTCCTCCCTGTGCTGGCGTGGGGAGCACGAGACCACCGCTTACTGTCCCACTCGCCTGCCTCCTGCGTGTCCTCTTAGTGCCGGGGTTTCCTTCCTGTACGAGCATGCGCCACATAATTAAGTGGTGAGTATTATATTATACACTGATATAAAAGCCTTCTCACACACAGCAGCACCAACCCCAAGATGAAGGCAGCAGATGAAACGCACGTCGGGGAGGACACATCCCCTACAGATGTCTGTCATATCGGTTGGTGATTTTACTATTCTTTATTTTAGTCACTTTACTTGTGAATTTCTTTATGTCGTTCTATGATTTCTGTCTCGTCAGCGCGAATTACCCGGCTTCACACCGCCCCCCCATAACAGTGTCCTCTACAGAGACCTCCATAACAGTGACATCCGCAGTGCCCCCATAACAGTGACATCCACAGTGCCCCCATAACAGTCACATCCACAGAGACCCCATAAGTGTCATCCACAGCGTCCCCAAAACAGTTTTTTCCACAGCACCCCCCCATAACGGTGACATCAACAGCGCCCCCATAACAGTGACATCCACAGCGCCCCCCATAACAATGATATCCACAGCGCCCCCCCCATAACAGTGACATCCACAGCGCCCCCATAACAGTGTCATCCACACCGCCCCCATAACAGTGACATCCACAGCGCCCCTATAACAGTGACATCCACAGCACCCATCATAAGTGTCATCCACAGCACCCCGAAAACAGTGTTATCCACAGTGCCCCCATAACAGTCACATCCACAGAGACCCCATAAGTGTCATCCACAGCGTCCCCAAAACAGTTTTTTCCACAGCACCCCCCCATAATGGTGACATCAACAGCGCCCCCATAACAGTGACATCCACAGCTCCCCCCATAACAATGATACCCACAGCGCCCCCCCCATAACAGTGACATCCACAGCGCCCCCATAACAGTGTCATCCACACCGCCCCCATAACAGTGACATCCACAGCGCCCCTATAACAGTGACATCCACAGCACCCATCATAAGTGTCATCCACAGCACCCCGAAAACAGTGTTATCCACAGTACCCCCATAACAGTGTCATCCACGGTGTTAAATGAATTCGGCCACAGATCTCACACTGCCAACACACAGAGGGTGATGCCCCACATCATATACATTTCAGTTCAGCTCAGCCCAAATTCATTTAACCCTTTAAAAACACTAGTTACTTATTGAAATCAATGACAGTGTCCGTCTGTCCACTTTGCTGCCAGTTCTTGTGCCCAGAACCTGTTTGGGCTGAACTCCTCTGCATATGGTGCGGGCACCACCCTCTGTATGTTACCAGTGCCCGAATCCATTTCAGTCTTTAAATCACACTTTTCTCCCCATTTTGTGCCCGTATTTTAATGCCGCTTTCACTTGATTTCCCCTCTGGACGCTCACTGCAACTTTTGAATAAGAAACCAACTTCAGCCTCGTGTCCTGTATTTATATATCCTTGTGGGTGTGATCCTCTTTTTGTAGTGCCACTCATTTTTATCCAGTCATGTTTTTAGTGATTTTTAGAAAAGTATGAATTTTTATGTTTTAGGCGTTCCAGTCTCCTGCTCCAGTCCACGTCTCTGAGATCCCCAGGATATGTTTTGTATATAACACCCTCTGGTCCAGTCCACGTCTCAGATCTCCTGGATATGTCTTCTATATAACGCCCCCTGCTCCAGTCCATGTTTCTGAGATCTCCTGGATATGTCTTCTATATAACGCCCCCTCCTCCAGTCCACGTCTCTGAGATCTCCTGGATATGTCTTCTATATAACGTCACCTGCTCCAGTCCACGTCTCTGAGATCTCCTGGATATGTCTTCTATATAACACCCCCTGCTCCAGTCCACGTCTCTGAGATCTCCTGGATATGTCTTCTATATAACGCCCCCTGGTCCAGTCCACGTCTCTGAGATCTCCTGGATATGTCTTCATTATAACATCCCCTGCTCCAGTCCACGTCTCTGAGATCTCCTGGATATGTCTTCTATATAACGCCCCCCTCCTCCAGTCCACGTCTCAGATCTCCTGGATATGTCTTCTATATAACGCCCCCTGCTCCAGTCCACATCTCTGAGATCTCCTGGATATATCTTCTATATAACGTCCCCTGCTTCAGTCCACATCTCTGAGATCTCCTGGATATGTCTTCTATATAACGCCCCCTCCTCCAGTCCTTGTCTATGACATCTCCTGGATATGTTTTCTATATAACGCCCCCTCCTCCAGTCCACATCTCTGAGATCTCCTGGATATATCTTCTATATAACGTCCCCTGCTCCAGTCCACATCTCTGAGATCTCCTGGATATGTCTTCTATATAACGCCCGCTCCTCCAGTCCTTGTCTATGACATCTCCTGGATATGTTTTCTATATAACGCCCCCTCCTCCAGTCCACGTCTCTGAGATCTCCTGGATATGTCTTCTATATAACGCCCCCTGCTCCAGTCCACGTCTCTAAGAGCTCCTGGATATGTCTTCTATATAACGCCCCCTGCTCCAGGCTTATGTTATACCTGAAGGAGGGAAAGGCCGGTCTGCAAAACGCGTTTTATGTTAGAAGTGAACTGTTGTCAACTGCTTTTTATATTAATATCTTTGAGCTCGTATCCTGCCCCAGAAGCCTGCGTGCTTACTTCCTAGTTCAGGTTCTTGGGAATCTGTTCATTACCTGCAGATGTAGCTGTGGATCTTCTCAGCTGTGGAGTCTTACATGTGTGGATCTGGTGAGTGTTCCACTTAGGGTGGGTTCACACTAGCGTTATGTAGTCCGTTATGGCTTTACGTTATAACAGGGTTATAACGGAACATAACGGAATCCATTTCCATCTTGCAAAACGAGAAACCAACGGATCCGTTTTGATTCCCATAGACTTCTATTAGGACGGAGCAAAACGGAATGCCTTTTAAAGGCGTCCGTTTTGCATTCCGTCATAATGCAAGTCTATGGGCAGCAAAACGGATCCGTCCTTCCGTCTTATGGATTCCGTTATGTTCCATTCTAATCCTGTTATAACGGAAAGCCATAACGGACTCCATAACGCTAGTGGGAACCCACCCCTAACCTGTGTTTCTATTTCTTATTGCGTTTACAGGAGGAGTCAGACTCCAGGCTGTGCTACAGGAGAAGCTACGGTAATGGCTAAATTCTATACTCCGTAAGGACCTCCTGACGTCACTGCATCACGTGGCAGTCCTAGATCACGTGGGTCAGCAACGGCTGCAACAGCAGAGCCACGCGCTTTTTCAGTTGCAGGATGGAGTTCGCTAGTGTCAGCAGCGCGTGGAGGGAGTTAAAAAAAACAGCAGCGCAGTAGAAGTACGGTAGACCCAACTTATTTTGTACTGGAACTGTTGGGGATGTGCTCTTAAGATGTTGGGCTGCATATACTTGAAGATGGAGCTCGCTAGTGTCAGCAGTGCGGGAAGATGGCTGAGGGATTGAACACGTGGAGGTCAATGTGAGCCGCGTGCTTTTCACTTTGAAAGGGATGTGTTCTTAAGATGGTGGGCAACAGGAGAGCGGCGCGCTTTTTCACTTTTTTTTGCTGTGTGGATGCTCCTAGTTGGGATTGTACATGGGGGGGGGGGGTGCTGTGTGGATGCTCCTGGTTGGGATTGTACATGGGGGGGGGGGGGGCTGCTGTGTGGATGCTCCTGGTTGGAATAGTACATAGGGGGGGCTGCTGTGTGGATGCTCCTAGTTGGGATTGTACATGGGGGGGGGGGGTGGCTGCTGTGTGGATGCTCCTGTTTGGGATTGTACATGGGGGGGGGGGCTGCTGTGTGGATGCTCCTGGTTGGGATTGTACATGGGGGGGGCTGCTGTGTGGATGCTCCTGGTTGGGATTGTACATGGGGGGAAGGGGCTGCTGTGTGTATGCTCCTGGTTGGGATTGTACATGGGGGGAAGGGGCTGCTGTGTGGATGCTCCTGGTTGGGATTGTACATGGGGGGGGGGGGGGGGCTGTGTGGATGCCCCTGGTTTGAATAGTACATGGGGGGGCTGCTGTGTGGATTCTCCTAGTTGGGATTGTACATGGGGGGGGGGGGCTGCTGTGTGGATGCTCCTAGTTGGGATTGTACATGGGGGGGGGGGGGGCTGTGTGGATGCTCCTGGTTGGGATTGTACATGGGGGGGCTGCTGTGTGGATGCCCCTAGTTGGGATTGTACATGGGGGGGGGCTGCTGTGTGGATGCTCCTGGTTGGAATAGTACATGGAGGTGGGGGGGCTGCTGTGTGGATGCTCCTGGTTGGAATAGTTCATGGGGGGGGGGCTGCTGTGTGGATGCTCCTGGTTGGAATAGTACATGGAGGTGGGTGGGGAAGGGGGGGCTGCTGTGTGGATGCTCCTGGTTCACAGCACACAGAACAGATTGTGACAAGCTAATTACCATTGGATGTCACAATCAGCTCTGCTATCTCCAAGGCTGACACCGATTATCCTACTGTTACAGACTCGGGAGGGAGCACACACAAGCAAGGGGAGGGGTAACTTCCTCCCTGCCTGGCTTGCCTTGCTTTATATCTTAAAGATCAGCTACGTCCCCAACAAGCAGGTCAGGGAGGCAGCCCATTTAAGCAACATTCTTAGCAGTAAGATAAGAACTGAGCTATAATGAGAGAAAATCCAAAGGCAGCTACTAGAGCATCTCACCTATGTACAGAAAAAGGGCTCCATATTTTTTATATAAATACATAAAAAAATGAATCTTAGCTGAAAATAATTACAGTTAAAAAAAACTGTTTTTTAAAAAAAATTGTCCACAACGCTGAACATAGCCTTTAAGTTTAACTTTTATAATTTTTCCTTATAATTTTTTTTTAAGGTTTCACATAGATCAGAAAATACTTCTAAAGGGAAGGATGTCGAGAGACCCCAAAATGAAGAATCACAGCCATAGCTGGCCAACAGCCATGTGCACGACTCATAAAAAAAATTGTATGTGTTGTAAATATATAGGGTTAGTGACATTTTTATTAGTAACTCAAGAATCTCTAGGAAGGTCCATATGCATATTTTAGAAGTTTTTGGATACGTTTTATAATTTATATAACTAAAAGACCGGCACTCTCAACACACGGGACCATGTGGATAGTTGTAAATCACAATGCTTTATTTAATACATATATAAAAGAATAAAAGGATAAAATATACACTGACACTGGATAGTTGTTGGATGATTTCACACAGTATTGTGCTAATCTTGCAATGGTATCATGAATCTACAAACATCCAATGATCAATAACGATCCGTATTTTGTAAAACAACCACTGTAGGAAAAAGAAATCATAAATGTTCACATGTAGGTTTTACATGTAGGTTCCTAGAAGGAAGAGAAAATGGAAGTCCTTTTTGGTTCTGTCCTGAGTGTGGACAGACAGTGTGAGATGGTATTCGCTAGAGTAAAGTCAATGTTATATTGTAAATGACTGTCTCTTTTCCATATAAATATCGCTGAGCGATTAACAGTCAGATACGCCTGGTGATCACCCACTATGTGGGCTTACCTTCCCTTCATGCCGGTCAATCGATCAGGTTCCTCGGGGCTCGCTGGAAGCCGGCGTCCCGGCTGTTGCGCTGTCAGCGTCCCACGTGGATTTGGAGGAAAGATTGGAGGAAAGGTGATCACCACTGAAGAAGGGAAGAGTGTTTCCCGAAACGCGTTTGGTACTAAGAGATCCAAATTGGAGATCAGAATAACCCATCTGTGAGAACTACAGTGCACTGTAAGTTTCAACTCAGCCGCTACAACGAACAGCCGAGCCTGAGCAAATTACTGAATACCATCCTATTTGCCGATACGCCATTTCCGGAGCGACAAATCTTTCCTCCAAATCCACGTGGGACGCTGACAGCGCAACAGCCGGGACGCCAGCTTCCAGCGAGCCCCGAGGAACCTGATCGATTGACCGGCATGAAGGGAAGGTAAGCCCACATAGTGGGTGATCACCAGGCGTATCTGACTGTTAATCGCTCAGCGATATTTATATGGAAAAGAGACAGTCATTTACAATATAACATTGACTTTACTCTAGCGAATACCATCTCACACTGTCTGTCCACACTCAGGACAGAACCAAAAAGGACTTCCATTTTCTCTTCCTTCTAGGAACCTACATGTAAAACCTACATGTGAACATTTATGATTTCTTTTTCCTACAGTGGTTGTTTTACAAAATACGGATCGTTATTGATCATTGGATGTTTGTAGATTCATGATACCATTGCAAGATTAGCACAATACTGTGTGAAATCATCCAACAACTATCCAGTGTCAGTGTATATTTTATCCTTTTATTCTTTTATATATGTATTAAATAAAGCATTGTGATTTACAACTATCCACATGGTCCCGTGTGTTGAGAGTGCCGGTCTTTTAGTTATATACGTTTTCTTGCATTTGTGAAGGGTGAATCATTATAGACCAGAGCACCTCTTTTTTGGTTGTGAGAGGGTGAGCTATTTCCCTTTTTCTATCTTGTTTTGCACGTTTTATAATTTATCTATTATTTTAAGGTTTCACATGGAGCAGAAAATACTTCCAAAGGGAAGAATGTCGAGAGACCCCAAAATGAAGAATCAAGTTCTTCTGTGCAGGTAGAATACATATTTTGACATAAAAAAAAAAAAAATTGTTCATAAAAAGCTGTAAGGTTCTTTAGTTGTGTCCTGCACAGTCCTCATGCACACGAACGTGTCCGTTCAGGGGTCTGCAATGCAAGGGCACCCTCCTTATGTCCCCCATCTAAAACTATAGTCCGCACAGTCAAATTTTTTTGTTTGAAATCTCTTTTTATTAGATAAGCAAATAAAATAAACAATCATCATGTCGCATGTAGCGCAGTACAGCGTATGTCACATCACATCAAGTCTAGTCATAGATCGTCAAAGGCAATGCCTAACAATACAGGTTAGGGTGTGACAACCACTTTTCTAGGGCTAAGGGCCCTTGAAATGATTGATCTTACAATGCGTCTGGGTAACGTTCATCACATAACACAACAGTAAGAGGGAGGGGAAGAAGGGAAATAACAGACCCAACAATGTGTCGACCCAAAGCGGCATTTACATTCTGCTCAGGAATAGCTATAAAGGTAATATTGTTTACAATGTCAAAGGCATGGTATAGCATATCCGGACCCAATCGCCAGCAATGATCAGATTGAAGACGAAAGGAAAGAAAAGGGGGAAGTGGAAGGGGTATTGTCTAGCTATTGTAAGGGGTGGCCATCTACCTGCATTTCTAATCAGATTCCCACAGTTGGGAGTTGAGAAGGTTTGATCTATAATCTAGCCATGGTTGCCAAACCTGCAGAAATCTATTTCTGCTATGGTAAGTCCAGCCTATCAGCTCCTCCATCTGACATATTAGTCAAATTTTTTTGTATGACCTAATTTTTGATGGCAAGCACCATATTTCTTGGATCATAGACCAGTACAGGTGAATGGGATGGGTACACGTATGTGATGCAGTTGCCTGCACATTGCACACCTGTTGGTTGCATGATGCAACACAGTCATAGCTGGCCAACAGCCATGTGCACGACTCATAAAAAAAAATCGTATGTGTAAATATATAGGGTTAGTGACATTTTTATTAGTAACTCTAGAATCTAGGAATGTCCATATGCATATTTTAGAAGTTTTTGGATACGTTTTATAATTTATTTATTATTTTAAGGTTTCACATGGAGCAGAAAATACTTCTAAAGGGAAGAATGTTGAGAGACCCCAAAATGAAGAATCAAGTTCTGTGCAGGTAGAAAATATAGTTTCAGAATTGGGTCTATATTTATATAAGGATAGTGACACTTTTTGATTTTTATCTCCTATCATTGGGGGACACAGGAGACCCATGGGTACAGCTGCTCCCACTAGCAGGCTGCAATAAGCAAAATAATGTTGGCTCCTCCTCAGCTATACCCCTCCTGCATACACTGAGGGTAATCTGTTTTAGATTAATGTCTGTAGGAGGCAGGGCACCTGTATTCCATTTTCATTTAGCATTTTGATTTATTTTATAGTTTTCCACTTTAAGTGTGGGAAAGGGAGACACCTGGCCTCTCTTCCCCTCACCATCCATCCTCCCCAAGATGGCAAAGTGGATAAGGGCACCTGCATTTCATTAGTCCCCACCTCCCTCCTCCCCTTCCACTTCAACCTCCCAACCACTTAAGTGCTATTGGCTGAGGAAATGATTATGCTGCTCTGTGTCCTCAGGCTGTCTAAGGCCAGTCATGATATTTGCTGTATCCAGCATCACTCAGTCTTCTTTTTATCCTGTAACAGAGGTTGGTTTGGCTACACTCTTATGTGAAATTCATCTGGTGCATGGCTGGTATGCTATTGATCTCCTAGGACAGTGACGGCTAACCTCCGGCACTCCAGCTGTGGTGAAACTACGACTCCCAGCATGCTCCATTCATTTCTGTGGAGTTCTGAGAACAGCCAAGCAAGTGTGCATCTTGGGAGTTGTAGTTTTACCACAGGTGGAGTGCCAGAGGTTAGCCATCACAGTCCTAGGACAAATTTTAAAAATAATTTCCGCTCCTACTACTCCCCATTTGCCTATGGTTTTTCTGTTTATATCTCGGTTCCCCGTTGTGGCTTTTCATCTCCCTTGCCCGTCCATTGTTGCCTTGATGAGTGGCCTTATTCCATAATTTTTTTTCCCTCTTCTCATGCTGGTGTCACGGCTGTATGTGGGCAACAATAGTAATACACAGTACAGAGCTACTGACTGGACCCAGAACTAGGGAGGATAACGGGTGACCCCTGTCCGACCCTCAACGCTCTCCCTATTCTGCTAAAGCACATGCCCGGATCCAAATGGCGGAAAGAGGCATGCCCACGTGCCTAAGACTAATGACCACTGTAACCCCTACAATAGTGGAAGGGGCACGGCCACCAGTGCCCTACTCAGTATATGGAGGGAACCGTGGCCACCTCAGATCCAGTCAGAAAATAAACAGGAACACAACAATGTCTGCACACTTAGCTGACGGTGTTGCAGCCGCAGAGAAGACGGATCCAAGGACAGGCTGGCAATATCCGGAGTGCTAGCTGCAGCAGAACACAGGTCCAGTGAACTGATAGCTACAAGTGAAGAAACTAAAGCCAGAGCTACAACTGAAGTGAGAACTATAATCCACATCCTATCATAGGAGGAGGGGTGATATAAAGAGAGGAAAATCAAACACATGAAGGACAGCTGTGGTGAAAGAAACCAAAAGTAAACAGAGTAGTGAGAACTCCTCCCAGCTCTAGTAGTGACATCATCACAGGGGTGGAGAAACAGAGCTGTGAGAACGTCCCAAAGCTCTGGTAGTGACAGTACCCCCCCCTCTACGGGTGGACTCCGGACACCCAGGACCCACCTTCTCAGGATGAGCCCTATGAAATGCCCTGATGAGGCGAGTGGCTTTAATGTCCGACACCGGAACCCACATCCTCTCCTCAGGACAATAACCCTTCCAATGAACGAGGTACTGAAGAGAACCGCGGACCATGCGAGAGTCCACAATTCTGGAAACCTCAAACTCCAGATTGCCATCAACCAAAATCGGAGGAGGAGGCAAAGAGGAGGGTACCGTGGGCTGGACATATGGTTTTAAGAGAGATCTGTGAAATACATTATGTATCTTCCAAACCCGTGGAAGATCAAGACGGAAGGCAACAGGATTGATGACTGACAAGATTTTATAAGGCCCAATAAACTTGGGACCCAATTTCCAGGAGGGAACCTTCAACTTAATGTTTCTAGTAGACAACCACACCAGATCACCCACATTCAGGTCCGGACCAGGCACACGTCTCTTATCAGCCACACGCTTATACCTCTCACTCATCTTTTTAAGATTACCCTGAATCTTTTGCCAAATGGTAGACAAAGACGAGGAAAATCTCTCCTCCTCCGGTAAACCAGAAAGAGCCCCTCCCGAGAATGTCCCAAACTGTGGATGGAACCCATATGCACCAAAGAATGGTGACTTATCAGAAGATTCCTGACGACGGTTGTTCAGAGCAAACTCGGCAAGAGGGAGAAATGAACACCAATCCTCCTGGTTCTCTGAAACAAAACAGCGCAAATATGTCTCCAGATTCTGATTGAGGCGCTCAGTCTGACCATTCGACTGCGGATGAAAAGCAGAAGAGAAGGACAGCCGAACCCCCAGGCGAGAACAGAAAGCCTTCCAGAACCTGGACACAAACTGCGTGCCTCTATCGGAAACAATATCAGAGGGAATGCCGTGCAATTTAACAATATGGTCGACAAAAGCTTGCGCCAACGTTTTAGCATTAGGTAAACCAGGGAAAGGTACGAAATGAGCCATCTTGCTAAAACGGTCCACCACCACCAGGATCACCGACTTCCCCGAGGAACGAGGAAGATCCGTGATAAAGTCCATGGACAGGTGTGTCCAAGGACGGGAAGGAATGGGTAACGGGAGAAGGGAACCTGAAGGCCGTGAACGAGGGACCTTAGCGCGAGCGCACGTCTCACAAGCAGCCACAAAACCCTCCACCGACTTACGAAGAGCCGGCCACCAAAATCTCCGAGCAATGAGATCCACCGTGGCTCTACTCCCGGGGTGACCAGCAAGAACCGTATCATGATGCTCCTTAAAGAGTTTGTGACGTAGCTCAGGAGGCACGAACAACTTCCCAGAAGGACAACGGGCAGGTGTCTCAGTCTGGGCAGCCTGGACCTCGGCCTCCAAATCAGAATATAGAGCAGAAACAACTACCCCCTCCGCCAAAATGGGACCCGGGTCCTCAGAGTTTCCTCCTCCCGGAAAACAGCGAGAGAGAGCATCAGCCTTCACATTTTTTATCCCAGGTCGGAATGTAACAACAAAATTAAATCTGGAGAAGAACAGAGACCATCTGGCCTGTCTCGGATTCATACGCCTGGCCGACTCCAAGTATGCCAGATTCTTATGGTCGGTAAAAACGGTGATAGGGTGCCTGGCCCCCTCCAACCAATGGCGCCATTCCTCGAAAGCCAACTTGATGGCCAACAACTCCCTATCGCCCACATCATAGTTTCTCTCTGCCGGGGAGAGTTTTTTAGAGAAAAAGGCACAGGGTCGCCACTTGGCAGGGGAAGGGCCCTGGGACAAAACCGCACCCACACCCACCTCGGAAGCATCCACCTCAACAATAAAAGGTAAGGAAACATCGGGATGCACCAAGACGGGAGCAGACGCAAAATTCTCTTTAATCTTAGAAAAGGCTGCAAGCGCCTCCTCCGACCAAGAGGAAAAATCCGCCCCCTTTTTTGTCATGTCAGTGAGGGGTTTGACAACAGAGGAATAATTCAAAATGAACTTTCTGTAATAGTTCGCAAAACCCAGAAAGCGCATCAATGCCTTCTGATTCTCAGGAAGCTCCCACTCAAGTACAGCACGGACCTTCTCGGGATCCATGCGAAAACCAGAAGCAGAGAGGAGAAAACCCAGAAATTGAATCTCCGATACCATAAAAAGACATTTCTCCAGCTTGGCGTACAATTTATTTTCCCGCAGAATCTGCAGAACCTGAAAAAGATGATCCTGATGGGTCTGAACATCAG
Organism: Bufo bufo; assembly: GCF_905171765.1. Lineage (NCBI taxonomy): Eukaryota > Metazoa > Chordata > Amphibia > Anura > Bufonidae > Bufo > Bufo bufo. The sequence goes on along the minus strand of NC_053394.1, from coordinate 393,053,781 downwards.
GGGAAAAAATCAAAATATCATCAAGATACACCAATACAAATTTCCCCATTAAATGATAGAAAATACTATTAACAAAATGCTGAAAGACGGCCGGAGCATTCATCAGGCCGAAAGGCATAACGAGATTCTCGAAATGCCCGTCAGGGGTATTAAAGGCCGTTTTCCATTCATCCCCCTCTCTGACCCTGACCAGGTTGTACGCGCCTCTCAAATCCAATTTGGAAAACACCTTGGCCCCAACAATTTGATTGAAGAGGTCCGGGATCAGAGGAAGGGGATAGGGATCGCGAATCGTGATACGGTTCAGCTCCCTAAAATCTAGGCAAGGTCTCAGAGAGCCATCTTTCTTTTTAACAAAAAAAAAAACCCGCGGCCACAGGTGACTTTGAAGGACGAATATGCCCCTTTTCGAGACTCTCGGAGATGTAAGTTCGCATAGCGATTCTTTCCGGTTGTGAGAGATTGTAGAGGCGTGCTTTTGGCAGCTTGGCGCCGGGAATGAGGTTAATGGGACAGTCAAACTCCCGGTGAGGAGGTAGCTCCTGAACACCGCTCTCGGAAAACACGTCCGAGAAATCAGAGAGAAATGATGGCACCGTTTTAGTAGACACCTCTGCAAAAGTCGCTGTGAGACAATTCTCTCTACAAAAGTCACTCCACTCATTTATTTGCCTTCCTTGCCAATCAATAGTGGGGTTATGTCTAGTGAGCCAGGGTAACCCCAAAACTAGAGGAGACGGCAATCCGTTAAGGACAAAACAAGATATATCCTCCACATGAGTGTCACCTACAGCTAGCCGGATATTGTGAACAATGCCTTTCAGAGATCTCTGCGAGAGTGGAGCAGAGTCAATAGCAAAAACAGGTATATCTTTATCTAATGTGCAAACCTGAAAACCATGCATGGCTACAAATTGAGTGTCAATAAGATTGACGGCCGCTCCACTATCGACAAAAATCTCACAAGAAATGACTTTGCTCTCTAGCGCCACCCTGGCAGACAGGAGAAAACGGGAACTGCAGGTCAGAGGAAAAGCATCAAATCCTACATCAACTTTGCCCAAAGTAGCAGATGAAGCAGAACTTGATGATTTACCTTTTGAGATTTTTCTCTTATTATCGCTCTTAGTACGGTTCAAGAATCTCCTAGATGGACAAACATTTGCCAAATGACCTATGCCCCCACAACAAAAACAGACCATACTCTGAGGACTAAATCCTCTTTTATCAGGGGCAAGTCGAGCTAGCTGCATGGGCTCCTCCTCAGAGGGGAGCGAGACAGGATGAGGCCCCTGCACACTGAATGAGTCCGCACCACTTCCCCTAGACTGACAATGGCTGGACAGAGAGGTCTCGTTTCTTTCTCTTAGACGCCTGTCAAGGCGTACCGCCAATGACATGGCAGACTCTAAGGACGTTGGTCTCTCATGGAAAGCAAACGCATCTTTTAATCTCTCCGAGAGACCATGACAGAACTGACTCCGGAGTGCAGCATCATTCCAACCCGAATCAGCTGCCCATCTCCGAAATTCAGAACAATAAAGCTCCGCAGACCGTTTGTTCTGGCATAAAACACGTAGGTTAGATTCGGCCAGAGCAACACGATCCGGGTCATCATAAATCTGCCCCAGGGCCACAAAAAATCCCTCCACGGATCGAAGGGAGGGATCCCCTGATGGCAGCGAAAAAGCCCAAGTCTGAGCATTACCCCTGAGCAGGGAGATGACAATCCTCACCCTCTGCTCTTGATTACCAGAAGAGTGAGGACACAAGCAAAAATGGAGTTTGCATGCCTCTCTGAAACGAACAAAATTCTCACTGCCCCCGGAGAACGTCTCCGGAAGTGAGACCTTTGGCTCGCAACAGACTCCATGAGCCGGAGCAGGGCCCAATGCTTGAAGCTGAGTCATAGATTGACGGAGATCCGCTACTTCCAAAGAAAGACCCTGCATGCGGTCAACCAGGCCAGAAAGCGGATCCATGTCAAAAAAGGACGGTTTTGGTGGATTATAATGTCACGGCTGTATGTGGGCAACAATAGTAATACACAGTACAGAGCTACTGACTGGACCCAGAACTAGGGAGGATAACGGGTGACCCCTGTCCGACCCTCAACGCTCTCCCTATTCTGCTAAAGCACATGCCCGGATCCAAATGGCGGAAAGAGGCATGCCCACGTGCCTAAGACTAATGACCACTGTAACCCCTACAATAGTGGAAGGGGCACGGCCACCAGTGCCCTACTCAGTATATGGAGGGAACCGTGGCCACCTCAGATCCAGTCAGAAAATAAACAGGAACACAACAATGTCTGCACACTTAGCTGACGGTGTTGCAGCCGCAGAGAAGACGGATCCAAGGACAGGCTGGCAATATCCGGAGTGCTAGCTGCAGCAGAACACAGGTCCAGTGAACTGATAGCTACAAGTGAAGAAACTAAAGCCAGAGCTACAACTGAAGTGAGAACTATAATCCACATCCTATCATAGGAGGAGGGGTGATATAAAGAGAGGAAAATCAAACACATGAAGGACAGCTGTGGTGAAAGAAACCAAAAGTAAACAGAGTAGTGAGAACTCCTCCCAGCTCTAGTAGTGACATCATCACAGGGGTGGAGAAACAGAGCTGTGAGAACGTCCCAAAGCTCTGGTAGTGACAGCTGGATTTATTGAAAGTGAGTGGCTACTCTCCCACAGAAGTCCCCTCAATCTACCTCAGAGGTCTCCCAAGGAGTGGTACTCTTCCTTCTGCCCAGTTGATTCTTTCAAGTTTACTATGTTTTTTCCCTATGTAGAAATATATCTTCCTAGTACTTACATATTGGGTAGGGTTTGTTTCCTGGGTACTCATGATGCTTGTTGGCCTGGTCTCATATGTACCGGGATTCTACAGAACCAATTTTCTTTCGGTAGACATCCCTCTGTTTTCCTTGTGGTCTATTGTCATCTAAGATGTCCTGGCTTTCTGGTCAGAACTTCAACTCCTGTTCTGTGGTCCAAGATATCCATAGGTACCTTCTAGACATCATTTGCAGTTGTTACAAATGATTCAACTATTCTTGGGGATATTCTCAGCTGCTCTACACTTCTTCTGATATATTTTCAACCCTTTTTCTTTGCTTAACCTAGGCATCCTCAAACTGCGGCCCTCCAGCTGTTGTAAAAATACAACTCCCACAGTGCCCTGCTGTAGGCTGATATCTGTAGGCTGTTCGGGCATGCTGGGAGTTGTAGTTTTGCAACAGCTGGAGGGCCACAGTTTGAGGATGCCTGGTTTAACTGGTCTTTCCGCTTTCTGGCCAGTTTGTGTCACTGGGTATTGTATGCTCTCTGGCCTTCCTGGTTATGCTCTTCCTGTCCTATTCAGGGTTTACTGTTTATCCGTTTTCCAGATTTCCTTGTGGGATCTCATGGCCAGCCTTAAATTTGTTCTGTTTTTTTATTCACTCCCCTCGTATTGCTTTCTGTCCCATGGTCTCCTGTGTCCCCCAATGAACTCAGCGAGAAAGAGATTTTACAGTTGAGTTTTCACAAAAATCTCATTTTCCATTTATTTTCTAGGTGTCACACACAGAAGAAAGAAATATTTCAAAAAATTGGAGAAGTAAGATCTATCAAATACTGATCTTAAAAATATCTTTCACCATTAACTGTTTAAGTAGATAATTTTTGAAAATAATTCCATTCTATAAAATTGCATTAAAATCTTAAAGGGGTTGTCCAGGTTCAGATAACACCCCCCCCCCCCCTTTCCCACGGCTTCAACATCGGAGCAGTTTATGCTCCGATGTTCTCCTTTGCCCTGTGCTAAATTGCGGTAAAAGGTAGGGTAAAGGCATTTTCTTCTGTTCCGGTGACGAATAGGGCTCTCCATGGGGCTGTCAGGAAGCCCGTTGACGTCACCGGCACTGATGGGAGGGCTTTAGTGCTGCCCTAGCCTGTAAAACGGCTAGGGCAGCTCTCAAGCCCGCCCATCAATGCCGCTGACGTCACCGAACACATTGATGTGCGGAAGCTTCCACCCTGGCAGTGTGTTGTAACCACAAGAGCCCTTGCCCTGTGCAACTCAGCGCAGGGCAAAGGAGCGCATTGGAACATGAACTGCTCCAATGCACAAGTCAGGGGGTCTGCCTGGATGATAATAGAGGTATGTCCTGGTTCAGCTCTTAACCCGGACAACCCCTTTTACTTTGAAGCTAGTTTCACACTTAATTTAAGACTCAAAACTTTTTTTTTTGAGCAAAAGTCAAAAGTGGATTCAGCAAGAGTGGGAAGTAGAAGTCTTGGACCCTCACAAAGTCAGTATTGGTCCTCAGCTATTCTTCCTCATGTTACATCAGTAACGATTATTTAGAATGAAGCTATGATGGGGCATGAATAGGTCCACTCTTTTTCAATAGGACTGATATAAAGGGTAGTGTTTCAGTTATCTGTTTTTGAACATCACATAGATGCTGATTAGAGATGCAGAGTGCATGCTTGGCTGCTGCTTAATTAAAATTTATCCCTGCAGAGGTTCTGAAGTTAAGAAATACCAGGGGTTTTGGTACGTCGATTCCTGTGCTCCTTAATTTCTCACTGTAGTACAGCATAAGCCACTTGGGCTAGGAGTGGTTGGCAGTACCACAGTACCATATCAGCAGAGAGACTATAACACTGCATAGTTACTTAGTACGGTTGAAAAAATACATGTGTTCATCATAGTTAACCAAGGGGAGCAGAAAGTTCATGTCCTTAGGAAAGGGATGAGGGTAAAAAAATACCCAAATTTTCTTAGCCATTGATGTTTCTCTATAATATGTTATCTAACCCCTTTTGTGAAGATGTCCGTTGTTGCTGCTGTGACCAGATTCTTATGGTGACAGTCTTGCCTCCATAAAAAAAAAAAAAAAATTCTCCTAAGGAACTGTTCCCTTGGCTTTTGCTGTCAGTTCTCCTATTTTCCAAAGCAGTCATGTCAAATTTGGGCATATGCCAGTGCAAAAAGTGGAAACAATTAGGCTATTATCACTCTGAGCTGCTCTGAAATACAACTTAGGGACTACTGTGCATGTGGCATAAGAGTGCTCTCCATTATGTGTATGCACACCAGGATGGCTAACTTTTTTCTTCATAAAACCATATTATAAAGAAGTCAGTGTATCTTCTCTTTTTAAAATTTTGTAAAATTAATTTTCAAAAATGTATATATATTTATTTTGTATTGCCAGGATATTATATCTGTTTCACATCCTCCAGTCAAATGTTTTGATGCAAAAGTCTCATTGGAGAAAACTATTTCTTCTTTTGAGGAAAGTACAAAATCGAACAAAAAACTTTGGCAATGAAGGTACCGATTTTACATTCAGAGTAAATAACCAACTTTTCAGTATATTTGCTTTATACAGTACAGACCAAAAGTTTGGACACACCTTCTCATTCAAAGAGTTTTCTTTATTTTCATGACTATGAAGGCATCAAAACTATGAATTAACACATGTGGAATTATATACATAACAAACAAGTGTGAAACAACTGAAAATATGTCATATTCTAGGTTCTTCAAAGTAGCCACCTTTTGCTTTGACTACTGCTTTGCACACTCTTGGCATTCTCTTGATGAGCTTCAAGAGGTAGTCCCCTGAAATGGTCTTCCAACAGTCTTGAAGGAGTTCCCAGAGATGCTTAGCACTTGTTGGCCCTTTTGCTTTCACTCTGCGGTCCAGCTCACCCCAAACCATCTCGATTGGGTTAAGGTCCGGTGACTGTGGAGGCCAGGTCATCTGGCGCAGCACCCCATCACTCTCCTTCATGGTCAAATAGCCCTTACTTTCAAAGTTTTCCCAATTTTTCGGCTGACTGACTGACCTTCATTTCTTAAAGTAATGATGACCACTCGTTTTTCTTTACTTAGCTGCTTTTTTCTTGCCATAATAAAAATTCTAACAGTCTATTCAGTAGGAGTATCAGCTATGTATCCACCGGACTTCTCCTCAACGCCACTAATGGTCCCAACACCATTTATAAGGCAAGAAATCCCACTTATTAAACCTGACAGGGCACACCTGTGAAGTGAAAACCATTTCAGGGGACTACCTCTTGAAGCTCATCAAGAGAATGCCAAGAGTGTGCAAAGCAGTAATCAAAGCAAAAGGTGGCTACTTTGAAGAACCTAGAATTTGACATATTTTCAGTTGTTTCACACTTGTTTGTTATGTATATAATTCCACATGTGTTAATTCATAGTTTTGATGCCTTCAGTGTGAATCTACAATTTTCATAGTCATGAAAATAAAGAAAACTCTTTGAATGAGAAGGTGTGTCCAAACTTTTGGTCTGTACTGTATATGTTAACTTCTCTTTTGATTTCAAATACTTCAAGGCTTCTGGCAAAAAAAGAATCTTGTGGAAGAGTCCGAATGTGAAGGGAAACATACTCATTTCCTTTACCGGTGTTCCATATCTTATTGTTGGAAGAAAAAGTCTTCAATGTAATTTAGGGAAAGATTTAAATAGTCATAAGAGTAAGAAAAATTCAGGAGAAAAAAAAATCTGGTATTTCCATATTCTGTACAATGTTAAAATATATTGGACCATTTTTGTAAAATGTTCCCCTAACACCCCCCCCCCCCCTCCCCCAAATTATATTGTTTAAGACAAGGATGCTTAACCGGCGGCCATCCAGCTGTTGTAGAACTACATTTCCTAATATGCCCTTCTGTAGGCAGTCCGGGAATGATCCGAGATTTAGTTTTGCAACGACTGGAGGGCTGTAGGTTGATCATTCCTGTTTTAAGATAAAAATTGTTGAAGTTGAATGCCTTGAACAGGCTGGCCCATGAAACTACAAACTCCATTGATAAAAGGAAGTGTCAGTGTTTTGCCTGTATGTAGTGTTCTGCATGGTAATCCACTTTGTTAGAAATCACAATAAGTCATGATATATGGAAACATCCTTTTTTTAACATGAAAATATAAAAATCCTTTAATTTGTTTCCCTTATAGCTGATTATTTTGTTATAATTCAATTTCACAGACTGAAGATCATTGCTTTAGAAGAAAACAGAGAATTATTCAGAACACAAAGAAAATGGGATGCACAGCTGAAATCCACATTATACATATTCTTAGATTTCCAGACTTTAAGGTTACTTAGTTATTTATATTTTAGATTACTATTATTATTATTATAATAATAATTATAGATTAAAGAGAACCAATTACCAGAATATGGCCAACAGAAACCAACGGCATGTGATTTCACTGCTGGGGTTTAGGGCAGTTTTGGGTCCTCTTTTAAGAAGTTCAATACCATCGAAGTTAATCTACATAAACCCAAATTCCCCTTTTGGCAGTGGAAGGCATGCCATGGCAGGCAAAAAGGAGTAACAGGTATTTCTCTAGTGGCTTAAAGGGGTTGTCCTAAAAAAAATAATTGATAGTTTGCAAACCAGCACCTGGATCTGAACACTTCTCTAATTGCATATCATTTAAATTTAGTAGCCACAATTAGTTATTCAATTAAATTTATCTGTATAGCCTCACCTGCTCACTGAGATGGCCGCACATGCTCAGTTTCATCTTTCAACTGCCTCCTGAGCTGTGATAGGAAGAGCATGGACACGCCTCCTGAGCTGTGATAGGGAGAGCTGAGACACGCCCCTTGGACTGTAGCATAAAAACGCCCTTAGAGCTGTCGGCCAGATCTAAATCTAGCAGAGCAATGAAAGAGGAGAGCTCTGGATCCATGTGAGATACAGGGCTGGTTCTATCTTTGTTACAAAGAGTTTATCATGTACTATATGATGTATTTATTTTTAATAATCATGTGATAACCCCTTTATGGACCTGATTGGGCCAAAACATATCTGAATTAAGATATGACCAACAAGAGCATGGATGTTTGTCATGTATCTAACTTATTTATATGTAATGACTCAATGAAGTTTTCTAAACCTAAATTGAACATTTCAAATATTTTAATTGAATAAAGATTAAATTATTTTGGTTTTATTTTTATTATATTTATTGTTTTCTCTATGCTCTGTGATTATGAACTACTTGAAAGTAATGTGATTATCGAAGTTCCTGATCTTGAAGTCTTAGGCTATTTTCACACTGGCGTTTGGAGATCCGCTTGTGATATCCGTTCAGGGCTCTCACAAGATCAGGACGGATCCGCACGAAACGCGAGTCTGAAAGTAGCCTTATTTGCAGCATAGCATCTGTTATAACCGAACATAATGCAAACTTGTTAATATGGAAAATATTTACATACCTTTTGTTAGTGCTAGTCTGTTTTGCCAAGGATCAAGATTCAAAAATAAATTTTACAGAAAGTGTCTTTAAAATCGAAATTTAATTTTGCAAAGCGTCATGGTATCCAGCCATTACGCGAGTTTCTCTTCATTGTAACGGCATCTGACGAAATTCCATTTTTGTGAAAATGCCCTGAAGGCATAAAGGATTTAAAGTGTAACACATATCAGCAAGCACAAATTCAGAGTGTTTTTTTTAGATACTATATTTCAAGGGTACGTCTGACACCTTGAACAGCATTGAGAGTATATCGCCTGTACTGATCCACACTTCCTAATCTGCGATAAAGACATTGTGATCTGGAATAGGAAATTCAATCTTTTTGGGGATTTTCCAGTTATATCTAATTTTTGATCAATTAAAACACAACAAGAAAACTGGACATTTCGAGTGTAATTGTGTACTATTAGTTTCAAGATCAGGAACAATCTATATCATATTAAAAATAGATCAAATACTACTTCCTATTCACATGGACTTTCAGTGAAGCATTATTATAATATTTCCATGTACTCAAAAAGGATGCAATGCCTCTTTCAGACTAGTGTGTCCTGGGTAGAGCTCATGCCTTGTGTGTGAGCCTGATGCCCCGTTATGGACACTGCTCAATTCTCAGGAGCCCATGGCATTATGATTTATAATGCTGCATGGCCTTACTGCTACTGAATTATATGGACATCATTATTTCACTAAAATTCTGTGACGGTAAGGTTATGCAGAGAAAAAAAAGCCTCAGTATAAATCAATGTGCACCTGAGAAACCCGCCGTGTCGGTAATGGGGGATAACACTCACAAAAGGTAATCTTATTTGGTTCATATGGTGGCAAGCGTCTGTGGCAGCAACCAGGTGAGGGGTAGAAAGAAAAGTGTGTGTTGCCTACAGTCAAGCATGGTGGTGGGAGTGTCATGGTTTGGGGCTGCATGAGTACTGCCGGCTGTGGGGAGCTAGAGTTCATTGAGTGAACCACATTACCGACTCTATATAGAATATGCCTAATCTTATCCACAATTGTGGACAAGAATAGGACATGTTCTATTTTTATCGTGAACGGAATTGCGGACCCGAAAATGCCGGTCCGCAGTTCTGTGTCCCCATAGAAATGAATGGGTCTGCAATTTCGTTCCGGGACGTGTGAATGGGGCCTTATGTGATGGAAAAGTGAATCCAGTCAGGGAAGGAAGCTAGATGGATAATACATTAGGAAGTGCGTTTCGTTCACTTACTGTACATAATTAATTCCATTTTGTTGAAGTGACTCAGACTCTTTAATTGACATTGTGTGCATCAGGCAAAAAGCTGGACATTTGACAATCCACATACTTCGTGTAATTGTACTAATTTTTTTTTACCACAAGCAAATGTTAATTTCCATGCAAAACTACGGAGACATTCCAATATTCAAATCGGTGTAGATTAGACATGAATTATTTAGACATGAATTACTTTTTATCTATCACTGTTGCAGACAAGTCACATTCTATGCCATACAGCACCATGGTATATATTTTAAGATTAAGACATACAACACAATGCTATTACAACAAATACTTGAAGATTTTTACCCATTTCATATATTTTGTGCAAGCACACAATGCATAACCAGACTTGAAAATGGGATTAAATGTATCTCAAGTGATAAATGTCCCTCTGTATGTTTATATTATGGACAATTTCTGAGCTTTGTCAGAGCTGTCCAGTGTAAATAGCTAGATAATTAGGAGTAGATGACATTTTCTTTATAATTTATTTTATGTGCATTTTAAACCAGATTGCAGTGGATACTGAAAAAAGAAGAAAAATTGCAGCCAGGAATTTACAATTAGTTCTTCAAAGTCATGTAGATACTATAAAATCTAATCATGAATATGTTGCCAAATTTCCAAGACAGTGTGACCATATATTCCACGTTACTTCTGGAGAGGTAAGGTTTTAAAGTAATTAGTTTTTAAATTTTATGATTTTGTTTTAGAAAAATAGGTATTTTACACTGCTCAAAAAAATAAAGGGAACACTTAAACAACACAATGTAACTCCAAGTCAATCACACTTCTGTGAGATCAAACTGTCCACTTAGGAAGCAACACTGAGTGACAATCAATTTCACATGCTGTTGTGCAAATGGGATAGACAACAGGTGGAAATTATAGGCAATCTGCAAGACACCCCCAATAAAGGAGTGGTTCTGCAGGTGGTGACCACAGACCACTTCTCAGTTCCTATGCTTCCTGGCTGATGTTTTGGTCACTTTTGAATGCTGGCGGTGCTTTCACTCTAGTAGTAGCATGAGACGGAGTATACAACCCAAACAAGTGGCTCAAGTAGTGCAGCTTATCCAGGATGGCACATCAATGCGAGCTGTGGCAAGAAGGTTTGCTGTGTCTGTCAGCATAGTGTCCAGAGCATGGAGGCGCTACCAGGAGACAGGCCAGTACATCAGGAGGAGGCTGTAGGAGGGCAACAACCCAGCAGCAGGACCGCTACCTCCGCCTTTGTGCAAGGAGGAACAGGAGGAGCACTGCCAGAGCCCTGCAAAATGACCTCCAGCAGGCCACAAATGTGCATGTGTCTGCTCAAACGGTCAGAAACAAACTCCATGAGGGTGATATGAGGGCCCGACGTCCACAGGTGGGGGTTGTGCTTACAGCCCAACACCGTGCAGGACGTTTGGCATTTGCCAGAGAACACCAAGATTGGCAAATTCGCCACTGGCGCCCTGTGCTCTTCACAGATCAAAGCAGGTTCACACTGAGCACATGCGACAGACGTGACAGAGTGTGGAGACGCCGCGGAGAACGTTCTGCTGCCTGCAACATCCTCCAGCATGACCGGTTTGGCATTGGGTCAGTAATGGTGTGGGGTGGCATTTCTTTGGAGGGCCGCACAGCCCTCCATGTGCTCGCCAGAGGTAGCCTGACTACCATTAGGTACCGAGATGAGATCCTCAGACCCCTTGTGAGACCATATGCTGGTGCGGTTGGCCCTGGGTTCCTCCTAATGCAAGACAATGCTAGACCTCATGTGGCTGGAGTGTGTCAGCAGTTCCTGCAAGACGAAGGCATTGATGCTATGGACTGGCCCGCCCCTTCCCCAGACCTGAATCCAATTGAGCACATCTGGGACATCATGTCTCGCTCTATCCACCAACGTGACGTTGCACCACAGACTGTCCAGGAGTTGGCAGATGCTTTAGTCCAGGTCTGGGAGGAGATCCCTCAGGAGACCGTCCGCCACCTCATCAGGAGCATGCACAGGCGTTGTAGGGAGGTCATACAGGCACGTGGAGGCCACACACACTACTGAGCCTCATTTTGACTTGTTTTAAGGACATTACATCAAAGTTGGATCAGCCTGTAGTGTGTTTTTCCACTTTAATTTTGAGTGTGACTCCAAATCCAGACCTCCATGGGTTGAAAAATTTGATTTCCATTTTTGTGTGATTTTGTTGTCAGCACATTCAACTATGTAAAGAACAAAGTATTTCAGAAGAATATTTAATTAATTCAGATCTAGGATGTGTTATTTTTGTGTTCCCTTTATTTTTTTGAGCAGTGTACTATAGGGGATTACTTGCAGACACCCACATTGTCCTGATCATAGCATTGTCTCAGATTTTACACTGTAAAGTTCAAGGAAGAGCAGCACTCCATAATCTCACCAGTGAGGCAAGCAAAGATCTGCAGCACTCCTCCAGTTACAACATAGTGGTTTTTATTTACCTAGAGGCATCAATATAAGCCAACATTTCAACTCCAATGAGTTTATTTGCTTTAACTTGAAACTTGCATACTTTTGTTGCTGGTTGGTGAAGCAAAAGCACTATGCTGGGAGTTATAGTTTTGCAACAGTTGGCGAGCCACAAGTTGGCCATTCCTGATCCTTTTGAAGCAACCCATTAACATTGGTTTCTACAGCTTTGTTTGCTATCCACTAAAATTCCTTTGACATGTCAGCGTTACCCAGTATTTCTTGCCCATATTCATTGGGGGACAGAGGAACCGTGGGTATAGCTGTGTCCTCTAGGAGGCGTTGACACTAGATAAAGCTGTTAGCTCCTCCCCTGGCAGCTTTACCCCCTCCAGCCTGGAGAGAGAGCTTCAGTGTCAATAGGAGGCAAGACCTCCCTGTTCTGCAGGGAAGCTCCTGAAGATTTTTTATTTTAGTTTTTTTCCCCCCTTCTTTTTCAGATGGGAAAACAGTGGACGCCTCGCCTCCCTGTTCTCCCTGGGGTTGAGTTGGCCAGTGCCGCTCTCCCCCACAAAAAACAAGGCGGACCAGGGCAGCCTCGCTCCCCTGCATCCCGCCAGCCAAGGGGTCACCCATCCAAGTCCCCCAATTCCAGCATCCTGCCACTACGGTGCCAGTAGCTGAAGGGGTGACCCTGCTGGACCAGAGGAAGGGTGAAAATGGCAGCAGGTAAAGGGAAGAGGATGAAGATGAGGTGAGTATACTGGTTTAGGTAAGTATTTTTAACCCTCCCCTTCCCCCCGACCATCCCTCCCTTGTTTTTTATCAGGGACATCTTATAGCTGGAAGATCACCAATTCCAGGGGGACCACTGGGGTGCCACCAGTGTTCGAGTGGTAAGACACTCACTTATGTACCACATCCTCAGGCAGTTTAGTCCTGCTGGCACTCTGGCCTAATTCCCTCATTCCCCCTCTACATTCATGCTGGGTCGCACAGGACGTGGCAACATAGTTGACACTGTATGCAAGAGACCGAGCGCACCACTGTGTATCTGGGAGCGCTCGGTCAGACGTGTAGAGAGGGGAGCGGAGGAGGCTCCCGCTCCCAAACACCTATCGCCATGATCCACCCCTTCCGGAAGCGGACACGTGGCAGTGAGCGCGCCGCTCCGGAGGGGGTTAACTGCCGCGCGATCGGCCGTGCACCGCACCGGTGCTCCGGCCCACAAGTTTCCCTGCTCGGCCCGCGTTAGAGGAGTTACGGGCGCATCGCACTGCTCTGGTCCCTCTGCCCCCCGACTGAAAACCTCCGCTGCGATCCGGGGACATGGGCCAGCGGACAAACAGGGAAGGGAGCGTGGAGGCTCCCTCCAATGTAGGATCGCAGGCATCAGGGCACTAGGGGTTAATAACAGGCGCAAATTATTCCCGCCACTCACCCCCCTGAAGCGCTTGGCCCCGCCCCCCTTCCTCAGGGCAGCTTAACCCCCCCCCCCCAGTCTGTGGTACCAAGCTGGGCCTGTGTCCTATAAGGACAAAGACGGACCTCTCATAGTTCCCAATCCGCCCTCGAGGGTCGTTGGTTGATAATCCTCCACCTGCACAGATCCAGGGAGGACAGCTGGAGTTTTCCCATTCCACCATCCTGGGTCGTCTGGTTGATCAAATCCACCTGCGCCATCCAGCGCAGAACCTCTGGAAGTTCTCATTCTACCCTCCGGGGTCATCTGGTTCATCAAATCCACCTGCGCCATCCAGCGCAGAACCTCTTGAATTCCCATTCCACCCTCCGGGGTCGTCTGGTTGATAATCCTCCACCTGCGCGATCCAGTGAAGAACTTCTGGAAGTTCTCATCCATCCCCCGGAGTCGTTTGGTTGATAAGGCTCCGCCTACACACTCCAGTGGACGGACCTCTAGTTCCCACTCCACCCTCTGGGTAGTTTGGTTGATGTATTCCCACCTGCATGGCCTACAACCGCCACGGGCAAGCTTTTACACGGGAGAACTGCGTGTAAGAGGGCCAGAGCAGAACATTCTCCTTCGCACCTCTCCCCCCCCTATTCCTCCCTACGATCTCAGCTCAGACACACCACTCCATTCCTGGAGAGGTTCGGTCCGGGGTGGGGGGGGGAGATATTTGTGATTCAGGATTTCTCTCTCAAATCCGTTGCAACCTTAAAATTGCGTCCACGGTAGCCAGCAGTCCTTGTCGTATGCATTACCCCATCCTTCAAGCGGAGTATTGCACCACTGCTGCATACAATACTTACCATAGGCATTATCGGTGAACTAAATGCTAGAGCGCTGTTCAGTGACGCCAGTGGGCGTTTCCCCCTTCTTAGGGGACTGTATTGCATTCCACTGGGTACAGTATGTACCGTATGCATCGACCTGTTCCATAGGTGGCGTTCTGGCATTATCACCGGTTACAGTGTTTACTGTAGGCATTATTCCTTCCTTGGTGAGTTAATTGCACCCTCACAGGGTACTGGATCTTCCATTAGTATTTTAGGTCTCTTCGTTTCCAGCGTGGCTATTAAGACCGCCATTCTATGCGAAGGTTTTTTTTCAGCGAATGTCATCTGCGGGACTGCATCGTCCAGGATCTATTCAGGACCTGGAGGTTTTTCCTGGGTTTCTGTGGAAGCGGCAATGTTCTGCCACTTCGTTTTTCTCCCTCACGGTCCTGTCCTACAATCAGGGTTGGACCTTAGTCTGGCCCTTAGTTCTTGCAGAGTCAGGCGTCGTCGGCTTCTATCCTTTCCAGCGTTTTCAGGTTCCCTTGAGCCCTTGTGGAGTTTTTTTTTTCCGGACTCCTGTCCTGGAAGGTAGTTTTTTCTGGTCGCTATCACTTCCATCAGACGGGTGTAGAATTCTTCCTGGTTCTTCATAGGGTCAAGGTGGTTCGCTGGCCTGTCCCTTCTGTTCTTCCAAACAGGGTCTCTGACTTCCATATTAACGAGGAAATTGTCCTTCCCTCACTGTGCCCATCTTCTCCCTAAGGAAATGGAGTTATACCATTGGACGTTGTCAGAGCTCTGAAGATCTGTTTAGCAGCCTCCGGTCCCTTCCGCCGTACGGATCACCTTTTTGTCATTCCGGAGGGTCCTCGATGTGGATTGGCGGCTTCCAAGGTGGTTTGCTGAAGCATACCGTGCCCGAGGCAGTGTTCTGACCTTAGGTGTCACGAATACTCCACCAGAGCGGTGGGCGCATCTTGGGCTCGGAGGAATCGCTCTTCGGCTGCACAGTTGTGTAAGGTGTCTTCCGGTCCTCCTTACACATGTTCACAAGAAATTACCAGGTGCATACTTATGCATCGACTGTCGCTGCATGGGCCGCGTGGTCCTGCAGGCGACAGTTCTTAGTTGCCTGCAGGAGCTCTTGCTCCATGGGTCTGTGGTTTTTCCTTCCTGTGGACTGCTCTAGGACGTCCCACAGTTTCTGTGTCCCCCAATGAATATGGCCGAGAAAACAAGATTTCTGTAAAACTTACCAGTAAAATCTCTTTCTCGCTCTTCATTGGGGGACACAGCACCCACCCAGTATTGTTATTCGGCCACAGTTGTGGCTGTTGCTGGTTAGAAACCTGGTTCGGTTCTTGGCATTGTTGCTGTTCCACGTTTTTTCGTTGGTTTACTTACTTGCTTCTCCTACTGCTTCTCACAAACTGAAGCTCTCTCTCCAGGCTGGAGGGTGTATAGCTGCCAGGGGAGGAGCTAACAGCTTTTACTAGTGTCAACGCCTCCTAGAGGACATAGCTATACCCACAGTTTCTGTCTCCCCCAATGAAGAGCGAGAAAGAGATTTTACTTGTAAGTTTTACAAAAATCTCGTTTTTATCATTTAGTATGTACGGATGACTTGCATTATTCCTTCCCATGTGCATAACCTTACAATTGTCAGTGTTAAACCACATCTGCAACTTATCTGGCCAATCCTGTAATCTATCCTGATCCATCTGTAGCACTATACTGTCCTCTGTAGTATATATACAGTATACTGTCCTCTGTAGTATACTGTATATACAGTATACTCTCCTCTTCTGTGTTAATTACTATACACAGTTTAGTGTCATCTGCAAAAATAGATTTTACTGTGCAAGCCTTCTACAAGATCATTAATAAATATATTGAAGAGAATAGGGCCCAATACTGACCCCTGTGGTATGTGGTACCCCACTAGTGACAGTGACCCAATCTGAGTGTGTTCCATTAATAACCACCCTCTGTTTTCTATCACTCAGACAGTTACTTACCGACATTTTCTCCCAGTCCGAGCATTCTCATTTTATGTACTAACCTTTTATGTGGTACGGTGTCAAATGCTTTGTAGAAATCAAGATATAAGACATCCATTGATTCGCCGCTGTCAAGTCTAGAACTTAAATCCGCATAGAAACTGATTAAATTAGTTTGACATGACCGTTCCCTCATGAAGCCATGCTGATATGGCGTTCTTTCTTTATTTTCATTGAGGTACTCCAAGATAGTGATATCGCCGTTTGCTCCTTTGTCTCGTTCTCACAACCGAAAACGACCACCAGAAGTACAATCGGGAAATCCTTGGTGTAGTGTGCGTCGATTCGTGCGCAATTCCTCCAAAATAACATCACGGAGACGTTCTCAAGTAGGATCTAATAATGTGCCTCTTTCCAACGGCTAGGCGAGGTTTATTTATAACAAAAGATGGAAAGCGGTATTACAATCATGACCAATGGGGAGACAGGTTATGGTATGAAGTGATTGGCTGGAGAAGATGTGAAGTTCGCGCATTCGCACACCTATTCGCACTTTTTCCGCTGCCGCGCTTATCCTTGTGCATGAAGAAACCTTCTTTCGACGGTCCTGATCCCTCCCGCCTCAGTCGGCACCATGACACTGGTATCCTGCAGTAATACCAGGCCGGGCACAAATCAGCTACAGGTCGGGATGACCAGACCATCGTGCGAAAGCTTGTGTGCGAAGGAATCTGCGCATCTCCATAGGATAGATGGCGACTATACGGCCAACAATAATTTTTCCACAACAATAGCATCTCTTAGATACCCTTCAAAAAGTTTACCCACGACGGATGTTACACTTACCGGCCTATAGTTTCCGGGCTCTGTTTTTGGACCCTTTTTGAATGTTGGCACAACATTTGCTATGGGCCAATCCTGTGGAACACTCTCTGTCAGTGACAAAAATGTTTTACTTTTTAGTGGCCCCTCTTGCAGGCTACAATATAAAGTAGTTTAATTTAATTAGAGCTTATACTGTATATCCATAGATATACAGTAAAAGCTCAAATGATGGTTTTTATCAGTTGGTCTGCCACATGCTGGCCAACATAGGAACTGCAGCTGTAATACGCTAGATCTCTTCTGAGAGACTTAGGGGATCATTTATTCCCCTTAATAAAGCCCCTGTGCTGGCTGAGGATCCACCGTAGTTATGAAGAGGCGCAGACCACAATTATTTTGTGACTACAGTGATCAAAGCACATTATTCAATTTCCATAACCGAACAATTGCAATGTTAATGAGGTAAACCCTCTTGAATTATATAGATTTCATATTGATAAATAATAATTATACTGACATTTTATTAATAAAGTCACAGTTATACACAATGGCAATTGAATTCAAAGTTTACGGTAGACAGCAGACCGGTAGAGAGTAAAATTTCTCAAGACAAAAAGTGATTTTATGGATCCATTCTTAGTACTAAAAACATGGTTTTGTGGCTACAATCCAATGTTGCCATGTAGAGATAATCATGTTTATATGGATATGCCTATTGACATGCAAATACCCTACCCGATTTGGCTACAAGGGAAGCATTTGTTGGCATCATTTAGGTGTATAATCCTTTAAGAAAAAAAAAAAAATGCTTGCCTATATTATTGTTGAAAAATTTCGTATTACACTTCTAACTGATGTTAATAAATATCAAATGATATGAAATTGAATGTGCAATTATTCCTCATGAAACAAAAAAGCAGATCAGGTTAATGGATTTCACACTGGAGTTGTGAATTTAATTTGGATTGGTCATAACGAGTTCCTTAAAATTTATTGAAATATACGATACTCAATTAAGTTATTTTTATTTTCAGGTTGCCAACTTATGTGAAAAGGTAGACGTACAAAGCTGGAGTTAGAAAAATTTGTGAGATGAGGCGGCACATAACTACATATGTCTCTACTGAACTTTTGGCAGGCTCTGAAGCACCTGCAGAAAATCGGAGGCGATTTTATCCTACAAGGAAGGACATGTGTAACATTATGGCAAAATCTAAGTCACTAACACAGAATTCTTCCATAGATCAATGCAATTTGCTGCATATCATACATGAATGGCAAAAAGAAAACAGTGCTCTTAACATTCATTGTCGGCCTAGTACAGCCACTGATGAGGATAAACCGAGTGGCAGAAACGATTGCTCCAGCTTTATGGCCATCAAATGACATTGTTTGATGCTACATATAGAACAACTCGCTATGCTTTGCCCCTTTTTTTCCTATGTGTTCGGACTAATGTATGCTATGTGGTAGTAGGTGCCTTCGTCACCCAATTTGAAAATGCCGAAAGTATTGAAGAAGCACTTAGTATTTTTAAGTCGTGGAATAAGACATGGAACCCTGTTTGCTTTCTGGTCGATTTTTGCCTGGAAGAGATCAATGCTATCACACACCTTTTTCCTGGTATGTAAATATAAATATGAAGTATTCAAGTGAAAGTATCAAAATATAATTTGGATGATCAGTTCTTCTATTCCATGTTTAAAACACCAGAACCCACAGTTTATATGGGCTACAATTTAGAAGTTATAAATGTTAGCCCAAATATGTCCTTGACTTAATAAAAAAAGATGTTTTATCTTTATTTAAAAGTGCATTTACATGCATGGAATGAAAAAGGTTGAGGAGCAGTATCTCTCCTTTATGTGTCCTATTTGTTTCTGACCCACACCTTATTTTGTATTTAAGAATTGCATATTTGTGCGTTAAATCCATGTGGATTTTGATCCAAACAAGTTAGCAATGTTATATTCAAGTATAACAGTGGGTAACATTTCCTTCATAGATAAAAAGCAATGCAAGAGTACAGTCAAATAGATATATAGCGGCTCACTTAACCTATCGCTATGAGTTGGTGCACTCACCCAGTCACTAATTGACTATTTAAACAGAAAATGGACAGGAGACAGGCACTCACCATCTAATTTACTCCAGACAATCATAAATTAAAAATGTTATTCTCATATAAATTTAAAAAAAATCATAAATTAGTAAAAAATTTTAATCATAATAATCAAAACCACAAACTAACAATATGGACAATATAAAATGTCAAATGTAAAAATTCACAAGTGACTCTATTGCATACCCTAAACTGTACCATGTATCGTATACCTATTTAGATAAAGTACATACAGTCGAAAGAATATATAGGCTCGAAAAACAGGTAATGTCCTTTAAAGCGAGCTTCTAGGTAGCAATATGTTGCCTTTTTATAGTTTTGTATACCAATAGAGTCACTTTTTTACATTATTCATTATTCATTTTATATTGTCCATATTTTAATTTTTTTTTGTTTATTTTATTATGATTACTATTTATTAACTAATTTATGACTTTGTGAATTTATATGAGAATAACATGTACAATTTTTGATTGTCAGTAGTAAATCGGATGGTGAGTGCCTGTCTCCTGTCCATTTTCTGTTTCAAGACTACAGTCAACTAACAAGTGCCTTATGCCCCCCCCAACCCCACCGCACTGCTGTTACTCATTGTTACTCCCCCTCATTGACTCCTTAATGCCCTCCAACATGGTCTCTCTTGAAATGCCTCCACAGATGGAAAAAAATATATATATTTAACTCACTATGGTCTGCAGACCGTAAGCTCTGACTTGGCACTAGTACAGTTAGTAACATTGTTGCTTGCATTTATTGTTTAGTGCTTGATTATTATGCAATTATCTTCAATTTCATCCCAAATAATATTGTTTATATTTTTGCTTCCTTAGATTCCAAGATTTTACTTTGTGATTTTCATAGAGAAAAGGCTTGGATGGAGTGGCTCTCAAAGAAGAATCACAATGTAAGACATTGTCGGAACCAAGTTTTAAAGACGCTGCGTGATATTGCAAATGCCGGCAGCATAGAGGATCTTAATATTGCCCTCCAAAAATTAAAAAATTCAACAATTTGGAAGGAAAATGAGGCATTAAGGCAGTGGTTATCAAACAAATGGTTGCCTGAAATAACGGTAATAAAAATGTATTTGTTTTTTATATGTTGCTACTTGATCTAAATGTTAATATCATTACACAATTTAATAACAACATTATGAATTTAATGATTATGGTTTAGGGGGTTGTTCCAAGTAAAATATCAAGTGGGCTCATGTACACAACCGTATGTATTTTCCATTCAATAAATGACGGATTTGCCTCCCCCCCCCCCCCCAAAAAAATTTTTAAAAAGTCCTGATATCAGTTTTTTGCCGGATTGATTGTAACAATGCCTGTTGTTTGTCAATCAAAAAAGAATAGGATATTTCTATCTTTTGTGTGAATGGACATACGAGCACAGAATGCACACACAAAGTCATTTCCGTTTTTGTGGCGTCCCTATTGAAATGAATGGTTCCACATATGGGCAACAAAAGAAACTGAACAGACTTTGAAAGAAAATACTTTTTTTTTTGCATGAGCCCTGTAACTAGACACCACACGTGTTACGAGAATAGTCTTAACCACAATATTAAATATTGCTATGTGTGTCTGTTAAAAACTTTAGAACACCCTATACAATCAAATTGAAAATAACTGAATATCTGTGATACAATGCAAAAAATCTGGAAAAGCACCCATCTAATGCAATGACGTTTTATTTGTACAAATACACACAGCAGAAATTGAACATCATATTAAAATGTAGCAGAAAATAAATAAAGTTCATTAAAATGCAAAAGACTCCCATACAGGTAGCATGATCAGATATAATGACTGTGGTATGGATGTAAATATAAAAAAAACTTGGCGATAATGCTTCATCTACAGACTACTTCTATAAGGGTCCATTCACACGTCCGCAATTCTGTTCCGCATTTTGCAGAACGGAATTGCGGAATCATTCATTTCTATGGGGCCGCACGATGTGCAGCCCGGACACGGAACTGTGGACCCGCACTTCCGGGTCCGCAATTCCGTTCCCGAAAAAAAAATATAGAACATGTTCTATTCTTGTCCGCAACTGCGCACAGTGTCGGCAATGTGCGGTCCGCAAATTGCGGATAGCATATTGCCGCTGTCAGTGTTTTGCGGATCCGTGGATCTGCAAAACACTTGCGGACGTGTGAATGGGGCCTTTACAGTATATTCATCCTAGAAGATGGCCAAGCCTAGTGTCAATAAATCGCATAGGTGAGGGGAAAAAAACAGAAGGATGGAAGACTGGCAGGACTAATCCTGAAAACATTTATTACTAAATTACTTAATTATTACTTATTTAAGCCCAGACAAACAAAGGCAATACATAAGGGTATGTTAATGTAGGAGAGATGTCAAATACTAACCAGGACCTGAAGTGATCAACCACCCTGACGCGCGTTCAGTCTCGCTTCCTCTTGGCATGTCTAACCTTCGAACCTGTGCCCTATATATAACCCCATATCCCTATCTCATATCAATTGTAATTAGTCCCAAGTGAAAGGGATGATCCTGGGAGTCGCTCTGTATCCGAGCTCAACAATCGTTGCACACAGTTACCTAGTGCGTTATATGTTCCCAGCGCCATCTTGGTAAAGGGCAAGGATATAAAATAAAAAACAAAATATATCGAGGGGAATCAAACAGGGGTTATGAGGATCTCTACTAAACGCTAAACTTGGTTCACAATATAATAATGACATAAAATGATAAAAAATACATATCTATACACCAAGCACATGTTTAAAAAGTCAGTGATGTGTCACAAAAAAAAGATCGTTGAACATAGTAGAAATAAATTGCTAGCATGAATGAATCTTATTGAAACCATACTCTTCATTTCTATAATATTACAGCACTGCCCCAATGAGTACATACATAAGTACTTTTTTCTGTTATGGCCCTTTATGTTATTTGCTTCTTCATTTTAATATGATGGTAAATACTTTAACCAAATGGCAAGGTATTTTTCAAAGATCATATCCGTACAATTTTTTTAAAAAAAGGCACAGCCTAGTGTCAATTTTTCCTATACAGTTGAAATGTTATTTATATATATTATTTTTTTAAAAATAAATGTATATTTTATAATTATCCTACAGAAGTGGGCCCGTGCTTACCGCCATGGACTTTTACATGTTGGCATTCATACAAATAATGGCATCGAGAGACAACATGAAATTCTAAAATACAATCACTTGGATGGATATAAAAACTGTTCACTAAGTGAAATGATTACTGTCCTCCATTGCAGTTTCTTCCCCAACACATACCAAAAGTAAGATTCTATTTTTAATGTATTTTTGATAGTTTTCGTCAATTTGTATCAAAACATTTTGTCGGTGCTTTAAGTGATCCAACAAGCTGTGTTTTCTCCCCTGAAATTAGCATATCATACAGAGAAAGAAGCTATGTGAGATATAGGAATATATGAATTGAAGTATGATTTTGGATTTTACATTAAAGTAAATCCTGACAGCAGTCCTTGGATAGAAATGTAGAGTCCCAATTACTCACATAGTGATTCACACTTACACTTAGACACTGATATTGGGCGAGTTTAAAATAACTCTGTGTGGCAGGGGTAAGCAGGACTCCCCCTAGTAGTCCTGTCAGGATTAACTCTTCTTCTTAAAAATTCAAAACTTAATCAAATATGCCTATATGGCCTCATGCACACGACCGTTGTTTTATTCCGTGTCAGTTGTTCAGTTTTTCGTGATTTTCTGCGGACCCACTGACTTTCAATGGCTCCGTTGAAAACTCGGCTAATGCACCGTTTGCCGTCCGTGATCCGTGGTTCCAGTCCTATTTTTTTTTCACGAAAAACAGTTCGCGGACCCATTCAAGTCAATGGGACCATGAAAAAACGCAGAGGCACACAAGATTGTCACCCGTGTCCGTTTTTTTCCTATTATTTGCATGGCAAACTTGACTTAGATTTTTTTTTACTTTCCTTCATGTCTGGTGGTCCTCCAAAAATAAAGGAAGACACACAAAAACGGAAACGGATCACGGAACGACGGAACCCCATTTTGCGGAACGGAACACAACAACGGTCATGTGCATGAGGCCTATATCAAAGTACTCCTCTTTTATTCGTCTATCATATCTGGATTTAACATAGGATGACATAAGTTGATAGATAGCTTCACTGCTAATAGGTACACATTGACCAATACGAATGTAGATTC
This sequence comes from Bufo bufo, assembly GCF_905171765.1. Classification (NCBI taxonomy): domain Eukaryota; kingdom Metazoa; phylum Chordata; class Amphibia; order Anura; family Bufonidae; genus Bufo; species Bufo bufo. The sequence goes on along the minus strand of NC_053394.1, from coordinate 393,030,397 downwards.
ACTTTCAGATTTTTTTTGTTCATTCTAAATTAATACTCTGTACATAAATAAATGAATAAACAACTTAATATATATTTTTTTATACATAGGTATGTGGAGAAGAATGTCAGAAGTTCCCAGTATTACAGAAAATATAAAGAGGATATTCCCAGCTTTCTACAAAATAGGCCCAGGGAAATAATAGTTCACATAATGAACCGAATGAACACCACACTTGATCAGACAGATATTTCCATAGTAGAAATTGAAAAGGGACTTTTCAAGGTTAATACATTGTCAGTTTAGGAGGTACTACTCCATTATGCACATGCAGTGATTGGAGAAATTTCTTGCTTCCCTGCAAACATATTTGCAGCATTTTTACGAATATTGATCAGTGGGGATGGAGTAAACTGAGTCAGTCCTATACAAAAAATCCTCTCTTTTTGATTGATGTGCAATGTTTGAATAAGATAGTAAAGGAAGACACATGGGAGGGACACTATGATGTTCCAGCCAGGGCCGGTTCTAGGTGAAATGGGGCCCTGGGGCGGAAAACAATAAGGGGCCCCCCCACATGACACTTGCTGACTTTAACGTCACTTGGCAGCAGCACATCTCTCCCCCCCCCCCCCAAAATGCACATTTCTCCAGTCCAAACAGAACCAGGGCGGACCAGTACACTGCTGGCACTGGGATGGGTGAGATGGTGCCTGGGATGGATCCGATCCAGTTTAATCAACCAACCTACCAGTAACTGGCCCCCTCTCCCCCCCCCCCCCCCCAAAATGCACATTTCTCCAGTCCAAATTACTCCAAACAAAACCAGGGCAGGCTAGTACACTGGCACGGGTGAGATGGTGCCTGGGATGGATCCGATCCAGTTTAATCAACCAACCTACCAGACTGGGATGGATCCCGATCCAGTTTAATCAACCAACCAGTTACTGGTAGGTTGGTTGATTAAACTAAATCGGATCCATCCCAGGCACCATCTCACCCGTCCTAGTGCCAGTATACTAGCCCGCCCTGGTTCTGTTTGGACAGTCAGACTGGGCTGTGGCTGGCTGCCAATGGCACTTGCTCCTTCTTCAAGACCAAGTTCTCTGCTCTGGGGGTGGAGCCTGTGGCAACGTCAGCCAGACGCGAGACGTGTCTGCCTGTGCCGTGCATGCCGCTCCAGTCTCGAATCTCTTAAAGAGACCAGCAGCGCAGAGCAGGCAGAGAGGCCACCGGCGCCCGGCGGGGGGGCCCCTCCAGTCCAGAACGGACCGCCCGGGACTCCTGCATGGCTTTTATTAGCACTGTCTGCAGACAGCGCAGCGCCGCCACACACTCCTGTCCGTCCCACACAGAATAGAATTATAGATAGTAGTTGCGGGCCGGCGCTGGGGGCCCCTAAGGAGTCGGGGGCAATTTCCCCCCTTGCCTCTATGGAAGCGCCGGCCCTGGTTTCAGCGTTGCAGCTGCCCCCCACTGAAGAAATAGAAGACCTGACATCACGTAGAAGGTCATTGCGAACAAAAATGATTCAAAATTGTAATCAACTTGTCAAAAAAATTGTTGATTCAATTTTTTTGATAAAAGATATAAGTAGTTTACATAGTGTAGAGTGGACCTTGAAGAGATGGCTTCAAAAATAAAAACTTTCATACCAGAGGAAGGTGGTTTACCTTTAATACAATCACCAAAACGAAAAGCTGACACATCTAACATATTTGAGCCACTACCAAAACGTTTGTATGAAAGACCGAAGCATCCAGCCTCACAAAGAGTTGGCGCTAAAGCTAATTTTCTAAGAGAAGATGTATGGGTGAACGAAGAGGAGGACTCATTCTGAAGCACATTGGACTTTACCCGCAGAGAGGAAAAAAACACATGGGTGTCATTGCATGGATTTAGGCTTACAAATCGAGATAAGTCACTGTTCGAGAACAATGAATGGTTAGATGATAATCTAATTAATGTATGTCAGTTGCTTATTTCCAAAAAATTTCCTCATGTACATGGTCTATGTGACACTTTGCTGGTTTCCAATGGAAAGGTTGACAAATTTGTAAAGACAGATAACATTTTACAAATTCACCATACTGGTGCCCATTGGCTTTTATCTCATGGCTCTACAGCTGGTGTCAAAATCTATGACTCTCTCAAAACATCGATGACCGATACCTTAAAAAAAACAAATGATAGACATATATAATGATTTTTTTTATAGGTGACTATTCAGTGCTCGATATAGAATGTCTCTGCTTCCAAAAACAAAACAGGTGCAAATGACCGTGGAGCCTTTGCCATTGCTAACGCAGTTTCTCTGGCCCAAGGCTTAGATTTGAGTTGTCTGGTTTATGACCAAAGCCAGATGACGGCTCATTTGATTAAATGTATCGAACAACAAGAGATTTCTGTGTTTCCACATTCAGTGTTGACAAAATTGCCTTCAAAAATATATTCTAAAAAAATTGCACTCACAAGTTACTGTCTTTGCAAGTTGCATCAACCAAAAGAAAAAATGGTGGAGTGCTCGGAATGCACAATGTGGTACCATTTGAAGTGTGTGGGCTTAAACAAGGAATCCCAATGTGTTAAAGCAAAAAGAAAAAGATATCATTGTCTCAAATGTACCTAAAAAATTAGAGTTTGCAACAGATTTTGTTGTTTTGCATAAAATTGTATTATTGTGAAGGTCCAATGTAAATGTGGTTTTTGAAGGATTTACATTTAACTTTTATAGCACTTTATAATTTAAAGGCAGTCATTGGATTACAGATAGTAAAATAAGTACACAGGCTTTTTGTGCTCTGCGCACCGATACAGATAACAAAAATTTAGTCACCAAAATTTTCATTTCCTGTAGTCCTTAGGAAGCACAATAACACATGGTATGTTAGTCCACTATATACAACCAAAGAGAAAGATTTCTTAGCAATAACACTTAGACAATTACTCAATTATACCTCCTATAAGTGTCAGACTCAGTGAACAACACATTGTATTTTTATGCAGCAATACATTTTTTATCAGGGAGGGAGAGAAGACGCCAGCTATAACACTTTTACCAAAAAAAAACTTTATGCTTGTAGCATATACAGTCTGTAGTGCTTCATGAATGTTAAACTAGAAGACCAGGTAGCTGCTGAACAGATTTGCTGGATAGATACTTGGCCCAATTCCGCCAAGGATATAGCGGTTGAGCGAGTATTGCAGGCATGTCCAAACTGCGGCCCTCCAGCTGTTGCAAAACTACAACTCCCAGCATGCCCTAATAGCTGTAAGCTATCCAGGCATGCTGGGAGTTGTAGTTTTGCAACAGCTTCGTTTTTCCAATATACGTCAGAACTGCTATCCTTACATCCAGGGTGTGTAGAGTCTCTTGTTCCATGTCTTGAGGTTCAGGATATAGAACAGGTAGAGCGATTTCCTGGTAAAGATAGGCACTGGATGACACCTTCTAAAGAAAACCTGGCAATGTACTGTATACATTGATGATTGTGCTTATCACACCACCGTAAGGGATGAGAGAAAACTAGTGGCAGGTATTGTTATTACTTGGGCAAGTGAATTTCCAAGTGTCTTACAGTATTGGGGCTAAAAGTAGCCATATGGCAGAAATAGCTGCTGTATACAAAACTGTTCAAATTGCTTGGGGAGCACGATATTACAGAATTTGTTATAGTCACAGATTCCAATTATGTACGGAACAGTTTTGCCTACTTGGAAAAAAAATAACATGTTGCGGTCTAATAATAAACCTATGAAACATGCCAAATTGTTTTGTACCAAAGATGAGTTAGTCAAAAGTAAGGGTTTAACCCTTTCACTACCAGCGCTGTACATGTACGACGCTGGTAGCGCTGTGCAAGCACGACGCTCGGTCGCGCGTGCATCGGGCATCATGGCCGGCAAGTCTTTGCTGTTTCAAACAGCAGAGACCTGCGGCTAATTACGGCAACCGGCAATAATGCCAATCGCGGTAATTAAATGCTGTGATCAAGTGAGAAAAATTTAAAAACATTATTTATAAAGTCATTTATGAGCCTTAAAATGATAAAAAATTAAAAACAAGAGTAAAAAAATAAAAAAATATAAAAAAGTTTAAATCACCCCCTTTCCGTATAATAAAAAAATAAAAAACCTAAATAACAATAAATAAAAACATCCTTGGTATCACCACGACCGAATGCACCCATACTATTAATATAAAAAAATAAAAAACCAATACGGTGAATAGCGTAACGGAAAAGGGTCAAAATGGCCGATTTGCCATTTTTTTTATTGCTTGTTACCCCAAAAAAAAGAAATAAAATGTGATCAAAGAGGCACTCACACTCCAAAATGGTATCAACAAAAACTATGGATTGTCCTGCAAAAAAGGAGCCCCTAAACAGTTCAGTAGACATAAGTATAAAAAAGTTATGGGGGTCAGAATATGGTGAAGGAAATTTTCTTTTACATTTTTCTCAAAGTTTAAATAAATTTTTATACTATTTAAACATAAAAAAAACTATACATATTGGGTATCGTTGTAATTGTACTGTCCCAGAGAATGAAGGGCATGGGTCAATTTTTCCGTAAACGAAATGCCGTGGGAACAAAACCCGTAAAACGGTGGCGGGATTGCGTTTTTTCCCCAATTCCACCGCATTTTATGGCATAATTAATGGTGTCATTAGAAAGTACAACTTGTCCCGCAATAAATTAGCCCTCATACAGCTATGTGACTGGAAATATAAAAAAAAGTTATGGCTCACGGAAAATAGGGAAGAAAAATGAAATTGCAAAAACAAAAAAAAAACTCCGGTAGCCAAAGGGTTAACCATTTATTGGAAGAAAAGGTCATTCCAAAACCCAGAACATTAAAAAGGAAGGTAATGATCTAGCCGATAAGCTTGCCAAACAAGGTGCCGTAAATGGTGATTATATAGACATAGATCATCTATTAGAAATGATACCCATTGAAGCTGTCACTAGACGCCAAGCTAGGGCACAGAATGCAAATTATGTGGCTCAATGGAGTCAAGAGTCTACAAGTGAGGATCTAATTAAACACATTGAAGATCCTAGTAACAATCCATGGTTCCAGTCCTATTTTTTTCACGGAAAACGGTTCGCGGACCCATTCAAGTCAATGGGACCGTGAAAAAACGCAGAGGCACACAAGATTGTCATCCGCGTCCGTTTTTTTCCTATCATTTGCATGGCAAACTTGACTTAGATTTTTTTTTACTTTCCTTCATGCCTGGTGGTCCTCTAAAAATAATGTAAGACACACAAAAACAAAAACGGAAACGGATCACGGAACAACAGAACCTCATTTTGCGGAACGGAACACAACAACGGTCATGTGCATGAGGCCTATATCAAAGTACTCCTCTTTTATTCGTCTATCATATCTGGATTTAACATAGGATGACATAAGTTGATAGATAGCTTCACTGCTAATAGGTACACATTGACCAATACGAATGTAGATTCACTTTCAGATTTTTTTTGTTCATTCTAAATTAATACTCTGTACATAAATAAATTAATAAACAACCTAATATATATTTTTTTATACATAGGTATGTGGAGAAGAATGTCAGAAGTTCCCAGTATTACAGAAAATACAAAGAGGATATTCCCAGCTTTCTACAAAATAGGCCCAGGGAAATAATAGTTCACATAATGAACCGAATGAACACCACACTTGATCAGACAGATATTTCCATAGTAGAAATTGAAAAGGGACTTTTCAAGGTTAATACATTGTCAGTTTAGGAGGTACTACTCCATTATGCACATGCAGTGATTGGAGAAATTTCTTGCTTCCCTGCAAACATATTTGCAGCATTTTTACGAATATTGATCAGTGGGGATGGCGTAAACTGAGTCAGTCCTATACAAAAAATCATCTCTTTTTGATTGGTGTGCAATGTTTGAATAAGATAGTAAAGGAAGACACATGGGAGGGACACTATGATGTTCCTTCCAGCGTTGCAGCTGCCCCCCACTGAAGAAATAGAAGACCTGACATCACGTAGAAGGTCATTGCGAACAAAAATGATTCAAAATTGTAATCAACTTGTCAAAAAAATTGTTGATTCAATTTTTTTGATAAAAGATATAAGTAGTTTACATAGTGTAGAGGGGGACCTTGAAGAGATGGCTTAAAAAATGCAATCACCAAAACGAAAAGCTGACACATCTAACATATTTGAGCCATTACCAAAACGTTTGTATGAAAGACCGAAGCATCCAGCCTCACAAAGAGTTGGCGCTAAAGCTGATTTTCTAAGAGAAGATGTATGGGTGAACGAAGAGGAGGACTCATTCCGAAGCACATTGGACTTTACCCACAGAGAGGAAAATAACACATGGGTGTCATTGCATGGATTTAGGCTTACAAATCGAGATAAGTCACTGTTCGAGAACAATGAATGGTTAGATGATAATCTAATTAATGTATGTCAGTTGCTTATTTCCAAAAAATTTCCTCATGTACATGGTCTATGTGACACTTTGCTGGTTTCCAATGGAAAGGTTGACAAATTTGTAAAGACAGATAACATTTTACAAATTCACCATACTGGTGCCCATTGGCTTTTATCTCATGGCTCTACAGCTGGTGTCAAAATCTATGACTCTCTCAGAACATCGATGACCGATACCTTAAAAAAAACAAATGATAGACATATATAATGATTTTTTTTATAGGTGACTATTCAGTGCTCGATATAGAATGTCTCTGCTTCCAAAAACAAAACAGGTGCAAATGACCGTGGAGCTTTTGCCATTGCGAACGCAGTTTCTCTGGCCCAAGGCTTAGATTAGAGTTGTCTGGTTTATGACCAAAGCCAGATGACGGCTCATTTGATTAAATGTATCGAACAACAAGAGATTTCTGTGTTTCCACATTCAGTGTTGACAAAATTGCCTGCAAAAATATATTCTAAGAAAATTGCACTCACAAGTTACTGTCTTTGCAAGTTGCATCAACCAAAAGAAAAAATGGTGGAGTGCTCGGAATGCACAATGTGGTACCATTTGAAGTGTGTGGGCTTAAACAAGGAATCCCAATGTGTTAAAGCAAAAAGAAAAAGATATCATTGTCTCAAATGTACCTAAAAAATTAGAGTTTGCAACAGATTTTGTTGTTTCGCATAAAATTGTATTATTGTGAAGGGCTAATGTAAATGTGGTTTTTGAAGGATTTACATTTAAATTTTATAGCACTTTATAAATTTAAAGGCAGTCATTGGATTACAGATAGTAAAATAAGTACACAGGCTTTTTGTGCTCTGCGCACCGATACAGATAACAAAAATTTAGTCACCAAAATTTTCATTTCCTGTAGTCCTTAGGAAGCACAATAACACATGGTATGTTAGTCCACTATATACAACCAAAGAGAAAGATTTCTTAGCAATAACACTTAGTCAATTACTCAATTATACCTCCTATAAGTGTCAGACTCAGTGAACAACACATTGTATTTTTATGCAGCAATACATTTTTATCAGGGAGGGAGAGAAAACGCCAGCTATAACACTCTTTTACCAAAAAAAACCCTTTATGCTTGTAGCATATACAGTCTGTAGTGCTTCATGAATGTTAAACTAGAAGACCAGGTAGCTGCTGAACAGATTTGCTGGATAGATACTTGGCCCAATTCCGCCAAGGATATAGCGGTTGAGCGAGTAGAGCAGGCATGTCCAAACTGCGGCCCTCCAGCTGTTGCAAAACTACAACTCCCAGCATGCCCTAATAGCTGTAAACTATCCAGGCATGCTGGGAGTTTTAGTTTTGCAACAGCTTCGTTTTTCGTTCTTCCAATATACGTCAGAACTGCTATCCTTACATCCAGGGTGTGTAGAGTCTCTTGTTCCATGTCTTGAGGTTCAGGATATAGAACAGGTAGAGCGATTTCCTGGTAAAGATAGGCACTGGATGACACCTTCTAAAGAAAACCTGGCAATGTACTGTATACATTGATGATTGTGCTTATCACACCACCGTAAGGGATGAGAGAAAACTAGTGGCAGGTATTGTTATTACTTGGGCAAGTGAATTTCCAAATGTCTTACAGTATTGGGGCTAAAAGTAGCCATATGGCAGAAATAGCTGCTGTATACAAAACTGTTCAAATTGCTTGGGGAGCACGATATTACAGAATTTGTTATAGTCACAGATTTCAATTATGTACGGAACAGTTTTGCCTACTTGGAAAAAAAATAACATGTTGCGGTCTAATAATAAACCTGTGAAACATGCCAAATTGTTTTGTACCAAAGATGAGTTAGTCAAAAGTAAAAGTTTAACCCTTTCACTACCAGCGCTGTACATGTACGACGCTCGTTCGCACGTGCATCGGGCATCATGGCCGGCAAGTCTTTGCTGTTTCAAACAGCAGAGACCTGCGGCTAATTACGGCAACCGGCAATAATGCCAATCGCGGTAATTAAATGCTGTGATCAAGTGAGATCACAGCACCTAAATGCGCCAATCGGGACTTCAGTACATGCGCTGAATGCTCTATGAAGAGACTCAGAGCATTAATTCTGCAATTCTTATTTTGGACACCAGATGGCAGGCCAACATAAGAAATGAGCAAAATGCTAAGAAATTGTCAATTTTCAAATCCCTGATAGGTCAAAATGAAAAATTTAAAAACATTATTTATAAAGTCATTTATGACAAAGATTAAAAACAAAAGTAAAAAAAAAAAAAAGTTTAAATAAAAAAATAAAAAACCTAAGTAACAATAAATAAAAACATCCTGGGTATCACCACGACCGAAAGCACCCATAACTATTAATATAAAAAAATAAAAATCCAATACGGTGAATAGCGTAACAGAAAAGGGTAAAAATGGCCGATTTGCCATTTTTTTATTGCTTGTTACCCCAAAAAAAAGAAATAAAATGTGATCAAAGAGGCACTCACACTCCAAAATGGTATCAACAAAAACTATGGATTGTCCTGCAAAAAAGGAGCCCCTAAACAGTTCAGTAGACATAAGTATAAAAAAGTTATGGGGGTCAGAATATGGTGAAGGAAATTTTCTTTTACATTTTTCTCAAAGTTTAAATAAATTTTTATACTATTTAAACATAAAAAAAACTATACATATGGGGTATCGTTGTAATTGCACTGTCCCAGAGAATGAAGGGCATGGGTCAATTTTTCCGTAAACAAAATGCCGTGGGAACAAAACCCGTAAAACGGTGGCGGGATTGCGTTTTTTTCCCAATTCCACCGCATTTTATGGCATAATTAATGGTGTCATTAGAAAGTACAACTTGTCCCGCAATAAATTAGCCCTCATACAGCTATGTGACTGGAAATATAAAAAAAAGTTATTGCTCACGGAAAATAGGGAAGAAAAATGAAATTGCAAAAACAAAAAAATAACTCCGGTAGCCAAAGGGTTAACCATTTATTGGAAGAAAAGGTCATTCCAAAACCCAGAACATTAAAAAGGAAGGTAATGATCTAGCCGATAAGCTTGCCAAACAAGGTGCCGTAAATGGTGATTATATAGACATAGATCATCTATTAGGAATGATACCCATTGAAGCTGTCACTAGACGCCAAGCTAGGGCACAGAATGCAAATTATGTGGCTCAATGGAGTCAAGAGTCTACAAGTGAGGATCTAATTAAACACATTGAAGATCCTAGTAACAATCCCATATCGGAGGAGGATTATGCCCAAAAAGAAGACCTCCGATTACTGCTTTGCACACTCTTGGCATTCTCTTGATGAGCTTCAAGAGGTAGTCCCCTGAAATGGTTTTCACTTTACAGGTGTGCCCTGTCAGGTTTAATAAGTGGGATTTCTTGCCTTATAAATGGGTTTGGGACCATCAGTGGCGTTGAGGAGAAGTCAGGTGGATACACAGCTGATATTCCTACTGAATAGACTGTTAGAATTTGTATTATGGCAAGAAAAAAGCAGCTAAGTAAAGAAAAACGAGTGGCCATCATTACTTTAAGAAATGAAGGTCAGTCAGTCAGCTGAAAAATTGGGAAAACTTTGAAAGAAAGGGCTATTTGACCATGAAGGAGAGTGATGGGGTGCTGCGCCAGATGACCTGGCCTCCACAGTCACCGGACCTGAACCCAATCGAGATGGTTTGGGGTGAGCTGGACCGCAGAGTGAAGGCAAAAGGGTCAACAAGTGCTAAGCATCTCTGGGAACTCCTTCAAGACTGTTGGAAGACCATTTCAGGGGACTACCTCTTGAAGCTCATCAAGAGAATGCCAAGAGTGTGGAAAGCAGTAATCAAAGCAAAAGGTGGCTACTTTGAAGATCCTAGAATATGACATATTTTCAGTTGTTTCACACTTGTTTGTTACGTATATAATTCCACATGTGTTTATTCATAGTTTTGATGCCTTCATAGTCATGAAAATAAAGAAAACTCTTTGAATGAGGTGTGTCTAAACTTTTGGTCTGTACTGTATATATATCGTATACAATTGTTTCCCACTTGTCTGCAACTCAGCGCAGATACAGTAGGTGTTTGTGACATTGTGTTTTCAGCACGACAGCGTCGCGCTGATACTCGGCGACGTGGTGCCGAGATCTCGCACTCACTGGGATAGCGACAGCACATCCCAGCAAGCGCGTCATAGAAGAGGCGGGAGATCCGACTTGGATTCCCGCCAATTCTACACGTGTGCGGCGTTTGTTATGAATCCTGAGGGGGAAGTCCCCGCCGGATTTTAAATAAAAATCCGGCCTGGGTCCCGCCCTCAGGAGCATACCGGGCCCTTAGGTCTGTTATGGGTTGTAAGGAGAGCCCCCCCTACGCCGAAAAAAACGGCGTAGGGGGTCCCCCTACAATCCATACCAGACCCGTATCCAAAGCACGCTACCCGGCCAGCCAGGAAGGGAGTGGGGACGAGCGAGCGCCCCCCCCCCCCCCCTCCTGAGCCGTACCAGGCTGCATGCCCTCAACATGGGGGGTTGGGTGCTCTGGGGCAGGGGGCGCACTGCGGCCCCCCCACCTCAGAGCACCCTGTCCCCATGTTGATGAGGACAGGGCCCCTTCCCGACAACCCTGGCCGTTGGTTGTCGGGGTATGCGGGCAGGAGGCTTATCGGAATCTGGGAGCCCCCTTTAATAAGGGGGCCCCCAGATACCGGCCCCCCACCCTAAGTGAATGAGTATGGGGTACATCGTACCCCTACCCATTCACCTGCAAGAAAAGTGGTAAAAACACAAATAAACCACACAGTGTATTAAAATATTTTATTTTTCTGCTCCGGAGGCCGCCCCCTGTCTTCTTTATTAGCTCTTTTACCAGGGGGGGCTCTTCTTCTTCCGATATCCCGACGGGTCTTCTCCGCTATCCGGGGGGGGTCTTCTCAACTCTCCGGGGTTCTCCTTCTGTCTTCTCCTTCTGTCTTGTTGTCTCCTTCTGTCTTCTGTCTCCGGGGGGGGCTCTTCTTCTTCCGATATCCCGACGGGTCTTCTCCGCTATCCGGGGGGGTCTTCTCAACTCTCCGGGGTTCTCCTTCTGTCTTCTCCTTCTGTCTTGTTGTCTCCTTCTGTCTTCTGTCTCTGGGGGGGGCTCTTCTTCTTCCGATATCCCGACGGGTCTTCTCCGCTATCCGGGGGGGTCTTCTCAACTCTTCGGGGTTCTCCTTCTGTTCTTCTTCTGTCTTCTCCTTCCTTCTTGTTGTCTCGGCGCACCCCGGTTCTTCGTCTCGCGAGACTCGGCGCACCCCGATTCTTCTCTCTGTTGTTGACTCGGCGCACCCCGGTTCTCGCGAGACGAAGAATCGGGGTGCGCCGAGTCTCGCGAGACGAAGAACCGGGGTGCGCCGAGTCAACAACAGAGAGAAGAATCGGGGTGCGCCGAGTCTCGCGAGACGAAGAACCGGGGTGCGCCGAGACAACAAGAAGGAAGGAGAAGACAGAAGAAGAACAGAAGGAGAAGACAGAAGGAGAACCCCGAAGAGTTGAGAAGACCCCCCCGGATAGCGGAGAAGACCCGTCGGGATATCGGAAGAAGAAGAGCCCCCCCCGGAGACAGAAGACAGAAGGAGACAACAAGACAGAAGGAGAAGACAGAAGGAGAACCCCGGAGAGTTGAGAAGACCCCCCCCGGATAGCGGAGAAGACCCGTCGGGATATCGGAAGAAGAAGAGCCCCCCCTGGTAAAAGAGCTAATAAAGAAGACAGGGGGCGGCCTCCGGAGCAGAAAAATAAAATATTTTAATACACTGTGTGGTTTATTTGTGTTTTTACCACTTTTCTTGCAGGTGAATGGGTAGGGGTACGATGTACCCCATACTCATTCACTTAGGGTGGGGGGCCGGTATCTGGGGGCCCCCTTATTAAAGGGGGCTCCCAGATTCCGATAAGCCTCCTGCCCGCATACCCCGACAACCAACGGCCAGGGTTGTCGGGAAGGGGCCCTGTCCTCATCAACATGGGGACAGGGTGCTCTGAGGTGGGGGGGCCGCAGTGCGCCCCCTGCCCCAGAGCACCCAACCCCCCATGTTGAGGGCATGCAGCCTGGTACGGCTCAGGAGGGGGGGGGGGGGGCGCTCGCTCGTCCCCACTCCCTTCCTGGCTGGCCGGGTAGCGTGCTTTGGATACGGGTCTGGTATGGATTGTAGGGGGACCCCCTACGCCGTTATTTTCGGCGTAGGGGGGGCTCTCCTTACAACCCATAACAGACCTAAGGGCCCGGTATGCTCCTGAGGGCGGGACCCAGGCCGGATTTTTATTTAAAATCCGGCGGGGACTTCCCCCTCAGGATTCATAACAAACGCCGCACACGTGTAGAATTGGCGGGAATCCAAGTCGGATCTCCCGCCTCTTCTATGACGCGCTTGCTCTCCATCGCGGCAAGCCAGCTCGGCGCTGGCTCCCGCGATGGGGCTCGTATGTGCTCAATCTCGCCGAGAAATACGGCGAGATTGACACAAAATCGGGTTCACCTACTGTAACGATGATTTTATTTGTGGAAATAAGTTGGAATCTCCTCCATTACAGATCCTTGCTTGTTTTCATGAATAGAAAACGGTTTATCAGAGCAGTATAAACATTCTGACAGTACCAAACAACAAATTTGATCTCTTTGGGTGGGTTAAAGATCTCAATCTGTTCGTGCGAAGGCTGAAGTGGAAAAAATTCTTCACCACAGACGGCACTGCTTGGAATTGGGGATTGATACCAAGGACTTGGCAGATGTAGAAGTTCTGGATGAATTAAGGGAGGAGGGGAATAGGGGTCTAGGTGAGGGACCCTTTACCCAGTTGAAGCCGCCTTCCTCCAAAAACCCACCCATTGTTGATCATACACCCATTGATGTGTTCTTTAGGGTGGTGGTGGACCAGTTAACAACTATAAGGGGACCCCATTTCGGGCAGCATAATTTGACACATACAGAGTGGAATGGTCTAAGGGCCCTGGAAATTGACAAATCAATCGTCTAGAACTCTCTGACAAGGGGACAAACAATGTGGTTATCATAGACTATGAGCAGTATACCCATATGTGCCTAAACATTCTGAATGATGTCCTGTTATGACATTCTCCCCAGGAATCCATCATTGATGGATCGTTGAAGCCCTCCAACTCAGACTGATCAACAAATCTGAGCTAGGGTTCCTTTTACCACCATTCCCACAATTGGCCTGTTTCTATGGCCTCCATAAGGACTTAGAACCCTTAAAGGGAAGACCAATTGTATCAGGGACAAACAGTCTAAAGCACCCTATCAGCACACACAGTGACCAAATTTTAAGACCATTTGTTACCTCTCTCCCATCTTATGTCTAGGACTCCATGGAGGTCATCAAGAATGTGGATGGCCTCCATGTGGAGCAGGACGTGATTCTGTCAAGTTTAGATGTGGAAGCACTATATAATTCGATACCACACAACAAAGGATGCGAAGTAGTGGCCACCTTCTTGCGGAAGAGCAGTACTCATTTATGCCTCACAATGATTTGGTGCTGAAACTCAAGTTATTTATTCTTGAACATAATACCTTCCTTTTCAATAATAAGTTCTACCACTAGGTAAAGGGTGTTGCAGTGGGGAGCCTGTGTGCCCCCACATACGCAAACCTTTACCTGGGTGGTTGGGAAAAGGAAGTAGTGTTCAGTGAAGAGATGAATGACTTCACATCGTCGATTATCTTATGGCTTAGATATATTGATGATATATAGATTTTTGGCAGGGTGATGGGAACACCTTTGTGACCTTTGTCCAGCGGCTCAATGTTAACGACTGGGGGCTTTTCTTCACATTGGAAATCCATCCTTCCAGTGTTACATTTTTTGACCTCCCTGGCTTTAAACACATTTGATGGCAATATAGGCACATGCCTATTTAGAAAAAAAGACGGTCACTAATAGCTTATTGGAATGGCGGAGTTGTCACCCTGGGGCCCTTAAATGAAGTATCCCGAGGGGTCAGTATCTACATCTCCGCCGTAATTGTTCCACTATAAAGAGATTTCCGACTGTCTGCAAATTATCTAAAACTGAGGTTCCAAAGCCGGGGATACCGGTTTTGAATCAAGCGTATCATCAGGCTCTGAGTAGCAATAGGGAATCGTTGCTAAACACTCACATGCGGATTTAAAAAATCTGACCAGATTCGGATCATTGGAAACTATGATGAAGCTCACGGCCCTGTGAGACAAATCTTGTCACAATATTGGGGCATTCTACAAGCAGACCCTGACATAGGGCATTTGGTGGGCAGTACCCCCTCTATTACATTACGGATACGTTTAGCAGCCCATAGACTTCTATTATGACGTAATGAATAATGGAATGCCTCTAAAGGCATTCAGTCATAGAATTGAGTTATGGTCCGTGGTAACGGAATCCATTATGTAATTCTGCTTTTACCACCAAACGAAGCGTGAATGAATTTCAAAATATGAAATTCGCTCATCTCTAGTGATTATGATAGGTGTGTACTACAAAAAGAGGCGAGATGGACCCTTCGGCTTAACACTGACGGACTTTATGAAGAAACATAATAGGGCATACTCAATTGTATTCTTGCTCTGATTAGTACGGTATCTTCTTGGTTGCTGATTTTACCATTGCAACGACAGTTATTGCCGCCCCCTCATTTGAATACATTATTAGGGTTGATACTGCTGATGTGGAACTGCACTTATTATATGCCATACTTGTTGTATTATTGTTCATATACAATGATATACAGTGGGGTGCGAAAGTTTGGGCAACCTTGTTAATCTTCATGATTTTCCTGTATACATCGTTGGTTGTTACGATAAAAAATGTCAGTTAAATATATCATATAGGAGACACACACAGTGATATTTGAGAAGTGAAATGAAGTTTATTGGATTTACAGAAAGTGTGCTATAATTGTTTAAACAAAATTAGGCAGGTGCATACATTTGGGCACCACAAAAAAGAAATGAAATCAATATTTAGTAGATCCTCCTTTTGCAGAAATTACAGCCTCTAAACGCTTGCTGTAGGTTCCAATGAGAGTCTGGATTCTGGTTGAAGGTATTTTGGACCATTCCTCTTTACAAAACATCTTTAGTTTATTCAGCTTTGATGGCTTCCGAGCATGGACAGCTCTCTTTAAGTCACACCACAGATTTTCAATTATATTCAGGTCTGGGGACTGAGATGGCCATTCCAGAACGTTGTACTTGTTCCTCTGCATAAATGCCTTAGTGGATGTTGAGCAGTGTTTAGGGTCGTTGTCTTGTTGAAAGATCCAGCCCCGGCGCAGCTTCAGCTTTCTCACAGATTCCTGGACATTGGTCTCCAGAATCTGCTGATACTGAGTGGAATCCATGCGTCCCTCAACTTTGACAAGATTCCCAGTCCCTGCACTGGCCACACAGCCCCACAGCATGATGGAACCACCACCATATTTTACTGTAGGTAGCAGGTGTTTTTTTTGGAATGCTGTGTTCTTTTTCCTCCATGCATAACGCCCCTTGTTATGGCCAAATAACTCAATTTTAGTTTCATCAGTCCACAGCACCTTATTCCAAAATGAAGCTGGCTTGTCCAAATGTGCTTTAGCCCACCTCAAGAGGCACTTTTTGTGCTGTGGGTGGAGAAAAGGCTTCCTCTGCATCACTCTCGCATACAGCATCTCCTTGTGTAAAGTGCGCCGAATGGTTGAACGATGCACAGTGACTCCTTCTGCAGCAAGATGATGTTGTAGGTCTTTGGGGCTGGTCTGTGGGTTGACTCTGACTGTTCTCACCATTCGTCGCTTCTGTCTATCCGAGATTTTTCTTGGTCTGCCACTTCGAGCCTTAACTTGAACTGAGCCTGTGGTCTTCCATTTCCTCAATATGTTCCTAACTGTGGAAACAGACAGCTGAAATCTCTGAGACAGCTTTCTGTATCCTTCCCCTAAACCATGATGGTGAACAATCTTTGTCATCAGGTCATTTGAGAGTTGTTTTGAGACCCCCATGTTGCTACTCTTCAGAGAAAATTAAAAGAGGAGGGAAACTTACAATTGACCCCCTTAAATACTCTCTCTCATAATTGGATTCACCTGTGTATGTAGGTCAGGGGTCACTGAGCTTACCAAGCCAATTTGAGTTCCAATAATTAGTTCTAAAGGTTTTGGAATCAATAAAATGACAACAGTGCCCAAATTTATGCACCTGCCTAATTTTGTTTAAATAATTATAGCACACTTTCAGTAAATCCAAAAAACTTCATTTCACTTCTCAAATATCACTATGTGTGTCTCCTAGATGATATATTTAAAGGGTTTCTATCACTTTGTATCACATAATTAGCTGTCAGACACTAGCGATCTGCTAGTGTCTGCTCTGGCTAACCATCCTACTATAATCGCTTGTGGGGCAGCGGTTTTGCTAAAAAACGAACTTTTATAAATATGCTAATGAGCCTCTAGGTGCTATGTGGGCGTCATTAGCACCTAGAGGCTCCGTCTACCTTCATAAACAGCCGCCGCCCAGCGCGTCCCTCCAGCCCGCCCATGTCCTCCTCCGTGTGACGCAGCGGACGAATTCTCGCGCATGCGCCGTGCGAGGCTGTATTCGGCGCATTTGAGATGTCTGAGCTGGGAGCGGTCAGACATTCAATGCGCATGCGCCGAATACAGCCGCGCACGGCGCATGCGCGAGAACTCGTCCGCTGCGTCACACGGAGGAGGACATGGGCGGGCTGGAGGGACGCGCTGGGCGGCGGCTGTTTATGAAGGTAGACGGAGCCTCTAGGTGCTAATGACGCCCACATAGCACCTAGAGGCTCATTAGCATATTTATAAAAGTTCGTTTTTTAGCAAAACCGCTGCCCCTGAAGCGATTATAGTAGGATGGTTAGCCAGAGCAGACACTAGCAGATCGCTAGTGTCTGACAGCTAATTATGTGATACAAAGTGATAGAAACCCTTTAACTGACATTTTTTATCGTAACAACCAACGATTTATACAGGAAAATCATGACGATTAACAAGGTTGCCCAAACTTTCGCATCCCACTGTATCATTACCATCTATTAGTGGGGGAGGGGGGTGTTTGTAAATAATTATTTTTTCTCTTTTTTTATTATGTACATTTGTCCTTTTTGATTGTGTGCATTCTATTATTCTATTACACATTTATGAATTTCTCTCTGTAGGCGTTTTTCTGCGAGCAGTGTAATGAGCATTGAATCCCTCTCCCACAATGTATTTTGTTCCTCAATGCCATTAGATATATCCGCCTTATGATCCCTGCTTTACCTAAAGGGGACATTTGGACCCTCTGCATCTCTACCTTCTCCTTGCAGTATGGGGTTCGTAGCACTTGATATCTTCAGCGCTGATTCCGGCACGAACCAGAGTGACTGGGAGGGCAGACTTGCGTCTGACGTAAGGATGGCGGAGCCATGACATTTAAATAGCCGGCTTTTCAGCGGCCGCTTCATGGCCATCATAATGCCAGAACGCTGCCCCTATGTGAGAGGGGTTGCGTGCCTTTACTGCTACTATATTCTAAACCATTGCTCATAGCACTCTTCTGTTTGTTGGGCTCCTGAGGAGGCATCTAATGATGCAGAAACGCGTCGGGCCCGCGTTACTTCATAGGAGGGCTATTTAGTTAGAGCAGGGCAAACAAGTTTTACTTAGCAAGCAGTAGGTTTTCTGTTTGGACCGTTTGGGCCATGTCCCAACTGCATACATAGCAGTGACTGTGTGGGAATAGCCCGTGCCCTCTCCATTAATTAGAGAAGAGTGGACACTTGCTTATTTAGTAACTACGGTTCATTCAAGATTTATTTTTATTCTGCAAGTGACTTTGCACCATGGATTTGATCTTTTATTTTCGCCTGTCCATTGCCACTTGCGTCTATTACTGCACCAGTGTTCCAATGTTGGAATAGGGATTGGTTCAGAGTGGGGAAGCTACTCTCAACCCTGGAATCATTGAGTGTGGATCCCTATATCCATTGATTGCAAAGAGTTATACCTGGTGTGACTGGCACTATTTTCATGTATCCCTAATTTCTTTGATTAATTGATCTTTAATTAACTTTTTTTTCTTTTAAACATCCTCTTCATAAAATGGTTTTCCACTATTTTGATATTGATATTGCCATTGGTCCGACACTGTGCTCTCCACTGATCAGATGTTCTGCAGTAGATTTCTAGTTGTGTGGCAGATTTAGCTTGTTTCATCTTAGCTGCTCCCACTGAAGTGATTGGTCACCGCATCTGACCACAGCACAATGGATGGAGTTCTGGTGCCAAAGCTACTGTAGACCATCTGATTGGTAGGGGTGCTGTAGTGGCCTAAAGCAAGGGTTCTTTGAAGTCTGGACATTTGTGGACATTTAATCCAGCTTCCCCTATGCAAAGTCATCAACTCATTACTCAATTTCAGTTTAAAGGGTTAACCTGCATTGATTTATACTGTTAAAATACTGCATAACTGTATTTCATATGCATGCTGTCATATATACCCTGTTCATTTGCACAGCACTGTGGAAAGGGTTAATGAACACAGAGACTTTTGGGACTTTGAATGATAAGCTGGTAATTTTCCACAGCTACCATATGGATTGCAACAGACTGACTTTTTGAATGTCTGGTTTAGCTATGTTATTGTGTCTGAAAACCTGCTTTTGTCTGGAAAAGCTGCTGTGTTATTCCCTTTGAGTATCATTGAAGCTCTAATGCAAGTCTATGAAAGACAGAAGTTATAACTTTGTATTTATTATGGTGAGTTTTTTAACTCCACCCCTCCCACTAGAAGGTTCTAGTTAGTCTAGAAATGGTATATAAGGACGGCAATCAGAGACCCTAGTGTTCTGCTGTTAGGGAACGGTGCTTGGAGGGAGATACTCTGCCAGACTGCAGGAGTGACCAGAAGAAGACGCTGAGATGGGATACTCTGCTACAGACCCTGGGTCTCCAGCCTTTAGCCAGGGTACCAGCCTTCTGAGAGCCAGAGATGGACAGCTACCTCATGTCTTTCCTCAGCAAACCCTCAAACCCTTCTGTCAGGGAGAAGACAGCCCTATACCTTGCCTATATGTTTTTGCACCTGAATTTCTCAGTAAAGAAGCACTCTGGTTTACTGCAGACCCTGACTCTATGGACTTAATTCTCATTCGGGTGCATCTTACCATCCCTTCTGGAGAGCAGCAACACATGGTGACACTTCAGAGTCTGGGGGACCCAGAGTTGCAGCGCTACTGCAGTGCCAGGTATCAGACCCCTGAATCTCATCCAGTCTGATAGTCATGGCCTATCCTGATAATAGGCCATCAAGAAAACCCCTTTAATGACATACACATGTATTTAGAGCATATGGTGGTTTATTGGACCAATCTTAAAAGGCGTTGTCTGGGTTCAGAGCTGAAGACATATCCCCTTCTTCATCCAGGCAGCCCCTCTGAGGGGAACATCCGACATTTATCGCGCACGACAAGTGCTTTTTCTGCAGATCCGGTGACGTTACGGGGTTTCTGCTAGGCGGAGGCTTCTGCCTAGCAGCTTTGCAGGTGACGTCACCGGCACTAATGGGCAGGCTTTAGCGCTGCCGTAGCCTGTTAAACAACTGAGAAACCTCCGCCTAGCAGTGTAAAAATGTAAACAAAAAAGCAAAAAACAAAACATTAAATGCTCTGATGCTCATCTCAGAGGGGATACACTTTGTATGCCTCTCCAGTTACACTGAAGAAGGCTTCTCAGCCGAAAACGTTCTTGACTGGAACCGCACTAAAATAAAAGCTTTGCATTGAAACTCAAGTGGAGTACAGGAGTCTTTATATATTGCATTTATCCGGTTTGGGAACCATCTCCTAATACCCACGCTATCCAATTGGAGAACCATCCAACCTTTTATCATCTAAACTTCCCTTTTGGAAAACAACTCCAGAATGTCGACCTTTTCATACAACGAAGAGGAAAGAGAGCGCATTCTGTCTCAAGTTACAACATCAAGGGATTTCCTGCAGGTCCCAACATCGGACATCAAAAGCAGAGATCTTGAAAAAGAATCCCGTCATCTGATCAACCATCAACTTCACAGTGCCACATTGGCAGAATACATCAAAGAACAACGCATTCCAAGGGGTCTGCGCATGACCATCCGACCAACTCTATTTAAAGATGACCCAACCTACTGCGACCAATTCCAGCAAATCCTCAACCGCTGTTCCTTTGACCTTATGACCCTCACAGTTTCATTCCTACAGACCAGCATCCAAAAATGGAAGAACAGATAAGAACAGCCGAGCAACAGCTACAAGCAACGCTCCCCACAGCTGAATACAACACCTTCAAAGAAAAACTCTCCAACACAGCTGAGACACATAAACGCGACATTGAGAATATGAAGCGGAAGAAGTTTCAAAGGGACGCCGAGGACTACCGTACCAACAGGGTATACAAATGGCAGAACAACTATCCTCGCCCGCCCCTGGAATGGCAAAGGGACTACCTCTCCTCTTCAGACTCCTCCATCTCGAGCCGCGATAGCCGTTATAGACCAGAAAACGCCCCACCCGCCTTTCCGGGATCTCGAAGAAACCGTGGTCATAGAGGGAGACAGGATTCAGCTGGAGCATACACCGGAAGGACGACCAGATCGCAGGTAATGGAGACATCCTTGCAATCTTTAGTCATAAACATTTCTTCCAAAACACTGACACCTACACAAATACAGGTACTCCAGAAGGGCCTCTCCTTCTGTCCCTCCTACAAATTTGACACTTTCCAGACTGAATTGGACCTCCATAGGTTCTTCAGGAACCTACGGCTTAAGGTCCACTTCGGCAAAGAGGACAAGTGGTCTCCCACTCACCACACCATTGTGGATGAGGGGAGAGCATTGATTTCCTCAAAAGACTTGGGCCTTAAACAGAAGAGCACCTACAACCCCCCCAAGAACTCCCACCCAGTGGAAACTTTTATTACACTGGTTACGAGGGAAATGGGGAACCTCAGGAGGGACATTGAGAGGGGAAAACTCTCATGTCAGTCTAATTTATCACAGGATGAACGTAATGCCCTATTATGCCTTCAAAAGGACAAGGACTTAACCATCAAGCCGGCCGACAAGGGCGGGTCTTTGGTGGTTATGGACAAGAGGGACTACCTCGAGGAAATCCACAAACAATTAAATGACACTAACATTTACGAACGTCTATCACGTAATCCCATCTCAGCCATCAGGGACAACATCCAACAAGTCCTGACAACCCACCTAGGCAAGGGCACCATTGACAATGAAAAAATATCTTATCTATCCAAAAAGCACTCGATAACACCTGTAATGTACATACTACCCAAAGTCCACAAACGTCTCAACAAACCCCCGGGACGCCCTATAGTCTCATCCTCTGACTCCATTCTATCTCCCATCTCTGAATTCCTGGAAAAGGTCCTCACACCTAAAGTTAAAACCACCAAATCATTCCTTCTTGACACATCCACATTCTTGCATCTCATAAGGGACATTAAACAGGTTCAACCGGACTGCATTTTGGCTACCCTTGATGTTGTAAGCCTTTACACATCGATTACACACAGCAAGGGCCTAGCTGCCACTAAGAGATTACTCGAGACAACCGGCACCAGACCTGAAATCTCCTCACTGTGTATGGACCTCCTCCAAATTGTACTTACCCAGAATTACTCTCTGTTTGAAGACACATTCTTCATTCAAAAACAAGGGACCGCAATGGGGGCACACATGGCACCACCATACGCCAACTGCTACATGGCCACGCTAGAGGAGGACCATATTTACACGAACATAGAATTCCAACAACATGTAGTAATTTGGAAAAGATATATAGACGATGTCTTCTGTATATGGAACAGCACTACAGAATCACTACAAAACTTCCTCACCTACTTGAATTCCATCTGGCCTGAACTTCAGTTCACCCTACACCACAGCAGTACATCAGTTAACTTTCTAGACACTACAGTCTCCAAAGATCCCAACGGCATTCTACATACTGACCTCTACACTAAACCGACCGACCGCAATAGTCTATTACATTACTCCAGCTTCCATCCCACCAGTATGAAAAAATCCCTTCCACGATCGCAATTCCAAAGAATATCCTGCATAGTCGACAACACGGCAACTAAGGAAATGAGATTGGACGAAATGTCCACACGCTTCCTAAAAAGGGGCTATCCCGACACTGTAATAAAAGAATGCCTAAAACCCAGCCAAAAAATTTGGGAAAAACAGGCCCAAAGGGTACCCTTTGTGCACACATTTCACCCCTTTGCCCACAAGATCCAACACATCTTACGAAAACATTGGCACCTCCTACATCAGGCGTACCCACACATCGAGGCATTTTCACTTCCGTTCCTACCGTGCAATAGACGCCCCAAAAACCTAAAAGACATGCTTGTGAGGGCAGATGTGGGCTCCAACATCAAGAACCCAAGACAACTATTACTACAAACACAACGCAAGGGCACTTTCCCCTGCTTACATTGTACGCAATGTTCACATGTCACAAAGGGGGATAAAATCTTCCACCCTCTTACAGGACAAGGGATCCCAATACGGGGTTACTTTACATGTGACTCAACCAATGTAGTCTACACCATCAAATGCCCCTGCGGCCTGACCTACGTGGGCGAAACAACACAGACCATTAGGGACAGAATATGCCAGCACAAGTCTAACATCCGATGTGAAAACAACCACCTGCCCCTCCCCGCACATTTCACAGCCAAACGTCACACTATCGCCCAACTACGGTTCCAGGTAGTGGAACAAGTAACAGTTCCCAGAAGGGGCGGAGATTTATCACGCCTCCTCATGAATAGGGAAGCCATGTGGATACACCGCCTTCAAACACTCGATTATGATATAGGAAGCTTCATATAATCCCTACAGCACATAGACTTAAACCAACGCGGCGGCGCTAACGGTGCCCACGGGCAATCATGTGTAAACAATGAACCTCCATCTAGATAATACACAGCATATATTTTGGGTGCAAATCTATCACATGAACTACCCCATGAACCACAGACAACATAAATATAGGTTGCAAGACAATGATTTTCCTTGAAATAAACAGCTCTAACAATACCTCTATTCTTATTCTAGAGCAGATATTGATCCTCATCTTAATTCCTAATTGGGAACTGAATAGATCATATTCTTTATGGCCTACTACACTGGTTATCATCTAGAGGTAATTATGACAGACACTGCTCTGATGGACATCCATAGGTAAATATGACATCCATAGACAAACGAATCCACTGGTTCATCAACTAGAGGTAACTATGATAGATACTCCCCTAATGGACCTCCACAGGTAAATATGACAATTCACAAGCTTTACCCTCCCAAACCACAGTCCCAGCGCTTCCCCGCTATCCTAGTAGCTAACTGTTAGCAGGATCCCATCCCGGCGCATGCGCGTTTGCACACAGTGGCACCCCAGCTGATCACCCCAGCGGCCGCACGGACGCAGCGCGCGCATGCGCAATCACACTCGAGAAGCTCCGGACGCCATCTTCACTTTACCCGGAAGTACGTCAGCTAGGACCCGCCCCTCCAACCACGCTGCGCAGCCGGATCCCACATAAGGGGAACGGAGACACAACCGGCAGCATGGCAATCCGGAATACAGGCCTCAGCCTCCCGGACCGCACGCCAGATAGGGACACAGAGCCCATACAAACAGCAGCATCCCTGCCGACCACCGAGGAAACTCTTCTTATTCAAGCTTTTTTTCGGATTTGATGCGGCCATAATCCGGGTAAGAATTGACAATGAATAAGCGGTTGCTAAACTACCCTTCTATATGGTATTCATATCGAGACAATAGCCTGTTCAAATATGTTGTTCAATCTATACCCAATCTGTCTTAACAATATGTTGTGAAATCCTTACCTAGCGGACTCTGCATTTAATTAGACTGTCTAACCACTTGTGATGAAGTATTCTTTAGCCTAGAGCAGTGATGGCTAACCTTGGCACTCCAGCTGTGGTGAAACTACGACTCCCAGCATGCTCCATTTATTTCTATAGAGTTCTGAGAGCAGCCAAGCAAGCGGGGCATCTTGGGAGTTGTAGTTTTACCACAGCTGGAGTGCCAAGGTTAGCCATCACTGGCCTAGAGCATACGATATACAAGCTTGTTTATATACCACGTTCAATTTTGATTTCTATTATACGGTCCGTAGAATACTGTTTTTGCATATTTTCTGTCCCTCTTTGCAAATTATGTTCCTTAACCCCACCTACTGCTACCCATTGACTAACTCTATAACCGGTGAAGCACCACAGTCTCACCATGGGAAAAGCGCACCACCTCAAACCACCTACTGACCACAGACCACTCCGATGATGATCCTGCTGGATCCCCAGATGACAGCTAACGCTCTCTTCACGTGCCATATCGACACGTCCTCCTTTTGTATATAATATATTCGATATACTACCTGATATTTGTCTGTGACGCACCTGTTTGCGATATTATATGTACTATACAATTGACCCTATACCTATTGTGATTATTGTATATTTATCTGTGACACTTTGTATGCCTCTCCAGTTACACTAAAGAAGGCTTCTCAGCCGAAAGCGTTCTTGACTGGAACCGCACTAAAATAAAAGCTTTGCATTGAAACTCAAGTGGAGTACAGGAGTCTTTATATATTGGGTGAAAAAGGGGATATGCCCGGATTTAGCTCTGATCCCAGACAACCCCTTTAATTTTTACTTATTGTGCTGCCTACCTAATTTTTGTCACTTTTGTTTTACATGATGCTGAGGGCTTTTTATTGATATGTTTTTCGGAGATTTATTTTCATTTTAATTCAAAATCAAGCTCCTTATTCTTTAAGTATGCAGATTGACACCAAAATAAATGGTTAAAATCGGTTCCCTGTTTTGGTCAGATTGATATTTTTTTGTTTCATGTGAAAAGAGAAAACCAAATTACGTACCGGTAATTCCCTTTTCATGAATCCTCCATGACGGCATACCATGAGAGATTACCCGCCTCCAACCAGGTAGGGACAGGAAGTATAAATTTGACTCTCCTCTGGCTCCTCCTCAGCGTCTTTCTGGATCGACAGCCTAGAGAGTGTTCTTTCGAATCTTTTAATTTATTCTTTTTTTATTTTTTTGCACACCATCACCTATGTGTAGTCATATCATCGCTACTTCTATATTATATATACATATACACTCACCTAAAGAATTATTAGGAACACCATACTAATATGGTGTTGGACCCCCTTTTGCCTTTAGAACTGCCTTAATTCTACGTGGCATTGATTCAACAACGTGCTGATAGCATTCTTTAGAAATGTTGGCCCATATTGATAGGATAGCATCTTGCAGTTGATGGAGATTTGAGGGATGCACATCCAGGGCACGAAGCTCCCGTTCCACCACATCCCAAAGATGCTCTTTTGGGTTGAGATCTGGTGACTGTGGGGGCCATTTTAGTACAGTGAACTCATTGTCATGTTCAAGAAACCAATTTGAAATGATTCGAGCTTTGTGACATGGTGCATTATCCTGCTGGAAGTAGCCATCAGAGGATGGATACATGGTCTCATTCTGTTTACGCCAAATTCAGACTCTACCATTTGAATGTCTCAACAGAAATCGAGACTCATCAGACCAGGCAACATTTTTCCAGTCTTCAACAGTCCAATTTTGGTGAGCTCGTGCAAATTGTAGCCTCTTTTTCCTATTTGTAGTGGAGATGAGGGGTACCCGGTGGGGTCTTCTGCCGTTGTAGCCCATCCGCCTCAAGGTTGTGCATGTTGTGGCTTCACAAATGCTTTGCTGCATACCTCGGTTGTAACGAGTGGTTATTTCCGTCAACGTTGCTCTTCTATCAGCTTGAATCAGTCGGCCCATTCTCCTCTGACCTCTAGCATCCACAAGGCATTTTTGCCCACAGGACTGCCGCATACTGGATGTTTTTCCCTTTTCACACCATTCTTTGTAAACCCTAGAAATGGTTGTGCGTGAAAATCCCAGTAACTGAGCAGATTGTGAAATACTCAGACCGGCCCGTCTGGCACCAACAACCATGCCACGCTCAAAATTGCTTAAATCACCGTTCTTTCCCATTCTGACATTCAGTTTGGAGTTCAGGAGATTGTCTTGACCAGGACCACACCCCTAAATGCATTGAAGCAACTGCCATGTGATTGGTTGACTAGATAATTGCATTAATGAGAAATAGAACAGGTGTTCCTAATAATTCTTTAGGCGAGTGTATATTCTTATATATATATATTTTTTTTTTTGCGATGGGAAACCCCTATGCCGTCATGGAGGATTCATGAAAAGGGAATTACCGGTACGTAATTTGGTTTTTCCCTTTCATCCTCCATGACGGCATACCATGAGATATAACATATTAAACAACTAGGGGGGGATTATAGCTTGAAGAACTTTCCTCCCAAAGGCTAGATCTTGACCTGCCTTAACATGGACTCTGTAATGTTTGATAAATGTATTAGGTCTAGACCAAGTGGCCGCCCTACAGATCTGTTCTAGTGAAGCGTTAGCTTTTTATGCCCAGGAGGCAGAAACTGATCTTGTAGAATGGGCTGTAAAGGCTTCAGGAGGTGATTTTCCTAGAGCTTTATATGACTCTGAAATAGCCATTTTTATCCATCTGGAAACAGTATTTTTTGTCGCTCTCTGCCCCTTATTTGTACCAACAAACTGAACAAATAAAGAGTCCGTCTTTCTGAAGGTTTTCGTAGCCTCTAAATATATTAGAACTGCTCTGCGTACATCCAATTTATGAAACCTTTCCTCTCCTTCTGTTTTCGGGTCGTCACAAAACGAGGGAACCAATATTTCTTCTTGCCTGTGGAAATTAGACACAACTTTAGGAAGGAAGGAGTTATCCAATTTAAATGTAATTCTATCTGAAGAAATAATACAGAAAGGCTCATTAATCTTTAGGGCCTGGATTTCACTAACCCTGCGAACCGACGTAATTGCCACTAAGAACAGGGTTTTTAGCGTTATATATTTTACAGAGACATTTGACAAGGGTTCAAAAGGACTTTCTATTAGGCCTGATAAAACCACATTGAGATCCCAGGGGGGAATCGTGGATCTCAACGATAGTCTCAGTCTGTCTGCCCCTTTTAGGAATCTGGTAATCCAAGAATGATTGGCAATTTTCTCATCAAAGACTGCACTAAGAGCAGACACGTGAACCCTTAGTGTATTGGGACGTAGACCTTTCTCCAGCCCGGATTGTATAAAACCTAGAACTGAAAGAACAGAAAATTTTTCAGGAGATACTTTTTCTTTCATACACCAGGTATTAAAAGTTCTCCACACTTTACCATAGATTTTTGAGGTTATCTCCTTTCTACTAGCCGTCATAGTATTGATGACAGAATCTGACAGGCCTCTAGCTTTTAGAATCATCCTTTCAGGTTCCAGCCTGCCAAATGCAGCCTTTCCACCTTGAGATGGTGAACAGGTCCCTGCGACAACAAGTCCTGATCCCAAGGAAGAATCCACAGACTTTGAATGGACATGATCTTTAACAGTGGAAACCATGATTTTTTTGGGCTATAAGGGGGCTATCAGGATAACGTGAGCCCTGTCTTGCCGTATCTTTCTTATCACTCGAGATATTAGTTGCAAAGGGGGAAAGGCGTAAGCCAGATGAAAATCCCATTTTATTGATAAGGCATCTATCCCTTTGTTTCCATCTTTTGGATTGAGGGAAAGAAAGCAATTCACCTTTGCGTTTGTGGCTGAAGCAAAGAGATCTATCTGTGGAAACCCCACTTTTTTGTTATTTGGCGAAAAACTTGCTCCTTCAAACTCCATTCTGTTTGTATTATCTCGACCCTGCTTAGGAAGTCTGCTTTTACATTTAAGCTTCCTTTTAAATGGACTGATGAAAGGGATTTTATATTTTCTTCTGCCCATGAATTTTTTTTTTCTGTTATCTGGCTCAGGCATTGGCTCCTTGTTCCACCTTGATGATTTAAGTATGCCACCACTGTTGTATTGTCGGATCTTATTTGAACATCCTTTCCTCTTATGTATTGACTCGCAACTTTTATTGTCTCCCAAACTGCCATCAATTCCTTCTGGTTTGTTGACCAAGTTTTTTGGTGGTCTGCCCAGGCCCCTTGGAAATAGAGATGAGAGCAATGCGCTCCCCAACCCCAAGGACTTGCGTCTGTTGTGACAAACACCTGTTCCTCCAAATTCCATGGAATTCCCTGACATAGGTGATTTACTTGTTTCCACCACTGAAGAGACTGGCTTACTGCTAAGGGAATCAGAACGGTTTGTTCCAGTGAATTCTGGTTTCTGTCCCAGCAGGTTAAAACCCAATGTTGCAGAGTTCGCGAGTGGAACTGAGCCCACTTTACTGCAGGGATGCAAGAAGTCAAGGTCCCTAGTAGTTTCATAGCTTCTCGTATCGTACAAGACGGATGACTTTGAAACTTTGTGACTTTTTCTACCACTCCAGACACTTTTTGCTCTGTAAGCGACGTCCTCTGACGAGTGGTATCTAGGGAGAGGCCCAAGAAAATTATTACCTGGGATGGGACTGGTTTTGACTTTTCCCAATTTATTAACCATCCCGCTAGATACAGCGTCTGACAGGTAACAAAGAGATTGTTCTCTAGGGACTGTTTTGTCTCGCCTACTATCAGTAGGTCGTCTAGGTAAGGGACAATCAGGATGTTTCTCCTTCTCAAATGCGCCACCAGCTCCAGCATCACCTTCGTGAAGATCCTGGGGGCTGAGGTTATGCCAAATGGTAATACCTGGAATTGAAAATGGAGAAGATCTTTCCCCAAATGGACTGCTATCCGCAGGAATTTTTGAGACTGTTTGCATACCGGAATATGGTAATATGCGTCTCTTAGGTCTATGGAGGCCAGAAAGTCTCCCTTTTTTTAGCAGATTCACAGTTGATCTAATCGTTTCCATTTTGAACCTGTTGTATTCTATGAACTTGTTCAAGTTTTTTAGGTTTATTATTAACCGAAATTTCCCGTCTGGCTTTTTTACTAGAAATACGGTTGAATAATATCCCTGACCTTGTTGGGAAGGGGGAACCGAAATTATGGCCTTTTGAGCCAGCAACTTCCGAATCCCTTCTTCTAGATTTCCTTGAAGAACGGTTGTTCTTTGAACTGGAGTAATCCTGAAAATATTTGAGAGAGGAGGAAGACGGAACACGGAACACAATTTTGTAGCCTTCAGATACTATATCTAAGACCCAAGGGTTTGTTCTAATCATTGCCCAATAGTCTAGAAAAAAGCTTAATCTTCCTCCTACCTGACATCTGGCGTCATTGCTTTGATGATTCCGTATTCTTTGTAGTGAACAAGTATCCTCTACTCTTTTGTTTTTTTCCCCTTGACCAGCCAGAATCTCTATTTGTTTTCTTCGTTTGAAAGGGAGCTACTTTTTTAACTCTCCGAAAGGGAAATTTCCTTTTCCCGGAGTCCCTGGGAAAGGTTTTCTTTGAGTCGGAAGCCTTTTCTAGGATAGATTCTAAATCCTCTCCAAATAACAAATTCCCATGAAAAGGCAAGGTACATAATTTCAGTTTTGAACTGACCTCTCCAGACCAGGATTTTAACCAGAGAGATCTCCTTGCTACGACCGCTAACCCAGTTGCCTTTGCGGCCATTCTGACTGATTCTGCAGTAGAATCAGACAGAAAATCCACAGCTTTAATTAATAGTGGAAAGGAATCTTTTAGACTATCATATGTATTCCCGTTTTTCAGCAAGGATTCTAATTGTATGAGCCATTTATTTAAAGACCTGGATACTGATGTAGCAGCTAGGTTTGGTTTAAACAGGGCCGCACAAGCTTCCCATGTCTTTTTGAGAGTTTGGTCCGTCTTTTTATCCATGGGATCCCTTAAAGATCCCATATCCTCAAACGGTAAGGCATTGGGACCTTTCACCAATTTGGATAGGGATACGTCTATCTTAGGACAAGTCGTTAATAGAGCTTCATCTTCACTAGTAAATGGAAACAGTTGTCTTATTGTTTTAGGAATGAAGAATTTCCTATCCGGGGTCCTCCATTCTCTTTTAACTAGCTCATGCATATTTTTATGTACTGGAAACCCTTGGTTAGACCTCTGTTCAAAGCCACTAAACATTTCATCATGGACTGATCTGTGGACCTTTTCCTCAGAAAGATCCATAGTGGCCCTAACAGCTCTGGTATCCTCAGAGGAAAAAAAAAGATAGTTTTTAAATTCTGAATCAGAACCAGAAGAGTCTCTGGAAGATAATTCTCCCGATTCCGAATCTTCATCTAAATCCGAATCAGAGGTTTTTGCTTTAATTAATTCTCTGGTATCCTCAGTCGCCTGTTTGGAGCAGGAAGGAAATACCGAGGGATCTGACATGGCAGATCGCATTTTTAAGTTCTTCTTTTAAAGATGGAACCAAATCCTTAGTAATATTGTCAGTACATTTTACACAAACTTTCCTAGTATAGGAATCTGAAAGTTTTACAGAACAAATACTGCACTTTTTTGACCGCTGACTAGATTTAACTTTCTGAGCAACCTCTTTCTCACTCTGCAAACATACAGAAAGAAAGAGAAACATATATGGGTTAATTACAGCATATACTGTTTAACCCTTGTCCCGGTAACGTTACTCACAAGTGTAGATCCCTGAGTGGTCTCCATAACTCCACTTGGATCCGACATGTTTAGGGTAGACAGCCACGCTTTTTCCCCCTTTTTAAATAACTTTTACCTTAAGACCTCAGATCAGAGGACGACCTCCGTTATAATCATGCGCGATTTTCAAATCTCCCGCCATCCCCGGCATGCGATCCACCGCCGGAAGTGCCCTCAGGCCCCGGACCGGAAGTAAGCCGTGGAACGCATGGAGCACGTCCACTTCCGGTGACGACACTGTGAGCGCCAGCCATGCCGGATCGCAGTGTGGAGCTTGATGACTGACCGGAGAGACTCCATAAGTGTCCGGCCCCACGTGGACCTGTCTGCCCGTGCCTAGCAGCAGGTGAGAGACACATTCTCAGCGCCCGTTACCCAACTAGAGCTCGGACTCTGCTGCCTCCTCACATGGTGATTTCTTCTTCCATTCTTCGTGGTCCGCGACCAAGCGAAAAACCTATCTCCTACCTGGAGGGACAGGAAGACACTGAGGAGGAGCCAGAGGAGAGTCAAATTTATACATCCTGTCCCTACCTGGTTGGAGGCGGGTCATCTCTCATGGTATGCCGTCATGGAGGATGAAAGGGAAAACTATAACTGAAATAAAGTGGCCTAAATAGGAGGAAATGCTCAAAAACCTCAAACACTGTGGCGTGTTTATAACCGGGGGAGCAATTCCCCCGCATGTGATCCATTGCTAACGGCAATCCCCAGTAAAAATGCATACAATGGAATATGTTGACAGCGGATCACATGCACCACAATGGCATCCTACTCAAGATGGGATGTGTGGATGCAAATATAAAAATACATAAATCACTGCGAAAGGTGCACCACAATGATAAGCAACTGACAACACTGGCTAATCCCTCAAGCTGATGCTAAGAACTGAGACTTTAGCCAATGTATTCCTGTCAGGAACAGATCGGAGCCCTATTGCACCACCGTCAAGGTATCTCATCGTGGCATGGGTTCCTACCACTAGACTACCTATGGTGTGTGAACATGGTCTGAGAGGTGCTAAGATACAACTTCTAGCCAAGCTCCCACATACCTCCATAGTAAAATCATGTGGTAGCTACCTGTGGTAGCCTGTGTCACATGGCCGGTTATAGGTGGCGCTTACAGCCTTATCTCTCCCACTGCCTGAGTGATGTCACTATGGAGGTATGTGGGAGCTTGGCTATAAGTTGTATCTTAGCACCTCTCAGACTGTGTTCATACACCGTAGGTAGTCTAGTGGTAGAAACCCATGCCACGCTGAGATACCTTGACGGTGGTGCAAAAGGGCTCCGATGTGTTCCTGACAGGAATACATTGGCTAAAGTCTCAGTTCTTAACATCAGCTTGAGGGATTAGCCAGTGTTGTCAGTTGCATATCATCGGGGTGCACCCTTTGCGGTGAAAAGAGAAACTATGCAGACTTTTTTCTTTTTTTTCTATTTTATTCTCACTTGTATTTTATTATATATTTTGATACTTTTAAAATATATTTTGGCCTATGGGACATTTACACATCACTGTAACTGGGGCATCCAGATGTGACGAGTGATGCTTCTGCACCATAACGGCCTCTGCAAGGTAGAAACCACTATGTGCACAAAACAAGCAATCACCTACAGAATATAGGGGCAGCGTCCAAAACCATCCATAGAAACAGTAAAGGATCAGTACCCCATTCGAGGTATTGTCATTACTTCTTGAAGTATTGTCAGATGTAAAACATCTGATTAAAAACCCAGACAAAACTGTAACTGCGCCCATGGAACAGCCTGAATATTAGAGATCCTCCAAATAAAACATATCATCTCCGTATCACCATACAATAATAGGAATGGGAAAAGTCATAGGAAAAAAAAAAATTCAAAAATTCTATATATCAAATAAAAATATTTTATATCAAGTCTTCAATTATAAAACTTAAAAAATCCAGAGCTAGTGGGACATACAAAGAAGAAAATAACCAAGGATTCCCCCACTGGTAAATTCATGTGAGATGAGTGAACTACATGACTTCTACAAATACAGGGGTGGCGGGGACCCCACTTGTTGGATTTATCTACAGGTACATTTTGGTCAGGGTGTACAGACTAAGATGGTATTCCTTTAGGAGGGCGAGTAATGGCTTCTATATAATGAGGCAATCCTCACCTGGGTCACTTGTTGGGAGAACTTGCACATCACTGATGAAACCCAGTAAGAACTGACGGTTTCTTAACAAGCTCATATTTGACATTTTTAATTTTACAAATACTTATAAAAGTTAGAACAGACCGGGGCTGGGTAGATAGTTATCTTTTTATATGAGGCCCTATAGGTTTTTTTTTATTTCCTCTCACCAAGAATTTTTGTTTAGAGGGGATATATATATATACACAGTATAAACTTTCACTTTTAACTGGATCTGTCCTTTGATGACCGGCATTCATTCAATACAGGAGACAATACGTGTTTGGGGAGATCTCACAGTGGTCCCAATCATCACTCTTAGCCCTCAGACACATCTGGTAACTCAAAGCAAGGTTCTGTTTTATCTCCCTGTAAAAAGGAGTATCTGACGGAATAAAGCCAGTTAGTGACACTGACTACCATAAAAACACATAAGGTCGGTCACTAAAGGGCTAAGCATGGAGATGGCTTCTCTCTGTGAGTTTTCTGATGTGAAACGAGAGTTGATTTCTGCTTAAAACATTTCCTACATTCTGTACATGAAAATGGCCTCTCTTCTCTGTGAGTTTTTTGATGTGTAACAAGAGCTGATTTCTGCTTGAAACATTTTCCACATTCTGAACATGAAAATGGCTTTTCTCCTGTGTGAGTTCTCTGATGTACAACAAGAGCTGAATTATTGTTAAAACATTTCCCACATTCTGAACATGAAAATGGCTTTTCCCCTGTGTGAACTCTCTGATGTATAATAAGAGCTGATTTATGCTTAAAACATTCACTGCATTCTGAACATGGATATGGCTTCTCTCCTGTGTGAATTCTCTGATGTACAACAAGAGCAATTTTCTTGTGAAAACTTTTTCCACATTCTGAACATGAAAATGGCCTCTCCCCTGTGTGAATTCTCTGATGTTTAAGAAGAGATGAATTACAGTGAAAACATTTCGCACATTCTGAACATGAATATGGCTTCTCCCCTGTGTGAATTCTCTGATGTATAACAAGAGCTGATTTTGTCTGAAAACATTTCCCACATTCTGAACATGAATATGGCTTCTCCCCTGTGTGAAATCTTTGATGTATGGCAAGTTCTGATTTCTGGCTAAAACATTTCCCACATTCTGAACATAAAAAAGGCTTCTCCCCTGTATGAATTCTCTGATGTCTCACTAATTCTGATTTATATCTAAAAAATCTTCCACATTCTAAACATGAAAATGTCTTCTCTCTTACGTGAGCTGTTGGATGTTTACCACCTTTTCTGTGACTTTTATTTTGTGTTACAGTCTCTGATGAATCAGAAGATCGGACCTGTTTAAAAGGATCAAATAATACATTTTTGCTGTGATTGGATGAAGATATATCTTGGATATTGGCATGCTCTTCATATATATCTTGTATGATACCATGATCATCTACTTCAAAATCTGAAGATACCAGATGTTTCTCTAAGTTCCTGGTACAGTCATCTGCCAAGAACAAAAGACATTTTATTATTGATAAATATACCAAAATATTCTATTTAAATTTTACTACATTTCAGTATAAAAAAATCCACAGAAAGGTATGGCACAAAATACAAGAATTAGCTGACTAAAACAGGGGTGGCCCAAAAAAATCACGATCTAATAGTAGACCGATGGGCATAACTAGGCCAGGTTGGCCCCCACCTTGAGCAAATTCCCTGCAACCTCCATCCAATCAGTCATTTTAAATACATATAAGGCCTCATGCACACGACCGTTGTGTGTTTCGCGGTCCGCAAAACACGGATGACGTCCGTGTGCAGTCCGCAATTTGCGAAAACTGCACAGACAGCCATTGATATAACTGCCTATTCTTGTCCGCAAAACGGACAAGATTAGGACAGGTTATATTTTTTTTTGCAGACCACGGAACGGAGCAACGGATGCGGACAACACACGGAGTGCTGTCCACATCTTTTGCGGCCCCATTGAAGTGAATGGGTCCACATCCAAGCTGCAAAAACTGCAGCTCATGTGGACCAAAACAACGGTCGTGTGCTTAAATAAAACATTTTATAGCGCTGGACAAGAAGCGTTAAATGCTCCCCACACCACAGTTATCTCCCCTAAGAGTCCCTTTCACAGTAGAATTCCCGTTTAGTGTCCTGAGGAGAATGCCCCCTTGATGTCTCCAAACAGTAGTTATGCTCCCTTAGTGCCCCCACACAGGAGTTATGCCCCTTACAATAATGTTTCCCCTTAGTGCCCCCACACAGGAGTTATGCCCCTTACAATAATGTTTCCCCTTAGTGGCCCCACACAGTAGTTATGCCCCCTTTGTGTCCCCTTCTACAGTTGTACTGTCCCTTAGTGCCCCTTACAATAGTGCAGCTCCTTATACTGCTTATACTTTGAATAAAACTAATAAAGTAATACTGAGCACATCATGCTCTTCCCAGCAGCAGACATGATGTGATGACGTCATCTCTCCTGCTGAGCTGAGGAGAGCGCACAGGCCGGGGGATTATCTCAGGTCTGTGCGCTCTCCCTCTCAGCCCAGCAGGTACAATGACATCACTGTATCACACCTGCTGCTGGGGAGAGTGCAGGCCGGGGAATGAGACCTGGGCTATAATGGATGACAGATACAGCAGCTGGACTCGGAGGTCGGAGAGTAGAATGGACAGTAGGAAGCACAGTCCTGTCACTCTCAAGTAAACAAACTGGATGGCACGCTCCATAAAATCTTCCTTTTTTTCGTGGATTAATATTAAGGGCCTGTTATTCATATATAAACACCATCCAATGATAATGAAAATTCTATCACTACAGATGAACCATTTCTTGAAATTAATTTCAGGTGTAATTTTGATGAATGAGAAGAGTCAATTAGGGAATGTTAAATAATATGTGATCCTGTATTACCATATTTTTCGCCCTATAAGACGCACCTAGGTTTTTGAGGAGGAAAATAAGAAAATATATATTTTTAACCAAAAGGTGTGCTTTTGGTGGGTTTTGAACTAATGGTGGTCTGTGCATGACACTACTATGGGGGATCTGTGGATGGCACTGTTATGGGGGGGATCTGTGGGTGGCACTGTTATGGGGGATCTGTGGATGGCACTGTTATGGGGAGATCTGTGGATGGCCCTGTTATGCGGGGGTGATCTGTGAATGGCACTGTTATGGGGGGGGTGATCTGTGGATGGCACTGTTATGGGGGGGGGGTGATCTGTGGATGGCACTGTTATGGGGGGGTGATCTGTGGATGGCACTGTTATGGGGGGGGTGATCTGAGGATGGCACTGTTATGGGGGGGTGATCTGAGGATGGCACTATTATGGGGGGGTGATCTGAGGATGGCACTGTTATGGGGGGGTTGATCTGAGGATGGCACTGTTATGGGGGGGTGATCTGTGGATGGCACTGTTATGGGGGGTGGATCTGTGGATGGCACTGCTATACATGTGTCACCCACAGATCCCCCACCCCATAACAGTGCCATCCACATATCCCCCACCCCATAATAGTGGTATCCACAGATCACCCCCCCCCATAACAGTGCCATCCACATATCACCCACCCCATAATAGTGGCATCCAAAGATGCCCTAATATATTGGAGCTAAACCTGTGGGAGGGGCCGGTGTCATGCAAATGTGGCGGGACCGGTACGGTCACTGTACTCCGGCCCTACCGCTCACTCACTGCTTTATTGCCTAAACATTTTATAATAATAGCTTTCATTGAAGTTCCGATCCCCAGCCCCATCTGTACTACTTACTAAATGTCCTGTAGCAGGCAGGGCAGGGGGGGCGGACAGAACTCACTGACGTCACGTGCCTGCGCCGCCTACTTTATGAATGAAGTAGGCGGCGCAGGCACGTGACGTCAGTGAGTTACGGCCGGCCGCCCGCCCTGCTCTGCCTGCTACAGGACCCCGCCGCATTTGCATGACACCGGCCCCTCCTCCCTCCCCCGTCCAGCTGATACATCGCAGTCTGTGATGCTGCAGCATCGCAGACTGCGATGTAAAATGGCAGCATTCGCCCCATAAGACGCAGGGGCATTTTCCCCCCACTTTTGAAGAAAAATACGGTACTTAGTATTTAATGTAAAAGATTTATTATACTGCACACTGACACCATTTATACTGATAGAAAATGGCGATGGAAGGTCCCACCAGATACCAACGGCCATCTGACCAATGATTGGTCATAAAATCTGTCAGATAATCTGTTGGTGTAAATGCACCTTTAGATATAAAAACAGCAGATCTTGATGGCTTGCTCGCCCAAATGCATTCAACATGGCAGAACATTCCTCAGACAATCAATAATAACCCCATTGATAGCATGTCAAGGCGTGTAGGTGAATTTATTTATGCACGTGTAAGAAATACTGATTTTTAAGATTTTTTGGGAAAATAATGTAAGCCATATGTTGATTTGGTATCCTGCTCTCAGCAACTTCCTAGTAATTAGTGCCTATACTTGTCCTCTCAAAGCCAGTGAGCGAGTACTGTCTATCTGGACAACGGTCCATTAGCATCAAAGGTTCTGTAGTTGTCAATTATCTAAAGAATGGCTGACAATTGTCCAGTAGGTGGTACATGGCTAGTGGGCAGGAAAATGCTGGAAAATCCCAACATTCCAGCTGCTTCTATCAGTCTTCAAGAGTTCACTGGAAATTGCTATAAAACCATAAGGAACAACCAAAAAGATGTGTCCAAGCCATATTCTAGACAATGCTAGACTGGCTGTTAGGAAGGAAGGAAGAAGAGAAGAGAAGAGAAAAGAAAAGTGCTACAGAAGAGGAAACCTGGAGGGGCCAGAGCAAAGACGGGGACTGGAGAGACATGAGAAGACCTCTGTATAGTAACTACACTGTACTGTAGAGGGATAGGAATTTGTGGTTTAGTTACCAAATGGTCTTGGGAGTAACTTTATTATTAGTAGTAATTATTAGTAATTGTTATTGTGTACAAGTCTCTCCGTATGTGATATTATTTTTGTTCCTTTATACTCTCATACAGGGAGTGCAGAATAATTAGGCAAGTTGTATTTTTGAGGATTAATTTTATTATTGAACAACAACCATGTTCTCAATGAACCCAAAAAACTCATTAATATCAAAGCTGAATATTTTTGGAAGTAGTTTTTAGTTTGTTTTTAGTTTTAGCTATTTTAGGGGGATATCTGTGTGTGCAGGTGACTATTACTGTGCATAATTATTAGGCAACTTAACAAAAAACAAATATATACCCATTTCAATTATTTATTTTTACCAGTGAAACCAATATAACATCTCAACATTCACAAATATACATTTCTGACATTCAAAAACAAAACAAAAACAAATCAGTGACCAATATAGCCACCTTTCTTTGCAAGGACACTCAAAAGCCTGCCATCCATGGATTCTGTCAGTGTTTTGATCTGTTCACCATCAACATTGCGTGCAGCAGCAACCACAGCCTCCCAGACACTGTTCAGAGAGGTGTACTGTTTTCCCTCCTTGTAAATCTCACATTTGATGATGGACCACAGGTTCTCAATGGGGTTCAGATCAGGTGAACAAGGAGGCCATGTCATTAGATTTTCTTCTTTTATACCCTTTCTTGCCAGCCACGCTGTGGAGTACTTGGACGCGTGTGATGGAGCATTGTCCTGCATGAAAATCATGTTTTTCTTGAAGGATGCAGACTTCTTCCTGTACCACTGCTTGAAGAAGGTGTCTTCCAGAAACTGGCAGTAGGACTGGGAGTTGAGCTTGACTCCATCCTCAACCCGAAAAGGCCCCACAAGCTCATCTTTGATGATACCAGCCCAAACCAGTACTCCACCTCCACCTTGCTGGCGTCTGAGTCGGACTGGAGCTCTCTGCCCTTTACCAATCCAGCCACGGGCCCATCCATCTGGCCCATCAAGACTCACTCTCATTTCATCAGTCCATAAAACCTTAGAAAAATCAGTCTTGAGATTTTTTTTGGCCCAGTCTTGACGTTTCAGCTTGTGTGTCTTGTTCAGTGGTGGTCGTCTTTCAGTCTTTCTTAACTTGGCCATGTCTCTGAGTATTGCACACCTTGTGCTTTTGGGCACTCTAGTGATGTTGCAGCTCTGAAATATGGCCAAACTGGTGGCAAGTGGCATCTTGGCAGCTGCACGCTTGACTTTTCTCAGTTCATGGGCAGTTATTTTGCGCCTTGATTTTTCCACATGCTTCTTGCGACCCTGTTGACTATTTTGAATGAAACGCTTGATTGTTCGATGATCACGCTTCAGAAGCTTTGCAATTTTAAGAGTGCTGCATCCCTCTGCAAGATATCTCACTATTTTTGACTTTTCTGAGCCTGTCAAGTCCTTCTTTTGACCCATTTTGCCAAAGGAAAGGAAGTTGCCTAATAATTATGCACACCTAATATAGGGTGTTGATTTCATTACACCACACCCCTTCTCATTACAGAGATGCACATCACCTAATATGCTTAATTGGTAGTAGGCTTTCGAGCCTATACAGCTTGGAGTAAGACAACATGCATAAAGAGGATGATGTGGTCAAAATACTCATTTGCCTAATAATTCTGCACGCAGTGTATATACTCATCAATAGTAATAGTAATTGTAATATCATTATTCCCACATTGCACAATATATCTATGTTTCTTTATTTGTATCAGCAGAATCTTAGAGACCTCTCTGCTTTACTTAGTGGTAACTACTCACCTGGGCGGTTATCTGCAGGATTGTCCTCTGTACTCTGCTCATCACCCTTCACATATGTCTCTGTAACATATATAATATTCAGATCTTCACCTGGATTCACAAGCTGTGAAAGAAATATTGTAGAAGTCATCAGACGGTTGGAGAAGTCGTGTGGAAAGTTTTATACGACCTGAAAATATCAGTAATTAGAATGATGACCAAAAATGACCGGACAGCAGGAGTTATCGGACCCAAATATCTGCAGGTCTCCTGTATAAATCCAATCTGATTGCTTCATTATTCCAACCAGTTTGCAATGCAGGGAGAGAAGCCCTTATATTCAATCCCTAACATTACTTTGTGTGTATATAACATTACATTGTTTGTGCACCTGTTGCCCTTGCTGGACGCCCCAAGGCTGTGAAGCCGGTAAGCCAAATTTCTTTCAGCCCGTGGCTTATTTACCTCCTCGGAATGGCCATAATCATCTGCTCTGCTTCAGCCAATGACTGGATTCAGGGGTAAGATGTCCACAAAAAACACATCATCACTAAAGCCAGTCATTGGCTGCAGTAAAGCAGGTGACCATGCCTGTGCCTGCGAGGGAGCAAACAACATCTACTGGAAGATGGACACACAGGAGCTGGCACACATAACCAGAGCGAAGGGTAGCAGGTACATATGACTCTTTCCATAGTAGAGGCTGCGGACACATGTGAAAAGTTACTTATTCCTGAACAAACCCTTTAATGCTGTCTTCCTGTTCTATCTAGAAGTTTTGGGATGACTGCAGGCATGAAGATACTGTACCTAGTATAAGGGACAGGGGAGAACACAGGAGAGGTGAGAACTGATTATCTATCACCACTAGAACACCCTGCTTATCACTGTTAATAGTATAAGGACAAGAGAGGTAAGAACTGATTATTTATTACCTCTCGAACAGCCTGATCATCAATGTTTGTAACATAATGGGCACTAGAACCACTAGAACACCGTGCTTATAACTGCTCTTAGTGTATGGACAGGAGAGAACATAGGAGAGGTGTGAAATGAATATATCTCACCACTAGAACACCCTGCTTATTACAGATTATAGTATAAGGGACAAAAGAGAACACATGAGAGTGGAGAACTGATTCTCTATCACCTCTAGAACACCCTGCTTATCACTGTTTATTAGGGTTGTGTCAATACCAAAATTTTGATTGCGATACTCGATACCACGCAAAAAAAATAAAACACCTGGGATCTTTTCATCCCTTGTCCTATTCACCCTGATAGAGCTCTATTAGGGTGAATAGGACTTTACACTGTCCCTGCTACCCTCTGCATAGTACACACAGCAGCAGGGAGATTACCATGGCAGCCAGGGCTTCATTAGCATCCTGGATGCCATTGTAACCGATCGGAGCCCCAGGATTACACTGATGGGGCTCCGATCAGAAGCTGCCACTGCCACCAATGAGGAGGAGACCTTGTGGCCACTGCCACCAATGATTTTAATACTGGGGGGGTTGGGGGGGGGGGGGCGCACTGCGCCACCAATGATTTCAATATTGGGGGGGTTGAGGGGGGGGGGGCGCACTGCGCCACCAATGATTTTAATACTGGGGAGGAGCGCACCGTGCCACCAATGATAATATAATTAATACCCAAAAACTGAAAAATCAGGACAGCAATTGTATAGCACAAAATAACAAGTTTTTATTAAACATATAGTTTTTTAATACATTTGTTGGAAATACATATATATTAGCAGCATTAATCACACAGGAATGATATCCACAGATCTGTCACTAGTAGTACATATAAATAGCAATTACTCCCCCAGGCTGTGGGTGACAATAAGCCCCAGACCTAAATCAATACATAAAGTGCATAGTGCCACAAGATAAATAGATACATATAGGAGGAAAATGCAGTGATATATACAGATCCCTATAATTAACATTTAATACAGGAGGCCATTGCAGCACCTGAGAGGTTAGCTGCCGCTAATCGCAGCTCCCCGCCAGCACCCGCCTCCGTGATTTGTATTAAAGAGGACCTTTCATCTGGCAAAAAATTCTGAACTAAGTATCATGATATGTACCTGAAACAACCCTACTGTTTATAGTATAAGGACAGAAGAGAACACAGTGGAGGTGAGAACTGATTATCTATCACCACTAGAACACCCTGCTTATCACTGTCTATAGTATAAGGACAGGGGAGAACACAGGAGAGGTGAGAACTGATTATCTATCACCACTAGAATATCCTGCTTATCACTGATAGTGTAAGCACAGAAGAGAAAACAGAAGAAGCAAGAACTGATTATTATCACTACTTTTGATGAGCAAAGTTTTAAAAAATTCGATTTGGTTGCTTCGTCGCGTTTTTCCCCAAAATTGTCTTTGTTACAAATGAATCAGTCACAAAGTGCATTACATCAGGTATATCCCAGCCTGCAATTAAATTTTAGGGAGAATAGATCCTGGTGTACATCACTGTGAATTGCAGAAACATGCATAGCTAGTCCTTTCTGGTAACATAGTAACATAGCACATAAGGCCGAAAAAAGACATTTGTCCATCCAGTTCGGCCTGTCATCCTACAAGTTGATCCAGAGGAAGGCAAAAAAACCCTGTGAGGTAGAAGCCAATTTTCCTCACTTTAGGGGAATAAAAAATTCCTTCCCGACTCCAATCAGGCAATCAGAATAACTCCCTGGATCAACGACCCCTCTCTAGTAGCTATAGCCTGTAATATTATTACTCTCCAGAAATACATCCAGGCCCCTCTTGAATTCCTTTATTGTACTCACCATCACCACCTCCTCAGGCAGAGAGTTCCATAGTCTCACTGCTCTTACCGTAAAGAACCCTTTTCTATGTTTGTGTACAAACCTTCTTTCCTCCAAACGCAGAGGATGTCCCCTCGTCACAGTCACAGTCCTGGGGATAAATAGATGATGGGA
The DNA here is from genome assembly GCF_905171765.1 of Bufo bufo. NCBI lineage: Eukaryota > Metazoa > Chordata > Amphibia > Anura > Bufonidae > Bufo > Bufo bufo. The sequence continues at coordinate 392,987,460 of NC_053394.1, read as the reverse complement.
TAGATCTCTGTACTGCCCCCTGATATATTTATACATAGTAATTAGATCTCCCCTCAGTCGTCTTTTTTCTAACGTGAATAACCCTAATTTTGATAATCTTTCAGGGTACTGTAGTTGCCCCATTCCAGTTATTACTTTAGTTGCCCTCCTCTGGACCCTCTCCAGCTCTGCTATGTCTGCCTTGTTTACAGGAGCCCAGAACTGTACACAGTACTCCATGTGTGGTCTGACCAGTGATTTGTAAAGTAGTAGGAATATGTTCTCATCACGGGCATCTATGCCCCTTTTGATGCAACCCATTATCTTATTGGCCTTGGCAGCCGCTGCCTGACACTGTTTTTTGCAGCTTAGTTTGCTGTTTATTAAAATTCCTAGATCCTTTTCCATGTCAGTGTTACCGAGTGTTTTACCATTTAGTATGTATGGGTGACTTGCATTATTCCTTCCCATGTGCATAACCTTACATTTGTCAGTGTTAAACCTCATCTGCCACTTATCTGCCCAAGCCTCCAATCTATCCAGATACCTCTGTAGCAGTATACTGTCCTCTTCAGTGTTAATTACTTTACACAGTTTAGTGTCATCTGCGAAAATTGATATTTTACTATGCAAGCCTTCTACAAGATCATTAATAAATATATTGAAGAGAATAGGGCCCAATACTGACCCCTGAGGTACTCCACTAGTGACAGTGACCCAATCTGAGTATGTACCGTTAATAACCACCCTCTGTTTTCTATTATTGAGCCAGTTACTTACCCACTTACAGACGTTTTCTCCGAGTCCGAGCATTCTCATTTTATATACTAACCTTTTATGAGGTACAGTGTCAAATGCTTTGGAGAAGTCCAGATACACGACATCCATTGATTCGCCGCTGTCAAGTCTAGTACTTACCTCCTCATAGAAACTGGTAGCTAAACAGTTACTGTGCGTCAGTATGACAGACAGGTCACATATATGGCTGTGCACATCATCGTGCAGGCCACCAACAGTCCTAGCTGACCCTAAGAAAAACCAAGAATGCATACAGCATTAGGGATGAGCGAACCCGAACTTTATAGGATCAGTTCGGGCAGTGGAGGAATCCTGTTATGGATTTCGTTATAACGGTATATAACATAATTTTATGACGGAGGGTAAAACAGGGAAGCCTTTAAGAGGCATTCCGTTTTGATCCTTCATAATAGAAGCCTATGGCTAAGTATAGCGGATCCGTCTGGTCTCGTTATGCAGGACGAAAAACAAAGCCCTGCATAACTGAAACCAGACGGATCGGTTATGCTTGGCCATAGACTGCGTTCCATCATAGAATTACGTTATATACTGTTATAATGGAATCCATAACGGGATTCCTCCACTGCCCGTACGCCAAACCCAAACCTGCAAAGTTCGGGTTCGCTCATCCCTACACAGCATCCATCAGAAAAGAAAAAAATTTAATTAAACCGCTGCGTGCCCCTGCAGGTGTCCTAATAACTCTTTAGTGAAACAAAATAAGGACACGGATTCAATATACGATACAATAAAGTAGTGGTGAAAAAAATAACTGTGCGTCACTATTAGACTTAGTTCACACTTCACTTATTTTGTCAGTTATTGTCAGACCAAAGCAGGTGCAGGTCAAACCCACAGAACAGGTGCAAATTTATTCATGATACCTAATACGAGAGCAGGCTTGGCTCCTGAATTTGGCTCACAAAAACCGATGGAAATAACTGAAGAGTGAATTCAGCCTTATAGGTCAATGTAAGCGACAGGTCTAATTTATCGGTGTGGACTTAACCATGCAGTGGCCCAATATTCAAGTAGTGGTCCCATGACAGTGGAGAGGGTGTCAGCAGTAAGGCTGTGTTCACTGTTTATTTTTCTGATCTATCAGAAAAACTACCCCAAAAAAAAAAAACGATTATGTTGGTTGAGCGTCCAAATTCAAGCAGTATTTGGTCAGCATTTGATCAGTATTTGTAAGGTAAAAACAGGAGTGGGTCCAAAACAGAGAACATGTGGTGGAAATATATGTATGTCTTCTGTGTTTTGGACCCACCCCTGCTGTTGGCTTCCAAATTATGATCAAATCCTGATGCAAAATACTGACCGTCTGATAAAGGCCTTATGGGCACTCAGGTTTTTTTATTTTTTATTATCATAGTGGATCAGAAGAACGGAAAAATAAACAGCGATGTCAAACATGGACACTAGTGTCACAAAGTGGTGAGGGTGGCAACAGCATGAAGAGTCAAAATAGTGACCCCGGGACAGATTGAGGGTGGCAACAGCATGTGGAGTCAGCATAGTGGCCCAGTCAAAGAGTGAGGAGGTGGGGGGACAAGTAACAGCAGCAGGCGTGTGGCATCATGCAGGTGCCAGCATCAGAACAGTGGCAGCAGCACCTGGACAGAAGTAACGGGCCATTTGTCACAATATTCTGGTTTGGCAGTACACTAGTCAGATCATTACTGCCAGAATGATCTAGTCTGTTGTATCAGGCATTGGTGTCTGGAAATACTGATTGATCCAGGACCGATTCATCTTTATAAGGTTAGGTTATAAAGTGATATACGGAAGTTCCATGCTCAAGTCAAGTCTAAAAAAGGGGGCTTGATGTGGGTGGGGACGAGCCGATAGGTCTGTCTCATTTATCATTTTCGACACCTGTTTTAGGAAGCTGGCTTAAATTTAGACTGATGGTGGATGCGCTGAAGTTATGTAGAGGTCGGTGCCAATGATCCATCCGATTCATCTTTATAAAAGGTTAATCTCTCTACATTTTGTGTTGAAAGGAGAGTTCTCTTTGGGGTAACTATGCCATCCATTACACTAAACACTTCTTCTGATGCCATATTACTGCATAGGCAGGTAACTTTGCCCAGGGCAAACTTGGCCAGTTGCGACCACAATTCAATTTTAGCTGCCCAGTAGTCCAGGGGATCATTGATCTGCGGTGACAGAGTGCACTTAAAGTATGCTACCACCTGTGGTTCAGGTTCTGCTCCAGGTCCTGCTGCTGTTGGATGGTTTCTTCAGTAGGTGGGTGAAGAAAAGTGCTCAAGACTTAAGTTGTTACTGATGGAGCTGGTGCTGTTCCTGCCACCCCACTCCCCTTCAGGAGTCATGGCAGTGGAGCCTGAGCTCAGAGGGTACCCCCGGTAAGAATGATGTGGCCTAAATGGGAGGAAGTGCTCAAAACCACAAACACTGTAGCGTTTTTATACCCGGGGGAGCAATCCCTCCGCATGTGATCCGGCAATCCCCGGCAAAAATGCATACAATGGAGGATGTCGGCAGCGGACCACATGCACCACAAAAACATCCTAGACAACATGAAATAATGTGTAAAATACAAAAAAGAAAAGTCAGTCCTGTGTCCCAACACGGACAATTACTTGCGCTGCTGCTGGTCCCGGAGTAGTGTGGTAGGTCGTGCACACTGATAGATACAATATGAAGAATGGTGGAACCGCGCTGCTCTGGACTGTGTCTCCCGATAAAAGTGGATGGCATAGGGTGAGCCCCTTTCCCCGGCACCCAAAGGATCCAATCCTCCACAGATCTCCTCCTCTACAGGGTTAGAATGGGATAGGCAGAATAGTGAAGCACCCTTTGCAATCTTTTGTTAAAAGGTTTTATTATACTCACAAGAGTCGGTAGACAAAAAGCATGTAATAGGCAGCGAAACCCGGGTCGGGCAGGAACTTGACGTTCTGATTTGTATTACATGCTTTTTGTCTACCGACTCTTGTGAGTATAATAAAACCTTTTAACAAAAGATTGCAAAGGGTGCTTCACTATTCTGCCTATCCCATTCTAACCCTGTAGAGGAGGAGATCTGTGGAGGATTGGATCCTTTGGGTGCCGGGGAAAGGGACTCACCCTATGCCATCCACTTTTATCGGGAGACACAGTCCAGAGCAGCGCGGTTCCACCATTCTTCATGAAATAATGTGTGGATGAGAATATAAAAATCCATTAATCACTGCAAAAGGTGCACCACAATAATATGCTACTGACAATACTGACCAAACCCTCACGCTGATGTTAAAAACTGAGACTTTGGCCAATATATTCCAGTCAGGAACATATCGGAGCCCAAGGCACCCCATCAAGGTATCTTAGTGTGGCATGGGTCCTGCCGCTAACCTACAGTGTGTGAACACAGTCCCATAGGTGCTGAGGTCCGACTCACAGCCAAACTCCCACACACCTCTAAAGTAAGATCACTAATACAATGGGAGGGTAGGAGGAGGCTGTGAGCCCCACCTATAACAGGCCATGTGACACAGGCTACCAGGTGCACACGTTACCAATGATAAACTATGGCACATTCCATATATATCAAGAAAAAAAAAATCACAGAATGAAATTGCCTAAATAACACGCCATAGTAACCAATGACGCTGTGCACTCCGGGTGTCAGGAGGAGCACGGAGGAGATGATTTCACAAGGGGGAGAGCTGCTGGCACAAGAAGGGGGGGGGGGAGAGATGCTGGCACAAGGGGGGGGGGCTGCTGGGACAAGGGGGGGAGAGCTGCTGGCACATGGGGGGGAGAGCTGCTGGCACAAGGGGGAGAGCTGCTGGCACAAGGGGGGAGAGCTGATGGCTCTGGGGTGGGAAAGAGCTTATGGCTCTGGGGTGGGAAAGAGCTTATGGCTCTGGGGTGGGAAAGAGCTTATGGCTCTGGGGTGGGAAAGAGCTTATGGCTCTGGGGTGGGAAAGAGCTTATGGCTCTGGGGTGGGAAAGAGCTTATGGCTCTGGGGTGGGAAAGAGCTTATGGCTCTGGGGTGGGAAAGAGCTTATGGCTCTGGGGTGGGAAAGAGCTTATGGCTCTGGGGGGGGAAAGAGCTTATGGCTCTGGGGTGGGAAAGAGCTTATGGCTCTGGGGTGGGAAAGAGCTTATGGCTCTGGGGTGGGAAAGAGCTTTTGGCTCTGGGGTGGGAAAGAGCTTATGGCTCTGGGGTGGGAAAGAGCTTATGGCTCTGGGGTGGGAAAGAGCTTATGGCTCTGGGGTGGGAAAGAGCTGATGGCTCTGGGGTGGGAAAGAGCTTTTGGCTCTGGGGTGGGAAAGAGCTGATGGCTCTGGGGTGGGAAAGAGCTGATGGCTCTGGGGTGGGAAAGAGCTGATGGCTCTGGGGGGGGAAAGAGCTGATGGCTCTGGGGTGGGAAAGAGCTGATGGCTCTGGGGTGGGAAAGAGCTGATGGCTCTGGGGTGGGAAAGAGCTGATGGCTCTGGGGTGGGAAAGAGCTGATGGCTCTGGGGTGGGGGAGAGCTGATGGCTCTGGGGTGGGGGAGAGATGATGGCTCTGGGGTGGGGGAGAGATGATGGCTCTGGGGTGGGGGAGAGATGATGGCTCTGGGGTGGGGGAGAGATGATGGCTTTGGGGTGGGGGAGAGATGATGGCTCTGGGGTGGGGGAGAGATGATGGCTCTGGGGTGGGGGGGAGATGATGGCTCTGGGGTGGGGGAGAGATGATGGCTCTGGGGTGGGGGAGAGCTGATGGCTCTGGGGTGGGGGAGAGCTGATGGCTCTGGGGTGGGGGAGAGATGATGGCTCTGGGGTGGGGGAGAGATGATGGCTCTGGGGTGGGGGAGAGATGATGGCTTTGGGGTGGGGGAGAGATGATGGCTCTGGGGTGGGGGAGAGATGATGGCTCTGGGGTGGGGGAGAGATGATGGCTCTGGGGTGGGGGAGAGATGATGGCTCTGGGGTGGGGGAGAGATGATGGCTCTGGGGTGGGGGAGAGATGATAGCTATGGGGTGGGGGAGAGATGATGGCTCTGGGGTGGGGGAGAGATGATGGCTCTGGGGTGGGGGAGAGATGATGGCTCTGGGGTGGGGGAGAGATGATGGCTCTGGGGTGGGGGAGAGATGATGGCTCTGGGGTGGGGGAGAGATGATGGCTCTGGGGTGGGGGTGGAGCTGATGGCACTGGGGGTGGAGCTGATGGCACTGAGGGATAGTGGAGCCGATGGCACTGGGGGGGAACTGAAGCACTTGGACTGATCACACAGGGGGGAACGAAGGGTGTTGAGGACTGATGGCAGGAGGTTTGAGGAGTTTTTATAAAGGAAAACAGTCTATTAATTCATTTTTTCTTATTAGAATACTCGATTAATCGTAAAAATAAATCGATAGAATACTCGATTTCTAAAATAATAGTTTACTGCAGCCCTACTTGTGTGTTGCCAAATAGAAAACGGACTAGAAGAGGAAGGTCGCACAGCTAGGGCTGCCGTAAACGATTATTTTAGTAATTGAGGATTCTATCTATTATTTTTTACGATTAATCGAGTAATCTAATACTCATCAGACCCCTTGCCATCAGTCCCCAACGCCCTGTGCGATCAGACCAAGTACATCAGTTCCCCCAGTGCCATCAGCTCCACTATCCACCCAGTGCCATCAGCTTCCCCTCACCCCAGTGCCATCAGCTCTGTTACCCCAGTGCCTTCAGCTCTCCCCCACTCAGTGCCATCAGCCCCTCTATGCCATAGAAACATAGAATGTGTCGGCAGATAAGAACCATTTTGCCCATCTAGTCTGCCCAATATACTGAATACTATGAATAGCCCCTGGCCCTATATTATATGAAGGATGGCCTTATGCCTATCCCATGCATGCTTAAACTCCTTCACTGTATTTGCAGCTACCACTTCTGCACAACATGCAATAATCTGTGGATGAGAATATAAAAGTAATACTTCCTGATATTACTTTTAAACCTTTGCCCCTCTAATTTAAAACTACGTCATCTTGTAGCAGTTTTTCTTCTTTTAAATATTCTCTCCTCTTTTACTTTCCCTTTATGTATTTAAAAGTTTCTATCATATCCCCTCTGTCTCGTCTTTCTTCCAAGCGATACATGTTAAGGTCCATTAATATTTCCTGGTAAGTTTTATCCTGCAATCCATGTACTAGTTTAGTAGCTCTTCTCTGAACTCTCTCCAAAGTATCAATATCCTTCTGGAGATATGGTCTCCAGTACTGAGCACAATACTCCAAATGAGGTCTCACTAGTGCTCTGTAGAGTGGTATGAGCACCTCCCTCTTTCTACTGGTAATTCCTCTCCCTATACACCCAGGTATTCTGCTAGCATTTCCTGCTGCTCTATGACATTGTCTGCCTACCTTTAAGTCTTCTAAAATAATGACCCCTAAATCCCTTTCCTCCGATACTGAGGTTAGGACTGTATCAATGATTTTATATTCTGCTCTTGGGTTTTTACGCCCCAGGTGCATTATCTTGCACTTATCAACATTACATTTTAGTTGCCAGATTTTTGACCATTCCTCTAGTTTTCCTAAATCCTTTTCCATTTGGTGTATCCCTCCAGGAACATCAACCCTCTTACAAATCTTTGTGTCATCAGCAAAAAGACACACCTTACCATCGAGGCCTTCTGCAATTTCGCTGATAAAGATATTAACCCCTTAAGGACACAGCCTTTTTACACCTTAGGACCAGGCCATTTTTTGAAAATCTGACCAGAGTCCCTTTAAGTGCTGATAACTTTAAAACGGTTTGACTTATCCAGGCCGTTCTGAGATTGTTTTTTCGTCACATATTGTACTTCATGACACTGGTAAAATGGAGTCAAAAAAAAAATATTTTTGCACCAAAAAATACCTAATTTAACAAAAATTTGAAAAAAATTAGCAAATTTCAAAGTTTCAGTTTCTCTACTTCTGTAATACATAGTAATACCCCCAAAAATTGTGATGACTTTACATTCCCCATATGTCTACTTCATGTCTGAATTGTTTTGGGAATGATATTTTATTTTTTGGGGATGTTATAAGGCTTAGAAGTTTAGAAGCAAATCTTGAAATTTTTCCGAAATTTACAAAAACTCAATTTCTAGGGACCAGTTCAGGTCTCAAGTCACTTTGCGAGGCTTACATTATAGAAACCACCCAAAAATGACCCCATCTAAGAAACTACACCCCTCAAGGTATTCAAAACTGATTTTGCATACGTTGTTAACCCTTTAGGTGTTGCACAAGAGTTATTGGCAAATAGGGAGGAAATTTGAGAATTTCATTTTTTTGTCTAATTTTTCATTTTAACCCATTTTTTCCACTAACAAACCAAGGGTTAACAGCCAAACAAGACTGTATCTTTATTGCCCTGACTCTGCCATTTACAGAAACACCCAATATGTGGCCGTAAACTACTGTACGGCCACACAGCGGGGCGTAGAGTGAAAGGTGCGCCGTTTGGTTTTTGGAAGGCTGATTTTTATGGACTGGTTTATTTACACCATGTCCCATTTGAAGCCCCCTGATGCACCCCTAGAGGAGAAACTCCCTAAAAGTGACCCCATCTAAGAAACTAAACCCCTCAAGGTATTCAAAACTGATTTTACATACGTCGTTAACCCTTTAGGTGTTGCACAAGAGTTATTGGCAAATGGCGATGAAATTTGAGAATTTCATTTTTTTGCCTAATTTTCCATTTTAACCCATTTTTTCCACTAACAAAGCAAGGGTTAACAGCCAAACAAGACTGTATCTTTATTGCCCTGACTCTGCTGTTTACAGAAACACCCCATATGTGGCCGTAAACTACTGTACGGCCACACAGCGGGGCGCAGAGTGAAAGGTGCGCCGTTTGGTTTTTGGAGGGCTGATTTTGCTGGACTGTTTTTTTGGCACCATGTCCCATTTGAAGCCCCCCTGATGCACCCCTAGATTATAAACTCCATAAAAGTGACCCCATCTAAGAAACTACACCCCTCAAGGTATTCAAAACTGATTTTACAAACTTTGTTAACCCTTTAGGTGTTGCACAAGATTTAATGGAAAATAGAGATACAATTTCAAAATTTCACTTTTTTGGCAGATTTTCCATTTTAATATTTTTTTTCCAGTTACAAAGCAAGGGTTAACAGCCAAACAAAACTCATTATTTATGGCCCTAATTCTGTAGTTTACAGAAACACCCCATATGTGGTCGTAAACAGCTGTACGGGCACACGGCAGGGCGCAGAAGGAAAGGAATGCCATACGGTTTTTGGAAGGCATATTTTGCTGGACTGTTTTTTTTGACACCATGTCCCATTTGAAGCCCCCCTGATGCACCCCTAGAGTAGAAACTCCAAAAAAGTGACCCCATTTTAGAAACTACGGGATAGGGTGGCAGTTTTGTTGGTACTAGTTTAGGGTACATATGATTTTTGGTTGCTCTATATTACACTTTTTGTGCGGCAAGGTAACAAGAAATAGCTTTTTTGGCACCGTTTTTTTTTTTGTTATTTACAACATTCATCTGACAGGTTAGATCATGTGGTAATTTTATAGAGCAGGTTGTCACGGACGCGGAGATACCTAATATGTATACAATTTTTTTTATTTATGTAAGTTTTACACAATGATTTCATTTTTAAAACCAAAAAAATGTTTTAGTGTCTCCATAGTCTAAGAGCCATAGTTTTTTCAGTTTTTGGGCGATTATCTTAAGTAGGGTCTCATTTTTTGCGGGATGAGATGACGGTTTGATTGGCATCTATTTTGGGGTGCATATGACTTTTTGATTGCTTGCTATTACACTTTTTGTGACGTAAGATGACAAAAAATGGCTTTTTTTACACCGTTTTTATTTTTATTTTTTTACGGTGGTCATCTGAGGGGTTAGATCATGTGATATTTTTATAGAGCCGGGCGATACGGACGCGGCGATACCTAATATGTATACTTTTTTTTTATTTATTTAAGTTTTACACAATGATTTCATTTTTGAAACAAAAAAAATCATGTTTTAGTGTTTCCATAGTCTAAGAGCCATAGTTTTTTCAGTTTTTGGGCGATTATCTTGGGTAGGGTATGATTTTTGCGGGATGAGATGACGGTTTGATTGTTACAATTTTGGCGTACATGCGACTTTTTTGATCACTTTTATTACCTTTTTTGGGAAGTAAGGTGGGCAAAATTTCAATTTCATCATAGTTTTTTATTTTTTATTTTTATGGTGTTCACCGTTCGGGTAAAGTAACATGACCGTTTTATAGATCAGGTCGTTACGGACGCGGCGATACCAAACATGTGTAGGGAATTTTATTTTTTTCATTTTTTATCAGTGATAAATGTGTTTTTTGATTTTTACTTTTTTTTCACTTTTATTCACTTTTTTTTGACCCAGACCCACTTGGTTCTTGAAGATCCAGTGGGTCTGATGTCTGTATAATACAGTACAGTACAATATATATTGTTCTGTACTGTATTTTACTTACACTGAACAGATCTATGCCTTTCAGCACAGATCTGTTCAGCACCATGGACAGCAGGACGCCTGAGAGGCGTCCTGTTGCCATGGGAACCTTCCCCGTCTGCTCAGTACTGCTCAGAACTTCGCAGACGGGGAAGGGTAAGGAGGGGATCTCTCGGGGGGCTGTCTGGGGTCTCTCTCCCTCCCCATCGGGGGGCTGCAAAGGCACAGCAGCCCCCCGATGGGAGAGGGAGGGAGCTCCCTGCGCTGTTAACCTTTTCCATACAGCGGTCCGTACGGACCGCTGTATGGAAAGGGTTAAACGGCTGACATCGCATCGCAGATGTCAGCCGTTTATACCAGGGTGCCAGCAATGTGCTGGCACCCTGGTATCCCCACTAGACACCAACGATTATACAAGGGGAGGCGGGCGGGGGATCGCGATCCCGCCTGCCGCACCGCCCGCCTCCCGCACCGCCCACACCGCCCGCAACCCTCCCCCTGCACCTCCCGCCACCATAAAAATCATTCGGGGGTGCAGGGGGGGGTGAATAAAACTTTTTTTTTAGGCATATAAAGTTTCTGATCCCCGCGGTCAGGGACTGCGGGGACCAGAAACTTCAGAAATCGCAGCAAACCGCAGGTCTGAATTGACCTGCGGTTTGCCGCGATCGCCGACATGGGGGGGTCCCGGGACCCCCCCGCGCATTTAGCCTAGGTGCCTGCTCAATGATTTGAGCAGGCACCGGGTTCCGATCACTGCCAGCCGCACGGCAGTGATCGAAAATACACAGGGCGTACATGTACGCCCTGTGTCCTTAAGTACCAGGGCACAAGGGCGTACCTGTACGCCCTATGTCCTTAAGAGGTTAAACAATATGGGTCCCAGAACAGATCCCTGAGGTACCCCACTGGTAACAAGACCATGGTCTGAATATACTCCATTGACTACAACCCTCTGTTGTCTGTCTCTCATCCACTGCCTAATCCATTCAACAATATGGGAGTCCAAGTCCAAAGACTGCAATTTATTGATAAGCCTTCTATGTGAGAGACAGTATCAAAAGCCTTACTAAAGTCTAGATAAGCTATGTCTACTGCACCTCCGCCATCTATTATTTTAGTCACCCAATCAAAAAAATCAATAAGATTAGTTTGACATGATCTCCCTTGTGTAAACCCATGCTGTTTTTCATCTTTCAATCCATGGGATTTTAGATGTTCCACAATCCTCTCCTTAAAGGGCTTCTACCACCAGAAATACTGTTATGTAGCTGACTGACATTAGTGATGCGCTAATATGTTTCTAACATTAGTCCCTGCAGCCGTTTTTGTAAAAAAAAAAGCACTTTTATTATATGCTAATGAGCCTCTAGGTGCTATGTCAGCACTACATAACAGTATGTTTCTAACATTTGTCCCTGCAGCCGTTTTTGTTAAAAAAAGCACTTTTATTATATGCTAATGAGCCTCTAGGTGCTATGTGTTTTTAACTTGGTAATTCCTTGTTTTAGTTTCCTTTTTTTATTTATCTGAAGAATGCCTTATCGCCTTTTTTTACTGACTGATCTAATTTCTCTTCTGCCTGTGCTTTAGAAGCTCTTATAACTTGTTTGGCCTCTCTCTGCCTAATCTTATAAATTTGCCTGTCATCCTCGTTTTTTTTTTTTTATCATTACTAAATGCTATCTTTTTGTTTTTAATGATTTTGGCCACTTCTGCTGAGTACCACAGTGGTCTCTTCCTTTTTTTGCTTTTACTGACAAGCCTAATGCAATTTTCTGTTGCCTTCAATAGTGCCACTTTTAAGTAGTCCCATTTCTCCTGGACTCCAATGAAACTGTTCCAATCTGATAGGGACTCGTATACCACTAATCTAATTTTAGAAAAGTCAGTTTTTCTAAAATCTAAAACGTTTGTTTTTGTGTGGTGTGACTCAGTCACTGTACTTATAGTAAACCCCACTGACTGGTGATCACTAGATCCCAAGCTTTCCCCTACAGTAATATCAGATACCAAATTCCCATTTGTGAATACTAAATCTAAAATGGCCTCCTTCCAGGTTGGCTCCTCAACTACTTGCTGTAGAGATAATCCCAGTAGGGAATTTAGAATATCTGTACTCCTGACAGAACTAGCTATATTGGTTTTCCAGTTTACATCAGGAAGATTAGTCTCCCATAATGATAACTTCCCCTTTTAATGTCATTTTAGCTATTTCCTCAGCTAGTAGATCATTAAATTCTTTGACTTGGCTAGGTGGTCTATATATCACACCTACACGACTTACCTTATGATTATCAAGCTGCAAGGTAACAAAAAAACTGACTCTAAATTGGTCTCGCTAACTTGTATTAAATTAGATTTTATGCTATCTTTCACATACAGGGCCACCCCTCCCCTTTCTTGCCTTCTCTGTCTTTCCTATATAGAGAGAACCCTGGTATTGTTATATCCCAGTCATTACTCCCATTGAAACATGTCTCAGTAACAGCCACTAAATCTATATTCTCAGATGCCATTATAGACTCAAGTTCATTGATCTTATTCCCTAAACTGCGAGCATTTGTAGACAAGACTATGAGCTTGTCATTTCTTAACCTATGTGCTACTGGCATCTTCTGGCACTGTTCTGGGGGGCAGTCGGACTGCTGGATTATCACTCTTTTGCCCCCCTTTCCTAGTTTAAATGCTCCTTAGCAAATACTTTGAACTGTTCACTGAGGACATTCATTCCCTTGAGAGAAAGATGCAAACCATCTTTCTTGTACAGTTCTTTTCCATTCCAACAAGAGCTAACATGAGACACATAGCCAAACCCTTGGTTCAGACACAATTCACCAAGCCATACATTGAATTCCTTAATGCGCATCTTCCTGTCATGCTGAAGGTTATGCACAGGCAAAACTGCAGAGAATGAAACAGTTGATGCAGCCTCCGGTATATCATTTCCAAGTGTGTGAAAGGCTTCCTTCACCTTTGAAACCTCATTGCAAGCCAGATCATTTGTCCCAAGACAATAACATCCACCTCCCTTTCCTGCTTTGCTTGCCTAACAATATTAAGGATACGTCGTCTATTCCTGCTAGGGGTAGCACCAGGGAGACATCTCACAACACCATTTTCCTCAAACTTCACACTTCTTATATTAGAATCGCCCACCAACAGCTGCTTACTATCAGTCCTCACCTTATCCTTTTTGTCTTTGGCTGCAGTCTTGCATACTTTAGGCATGGGAGATAATTGTTCCTCACCCACTGTGCCTGAGCCATCCTCCATGTTGCTCTTATGGGACATGTCTTCTATCAACAACCCTCAGTTTACCAGAACCTGCAGTAACCCATCTTCCATTTCTAGGGGGCCTCTGTGGCAGTGGCATTGCAACATTCCCAGCCTGAGTTTGTTTAACAGTTAATTTACAAATCTCAGATTTCAAAAATGCTAATTTCCTGCTACATTATGGAGAGCTGTCTACAGATCAGACAACATCCAAACCTCTGAAGATTGGAACCTGAAATAAAAGCACAACAATTCCTGCACAGAACCAGGTCTGCCATTTTAAAGAGGGGAAAGATTTCAAACAAACAAATCTTTTTTAGATTGTATCCACCTCCAGATTACCTCCTGAATATCTCAGATGCACTTATAAATGCAGCACTTGAGAATGCAGCAAGCTATAATTAGGCAAGCTAATACTATGTTGCTATATACACACACACACTCCCACAAAAGCTCCTCCCCCAACAACAAATTTAACACCTTAATCACCTATGCTCATTTGCAATCAGACAATAGCGATAACCTGTCGTTCCCCTATGTCGCCCACTCCCCCAGTGCCATTAGATCAGCTGCTCTATGTCCCCCAGTGCCATCAGATCAGCCCCTCCATGTTCCCCAGTGCCATCAGATCAGCCCCTCCATGTCCCCCAGTGCCATCAGATCAGCCCCTCCATGCCCCCCAGTGCCATCAGATCAGCCCCTCCATGCCCCCAGTGCCATCAGATCAGCCCCTCCATGTCCCCTACCGCAGTGCCATCAGATCAGCCCCTCCATGTCCCCCTACCCCAGTGCCATCAGATCAGCCCCTCCATGTCCCCCACTCCCCCAGTGCCATCAGATCAGCCCCTCCATGTCCCCCACTCCCCCAGTGCCATCAAATCAGCCCCCCCATGTCCCCAGTGCCATCAAATCAGCCCCTCCATGTCCCCCAGTGACATCAAATCAGCCCCTCCATGTCCCCAACTCCTCCAGTGCCATCAGATCAGCCCCTCCATGTCCCCAACTCCTCCAGTGCCATCAGATCAGCCCCTCCATGTCCCCTACCCCAGTGCCATCAGATCAGCCCCTCCATGTCCCCCTACCCCAGTGCCATCAGATCAGCCCCTCCATGTCCCCCTACCCCAGTGCCATCAGATCAGCCCCTCCATGTCCCCCTACCCCAGTGCCATCAGATCAGCCCCTCCACGTCCCCCACTCCCCCAGTGCCATCAGATCAGCCCCTCCATGTCCCCCACTACCCCAGTGCCATCAGATCAGCCCCTCCATGTCCCCCACTCCCCCAGTGCCATCAGATCAGCTCCTCCATGTCCCCCACGGCCATCAGTCAGCCCCTCCATGTCCCGCTCTCCCATCTGCCCCTCCATGCCATCCATTGCCGGCTGTCCCCCTTCAGTGGCATGTGCCCACTGCCAGTGAAATAAAATACTTACCTTTCCTGTAGGGGCGCCGCTTCACAGCTCCTAACTCTTCTTCTCCCCCGCTGCACTGGATCCTGACATCACACAGCGTCGGTTCATAGTGCACGCTTACGTGCACTATGACCTGACGATGTGTCAGGATCCAGTGCAGCGAGGTACGGGCCGGCGGGTGACCACGGAGCGGTAAGTAATAGCAAGCGCTTCACTCCCGCTCCGTGGTCACATGACACAACCGAATGATTTTTTTTGTGTCGATTTACTCGTTTCAATCGAGTAATCGTTTCAGCCCTACACACAGCCAAGTTTACTGTGAGCGAAATCCCCTCTACTGATGTGATGATGAGGCCAAATTAAGAGTTAAATCAAGAATGAAAAAATAATCGTCACAGAGATATAGGGAGGTGTGTGCTCTGGCTTTAGGCCAAAAAGGAGTGAATTTCTCACAGGAGCGAACACAGGACATTCGGCCTTGAATTTAGAACATTCTATTCTTGATATTATAAAAAACAATGCAAGCACCAGCATGAAAATAATTAAGTATAAGAAATTAGGCTGGACAAAAATGTATGATGAACAGACAAGTAATTATTTTTACATGCCGCTGATACTACCCTCCAAGATGGAGCTGAGAGACCCTACCACACCCCAAGTGGCCATCATAGCTAAGGTAACTTCTTCACCAGCGGCCATCTTAACTAATCCAATTTCCGGCCTGGCTGCCATCTTAACTCCTGTAACTTCCGGCTGGCCTAGCACCATCTCAATTGAGGGAACTTTTTGCCCGGCAGCCATCTTAGTTACTGGCATTTTTTACTGATACGGCAACAAACATGAGAAAATACACATAGATCTAAGTAGAGCTACATAGAGTACTGAACTCCATAAATGAAGGATACACATATACCTGTAATTAGGCATTACTGGTAGCATTGTTTAACCCCTTCTACCCCGGGCCAGTTTTCACCTTCCTGCCCAGGCCATTTTTTGCAAATCTGACATGTGTCACTTTATGTGGTAATAACTTTGGAACGCTTTTATTTATCCAAGCCATTCTGAAACCGTTTTCTCGTGACACATTGTACTTTATGACAGTCCTAAATTTGAGTCAATATATTTCACCTTTATTTATGAAAAAATCCCAAATTTACTAAAAATGTAGAAAAATTAGCAATTTTCAAAATTTCTCTGCTTTTAAAACAGAAAGGGATACCTCATAAAATATTTATTACTTAACATTCCCCATATGTCTACTTTATGTTTGCATCATTTTGTAAATGTCATTTTATTTTTTGGGGACGTTAGAAGGCTTAGAATTTTAGAAGCAATTCTAAAAAGATTTAAGAAAATCTCCAAAACCCACTTTTTAAGGACCAGTTCAGGTCTGAAGTCACTTTGTGGGGCTTACATAATATAAACCCCCCATAAATGACCCCATTGTAGAAACTACACCCCTCAAGTTACTCAAAACTTTGTTAACCCTTTAGGCGTTCCCCAAGAATTAAAGGAAAATGGACATGAAATTTCTAAATTTTACTTTTTGGGCCGATTTTCCTTTTTAATAATTTTTTTTCTTTAACAGATCGAGGGTTAACAGCCAAACAAAACTAAACATTTATTACCCTGATTCTGAGGTTTACAGAAACACCCCACATGTGATCGTAAACTGATGTAAGGGCGCTCAGCAGGGGCACAAAAGGAAAGGACTGCCGCATGGTTTTTGGAATATATAAAAACAGGTCTCGTCTGCACTGGATACGTGCGGCGAGCCAATGGACTTAAGGCGCAAATCACAACCCGAGCTTGGATACGAGATTTTTTATTTTGAATAGACGACGCGTTTCGGGGTACTCAGGACCCCTTTATCAAGTCTGAAAAAACATATGGTTGTTACAGTAGTCTGTAGCAGTGTAAATGAATCAAAGGTGTAAATAATGTAAAAGTACAAATAATCAAAAGTTCATAGTAGTAGTTGGACAGTAGCTAAAACAGTGTGTATACAAACGTGCGTGCATGCACACATACGCGCATTTATATCTGTATATATAAACAATTGTTTGGGCGCGAAAATGGATCAATGGATGAAGATAAGAACATAAACATAAATACAAGCATAAACGTAATATATATCCATAAGTAGTAGATTGGTTCAGTGTTTTGACTGGATGATTGTTTGCACAAATGATAAAATAGAGGATAAAAGTAAAAAATAGATAAAAAATGTCTGGAGGATATAGATAAAATGGATTATAGATCTAAAAAGATAAAAAAACTGACACAAACCCTGTTGGGGTATATATAGCTGTATCGGACGGTTTCCTGGTTGTGTACAGGTCTAATTGTACGCAGGAACAGATAGGTAAAAATACATGGTTTAGAATGTAGATAAAGGGAGTCTCTTACAAGGGGGAGAATAATAATAATATTTTTTCTTTTTTTCTCATAAAGGAACAATTATTTGAAGATTCTCAACTCAAAATAAAATGCTATCATCTGGATAGGAGTGCTGGACTTTGCTATTCGTGAGCCCGCTGGTGCACTCTCCTGGATGTCCTTTTCAGAAGGAATGCTAGTCAGCGTTAATGTGGTCAATGAACGACGTAGTGGGGATAATAAAAATAAAAATAAGTTTTGGTGAAATAAAATGAACTTTTTTTGGGTCATGTATTTCATTTTGTATTGGGATTTTTTGTTGTTTGCTTGTTGATAGGTGTGTTGAGAACTGTATGTCTAGGGTAGTGAGCAATCAGTTGAAAATATATAATATATGTATATACCCACACAATAGCATATGAAAGTATGAACATGTAGTAACCTATTGGCATTATTACTGGCCTGTTGCCACGTATTATAGTTGTTTGCTGGTATAACTTGTGGTCAGCATTGGTGTAAAGGTTTGACTATAGTGATAACTGGTGTAGGTAAACTGATGATGGGGCGTCTGGATAATATTTGTGGCCAGTGTTCTAGTCTAGTTGTGGCTGCTGGCATTGCAGGAGGATCGGTGCTTACCTGATGATTGATGCTGGAGAGTGTCCTGTTGTTGCGGCGCTGCTGTGCTTGCTGCACGTGTAGTGTGCAGTGTGAGGGAGCGCGCGCTTTCCAGTGTTTTGAGGCGGGGCTGGTGGGCGGGGGCGTGGCAGGGGTGTGTCTGTGAAGGGGGCGGTCATAGATGTCGGAGGCTGGGGAGCCCGGCTGATGTGAATGATATGTGCTTCGCTATTGCTGCGGCTAGTGTGACAGGGAGGGCAGTGTCACAGGAGTTGTAGGTGCTGCGATAGGAAGAGTGTAATCCTGGCTAGATGTACTGATGTTGGGGCTGTGTGATAGTGGTGACCGGAGTAGGGCGAATGCTTGGGGCTGGTGGGATGTTGTGGCTATGGGAGGGGTGTGCAGTATGAACTAATTTGATGGGAATTATAAGGGAGGAAGTCACGGAAGGTAGGGGTGAGAGAGGATGCGGATCGTGGTATGTCAGTATGGATAAGGAGTGCTGCTTGTATAGAGGTGGTACCGAGTAGCACATTTGATGAGGGGAAGAGGGAAAAAAAAAAATTATATATATATATATATATGATATGTACATGATAAATAATAAAATGATAAAATAAAATATAAATGGATAAAAAATAATAATGAATAAATAAAAAATATATAAATAAAAATAAATGTAATTATAAATAAAAATAAAATTAAAATTGAAAAAAATAATAATACTAAATAAAAATAAAATATATATGAATATATATATATATATATAAAAATAATATTGAAGGAGGGATGGTGGTGAAGGGTGATTGGTTGATTGTTTCAGGTGGGTAGAGCTGTAAGGGTCGTATATGCATGGGATGCTGATATTAGAAGCACTGGTTTTCTATGCTTTCATTGAGTCCGTTGGGTTCAAGCGTGTTGAGCTTGAAGATCCAGAACATCTCGCGTCTTTGAAGGGTTCTGTATCTGTCCGGGCGATTGGCCTCAATATGTTCCAATGGAGTGATGAACAATTTTGAGGGATCCTGGTTATGGGTAGCTAGGTAATGTCTAGAGACGCTGTGTTTTAGATATCCTTTGGTGATGTTTGACCGGTGTTTATTAGTGCGTTCTCTTAAGGCTTGGATGGTCCGGCCGACATACTGCAGGCCACATTCGCATTCCAGGAGGTATATCACATATGAAGTAGAACAATTTATGAAACTTTTGATATGGAATTCCTCGCCGGTGTGATTGCTCCTGAAGGTTCGGATTTTGTTTGAAATGTTGCTGCAGCATTTACATATGGCTGTGGCCGCACTTGAAGCTGCCCACGGGATCAGGGCACCAGCTGATTTTGCTGGTGAGGGCTGGTTTCTTCTTCTTTAGTTTACTTGGGGCCAGAATGTTTTTTAGGGATTTCACTTTTCTAAATGTGATTTTTGGTCTTTGCGGTATTTTTGGTTTGAGGTACGGATCGTTGGTTAGAATATGCCAGTGTTTTGACAGGATTCCCCTTAGGGTATCGTGGTTGGAGTTGTAAGTGGTGATTATTGATGTTCTATAATGGTTAAGGTCTTCAGTTTCTTTTGGTTTGACTTTGGTCACTAGGCATTCCTCTTGGCTTAGAGCATTCGCCTTGGAGTAGGCGTTTTCAATTATTTTGCTTGGACATCCCTTCCTCAGGAATCTGCTGCGTAAGGTTTGGCTTTGTGTGGTAAAGTCCTCCTTGGTAGAACAATTTCTTCTTATCGTTTGAACTAGCTGTATGGTATATTATTTTTCCATTTTCTATAATGTGCACTTCCGTAATCAAGGTAATTATTTCCGTCTACTTTTTTGAAAAAGGTTTTTGTTTGGATGGTTTCATTGTGGAAAAAAAGGAGTAAATCTAAATATTCAATCGAAGTGATAGAGATGTTGGCTGTGAAGGTCAGATTCCAGGTGTTGGTATTGAGGTATGAAATAAATGCTTCGGCCTCTTCGTTACTACCTTTCCAGATGATTATGAGGTCGTCAATGTATCGTTTATAGAACATGATCATACTGTTCCAATGGTGTTCATTGTATATAAAGAGATCCTCGAAGCGTCCCATGTATAGGTTTGCGTAACTCGGTGCGAAACGCGTCCCCATAGCGGTTTCGTTCTGCTGTCTGTATAGGCAATTCTCAAATGTAAATGTATTATGTGTTAGAATGAACCGGATGGCCTCTGTGATGAATGTTTTGTGTTCCGGGGAGAGTTGTTCATCGGTTTCCAAATAATATTTAGATGTATTGATACCTGCCTCGTGTGGAATGTTGGAATATATAGAGATGCAACATCTAGTGTCAGCCAGCGATAAGTGGAGTCCCATTTGATTTCTGTTAACAAAGATATGAGTTGGGCGGAATCTCTCAGGTAGGAGCGAAGATAAGGCTACTTTCACACTTGCGTTCAGAGCTGGTCCGTCTGGTATCTGCACAGACGGATCCGCTCCTATAATGCAAACGCTTAGATCCGTTCAGAACGGATCCGTTTGCATTACCATGAACAAAAAAAAAAAAAAAAATTTTTTTTTTTTGTTCATGATAATGCAAACGGATCCGTTTTGACTTTACATTGAAAGTCAATGGGGGACGGATCCGTTTGAAAATTGAGCCATACTGTGTCAACTTCAAACGGATCCGTCCCCATTGACTTACATTGTAAGTCTGGACGGATCAGTTTGCCTCCGCACGGCCAGGCGGACACCCGAACGCTGCAAGCAGCGTTCAGGTGTCCGTCTGCTGAGCGGAGCGGAGGACAAACGCTGCCAGACTGATGCATTCTGAGCGGATCCGCCCCCACTCAGAATGCATTAGGGCTGGACGGATCCGTTCGGGGCCGCTTGTGAGAGCCTTCAAACGGAGCTCACAAGCGGAGCCCCGAACGCTAGTGTGAAAGTAGCCTTAGTCACATGTTTTTGTAGAAATAGGTCAACGTAATGTGAAAGATTACTAGTGAGGGAGTTGATGCCTGATATGATTGGTCTCCCCGGTGGATTTTCAGTGTTTTTATGAATTTTTGGTAAGTGATAGAAGATAGCTGTGGTTGGTTGATCAATTGTGATGAATTCCCTTTCTTTTCTCGTTAGTATGAGGTCATTTTCTGCCTGTTTCAGTAGTGTTCCTAGTTCCTTTGTATCCTCATTGAGTGGGTTATGAGAGAGGGGTACGTAATATGATGTGTCATTCAGGATCCTTTGTGCTTCCTTGATGTAATCGGTTTTGTTTTGTAGTACGATCCCACCTCCTTTGTCTGCACTCCTTATTGTGATGTCGTCGTTGTTACTTAGTTCTTTCAGGGCCTCTTTTTCTTTTATTGTAAGATTTGGTTTAGTTTTGGTTTTTCTGTTAATGTCTCTAATGTCTTTAGAGACAAGGGAGAAGAAGGTGTTTATATGATTGCCTCTGTGGTAAACGGGATTAAAGGAGGACCTTGGTTTAAGTTCAGTGTGTAGGGTTTTATCTAACTCTGGACCTTGTGTGGTGTCTTTTTTCTGGTTTGTGGTGGGTTGTTTGGCTTGAATGGCGAAGTGTCGTTGTAGGGTGATTTTTCGGATGAATGAGTTTAGATCAATGAATAGTTCAAATTCATTGAACTTTTCCGCTGGGCAGAAGGATAACCCTTTTTGTAGTAACGTGGTTTGTGCTGCTGTCAGGGTACATCCAGAAAGGTTGAATATTTTCACAATTGTGTAGTTTTGTTCCGCTTTGGACTGTGTTTGTTCTGGGGGGGTTTTCTTTGGTTCTTTTGCTTTTGGTGTCTCGTTTAGCTGTTCCTCCTCTCCGTCCTCGTCTGCATTTTTTCTTTTGGTGCCCTTTTGGGGTTGTGTCATTTTCGGTTTGAAGAAATCGGTTATTATGGATGTGTTCCCTGATGGACGTTTGAGGACATATGTAGTTTGTGGGGTCAGGGTCCCCGGAAGCGGTAAAAAAGATACGGATGTGTTGTTAGTATGATAAGGGGAAAGGGGTGGATCCACTGAATAGCTACTGTTGTGGATGGTGAGTAAAGAGTCCTCATAGATGGATGAGTCTAACCCGGTTAAGGCTGGTATGGGATCCGTGGACCCAAAGGAGGTTGGGGGGAGGTTCAGTGGACACCCTTGGGGGAGATCCAAGGGTGAGGTGAGAGGTTGACTCTCTCGTTGCGGTATAGATGGAGTAGTGAGGTATATGGGGGTTCCAGAGTGAGTATTGGAGTGAATAGCAATGGTTTTTGGAAGGCAGATTTTGCTGGACTGGTTTTTAGACACCATGTCCCATTTGAAGCCCCCCTGATGCATCCCTACAGTAGAAACTCCCAAAAGTTACCGCCTTTTGGAAACTAGGGGATAAGGTGAGTTTTATTGGTACTATTTGGGGGTACATATGATTTTTAATCGCTCTATATTAGGTTTTTTGTGAGGCAAGGTGACCAAAAATGGCTGTTTTGGCACCGTTTATATTTTTTACAACGTTCATCTGACAGGTTAGATCATGCGCTATTTTTATAGAGCAGGTTGTTACGGACACTGTGATATCAAATATGTCTACTTTCTTTGTTTGTTTCAGTTTTACATAATAAAGCATTTTTGAAAAAAATAATGTTTTTGTGTCTCCATTTTCTGAACGGCATTTTTTGTATTTTCTGCTAATCGTCTTGTGCAGGGGCTCACTGTTTGCAGGAAGAGTTGACGTTTTGGTACCATTTTTAGGTACATTTGATTTTTTGATCATTCATTATTACACTTTATAAGGCAAGGTGATCAAAAAAATTGGATGTTTTGGCACCTGATGGGTTAGGTCACGTGATATCTTTATAGAGCAGGTCGTTACGGACGTGGCAATACCTAATATGCATACTTTTTCTTATTTATTTAAGTTTTACACAATAATTAATTAAACAAAAAAAAAAAGATGTTTTAGTGTCTCCATGTTCTGAGAGCTATAGTTTTTGTTTGGACGATTGTCCTATGTAGGGGCTTTTTTTTGCGGGATGAGGTGACTGTTTTATTGGTACCATTTTGTGGGGCATACGCCTTTTTGATCGCTTGGTGTAAGGTGACAAAAATGGGTTATTTTAAACCGTTTTTATTTTATTTACGCCGTTTATCTGACGGGGTGGATCATGGGATATATTTATAGAGTCGGTCGTTACGGATGCGGCGATACCTAATATGTGTGTGTTTTTTTTTCTAGTTTTTAACCGCCTCCGGACCGCCTAATGCAGGATCGCGTTCCGGAGGCGGCAGTCTCAGGCAGAGTCACGCATCGGCGCGTCATCTCGCAAGAAGTGAGATTACGCTCAAAGCTGGTCCGTGCATGCATATCGCGGGCCGGCAAAAGTTAGAGGGGTATTACATCACCAGCCTGCCAGCCAATGATCGTCGCTGGCAGGCTGCTGATTTTCAAAAAAACAAATCACAAGCCATAGAACACCTTATATTTATAAATATAAGGTGTTAAATGGCTTCTCTGCTCCTCTGCTGGTCCTTTTGGTCGGTTGGTTCCAGCAGAGGAGCACAGTTCACAGTGAGTACACCAAACAGCACACTTAGCCCCCAGATAACCCCCCATCACCCCAATTAACCCCTTGATCGCCCCTGTCAATCACCTAGTGAAAGGGAAAAAAGTGATCAGTGTAAACTGTCACTTTTTTTTTCCACTGGTATTGACTGTTAGGTTTTAGGATAGTTTAGGCCCCTTGGTTAGGTAGTTAGCGATCGTTTAGCGCCCAGGCCACCGCACCGCAGTCACTGATTCGCTGATTAGCGTATCGCTAATCAGCATTTGTACTTTTATAGTATCTGTAAGTGATCAAAACTGATCAGTCAGATCTATAATAGTATTAGTGTCACTTTAGTTCGCCCTCCACCCAAAACGCAGTGTTTGCCCGATGAGGCACAATCACTTTACAAGCGATGCGGCGATACAAAAATCAGTTTTGATATTTTTTTTATCAATCGCAGCGGCCTCCGGTACTTCGCTAGCCTCCCATTTGTAAGACAGGCTTGCTTTTTTCTTGGGTAGTCTCAGGGAATACCCCCTAAATTTAGTTGACCAAATGGCAAACAAGGGGTATTCTTCTGAAGAGGCCTACAGGATTTTGACCCAGTTGGATGAGGAATGGGAACCCTCATCTGACGAATCTAGCGGGTCAGAATATGAACCTGTGGAAAGCAGTGGCAGTCTGACCCAAAGTTCGGACGAGGAGGTTGAGGTCCCTGATAGCACCAGGCGTACCCGGCCCCGTGTTGCTACACCACAGGTTGCGCAGGATCCGCTTCAAGGGCAGCAGAGTGGGGCTGGCGCTGTCGGATTACGTAGTGAGGCATACACCAGCAGCGCAGCCCACCCTGGATCTAGTACCAGCACTGCCGTACAACATGGTGAAGTGGCGAGCACCAGAAGGGCAGTTGAAGCTGGTACGGTGGCACGTGCAATAGTTACCCCAGACAGGCCCGTAGAGCCCCTAGAGTCCCTGAGGTGCTGGCAAACCCTGATTGGCAGTCCCCAACTTCAGCCGCACCATTAGTTCCCCCTTTCACCGCCCAGTCTGGAGTTCGGGTTGAGACAGCTCAGATCGGTTCGGCACTGGGATTTTTTGAGCTGTCCTTGACTGCGGAGCTCTTGGACATAGTCGTGGCAGAAACAAATCGGTATGCCACTCAATTTATAGTCGCCAACCTGGGAAGCTATTATGCCCAGCCTTTCCGGTGGAAACCCGTCCAAGTTTCCGAATTATAAAAATTTCTGGGCCTTCTCCTCAACATGGGTCTAACCAAAAAGCATGAATTGCGGTCATATTGGTCCACGAACCCAATTCATCACATGCCTATGTTCTCTGCTGCCATGTCCAGGGCACGATTTGAGGCCATCCTGCGTTTCCTGTACTATAGTCGACAACAGCACCTCTCGTCCCAGAGGCCACCCAGCTTTTGACCGGCTCCACAAAATTCAGCCCCTCATAGACCACTTCAACAACAAATTTGCAGATTTGTATACCCCTGAGCAAAACATCTGCGTGGACGAGTCCCTTATACATTTTACCGGGCGCCTTGGCTTCAAACAATACATCCCAAGCAAGCGCGCCCGGTATGGGGTCAAATTGTATAAGCTCTGTGAAAGGGCCACAGGCTATACCCACAAATTTGGGATCTATGAGGGTAAAGATCAGACCCTGGAGCCGGTCGGTTGCCCTGACTACCTGGGGAGCAGTGGGAAGACAGTCTGGGACTTGGTGTCACCCTTATTTGGCAAGGGGTACCATCTTTATGTGGACAATTTTTACACAAGTGTGCCCCTCTTCAGGCATTTTTTCCTAGAACAGATTGGCTGCTGTGGCACCGTGCGACCTAGTCGCCGGGGCTTCCCCCAACGGCTCGTTACCACCCGTCTTGCAAGGGGGGAGAGGGCTGCCTTGTGTAACGAAGAACTGCTCGCGGTGAAACGGAGAGACAAGCGTGACGTTTACATGCTCTCCTCCATTCACGCAGACACGACAATACAAATAGAACGGGCAACCAGTGTCATTGAAAAGCCCCTCTCAGTCCACGACTATAATTCGCTCATGGGAGGGGTGGACTTCAATGACCAGATGTTGGCTCCTTATTTAGTTTTCCGACGCACCAGACGCTGGTATAAGAAGGTGTCTGTATATTTGATTCAATTGGCTATGTACAATAGTTTTGTTCTCTACAGTAAGGCTGGGAGAACAGGATCCTTCCTCAAATTTCAGGAAGAGATCATCGAGAACCTCCTGTATCCAAGAGGTTCCGTGGCCACAACCACCAGTGTAGTGAGCAGTCTACACGAGCGACATTTCCCCAATGTCGTTGCTGGTACCTCAACCCAACCGTCACCCCGAAAAAGATGTTGTGTCTGTAGCAGGAGTGGAATAAGGCGTGACACCCGCTATTTCTGTCCTGACCACCCTGCCCTATGCTTAGGGGAGTGTTTCCGGAAGTACCACACACAGGTACACTTAGCATAGGGATTGCATCTTACAGGACAGGCACACAGGGTTATTAGGGCCCTTTCACTCACAGCTGCTGCAAACCTCTCCTTTCACCTGGGACAAAGTGCATAATGTACTTCGCCACATCTTTGGGCGATTTGCGCTTTGCACATTGTCCCATAGGGAAGGAGAGGTTTGTCCTATAAAGGTAAAAAAAAAAAAAAAAAAATCACCGGTAAGCAAAAAAGTTTAATAAAGTTTATATGTTCCGTTCAAATGTTATTATAAAGATAATAAATTTATTGCATTGCGGCCTGGTTTTTTCTTTTTTGTTTAGTTTTTTTTACCTTCCAGGTGGACCAACCGATCGACTAGCTGCAGCACTGATGTGCATTCTGACAGAAGCATTGCGCTGCTGTCAGATTACACAAAAGTCGGTGTATGCGGCGCTGCAAGACGAGATTTCTCCTCTGCAGTAAAAGATACGTTTGCCGAGGCATATGAGCTGAGGGGGCGGCGGTGTTCATATGCTTTGGCAAAAACACTTTGTATATAAAAAAGAATATAAATAAATCCCGCCAATGATTTATTCATCCACATCGATTGATGTGAATGGAGAAATCGGGTTTGCCAGGGCATACGGGCAAAGTGGGTTTGGATGTTGGGCGGAGCTCCTATGTCCTGGCAGACGCCTTTCCCCTCCTTTTTTTTTTTGGCAGAGATTTTTTTTATCCACATTGATCGATGCGAATAAAGAAATCTGTGCTGTTCATTTTTTCTTTCAGCCCAGAGGCTGAAAGGAAAAAAAAAATCTCATTACCCATATGCTCAATATAAGGAGAATAGCAGAAACTCCTAATGCTGGCCATACATGTAATGATTGAGGAGACCCTCAAATGCCAGGGCAGTACAAACACCCCACAAATGACCCCATTTTGGAAAGGTATTCGCTGAGAGGCATATTGAGTCCATGAAAGATTGAAATTTTTGTCCCAAGTTAGCGGAAAGGGAGACTTTGTGAGAAAAAACAAAAAAAAATCAATTTCCGCTAACTTGTGCCAAAAAAAAAAAAATTTCTATGAACTCGCAATGCCCCTCATTGAATACCTTGGGGTGTCTTCTTTCCAAAATGGGGTCACATGTGGGGTATTTATACTTCCCTGGCATTTTAGGGGCCCTAAAGCGTGAGAAGAAGTCTGGGATCCAAATGTCTAAAAATGCCCTCATAAAAGGAATATGGGCCCCTTTGCGCATTTGGCTGCAAAAAAGTGTCACACCTGTGGTATCGCCGTACTCAGGAGAAGTTGGGGAATGTGTTTTGGGGTGTCATTTTACATATACCCATGCTGGGTGAGATAAATATCTTGGTCAAATGCCAACTTTGTATAAAAAAAATGGGAAAAGTTGTCTTTTGCCGAGATATTTCTCTCACCCAGCAAGGGTATATGTAAAAAGACACCCCAAAACACATTGCCCTACTTCTTCTGAGTACGGCGATACCAGATGTGTGACACTTTTTTGCAGCCTAGGTGGGCAAATGGGCCCACATTCCAAAGAGCACCTTTCGGATGTCACAGGGCATTTTTTACACATTTTGATTTCAAACTACTTCTCACGCATTAGGGCCCCTAAAATGCCAGGGCAGTATAACTACCCCACAAGTGACCCCATTTTGGAAAGAAGACACCACAAAGTATTTCGTGATGGGCATAGTGAGCTCATGGAAGTTTTTATTTTTTGTCACAAATTAGTGGAATATGAGACTTTGTAAGAAAAAAAAAAATCATCATTTTCTGCTAACTTGTGACAAAAAATAAAAAGTTCTATGAACTCACTATGCCCATCAGCGAATACCTTAGGGTGTCTACTTTCCGAAATGGGGTTATTTGTGGGGTTTTTCTACTGTCTGGGCATTGTAGAACCTCAGGAAACATGACAGGTGCTCAGAAAGTCAGAGCTGCTTCAAAAAGCGGAAATTCACATTTTTGTACCATAATTTGTAAACGCTATAACTTTTACCCAAACATTTTTTTTTTTTATCAAAGACATGTAGAACAATAAATTTACAGAAAAATTTATATATAGATGTCGTTTTTTTAAAAAAAAATTACAACTGAAAGTGAAAAATGTCATTTTTTTGCAAAAATTTCGTTAAATTTTGATTAATAACAAAAAATGTAAAAATGTCAGCAGCAATGAAATACCACCAAATGAAAGCTCTATTAGTGAGAAGAAAAGGAGGTGAAATTCATTTGAGTGGTAAGTTGCATGACCAAGCAATAAACGGTGAAATTAGTGTAGTGCAGAAGTGTAAAAAGTGGTCTGGTCATTAAGGGTGTTTAAGCTAGGGGAGCTGAGGTGGTTAATATAAAATCAGGGGAAAGGGGCGTTTTTTTTCTATTAAAAACTCTTTTTTTTACTCTTTTTTTTTTTAAACTTTATTTCTGTCCAACTCTGGTACTTTACTTTTGGGGGTCTGATCCCCTCTGCAATGCATTACAATACATCTCTTTATGATTGTTTATATTTTAGTCCATTCCACTTTATAAATGAAGTGGTAGATACCTTTATGCCCTAAACCTGGCAATTATGTGCTCCCCCGCACTGTATCAGTTTATTACATTACATTTGTATTGTATTGTATAGAAGTGAATGGCCATGCCTCAGCTGTCCTGGCCCAACTGCATGGCCAGCAACAACACTGTGTGGCATATTATTCAGCCAGACTTAACCCCATTGCCAGAGATGCCCCTTACAAGCCATGCTTGATAAAAGCTTTAAGATAGTACAAAAACCTAGTTTTTGTGGTTCAGGACTAACTGTAAAATCTGTTTCTCTTCTGTTCATTGGTGGACACGGACTTTGACTATGGGTATAGCTGTTGCCACTAGGAGGTGGACACTAAGCACACAAAGTGTAAGCTCCTCCCTCTTCAGATACTGTATATTACTTCCTGCAGGGACCAAGCTAATCAGTTTAGTGCAAAAGCAGTAGGAGAAGCCAGACACAAGAAAATCAAATTATGTGCAAACCCAGAATCACACGGGCCCGAAAAGGCCCATAAACAAAAAACTGGGTGGGAGCTATGTCCCCCAATGAACGGAAGAGAAACAGATTTTACGGTGAGTACAAAAGTCTAGTTGTTTTCTTATCCGTCTCATTGGGGGACACAGGCATTGACCATGGGATGTTCCAGAACAGTCCCTGAGGGTGGGCTTAACTACAACCCCCCTGCCAATCAGAGAACCGCTGATTGCAAAACTCTACGCCACAAAGAAGAGTCAGAAGATGCAAAGGTGTGCACCCTGTAAAACTTAGAAAAAGTATGCAAAGACGACCAGGTTGCCGCCTTTCACACCTGAAGGGCCAAAGACCTGTGATGCATCGCACCAAGATGCTCCCACTGCCCGAGCCGAATGAGCAGTTACCCCGGGAATGGCGGGGCCTGGTCCTTAACATAAAAAGTAGATTGTCCTGGTCCTTAACATGGTACGCTTCCACAATAGCCAAACAAATGCATCTGGAAATGGAAGTCTTTGACGCTGCCAGCCCTCGTTTCGGCTCCTCTGGAATCACAAACAGGGAATTCGTCCGCCTGAAGGATGCTGTCTGGGACAGACAGATACGCACTGCACGCACCAGATCCAGAGTATGGAGCGACTGTTCTCGAGGATGAGACGGGTCCAGACAAAATGAAGGAAGAATAATCTCATATAGATGGAATGTCAACACCACCTTCGGCAAGAAGGACTGAAGAATCAGGAAGGGCGACCGACATGACAGAGCTGCGAGTTCCGACACTCTACGGGTAGAAGTAACGGCAACCAAAAAAGCCACCTTATAAGACAGGAAGCGCAGCGAAACCTGCTGCAAAGGCTCAAACGGAGAAGATTGGAGAGCATTGAGCACTGGATTAAGATCCCAAGGATCCAATGGAGGACGGAAGGGGGGCACAGCATGCGCCACCCCCTGCAGAAAAGTCTGAACCTCTGAAAGAGAAGCTAAATTTCGCTGAAAAATAATAGAGAGAGCCGACACTTGCCCTTTTTGAGAGAGTTGAGAGCCAGCCCCAAGTCCATGCCCTACTGCAGGAAAGCCAAAAGCAAAGAAAAACGAACGGGAGACAGTTGTCTCCGCTTACACCAACTAAAGTAGGACTTCCAAGTCCGGTGGTAGATTCTGAAAGATGACGGCTTCCTGGCACAAATCATAGCCTGGACCACTGCCTCCGAAAAAAAACCTGAGCCTTCACTATGGCGGCTTCAACAGCCATGCCGTTAAATGTAACGACCCTAAATTCGGGTGGAAGATCGGTCCCTGCGACAGCAAGTCCTCCTGAAGAGGAAGACGCCAAGGTTCGTCGGCAAGAACTGCGACTAGGAATGCGTGCCACACCCTGCGTGGCCAATCTGGGGCCACGAGAATGACGGGCAGTCCCTCGGACCTTATCTTACAGAGGAGCGCGGAATGAGGGAAAGAGGCGGGAACACATAAGGAAACGTGAACAGACTCCACGGGATCACCAGCGTGTCGCATGCCAGGGCCATGGGGTCCTCGACTTTGTTGTTAAAGCGTGAGGCCTGAGATCCACATTCAGCCGACCCCACCTCTCGCAGATGTCCCAAAAGACCTATGGGTGAATAGCCCACTCGCGGGGATCGAAACGCTCCCGGCTGAGGAAGTCGGGTATGTGAACTGCAGACAGTGCCGGAACATGTTTCTGCGCACAGCTGAGAATTAGCGCAGTCTCCTCCATAACTGTCGGGCTCCGGGTGCCGCCCTGGTGAATAATGTACGCCACCGCCGTAGAGTTGTCGGACTGCACACGCACTGGACAACCCCTGAGATGGTCGGCCCAATGTCGCAGAGAGAGCCGAATCGCCCTCAACTCCAGAACATTGATTGGAAGGGAGCGCTCCTTGCATGACCATACCCCTTGAACAGAGAGATTTTTCAACACTCCTCCCCAACTCTTGCGGCTTGCGTCCATTATTAACACCTTCCAACGGAAAGGGCGGAACGAACGACCCAACGTCAACATCGGAGAGACCATCCACCATCTGAGGGCACCGCGCAATGGGGCAAGGAGACGCATTGGCCAATCCAAGGAGGCTGGGGAGAGATCCTGAAGCGCTCTGGTATGGAACTGAGCATAGGGAACTGCTTCAAAGGCAGAAACTATGTGCCCCAGAGCCCGCATGCAGCAATGAATGTAAAACCGGAGCTGGCCGCAACAATTAGCGTATCTGAAGATGAATTGCGGATAGTTTTTCCGGAGGCAATAACACCTTGGCCTGACAAGTGTCCAGTACCATGCCCAGATAAGTCAATTGCTGAGATGGATAAATACTAGACTTCTGTCTGTTCACAATCCATCCTAAGGGCTCCAGGACTATGCTCAGGCTGTCTGCCGTCCCCTGGAACGATGGACTCGTCACCAGGATGTCGACTAAGTAAGGGATCGCCACGATCTCCCTGGCATGGAGCAGGGCCATGAATGCCGCCAGAACCTTTGTAAAGACCCTGGGAGCCATGGCCAGGCCGAACGGGAGGGCTACAAATTGGTAGTGAAATGGACCTACTGCGAACCGGAGAAACCGCTGATGACTGACGCATATGGGCACGTGAAGATAAGCGTCTTTGATGTCTATTGAGGACAGGTACTCCATCTGGAATCTGCGGACGCGAAGGAAACGGTTGAGCGCCTTGAGGTCTAGAACGGGACGGACCGTCCCTTCTTTTTTGGGAACCACAAATAGATTTAAGTAAAACTCCTGAAAACGGTCTTGCGCAGGAACCGAAACAATCACACCTTGCTGCAGCAGCGTGCGAATGGCCAGAAAAAAAGAATCTGCGGCTGCAGGAGAGGCCGGAGGAGATGACCGAAAAAAACGGGACAGAGGGGAGGATTTGAAAACCAGCTTGTAGCCCTCTGCAATGATCTCCCTCACCCACGCATCTGAGACGTGAGCCAGCCAAACATGCCAAAACACATGAAGCCGCACGCCCACCCGAACGGAGGGCGCCGGGAGCCGCCCGTCATACAGCGGAGTTCTTGGGGTTAAAGGACTTGGAGCCCTATTGACGGGCATGCCGGGAATGGCCGCGGCTTGAAGGAAGGCTTGCCCTTCTGGCCTGCAGCCGACTTATCGGATGCTCCCTTGGGGCCGGAAAAACTCTGAAAGGGACGAAAAAAAAGGCTTCCGCTTTTTTGCCTTATTAGACCACCCCCCAGTTCTGAGGTAAATGGGTGCTCTTACCACCTGTAGCATCCGAAATGATCTCATCCAGGCGCTTACCAAAAAATCTGCTGCCGGTAAATGGGAGGGCCGTCAGGGTCCGCTTTGAAGCATTATCTGCCGCCCAGCTGACGTAAGTTATTTGCCCACTCTCCCATAGCCTTGCTCACCCATGTAGAGGCTAACACCGGCTGCAGCGCTGTGCCCACTGCTTCAAAGGCAGATTTTGCAAACGCTTCCAGTTTCTTATCTTTGTTATCAGAAAAAGAAGCTCCATCCGTCATTGGCAAGGAAGTATGTTTAGCCAAGTGGGAAACTGGCGGGTCCACTATAGGTGGAGCCGACCATTTCTTAGTCAAATCCTCCGGGAAAGGATAAAGGACGTTCAAGCGTTTTGGCAACATGAAATGTCTATCAGGAAAATTCCACTCCTTGGAGAGTGAGGAATCAAACTCCTGGTGGCTGGGGAAACACTTGTGCGAATTATGGGACTTCCTAAAGGAAACACAAGCGCTGGCAGATAACGGAGCTGGATCCTCAACCTGCAACGTCTCAATAACTGCCGTAATTAGATTGTCCACCATTGAGGATAGTTTGGACTGACCCTCCGGTGAGACAACATCCTCATCTGAGCCTCTCTCCTTGGAACATGCCTCTTCAACTGAGGACATGTCGGAGTAATACTCTCTAGCAGGAGAGGCGGAGGACATGGGAGATACAGAACCCCTTTCGGGGGAGGAAGTTCTGGCCCATTTTGTGGGACGATGGGCACGAGCCCCATCATCCCCAGAGTCGGACTGGTCAGAGGACTGCCTTGCCGACAAACGCCCCAATATATCTACAATGGCTTTGTTGGTATTGGAGACATCCTGCACCACCCTAGACAGGGAACGCGCCCATTCCGGTTCTTCCGTAACTTGGGCAGCGGGAAGCAATGGGTCTGGAGCCGAGCCACTAGATGGCGGCGCAGCACACGCAAAGCAGAGGGAGTCTGACTGAAGGGATGGAAATTTTGCACGACATGATGCGCAGGCAAAATGATGCACCAAAGGGACTGCTTGCTTCTGGACCTGGGGCCTGGGTTCAGACATAATGATACCCCTGGCACCCCAATAAGGAAATAAGGTTAGGCCCTGTAAGAAGGGACAAACAACACTCCTTTGCCCCTCCAAGCAGCAAGCACCATCAGTGTCCCCCAAGGTGCTTTAAATCCCGGAAGTGGGCAAGCCCCGCCCCCAAAATGATGCTAACTCTTAGTGCCCATCAGACCACGCCCCTTACTCAGGCCCCGCCCTCCACACTCGCCATCCCCGGCCGAACCCAGACGGTGGCCAGGGAAAAATAAGCCGCGGGGGGGCCCTGCTGGAGTAGGCCACACAGAAGCTGGGGCCTCAATTAATAATGGCCCCAGCAGATGCTCCGACCAGGAAGTGGCGCTCAGGAGGAAACTCCGCCCCCTCTCCTCTTTCCGGCCGTTCAGGAGGACGCCACCGTGGAAACGGACGCCCCCAGTAGTAGGCCCCAAATGCAGCCGGGGCCTCAATTACCAATGGCCCTGCAGCCCTGTGGAAGCGGCGATGAGGACGACGACACCGGACCAAGGAAGCGCCGCGCATGTGGCCACACAGCAGAAGTAGCCCCTGAGCCCTGCACCAGGTACCATTTAAACATTTACCGGGCTCCTATTACCGCCCATAGTACCTAGGGCGACCACATGGGGAACATCACATGGGGGGGGGGAGAGGGTACTGGAGGGGGGGCACTGTGGGCAGTCTCCTACTAACCTGTCCGAAGTCTTCTGCTTCCCTGGCTCCAGCCGGATCACCACCTTCGGTGCGC
Organism: Bufo bufo; assembly: GCF_905171765.1. Classification (NCBI taxonomy): domain Eukaryota; kingdom Metazoa; phylum Chordata; class Amphibia; order Anura; family Bufonidae; genus Bufo; species Bufo bufo. The sequence continues at coordinate 392,953,549 of NC_053394.1, read as the reverse complement.
GGCCCCTTGGAGAGGGACGCTACACCGGAAACAGAGGGGAATTTCGCTGAGGCGGCCGTGGTGATGCACTTGCTGGCGGGAGACAGAGGTTTTTATAGGGAACTCTGGTCCTCCTTTTCTTTTAAAGAGCGGAAACGAGCAGGGAGTTTGGGTGACTCCCTGGTCTCCCGTCTCCTGGGTGGGAGTGCAGGCAGTTTTTACCCGGACTGCCTGAAGCTTCCCACTAGAAAAAAAAGAGACAAAATTAGTAAATCAGCAGACCTGCAACGCAGGAAGGTCTGCCTCCTACAGACACTAAGCTAAAACTGATTAGCTTGGTCCCTGCAGGAAGGGATATAGCTGAAGAGGGAGGAGCTTACACTTTGTGTGCTTAGTGTCCGCCTCCTAGCGGCAACAGCTATACCCCATGGTCAAATCCTGTGTCCCCCAATGAGATGGATGAGAAAGTGACAGTACTTGATCCTCATGAAAGTACAACCCAAAAATCTTTTTGTTGCCCGCTATTTGAGAATGCAGTGTTCCATTTTGTTGACTAACAATGTTACAGTCCAAAGGTGTAATACGTTGAATCCGGCACCCTGTTGCCTCTGGAGCAAGGACGGAGGGAAGAGTTAGTGCATTGAAAAAAACTTTTCTTCCAGATCCAGAGGAAGAGGCTCATGACTGTTTGCAGATGATGTCACGAGAGACAGTGGGATTTAACCAGATGGTAAATCAGTCATTAGATAATCCAGATCATGTGCTCTTTGTGGATGGATCGAGATATGGCAAGGATGGCAGGTACTACACAGGTTGGGCAGTGGTGATTAAACATGACACTAAAAAGCAGAGCCTTTACCACAACACATGTCTGCCCAAGAAGCAGAGCTAAGGGCTCTGGAGATGGCTTACAGATATGCAGAGGAAAAAAGCAGCCAACATTTATGCTGATTTCAGATATAGCCCATGACTATGGGTCCATTTGAAAGCCAGAGACTTCCCGACCGTTTCAGGTAAACCCATCAAAATGGGGAAGTAGGGAGGTCTCTTATGGAAGCCCTCATGTCGCCAAATTGAGTGGCGGTGATAAAAACTAAATATTAACCTAGAGTTTTGGACCCTTTAAAATGTAGCTTTTATTGGTTCAATTAAAAAGCAGAATACATCACCCTGTGATAACTGGGTGACCGAAAAGTATCAGGACAGGATGTCGCCCAGCTACCACTGTGAATTGGTGAAATTAATAGGATGTAGATAGTGCAAATTCCACAAGGGCATTTGTGACGTTGATGATAGGTATAGGTTTGGTAGAAGGTTAGGGCACTTTTGAGGGGTTAAAACTGACATCATTATTTGTGTGAAATCCTAACGTACAGGGTTGTACAGAGCCAGACAGGGCAGTTACAGGGACAGGGAAATCCCACTATCGGGGATCATCACTGTGCATAGGTTGACCTAGGGCGGGTACAGGGAGAGAATCATCCCCAGCACCCATCAAAAGTGCCCTAACCTTCCCCCAAACCTATACCTATCATCAACGTCACAAATGCCCTTGTGGAATTTGCACTATCTACATCCTATTAATTTCACCAATTCACGGTGGTAGCTGGGCGACATCCCGTCCTGATACTTTTCGGTCACCCAGTTATCACAGGGTGATGTATTCTGCTTTTTAATTGAACCAATAAAAGCTACATTTTAAAGGGTCCAAAACTCGGTTAATATTCACTTCACGGACACCTATATTACTGCTATATATCAAATTTTTCTCTGAGATTTTTTGATAAAAACAAAAGGCCACTGTAAAACAGACTCAGAGGATGCAAAGGGAAAAGCCAAGGCAGATCAGGTGGCAACAATGGCTGCCAAATTGCCTAGGCAGACCCCTGCCTTAGTGGCCACAGCTCAGGTCCCTGAAATACCTCCTCTTGTTTCCCTGGAAGTTCTTAAGACCTTACAGGACTAGGCGGGGAAGGGACTAGTGGATGTAAAAAGGGGGGGGGGACTGCAAATGAGGAAGGCCTAATACAGTTCCAAGGAAAACTCTGCCTTCCCTGGTCCCTCTAATCCACCATGGCACAGGCAACCCATGGTGTGATGCACCAGTCAAAAAAACAGCTTTGTGCGATTTAGTACATAGCACATGGTACTAGGGTTGTTGCGGGTATCGAAATTTCGATACCCAATCGATACTTTTGTCCCGGTATCGATACGATACCGGGATTTCCGTTTTTTCGATACTGGGCTGCGCTTCTGCGCAGTCTAGTATCTCTGAACATGAGCGCGCTGCTATCGGCGCGCTCATGTTCTCTCTCAGCAGCACGGGGAGAAGGAAGCTGTCCTCCCTCCCCCTGTGCTGCTGCCGCTGCCACCAATGAGAAGAGAGGGGCGGAGGAGGGGCGGCAATGAGAAGAGAGGGGCGGAGGAGGGGCGGCAATGAGAAGAGAGGGGGGGGAGGAGGGGCGGCAATGAGAAGAGAGGGGCGGAGGAGGGGCGGGCGCACTGCGCCACCAATGATAGGATTACTATCGGAGCGATGGGAGGAGACATCAGCTTCACTAGTGGGCGTTCCTTTTCCCTGCGCTGCGATTGGACAGCGCTACAGCCAGGGAGAAGGAACGCCCACTAGTGAAGCTGATGTCTCCTCCCATCGCTCCGATAGTAATCAGCAGCATGTGGAGCAGGAGAGGAGACAGTAATGGGGCACTGCGGGCGAACGGAGCGGCGCCCAGGACTAAATGGTGAGTGCTGAGACATCGCTGGGCGCCGCTCTGTGTGGCCTAATAGTGAAAGTCTGGACTCATATACAGTAGTCAGTCTTTAACACATACAGGAGGCGGGTGCCGGCAGCAGAATCGCATTGCCGGCACCCTGCCCCTGACAGGGAGCTGCGATCAGCGGCAGTTAACTGCCGCTGATCTGCTAGTACCCGCCTCCTGTATAAAGGGGTAAAATCATTGGTGGTGCAGTGTGCCCCCCCCCTCAATCCCCCCATCCCATTAAAATCATTGGTGGCACAGTGCGCCGGCCCCTCTCAACCCTCCAGTATTAAAATCATTGGTGGCAGTGGCCACAGGGACCTCTCCACTCCCCCTCATTGGTGGTGCAGTGGCAGCTTCTGATCGGAGCCCCAGCTATGTAAGCCTGGGGCTCCGATCGGTTACCATGGCAGCCAGGACGCTACAGAAGCCCTGGTTGCCATGGTAACATCCCTGATGCTGTGTGCACAAAGCACAGAGCAGCAGGGACAGTGTGGAGTCCTATTCACCCTGATAGAGATCTATCAGGGTGAATAGGAAAAGGGATGAAAGATCCCAGGTTCTAGCCCCTAAGGGGGGAAATAGTTATTAAATAAAAAGTGAAAAAAAAACAAACACTAAAATATGAAGTATAAATCACCCCCCTTTTCCCAATTTCACATATAAAATATATAAATAAACATATTACATCGCCACGTCAGAAAAGTCCAAACTATTAAAATATTAAAAAAAAATCTAGGTGGTGAATGCCGGAACAGAAAAAATAAAATAAAAACTGCGCGATTCGCCATTTTTAAAAATGAGGAATGCACGTGGCTTTTTTTGTTTATTTTTTTCGCGTGGTATCGAATGGTATCGAGTATCGCAATACTTTTTCATGGTATCGAAACCGAATCAAAAATTTGGTATCGCAACAACTCTACATGGTACACCCCAGGGTTCAGCACTGTGGCAGTCAGATATACTCAAGGATGTAGGATTTGTGCCCAGAACATCGTCGACAAGGTGGTTAAGGTACCCCAGAAACATACGTCTCGCCCCTTGTATCCGTTTCAGCTCTTGCAGATAGACTAAATTCAACTACCCAAGGTGGGCATGTATGAGTATGTATTGGTGTTTGATGACTTGTTTTCAGGATGGCCAGAAGCATACCCAATAGCTAAGGCCACAGCAAAGAAGATTATGGCTGAAGTTGTATGCAGGTACGGGATACCTGAGACCATTGAAAGTGACAGGTGTTCACTTCACAGGTGAAGTGATGCAGGAGATGATGAAGGTTTTTGGTGTAGAACAGGCCTTACATACGTCGTACCATGCACAAAGTAGGGTAGGAAAAAAGGAACTAAACAGGACACTAAAGTTAAAGATTCAAAAAGCCATGAACAGAGTGCCTGTTGGTAACCCTCTTTTCAGTAAGGTATACCCCTAACCATAAGGCAGGCCTTAGTCCATATAAGGTCCTTTTTGGGTCAGCCCCTAGGACAGGATTGCATTTCCCACAGCAGCTCCAGATACAACCTGGTTGTCTGACAGATTATGTGATCAGTTTGCACAAGCATTTGACTTAGGCCTCATGCACATGACCGTTGTTGTGTTCCGTTCTGCAAAATGGGGTTCCGTTGTTCCGTGATCCGTTTCTGTTTCCGTGTGTCTTCCCTTATTTTCGGAGGACCACCAGACATAAAGGAATGTAAAAAAAAGTCTAAGACAGGTTTGCCATGCAAATGATAGGAGAAAAACGGACGTGGATGACAATCTTGTGTGCCTCCGCGTTTTTTAGCGGTCCCATTGACTTGAATGAATATTTTTTTGACGGACTGGAAGCACAGATCACGGACGCGGATGGCAAACGGTGCATTAGCCGAGTTTTGAACGGACCCATTGAAAATCACGAAAAACGGCGCAACGGACACGGAATAAAACAATGGTTGTGTGCATGAGGCCTAAAATACACCCTCAAGTTTTTTGCTTCACTTCCAGATCTTGATAAAGTACCAGAAACCCACCCACTTGTGTCTGGAGATTGGGTGGTGGTAAAAAGATACTTTAGAAAAGTCCTCAAACCCTGTTATGATGGTCCATTCCAAGTGTTGCTGACCACAAGCACATCAGTGAAGCTCAAAGGAAATCCTAATTGGATCTACGCCAGTCATTGCAAGAAAATGTTGAGTCTTGCGTGCTGTTGTTCCCCATTGTGTGACCCTGATCCTGACTCAAAGAATATGGATTTCAAATGAGATAGTAAAAATAGGTTTCTGAGCTGTGAAAAAGTTGTGTAAAATGAAGAACAAAGCTGTTACAGCCTGATACTTTCAGTCCAGTGACCCATGGATAGTATTGCCCAAAGATTCCCAGTATTATTAGTTTTTATGTTCACAATAATGGAGAAGCCACCACTTAACATCACCCCCCATATATTCTGTATTAGGGATAGGGGAGAATCTGAATTCCCATTGTATAAGTCCATTACGAGGGAGTCTATCCAATAGGGATAGGTTGTCTCCAAAGTGGTGAAACAACCAAAAGGTACAATGGGACAGATTGTAGAACCTACTTAGATTAGGGATGGCGTTAGGCCAATTGAAATGGCTTCAAAGGGGGGACTGATAGAGATGTGGATATCATTCTTGATTAATTGAGATGCCCCCCATATCCTCCAGCTCTCAGTTTATGCCTTATTCACTTAAGTTCCAAGAGGACCTCCTCCCTGATGTGTCATATATGACGTATGCTGTACTGCTGTTAGAGTGAAGCCATTGCAATATGGCGCTTGCACTTAGATGTTTACATAGTTTGTATACCAGAGTTAGTAAAACAATGCACAATGCGCAGATGCCAAGTGTTATCTCTTTTCTTATTATTGTATTCTCGCCAATGAAACAATGCCACGAGCCTCAGGGGGGATGCCCCTTCTGATGTCCTTATAAACTGCTTAACTTCCTTGAATAAAAAGAGAAACTGCTTTGACCCTTGCCTGGTGTCAGTGTGGGTTCTTACATGCATGTAAAATCCTAAAATCAGAACAATTTAGAGCAGTAAAGCAAACGTAATTAGCCCTGATTGAGGGCATCTTCAACAATGGTGGGACAGAATAGGAGGAGGCATAGTCTTAGCAGGAGAAGCAGTAACTGATGATGACTTGGACACAGTACTGCACGTGGATGCCGCCTGGCTGCCACAAAGGAGACCGGGAGAAGGAGGAATCTCTTGTTGTGGTAGCTGGCAGACACCTCTGTCACTCCCATGGCTTATTGTAATCTGGCAGATCTTGCACAGGACATTGCTTTTGTTTTCCAGCACCGTGGACAAAAACTGCCAGACAGGAGATACTTGCACACTCCACATAGAGCTAGCTGCAGCCGAGCTTGTTTTAGGTCTGGCACGTTTTCAGCCTGCGCCCATAGTATCATCAGCATCACCAGTTCCCAAGCTGACAATACTAGAAGCAGATCTGGCCCTGGCAGGTTTTGGGAGGTTCTAACTGTATGTTGCCTTCACTCTGTATTGCTGCCACTGCCACCATCCTCTTCCTCTGATGTTACCTTCTTCTCAGCACTCAGATCTGGCTCCCAGATCCTGTTCAACACACAATCATTGTAATAGTCCTCAACCTCTCTGCCATGAAATCTGTGATATGTCATCATGGGCTTCCTAACCCCCTTCAGATTACCTGCCTTATACTTGCTGTTCTCTTTGGAAGCAAAACAGGTCTATTGATAGGGTCCCCCATAAACCCATTATTTGGTTGAACACTTCCTGACAAAGGCACCACTCCCCCGGTCTGACCCTGTGCCTGCTTAGGAAGTCGGAAAATATCCTCACATGTCTGTTTATTAAAAAGGGAAGGAATTCCTCAGAGCACAAAATATTGCCCTCAGCTCTCTGAAATTCTGGGACTGCTGGCCTTGGGCAGACAACCACTGACCTTGGGGGGAAAAAACTAATCTGAGTGAACTCCCCACCCCCTCGGGCTGTCCTCTGTTATAATTATTATAGGAATGACTTTTATCCATTACCCCTTTGATCTCAGGTTACTGGATCCATCCACCAATACAGGGAGACCGTCACTGACTCGGGAATCGGAATCCTGCAATCTAGGGATGCAAGATCTATGCTCCAGCATGATAGAATGTAAGCCTGAAGGATCCTGGACCTGAACTGGGCCCCTTTCACCGCTGGAATGCATGATGTCATTAGACCTAGCACTGACATGGCTTGTCTTAAGGTAGAGAATCTGGTTTAGCTAAATTCCCTCATCTTTCGTTATATTAAAAAGTCCCTCATTTTCCGGAAGAAAGGATCTTTGTGAATCTAGATGGATACCTAGGAAAGTACAGTGCTTATTTGGTGTCAGACACGATTTCTCCCAGTTTATGAACCAACCTAGATTTGTCAAGGTCCTTAACACCTCCTGAATCTGTCTTGAAAGGATATTGGCGACTGTCACACTATAAGGAGATCATCCAGGTACGGGATGATTATGATGTCTATCTCCTTATTTGCGCCATCACCTCCGCCATTAGTTTTGTGAAGATTCTCGGTGCCTGAGACACCCCAAAGGGAAGCGCTCTAAACTGTAGATGAAGGACTGAATCTTTTGTCTGCACTGCAACCCTAAGAAACTTCTGGGAAGAGGGATATATGGGTACGTGAAAACAGGCGTCCTTGATATCTATTAAAGCCATAACACAATTGGGGAACAGATAAAGGACTGTTGATGCTACCGATGCCATCCGGTACTTATGATAGGAGAGACACGAGCTCGGGTCTTTCAGATTTGTTATTGTCCCATAGGACCCATTCGGCTTGGGGACCAGATAAAGTGTTGAATAAAATCCTTCCCCTCTTTCTTCTACCCGCACATAGATTAAGACTGATTTGCCCCTTAGGTCTTTTATTTCCCCTAATAAAGCTGCCTGTTTTGGGGAAAGATTTCGTAAAGCTGTAATTTTTACTCTCCTTGGTGAGGACTTATTTGCTGTAATATTTTGCCAAGCTTGGGAAAATAAAGCAAGGCGACCCCCCACCTGAGGCCTGGCGTCATTGCTGAGATGTGTTTTCAAGACTGATGTTTGGACTTAAACAACAGACCTTTTGATTTATTTCTTCTCCAATCCGAGCTTTTCCTTTGGTCCCTAGCCTCCTCCTTTTTCTCTCTAAATTGAAACAGCTTTCTTTGTTTGGAAAAAAAATGGTTCTGGAAACCCCTTTTTCTTATCAGAGGCTTTGACCAATATATCATCCAGTGCGGGACCAAATAGAAAATTACTCTGACAAGGAAGGACGCGTAATTTGGATTTTGATACAATGTCCCCTTTTCACCCCTTTAACCATAGGGATCTTCTGGCAGAATTGGACAAGCCGCAGCTCTGGCTGAAAGTCTGTCACGCCCATGTGCATGGTCGTGACTCCTTGGGAGCCGCATGCAGTTGCCCGCGGTCTGGGTGTTTTGTCAACCGCAGCTGGGGGCTGTTAGTAGTTTGCCTCAAGTGCGGTTGCCGCGGACAACAGGTGTTTGTTGGCAGTGTAGCAGCCTGAGCTGGTTGCTAGGCGCCTCACTGTTGATGCGTGCGGTTGCCTCTGGCTATGTGTGTGTATGTGTGCACTTTCCAGGTTTGTTGTGTACGAGGTTCGGTATGTGTGCATTGTGACACTTTTTGTCACTTGCGGTTGTCCGTGGCAACGTGTGGTGTTGTGTACATGTGGTGGCAGTGTCTCGGCATTCTGGCTGTTTCCCAGGACATGGTTGCCACGCATGTCGTTGCCGGTGGTAACAGCTGCAGTTTGATAGTTATTTGTACACTTCCCCTTTAAGTGGCTTTCTTCCCTTGCCTGGTGTAGGAAGGGTTAACTCCCTTCTTAGTGTGTGAACACTGGGTGTGTCTGTGTGTGGGTGTGGCTACTTGGGCTATTTAGCTCCTGCTGGATGCCTGTATCTGGGGGGTACTTCAGCCATGGTTAGCTGGAGTCATCCTCCTGGTTATATACCATCTGCCAGTGAGGGCCACCCTTGTGGCCATAAGTTATGTTAGACATTATTCTTCTTGTATTGTTATATGTCTAGTGGTGTCTTTATCTTTATTGCAGCTTATGGTCCTGGCTTCCTGTGTGATGTGTGGTGTGGGCTGTGTCCGTTTGTGTTCTTGGGGACAGCAGCTCTTGTGCATGGGTTCCAGGCTGTGTGTCTGTGGCAGGTACGTGTAATACTAGTTTACTTACCTGCCTTTGCCATATACTGTACATGTGCCCCTTTCTTTGCAGCCTGGCCAGTGAGACTCCTGTTCGTCCGTGATGTGGAGGAACAGGTCGTCTTACTCTGCTCCTAGTCCAGGGCCATCCTGAGGGCTAGTAGGGATTTTAGGTTCCTGAGTATGAGCCCTCCTACCATCAGGGTCGGCTCATACGGCTAGGAGACAGGGTCAGAATTAGGGATGTGATAGGAGGTGACCTGCTCCCTGATTCCTGTCCTGGCCTAGCAGCTATCTTTCATATTGACATCCCACGGATTAGAGTTACCCCCACTCTGATCCGTGACAAAGTCTTAACGTGTCAGCCTACGCGTCTGAAATAAAATCAACTGCCTTCAGCATAGTAGGGATTGCTTCCAGCAGTTGTTCTCTCTGGGTTTTACTAGCTATATGTGATTCTAACTCCCCCAACCAAAAATGAAGTGACCTAGCCACGAATGTCATAGCAATATTAGGTTTAAAGGAAAAAGTGGATGCCTCCCAATTAATTTTTTTCCTAAGATAGGCAGCTCTTTTATCCATTGGGTCTTTAAGAGACCCCCCAAATACTCAAACGGAAGGTCCGGTTTTTTTATTGACTTTTGCCACAGGGGCATCCACCCGCGGTACATCTTGCCATGCCGCTATTTCCTGATTCTTAAATGGATACTTCCTTTACCCGATCTAGGAAAAAACGTATCTGGCTTGTTACTTCTCTTTTTAGCAATTCTTTAACACAGTCCTGTATGGGAAACCCTCTTTCCTTGGTCTCAGAATTTTAAAAATTAAATCCTCTTTTAACCTGGATTCCTTTTCACTTCCAATTCCATAGTAGACCTCACTGCTCTTAATAAAAAGGTCTGTATCCTCTACTTTAAATAATGGCCCTCCGGCAAGGTCCTCAGAGGAAGAATCTGAATCTTCTATTAAGCTCTCTTACTCCCAATCGGACTCAGTAGAGTATGATACTACAACCTGAACTTTCCTCTGCCTAGAGAAGCTAGGAAGTGATTTATTAAGATGTTCTACCGAAGAATGGACTTCCATTTTGACCAGGTTTTGAATGCTTTGGAAGAGAGATGTGGATTCTTACGCTACCACTCTTCTAAACATGCTTGACAACAGTCTAAGGCTACTTTCACACTTGCGGCAGAGAGATCCGGCAAGCAGTTCCGTCGGCAAAATGTATGCTAACTGATGGCATTAGTAAGACTGATCAGGATCCTGATCAGTCTTAAAAATGCCTGATCAGTCGAAAAAATGCATTGAAATGCCGGATCCGTCTTTCCGGTGTCATCCGGCAAAAACGGATCCGGCATTTATTTTTTCACCTTTTTTTCAGTCTGCGCATGCGCATACCGGAAGGACGGATCCGGCATTCCGGTATTCTGAATGCCGGATCCGGCACTAATACATTCCTATGGGAAAAAATGCCTGATCCGGCATTCAGGCAAGTCTTCAGTTTTTTTAGCCGGAGATAAAACCGTAGCATGCTACGGTTTTCTCTTTTGCCTGATCAGTCAAAACGACTGAACTGAAGACATCCTGATGCAAACTGAACGGATTACTCTCCATTCAGAATGCATGGGGACATACCTGATCAGTTCTTTTCCGGTATAGAGCCCCTGTGACGGAACTCTATGCCGGAAAAGAACAACGCAAGTGTGAAAGTAGCCTCAGGGTACTTTCACACTTGCGTTTTTCTTTTCCGGCATAGAGTTCCGTCACAGGGGCTCTATACCGGAAAAGAACTGATCAGGCATATCCCCATGCTTTCTGAATGGAGAGTAATCCGTTCAGTTTACATCAGGATGTCTTCAGTTCAGTCGTTTTGACTGATCAGGCAAAAGATAAAACCGCAGCATGCTAAACCGCAGCATGCTAAACCGCAGCATGCTAAACCGGTAAAAATGTGAAAAAAGATACAAGACGGATCCGTCTGTCCGCATGACAAGCGGAGAGACTGATCCGTCCTTGCAATGCATTTGTGAGACGGATCCGCATCCGGATCCGTCTCACAAATGCTTTCAGTCAGCGGCAGATCGTCGGATCCGGCGGGCAGTTCCGACGACGGAACTGCCCGCCGGATAACACTGCCGCAAGTGTGAAAGTAGCCTTAGGTGTAAGGGTACTTTCACACTTGCGTTTTTCTTTTCCGGCATAGAGTTCCGTCCTAGGGGCTCTATACTGGAAAAGAACTGATCAGGCATATCCCCATGCATTCTGAATGGAGAGTAATCCGTTCAGGATGCATCAGGATGTCTTCAGTTCAGTCTTTTTGACCGATCAGGACAAAGATAAAACCGCAGCATGCTACGGTTTTATCTCCGGCCAACAAAACTGAAGACTTGTCTGAATGCCGGATCCATAGGAATGTATTAGTGCCGGATCTGGCATTCAAAATACTAGAATGCCGGATCAGTTTTTACCGGATGACACTGGAAAGACTGATCCGGCATTTCAATGCATTTTTCTGACCGATCAGGCACTTTTCAGACTGATCAGGATCCTGATCAGTCTAACATCCGGTTCAGACCTGAGCGTTTTACAGCGCGTTCCTACGCGCTGTAAAACGCTCAACGAGGAGAAACCAATGCCTCCCTATCGGCATGGTTCTCACCTGGGTGTTTTACAGCGCGTGCGATCGCGCTGTAAAACGCCCGACGCCCCAAGAAGTTCAGGAGCTTCTTTGGGGCGTAGTGTCGCGCTTTCCCGTACATAGACTTCCGGGAACGCGCGACAATGGGCGTTCGCTTCTGTCCGACGCGCGATTGTAAACGCCCGTACAATCGCGCGTACAGAGCGTACGTTCAGTACGCTCAGGTCTGAACCCGCCGTTAGGCTGCTTTCACCTGCTGTTCACCCTGCCGGATCCGTCCTGACGCTATTTCGCCGTGCCACCGGACTGCCGCTCCATCCCCATTGAATATAATGGGGACGGAGGCGGAGCTCAGGCGCAGCACGGCAGTGCGCGGCGAGAGGCCGCCGGACTAAAAAGTCGGACATGCAGTACTTTTAGTCCGGCGGCCTTTCGCTGTGCACTGCCGTGCTGCACCGGAGCTCCGCCCCCGTCCCCATTATAGTCAATGGGGACGGAGCGGCAGTCCGGCGAAATAGCGACAGGACGGATCCGACAGGGTGAACAGCCTGTCAGATCCGTCATGCTGCTAGTGTGAAAGTACCCTTACAAATGCCATCAGTTGGCATACGTTTTGCCGGATCACTCTGCCGCAAGTGTGAAAGTAGCCTAAGATTGGATTAACTTATTTTTGCAAATCCCACACTCTCTGCATTTTGTCTTGTGGGTGACCTTCCTTGGGGGCTCCTTAACCACCATTAACACATAGCCCACAGTGAATAACATAAGAAACAATAATCTCCTAACCAGGAGATATTGGGGTACAACCCCTCTTAACCCCAGGAGTACTATGCCAGATCCGGAGTGCTACTCCTGCCTTCAGTGTGCTGTGGTCCATCCCCCTCTTCCTGCATAATCATCAGTGCAATTACAAGGGGACTCAGGAAGGGCAGTGGTCACTGTACAGCAACCTGCCACACCGCTGCTGCTCCCTTCCATGATGGCCGACCTAGCATCTCCTTTCGAAGGGCGCGTACCACCCTCCATGTTTCTGGCTCCTCCCCTTCCCTGCACCAGCGTGGAATGCACACGTCACATCCTGCGCGCCAGCTCACCGCGCGCCGGAAACAGGGCCTGCTAGTACACGCCGCTCCGACGTGCAGAGAGAGGACAGATTCCCCTCCCCCCACAGGCAGAAGGGACATGAGGAAGCCAACAGGAATCCCTCTATGGCACCAAAAGGAGACAATCCGGGCTTCACAGCGGCTCCTAGTGGAGTCTTACACCGTCAGGTACCCGCCACTAGGTATATAATTACACCCTAGAGGTCCTGCAGCCTGCATAATCGATCCGGGAAAGATCCATATACCTGTCCTATGGACAGGAAACAGGAAGAAAACTGAGGAGTGGAGAGAGGAGGATCATTTCAAAGATCTGGGAAGTTCCTGTTTCCTGTCCAGAAGGGGGAGGATCTCTCACAGGTGCCGTCATGGGCTCATGGAAAACTGATTACCGGTAAGTGTAATCTATGTATTTTTTATATTTTTTTGAATTTCAGCCCATTTGGATTTTTTTTCAAGCTCCCCACTACATTGTGTGCAATATTAAATGGTGGAATTGGAAAGCGCAACTTTTCCTACAAAAAATCAAGCCCTCTTAAGGCTATATGAACGGAAAAATAAAAAAGTTCCTGTTTCCTGTCCGGAAGGGGGAGGATCGTAATGGAAAAAACGCCTGGCTGCACTGTAGAATCCAGTAGATAAACCCATGCGCTCTACCAACTGAGCCACCACACCTTCTTATCAAGGAGACCAAATAAACCTGGTTTACCAACTCTAAGGCTGGGTGGGCTCAGGCTGTCTGAATGATAGCCAGCCTCGCACCCCTAATCAGACAAGCATCGGAAGTGAGCATACATGGCTGAGGAGCAGATGTGATGTCACGAAAAGCCGGGGTGGGGGCCCAGCCTTGGAGGCAGGAAATCAGAAAATGAAGCGCAGAGCAGGCTGCCAGACAAGCTGAACAAGTGAGGTGGGACAACCACTAAGCACAGTTTCAGCATCCCCTCACTCCCTTAATACTTTCCCTAGAGGAATTCCCTCTCTGTAGTGTTCCTATCACACTACGTTAGTGACTTGTGTCTATAATCGCTCTTTGTCAGACTCCGCCCCCTCCCCACTTCCTCCCAGTGTCATGTTATCCACAGTCCTCTTCCTTCTTCATGGTTTTCCATCTAATACTAACATTAAACACACTGGGCACTGCTTTCAAGTGATTGATCTGAAACGAATCGCATAAGCTTTGTTTTTGTATGGCAGACCAATTACGTATTAGTTTCAGGGACTCATTGTCTAAAGTTTAGTCAACGAGTCTCTGAAATTAATATCTTCAGAGTAAAGATGAGCAAATTGACTCTAAACTAATCGGATTCAGGATGAATTTTGCAAAAAATGTGTCTGCCATACAAAAACAAAGATCCCTCCCCACCAGCTGCTCTTCCTGTCTTCTGTATGTCCCTAAACATATCATGCTGCTGAAGATATCATCTCTACATTATCCATTACACTAGAAGAGCAAAGGTTTAGACTCTAGTGTTTTTATTTATTTTTAATGTCTGATCTGAGGTCTGATTGGGGTCTGATTTGAGGCTGAGGGGCCTATTAGGGGTCTGATCTGAGGCTGGGGGGAGTCTGATCTGAGGCTGGGAGGTCTGATGGGGTCTGAGCTAAGGCTGGGGAGGGTCTGATCTGAGGCTGATGTAGGCTAGGAGGGTCTGATAGGAGGGTGATTTGAGGCTGATGGAGGTGGGGGGCAGATCTGAGGCTGAGAAAGGGACAAAGGCAGGGACATTTGCGAAGAAAGAGGCACAGAGAGCGAAAGCTGGGTGAACCCCTCTCTGGACCCCTCTGGGTTTAGCTTGGCTGCCATTAATGCCAAACAAAAAACTAAATATTTAACATTCTCAACTTAAAAATTAGACTTCTATATGTGGTCAAAATGGCGCCTGTACTATTTGTAATATATAGCGCAGGCGCCATTTTGTGCAGCAAAAATACAGCGCTCTAGATTTTTTAAATTGAAGAGCAATTTCTGTAACTTACCCCTAAGTCACTTATATGTTTGACCAAATATAGCTGTGAAATTTTTAAGTTGAGAGTTTTGTATGGCCCCCAAACGATGTTACAAATATCCAAATGGCCCTCGGCAGCAAAAAGGTTCCCTACTACTGCTGTAAGGGGTGCAGTCGCTACTGGGCCTAGGAGCCTGAGGGGGCCCAAAGACCCTTGTGCCACATAAGAAGACACCGGTACTATACAAAGTTCATACAGGTCAAGTTACATCTCTGGCTGGAGGGTAGGGGTAAGGGCAAGAATTTGGCTTGAGGGAAGGGGGACCAAGCTGAACTCTTGCACCAAGGCACATGAGTCTTTAGCTACGCCCCTGAATATTATATTATACTCTATGCAAGTAAGAAGGATGACTTGCATCTACATGTGCTAGAATAGAATCTGTGGTATGATCTTGGTACTGCCAATCTGACAGTAAGGAGACACCAGGAGACTGCAGCCTAGACTACAAAACCTTTGAAGATAATGATGCATTTATCTCCTGATGTTCATGTTCAAGCTGACAATCCGAGCACAACTTTTGTTGACCATTTGTAGTATTGCATGGTCCCGGCCTAAGACCTCTCAGAAAACTGTTGTGCCACTCTTGTGCAGCCACAAAAGATCTGCAGCAGTTGACAGAGAAGACCATCTAAAAAGTCTATACAGGCAGAAAACAGTGAGAAGATCCAGACAACATGTAACGTCTATGGTCAGCTGTAATCCTGCCATCTCCATCTTTCTCATTATACAAGGATAAAACATATAATACTGGTGGATAAAACAAGACTGAAGACAAGATCTTTACAGCCTTCTACAGATCATAGGGGACATTTCATGAGACCTTATTTCTATCTACCTGATCATCCTGTGGGACATTGTGATGTTCTTCTGAACCATCCTGTAGAAGAAGAGGACTGGGACATCTCTCTGGTGTTCTTATCTCTTCCTTAACTGTAGGAAACACATCCAGAGACTGAATCCATTCCTTACATACAGATAATGAGAGGACTTGTGTATTTAGTCATGTCTATTACCTGGTGATATGAGGGGCCGGTGATCCTCCATCATGATGTCCTTATATCCATCTTTCTGATCATCCTGTGGGACATAGTGATGTTCTTCTGAATTATCCTGTGGAAGAAGAGGACTAGGACATCTCTCAGGTGTTGTTCTCTCTTCCTTAACTGTAGGTGTTGCAGAATCAGGATTAGATCAGATGGTCAGCCATGTTGTCTTAGGTATACATCTTGGGGCACATTTATTAAGACCAGTGTTTTAGGCGCGGGTCGTAACAAAGCCCTAAGCTGGCGGAGGTTCCACCAAAGTTATGAAGAGGCGCAGGCCTCTCAATAACTTCAGGGCTTCCAGCACCAGTTCTAAATGTAAGACAGCTTCCAAGCTGTCTTACATTTAGACCCTTTTCTACACCTGTAACATTTGTAGAAAATGGTAAATGAGACAGGCCTGCTGGCCCGTTCCCTTCCTCGCACACTGCACACCGACAATTGTAGACCTGCCACCCCCCATTGCACCGACCTCTCTGCCTATATGTCTGATTTAGTCTTATTTCAGAATAGTAAAGGACTCCCCTTGTGTTTACACCTCAAAAAGGAGCTTAGCTAAAGAGTTAATCACCATTTGAAGTGAATACTGAGCACTTTTAGTACTAACTACTTTTGCTGAGAAAATAGAGGCCTTTAAGTAATCGATTAAAGATGTTATGATAGAATGGTGACCTTTAGAAAGCAGATAATATTTTTACTAGAAGTGGAAGCCTTGGCCAAGATAAATGCATTTGTCTATTAAAACTAACCATTTGCATGTTTATGATCAGGATCGATCCTTGGTGTTGGACTGGTGATAAATCAAAGAGCCGATCTTGGCTTTATGGACCATGGGGCTCTTTGGAGAGAAAAATGGAGATTGGTACTTGAATTGGAGAGGATTAATGGAAGGCCCCAGGAACAAATTATTTATGTAACAAGAGATTGTGATAAGGAACTTTTATCCAATTAGAAGTTGTTGTCGGTGTAACTTGTGTAGATCTATGGTTTTACGTATAATGATGATGGAATGATGGGATCTGTGTGTAAAACACTGAAGTCTACGTACAGCGACACACTGCGGAAAACTGGAATTAAAATATGAATTATTCCTTTATTCTCTGAGGTATAAAGGACGGTGTCCAGGACTTATAACAGAGCGCTGCCTTTTACCACGGCTGTAATTCACTTCCATTTACCTCTTGTGCCATAATCTATGTACAGTTTACATTGACTTCAATGAGGTCTTGCTGCTCTTCAGATTTACATCAGAGATTTTAAGCCAAAACCAGGTGAGACTCTAAACACAGAACAGGTACAGAGTTTCCCCTATACCTTATGTCTGTGGAGGCTCCAATCCTGGTTTTGGCTCACAATCACTGATGGAAATCACTGACAAAGCACTGATGTGTGAATGAGGCTTAAACAAAAGAATCTTCTGAAGAAGAAGTTGCTTCAAGAAGTTTTGTGTTGTTGTGGCCAATTTCCAACAGTAGGAAACACATCCAGTGACTGAATTCATCCCCTACATACAGATAATGAGAGGACGTGTGTATTTAGTCATGTCTATTACCTGGTGATGTGAGAGGCCGGTGATCCTCCATCATGACGTCCTTGTACTGATCTTTGTGTTCTTCTAAATACTCCCACTCCTCCATGGAGAAATAGATGGTGACATCCTGATACCTTATAGGAACCTGACAACACAATGATACAGTCATCACCCAGATCCCTTCATAGCGTTCCTGTATAAAGTCCCAGCATTCCCAGCAGTGTCACCTCTCCAGTCAGCAGCTCAATCATCTTGTTGGTGAGTTCTAGGATCTTCTCTCTATTGATTTCCTCATGTATCAGGGGGTGAGGTGGAGGCTCCATGATTGAAGGATGAGGAAGAACCCTGAGCCCAGACACAGGGTCCGGACAGCGCTCACTAGAGGTCTTCTTCACTACTGTGTAGTCCTGGTTATGGAGAGACACAGTAATAAATATCACTCCATACATGTCCTAGGCCCCTCACCTCTCCAGTCATGTCCATCTGTTAGTAACATAGATAAGATGATGTAATGTGACATCATCAGAATCTCTCACCTCTGCAGTAAACCGGAAGAGGATCTCTAGGGTGAGATTTATTATCATCTCCGCCATCTTGTCCCTGTCCATTCTTGTCGGGTCAATCAGGAGAAGGATCCTATATGGAAGATCTCCACTGAGCGGATCCTATATTGTAGTAACCTGACTGGAGAGAAGATGAGACTATGTAAAATCTTACAAAATCCCATGTAAAATACAATAACTGGAGATAAGAGGAGACATCGGGGAAGATAAAGTGTAGATGTTGTGTTCTCTCTTTTTACAGTCAGGTCCATAAATATTGCGACAATGCTAAAATTGTTGGCTTTATACACCACCAGAATGGATTTGAAATGAAACGAACAAGATGTGCTTTAACTGCAGACTGTCAGCTTTAATTTGAGGGTATTTACATCCAAATCAGGTGAACGGTGTAGGAATTACAACAGTTTGCATATGTGCCTCCCACTTGTAAAAAAACAAAAGTAATGGGACAATTGGCTTCTCAGCTGTTCCATGGCCAAGTGTGTGTTATTCCCTCATTATCCCAATTACAATGAGCAGATAAAAGGTCCAGAGTTCATTTCAAGTGTGCTATTTGCATTTGGAATCTGTTGCGGTCAACTCTCAAGATGAGATCCAAAGAGCTGTCACTATCAGTGAAGCAAGCCATCATTAGGCTGAAAAAACAAAACAAACCCATCAGAGAGATAGCAAAAACATTAGGCCTCGCCAACATTCTTAAAAAGAAGGAACGCACTGGTGAGCTCAGCAACACCAAAAGACCCGGAAGACCACGGAAAACAACTGTGGTGGATGAGCGAAGAATTCTTTCCCTGGTGAAGAAAACACCCTTCACAACAGTTGGCCAGATCAAGAACACTCTCCAGGAGGTAGGTGTATGTGTGTCAAAGTCAACAATCAAGAGAAGATTTCACCAGAGTGAATACAGAGGGTTCACCACAAGATGTAAACCATTGGTGAGCCTCAAAAACATGAAGGCCAGATTAGAGTTTGGCAAACGACATCTAAAAAAGCCTTCACAGTTCTGGAACAACATCCTATGGACAGATGAGACCAAGATCAACTTGTACCAGAGTGATGGGAAGAGAAGAGTATGGAGAAGGAAAGGAACTGCTCATGATCCTAAGCATACCACCTCATCAGTGAAGCATGGTGGTGGTAGTGTCATGGCGTGGGCATGTATGGCTGCCAATGGAACTGGTTCTCTTGTATTTATTGATGATGTGACTGCTGACAAAAGCAGCAGGATGAATTCTGAAGTGTTTCGGGCAATATTATCTGCTCATATTCAGCCAAATGCTTCAGAACTCATTGGACAGCGCATCACAGTGCAGATGGACAATGACCCAAAGCATACTGCAAAAGCAACCAAAGAGTTTTTTCAGGGAAAGAAGTGGAATGTTATGCAATGGCCCAGTCAATCACCTGATCTGAATCCGATTGAGCATGCATTTCACTTGCTGAAGACAAAACTGAAGGGAAAATGCCCCAAGAACCACCAGGAACTGAAGACAGTTGCAGTAGAGGCCTGGCAGAGCATCACCAGGGATGAAACCCAGCGTCTGGTGATGTCTATGCGTTACAGACTTCAGGCTGTAATTGACTGCAAAGGATTTGCAACCAAGTATTAAAAAGTGAAAGTTTGATTTATGATGATTATTATGTCCCATTACTTTTGGTCCCTTAACAAGTGGGAGGCACATATGCAAACTGTTGTAATTCCTACACCGTTCACCTGATTTGGATGTAAATGCCCTTAAATTAAAGCTGACAGTCTGCAGGTAAAGCACATCTTGTTTGTTTCATTTCAAATCCATTGTGGTGGTGTATAGAGCCAAAAATGTTAGAATTGTGTCCATGTCCCAATATTTATGGACCTGACTGTATATGGATTGAAACGTGTGTGAGGTCAAGGCAGTTTCATGATAGCCTATTGATAGGTCATAAAATCCAATATATATAAAATACAAAACATAAGTTGATCAACAAGTCATAAAACTGGGAATAAAAAATATAGAATAAAATGCAGACAGACCTGCAGAGCGAACTAACACCCCGGAATGAAGACCACATTAGCCCTTTTACACTACATGGCCCTGATTTATCATACCTTCACTCCAGAACTCTGGCATCAAAAAGTCGCAAAATAGGGCTTTTGTGGCTTTCTGCATGTGTACACCACTCACTGCAGGATGGAAAAGTGGGCGTGGTTAGCTATGCTAATGAGTTTCACTCCAGATTTATCATTGAGACTTTTTTTAAAGTCGCAATCTGACTCCAGGAGCAAGGAGGAGGAAAACCGGAGGAGCTTCTCTAGACAGAAGTGTTGGCTTTAAGGACAAGCCAAATTTATCAAACAACATGTGACTTTTGATAAATGCAGCACAACGTTCTCCAACACAGACTGAAGCAAAACTGACTTCAAATATTCTCCTAATGATAAATTCCCCCCATGTGTCTATTTTATTTTTTCCTTTCTCTGTTCTATGATTTCTGTCTCGTCAGCGCCTCACACTGGAGACCTGAGCACTTCTCCATTATTAGTAATTCTCTATTAACATCTTTTTAGAGCCCGTTATATCATATTTAACCCCTTCCCGACTGCAATCTGTATATCTACGTGATAGCTGCACATGCCCCGTGCAGCTATCACGTCTATAAACGTCAAGACAGTTCTTTAATCCAAGTACTGCAAAACGCTTGGATTAAAGCTTCTGCCCCTGCCCTGCTGCTGTCACGGACAGCATACAGTTCAGTAATGCCGGCAAGGGACCAATCAGAGTGGCCCCTTGCTGACA
Organism: Bufo bufo; assembly: GCF_905171765.1. Classification (NCBI taxonomy): domain Eukaryota; kingdom Metazoa; phylum Chordata; class Amphibia; order Anura; family Bufonidae; genus Bufo; species Bufo bufo. The sequence continues at coordinate 392,932,961 of NC_053394.1, read as the reverse complement.
ATCGTTCCGATTGGTTAGTCTGTGTAGACTAAGGCCTCTTTCACACTTGCGTTGTTGGGATCCGGCATGTACTCCATTTGCCGGAGGTGCCCGCCGGATCCGGAAAAACGCAAGTGTACTGAAAGCATTTGAAGACGGAACCGTCTTCCAAATGCTTTCAGTGTTACTATGGCAGCCAGGACGCTAGTAAAGTCCTGGTTGCCATAGTAGTAGTGGGGAGCGGGGGAGCAGTATACTTACAGTCTGTGCGGCTCCCGGGGCGCTCCAGAATGACGTCAGAGCGCCCCATGCGCATGGATGACGTGATCCATGCGATCACGTGATCCATGCGCTTGGGGCGCCCTGACGTCACTCTGGAGCGCCCGGGGAGCCGCACGGACGGTAAGTACACTGCTCCCCACTACACTTACCATGGCTGTCAGGACTTTAGCGTCCCGGCAGCCATGGTAACCATTCAGAAAAAGCTAAATGTCGGCTCCGGCAATGCGCCGAAACGACGTTTAGCTTAAGGCCGGATCCGGATCAATGCCTTCCAATGGGCATTAATTCCGGATCCGGCCTTGCGGCAAGTGTTCCGGATTTTTGGCCGGAGCAAAAAGCGCAGCATGCTGCGGTATTTTCTCCGGCCAAAAAACGTTCCGTTCCGGAACTGAAGACATCCTGATGCATCCTGAACGGATTTCTCTCCATTCAGAATGCATTAGGATAGAACTGATCAGGATTCTTCCGGCATAGAGCCCCGACGACGGAACTCTATGCCGGAAGACAATAACGCAAGTGTGAAAGAGCCCTAACCAATCGGATCGCGGCAGTGAAAAAATGCCGTTTTCAGGCTCTGATCTGCGCTCTGCAGATCAGAGCCTGAAAGCAGGTAGTGTTCCTCATGCCTCCCGATCTGTGCCCCTCCAAGCCCTTGGTGCCCCTCTGTGCCCCCCCCGATCTGTGCCCCCCCTATCTGTGCCCCTCTCCTGCCTCCTGCGCTCATCTCCTGCCTCCTGCGGTCCGCCCCCTCCCCGCCCCATGCATTAGTCCTGCCCCAGCCTCCCTCAATGGCATGCTGGCGGCCGAATCACCCCTGACCCCCCCCCCCCTTTCCAGCGCTGCCCCCGATCCTGTGCCCCTGCTGTGTGTGATGGCGGCGGCTCCATTCCTGAGCCTCCGCCATCAGCAGAGAGTGTAAGCTCTATGCTGACACTCTGCTGTAACCCCATAGATGCCGCGTCAGCGGCATCCATGGGGTTAAGAGGGAGGGGGCTCCCTCTCTCCACCATCGGGGCTGCTGCGCTGCGATTGCAGCGCCCGATGGTTGCCACCTACAGGGCATCTGATTGTATTATACTCTGCAATGCAAGAGCATTGCAAAGTATAGTACAGCCATCAACCCCACTGGATCTTCAAGATCCAAGAGGGACTTGATAAAAAAAAAAAAAAAAGAAAATAATAAAAGTAAAAATAAATAAATAATTAAAAATGTTAAATTAAAAAAATTAATTGCCTTTTCCTATAAAAAATAAAAATACACATATTAGGTATCACCGCGACCGTAACGACCGTCTCTATAAATATATCACATGATAGACCCCGTCCGATAAACACCATAAAAAATAAATAAATAAAAACTGTGTAAAAAAAGCCATTTTTGTCACCTTACATCACAAAAAGTGCAACAGCAAGCGATCAAAAAGGCTTATGACCCCCAAAATAGTACCAATCAAACAGTCACCTCATCCCGCAAAAAATGATACCCTATTTAAGACAATCGCCCAAAAAATAAAAAATCTATGGCTCTCAGACTATGGAGACACTAAAACATCATTTTTTTGGTTTCAGAAATGCTATTATTGTGTAAAACTTAAATAAATAAAAACAAGTATACATATTAAGTATTGCCACGTCCGTAACGATCTGCTCTATAAAACTGTCACATGACCCAACCCCTCAGATAAACGCTGTGAAAATAAATAAATAAAAACTGTTCCAAAACAGCCAATTTTTTTGTCACCTTGCCCCATAAAGTGTAATAATGAATGATTAAAAAATCCTATGTACCCAAAAATGATACCAATAAAAACCTCAACTCTTTCTGCAAAAAACGAGCCCCTGCACAAGACGATCGGCAGAAAAATAAAAAACATATGGCGTTCAGAAAATGGCCACACAAAAACATAATTTATTTTTCAAAAATGCTTCATTATGTAAAACTGAAACAAACAAAGAAAGTAGACATATTTGATATCATTGCGTCCGTAACAACCTGCTCTATAAAAATAGCACATGATCCACCCTGTCAGATGAATCTTGTAAAAAAATAAAAAATAAACGGTGCCAAAACAGCCATTTTTCGGTTACCTTGCCTCACAAAAAACTTAATATAGAGCAATTAAAAATCATATGTACCCCAAAATAGTACCAATTAAACTGGCACCTTATCCCCTAGTTTCCAAAATAGGGTCACTTTTTGGGAGTTTCTACTGTAAGGGTGCATCAGGGGGGCTTTAAATGGGTCAAGGCATCTAAAACCAGTCCAGCAAAATCTGCCTTCCAAAAACCATACGGCGTTCCTTTCCTTCTGCACCCTGCCGTGCACCCTTACATCAGTTTACGACCACATGTGGGGTGTTTCTGTAAACCGCAGAATCAGGGTAATAAATATTGAGTTTTGTTTGGCTGTTAACTCTCAATGTGTTAAAGAAAAAAAATGAATAAAATGGAAAATCTGCCAAAAAAGTGAAATTTAGAAATGTCATCTCCATTTTCCTTTAATTCTTGTGGAACACCTAAAGGGTTAACAAAGTTTGTAAAATCAGTTTTGAGTTACTTGAGGGGTGTAGTTTCTACAATGGGGTCATTTATGGGGGGTTTCCACTTTATAAGCCCCCACAAAGGTGACTTTAGACCTGAACTGGTCATTAAAAAGTGGGTTTTGGAAATTTTCTTAAAAATTTTAAGAACTGCTTCTAAACTTCTAAGCCTTCCAACGCCCTAAAAAAAAAAAATTACATTTCCAAAATGATGCCAACATAAAGTAGACATATGGGAAATGTTAAGTAATAAATATTTTATTAGGTATGACTTGCTGTTTTAGAAGCAGAGAAATGTAAATTTAGAAAATTGTGAATTTTTCTAAATTTTGGGTAAATTTGGGATTTTTTCATAAATAAAGGTGAAATATATTAACTCAAATTTTTGACTATCATGAAGTACCATATGTCACGAGAAAACAATCTCAGAATGGCTTGGATAAATAAAAGTGTTTCAAAGCTATTACAACATAAAGTGACACATGTCAGATTTGTAAATTTTGACCTGGACACTGGGGCATCAATGACCCTTGGTCATGAAAGGGTTAACATCTACGAGCAGAATTACCGGCTTCACAGCGCCCCCGAAAACAGTGCCCTCCACAGCGCCCCCAAAACAGTGCCCTCCACAGCGCCCCCAAAACAGTGCCCTCCACAGCGCCCCAAAAAGTGTCATCCAGAGTGCCCCCATAACAGTGACATCCACGGTGTTAAATGAATTCGCCCATTGATCTCACACTGCCAACACACAGAGGGTGATGCCCCACATCATATACATTTCAGTTCAGCCCGGCCCATATTCATCTGAGATCTCCTGGATATGTCTTCTATATAACGTCCCCTGCTCCAGTCCACGTCTCTGAGATCTCCTGGATATGTCTTCTATATAATGCCCCCTGTTCCAGTCCACATCTCTGAGATCTCCTGGATATGTCCTCTATATAACGCCCCCTGCTCCAGTCCACGTCTCTGAGATCTCCTGGATATGTCTTCTATATAACGCCCCATGCTCCAGTCCACACCTCTGAGATCTCCTGGATATGTCTTCTATATAACGCCCCCTCCTCCAGTCCATCTCTGAGATCTCCTGGATATGTCTTCTATATAACGTCCCCTCCTCCAGTCAACGTCTCTGATATCTCCTGGATATGTCTTCTATATAACGCCCCCTGCTCCAGTCCACGTCTGAGATCTCCTGGATATGTCTTCTATATAACGCCCCCTGCTCCAGTCCACACCTCTGAGATCTCCTGGATATGTCTTCTATATAACGCCCCATGCTCCAGTCCACACCTCTGAGATCTCCTGGATATGTCTTCTATATAACGCCCCCTCCTCCAGTCCATCTCTGAGATCTCCTGGATATGTCTTCTATATAACGTCCCCTCCTCCAGTCAACGTCTCTGATATCTCCTGGATATGTCTTCTATATAACGCCCCCTGCTCCAGTCCACGTCTGAGATCTCCTGGATATGTCTTCTATATAACGCCCCCTGCTCCAGTCCACATCTCTGAGATCTCTTGGATATGTCTTCTATATAACGCCCCCTGCTCCAGTCCACGTCTCTGAGATCTCCTGGATATGTCTTCTATATAACGCCCCCTGCTCCAGTCCACACCTCTGAGATCTCCTGGATATGTCTTCTATATAACGCCCCCTCCTCCAGTCCACATCTCTGAGATCTCCTGGATATGTCTTCTATATAACGTCCCCTGCTCCAGTCCACGTCTCTGAGATCTCCTGGATATGTCTTCTATATAACGCCCCCTCCTCCAGTCCACGTCTCTGAGATCTCCTGGATATGTCTTCTATATAACGCCCCCTCCTCCAGTCCACGTCTCTGAGATCTCCTGGATATGTCTTCTATATAACGCCCCCTCCTCCAGTCCACGTCTCTGAGATCTCCAGGATATGTCTTCTATATAACGTCCCCTGCTCCAGTCCACGTCTCTGATATCTCCTGGATATGTCTTCTATATAACGCCCCCTCCTCCAGTTCACGTCTCTGAGATCTCCTGGATATGTCTTCTATATAACGCCCCCTGGTCCAGACCACGTCTCTGAGATCTCCTGGATATGTCTTCTATATAACGCCCCCTGCTCCAGTCCATGTCTCTGAGATCTCCTGGATATGTTTTCTATATAACGCCCCCTCCTCCAGTCCACGTCTCTGACATCTCCTGGATGTCTTCTATATAACGTCCCCTGCTCCAGTCCACGTCTCTGAGATCTCCTGGATATGTCTTCTATATAACGCCCACTGCTCCAGTCCACATCTCTGAGATCTCCTGGATATGTCTTCTATATAACGCCCCCTCCTCCAGTCCACGTCTCTGAGATCTCCTGGATATGTCTTCTATATAACGCCCCCTGCTCCAGTCCAAGTCTCTGAGATCTCCTGGATATGTCTTCTATATAACACCCCCTGCTCCAGTCCACATCTCTGAGATCTCCTGGATATGTCTTCTATATAACGCCCACTGCTCCAGTCCACATCTCTGAGATCTCCTGGATATGTCTTCTATATAACGCCCCCTCCTCCAGTCCACGTCTCTGAGATCTCCTGGATATGTCTTCTATATAACGCCCCCTGCTCCAGTCCACGTCTCTGAGATCTCCTGGATATGTCTTCTATATAACACCCCCTGCTTCAGTCCACGTCTCTGAGATCTCCTGGATATGTCTTCTATATAACGCCCCCTCCTCCAATCCACATCTCTGAGATCTCCTGATATGTCTTCTATATAACGCCCCCTCCTCCAGTCCACATCTCTGAGATCTCCTGGATATGTCTTCTATATAACGCCCCCTGCTCCAGTACATATCTCTGAGATCTTCTGGATATGTCTTCTATATAACGCCCCCTGCTCCAGTCCACATCTCTGAGATCTCCTGGATATGTCTTCTATATAACGCCCCCTGCTCCAGACAACGTCTCTGAGATCTCCTGGATATGTCTTCTATATAACGTCCCCTACTCCAGTCCACATCTCTGAGATCTCCTGGATATGTCTTCTATATAACGTCCACGTCTCCGAGATCTCCTGGATATGTCTTCTATATAACGCCCCCTGCTCCAGTCCACGTCTCTGAGATCTCCTGGATATGTCTTCTATATAACGACCCCTGCTCCAGTCCACGTCTCTGAGATCTCCTGGATATGTCTTCTATATAACGCCCCCTGCTCCAGTCCACGTCTCTGAGATCTCCTGGATATGTCTTCTATATAACGCCCCCTGCTCCAGTTCACACCTCTGAGATCTCCTGGATATGTCTTCTATATAATGCCCCCTGCTCCAGTCCACGTCTCTGAGATCTCCTGGATATGTCTTCTATATAACGCCCCCTGCTCCAGTCCACGTCTCTGAGATCTCCTGGATATGTCTTCTATATAACGCCCCCTGCTCCAGTCCACGTCTCTGAGATCTCCTGGATATGTCTTCTATATAACGCCCCCTGCTCCAGTTCACACCTCTGAGATCTCCTGGATATGTCTTCTATATAATGCCCCCTGCTCCAGTCCACATCTCTGAGATCTCCTGGATATGTCTTCTATATAACGCCCCCTGCTCCAGTCCACATCTCTGAGATCTCCGGGATATGTCTTCTATATAACGCCCCCTCCTCCAGTCCACGTCTCTGAGATCTCCTGGATATGTCTTCTATATAACGCCCCCTGCTCCAGTCCACATCTCTGAGATCTCCTGGATATGTCTTCTATATAACGCCCCCTGCTCCAGTCCACATCTCTGAGATCTCCTGGATATGTCTTCTATATAACGCCCCCTGCTCCAGTCCACATCTCTGAGATCTCCGGGATATGTCTTCTATATAACACCCCCTCCTCCAGTCCATGTCTCTGAGATCTCCTGGATATGTCTTCTATATAACACCCCCTGCTCCAGTCCACGTCTCTGAGATCTCCTGGATATGTCTTCTATATAACGCCCCCTCCTCCAGTCCACGTCTCTGAGATCTCCTGGATATGTCTTCTATATAACGCCCCCTCCTCCAGTCCACGTGTCTGAGATCTCCTGGATATGTCTTCTATATAACGCCCCCTGCTCCAGTCCACGTCTCTGAGATCTCCTGGATATGTCTTCTATATAACGCCCCCTGGTCCAGGCTTATGTTGTACCTGAAGGAGGGGAAGGCCGGTCCGCGAAACGCGTTATACGTTAGAAGTGAACTCTTGTCAACTGCTTTTTGTAATAATATCTTTGAGCTGGTGTCCTGCCCCAGAAGCCTGCGTGCTTACTTCCTGGTTCAGGTTGTTGGGAATCTGTTCATTACCTGCGGATCTTCTCCGCTGTGGAGTCTTACATGTGTGGAGCTGGTGAGGGTTCCACTTACCTGTGTTTCTATTTCTTCCTGCGTTTACAGGAGGAGTCAGACTCCAGGTTGTGCTACAGGAGAAGGTACAGGACCTGTAATGATGTCATGACCATGTGACCAAATGTGGGCGGAGTCAGGCTCCAGGCTGTGCTGTAGGAGGAAGTAAAGGACCTGTGATTATGTCATGACCATGTGACCAAATATGGGCGGAGTCAAGCTCCAGGCTGTGCTGTAAGAGGAAGTAAAGGACCTGTGGTGATGTCATGACCATGTGATCATCTGTGGGCGGAGTCATGGAGATCACATGACCGGGTTTATTCGCTCTGTGTATGCAGGGCACTGCTGTGCAGCTTGTAATTCCAGGGTGTATGTAATGTTTATGTAGATGAGCTGTATGTGTGTAATGTCTGTGTAGTTGAGCTGTATCTGCATACAACCAAGCTGTTTATGTGTAATATGCCTCTGAAGACTTGTATCAGTGTGTGCAGCAGAGCTGTGTATGTGTAATGTTCAGTTACTACAGCTGAGTCTCTGTCATGTCCATGTAGCAGAGCCGGCGATGTAATCTGCTGGTATCGGGGCTCTGTGTGTGCTCAGGAGATGTTTAGGGGTAACTCTAACCCTTTTCTCCATATCGGTTATTAGAAATGATGAAAGCGATATCCAGGGCCGGTCTAGGCAAGATAAAAATTGCTTCACCCCCCCCCCTTTTATCAGATGATCTGCCCATATCATGACATCACATATGTTCCACCCCTTTCTCAGCATTTAAATTAAAGGGTTTCAACTTTCTACCACCTCATTTTGACCTAATTAGGGCCCTTTCACACTTGCGTTGTCCGGATCCGGCGTGTACTCCACTTGCCGGAGGTGCCCGCCGGATCCGGAAAAACGCAAGTGAACTGAAAGCATTTGAATACGGATCCATCTTCAAAATGCGTTCAGTGTTACTATGGCAGCCAGGACGCTATTAAAGTCCTGGCTGTCATAGTAGTAGTGGGGAGCGGGGGAGCAGTATACTTACAGTCCGTGCGGCTCCCGGGGCGCTCCAGAATGACGTCACACTGGAGGGCCCCGGGAGCCGCACGAACGGTAAGTACACTGCTCCCCCGCTCTCCACTACACTTTACCATGGCAAACAGGACTTTAGCGTCCTGGCAGCCATGGTAACCATTCAGAAAAAGCTAAACGTCGGATCCGGCAATGCGCCGAAACGATGTTTAGCTTAAGGCCGGATCCGGATTAATGCCTTCCAATGGGCATTAATTCCGGATCCGGCCTTGCGGCAAGTGTTCATGATTTTTGACCGGAGCAAAAAGCGCAGCATGCTGCGGTATTTTCTCCGGCCAAAAAACGTTCCGGTCCGGAACTGAAGACATCCTGATGCATCCTGAACGGATTTCTCTCCATTCAGAATGCATTAGGATAAAACTGATCAGGATTCTTCCGGCATAGAGCCCCGACGACGGAACTCTGTGCCGGAAGAAAAGAATGCAAGTGTGAAAGGGCCCTTAGCTCTCAGACACTAGCGATCTGCTAGTGTCTGATCTACCTAACAATGCTATTCTCAGACCTGTGTGTGGATCCGTTTCACTAAAAAAACAACTTTTATTAATATGCTAATGAGCCTCTAGGTCAGGGGTGGGCAATTATTTTTTCGATGGGGCCACATGAGAAACTGAAAATATTTTGGAGGGCCGGGCCAAAAGGCTAAACTCAATACTGCATAAAATCACCGCGTCCTGGCACAGGCGGGCGTGATGACATCATCATGCCTGCCTGCGCTGGGATTTCACTACCAAATAGACCTCAGGCCTGTAGCCTATGACAAGTCTTGTCGCCATCTGCAAATTTTAAGGCGCATTGGCGACCATTTTGGTCGCCATCTGGAGCGCTGTATTGCATCAGTGACATGAACACTCTCCATATAGAATGTTATATTACATCAGTGACATCACCGCTCTCCACATATAAGTGATATTTTACATCAGTGACATCACCGCTCTCCACATATAATGTTATATTACATCAGTGACATCACCGCTGTCCACATATAATGTTATATTACATCAGTGACATCACCGCTGTCCACATATAGGCGATATATTACATCAGTGACATCACCGCTCTCCACATATATGTGATGAGCGGTGATGTCACTGATGTAATGTATTACTTACCGGTATATGTGGACAGCAGTGATGTCACTGATGTAATATATTACTTATGTGTGGAGAGTGGTGATGTCACTGATGTAATATATCACTTATAAGTAATATATTACATCTGTGACATCACCGCTCTCCACATATAAGAGGCATATTACATCAGTGACGTCATCCCTTGGCGCTGGGGTGCGCAGCCAGGGCCGGCCTTAGGTGTTCAGGCGCCCTGTGTGAGCTAACCTTGTGGTAGTGTTACCTGCAGTCCTATGTAAAACCACAGATAACACTAGTGCTAAATAATGTAGTAGTGTTACCTGCAGTCCTATGTAAAACCACAGATAACACTAGTGTAGATCATGTGGAAGTGTTACCTTCGTCCTTAGTGTGCCTCCCTGTGTCTATCGCACAGACTCCATGCTGGCGCTGCCTCCTCTTCCATCTTCTTCCCCGCACAGAACGTTCTGAAGCAGCTGCGTCAAGACATAGGAACACTGTGGGCAAGGTGATACACACAGGGAGAGACATACACACAGGGACGGGGACACACACAAAGGGACAGACACACTCACACACACACAAAGGGACGGACACACACAAAGGGACAGACACACACGGACGGACACACACAGGGACGGGGACACACACACAAAGGGACAAACACACACACACAGGGATGGACACACACACACACACACACAAAGGGACAAACACACACACACAGGGATAGACACACACACACAAAGGGACAGACACACACACAGGGACGGACACACACACACACACAAAGGGACAGACACACACACACAGGGACGGACACACACACACTGGCACACTCAACATCAGCAGCAAGTCCAACCCTTAATGACCCCCACAATCCCTGGGGGGGGGGGGGGGGTGATGTAGTAGCAGGCAGGAAAGCACACACTGTCCCCCTGTCCTATATGAGCCCCCCCCACCCCCACCAAATACCTGTAAGTTCTGTTAGTTGCTTGGCTTTGGCTGTGGCTGCTGGCTGGGGCTCCGCCTCCTTCCTCTTTCTGCCTGTGCGGCAGCTGCATCACGCTCCAGCAGCCACTGGTCTGCTCTGTTAAAGAGACAGGCAGGCCAGGCAGCAGAGCGGAGCGCAGAGCGGCCGCGGGCCCCGCCCCCTCCTCACTCCGGACAGTGACTCCGTGCTGTTACAGGGCCGGCGGCGGCGGCGGCAACAAAAATGCCGGGGGCCGGATTAAAAGGTCCGCCGGGCCGTAGTTTGCCCAGGTCTGCTCTAGGTGCTATGGGGGCGTCTTTTCAGCACCTAGAGGCTCGGTCTACTCACATTGTATGCCGCCCCGCTCGTCCGTCAAGCCCGCCCATCTCCTCTAGATTGCCATGTGCGTCTGTATTCGCCGATTACGTAAAAGGAACAGGCGACACCCGGCCGCTCACAGTCACTGCGCCTGCGCCGAATACAGACGCGCACAGCGCAGGCGCGGGAGTTCGTCCGCTGGCTCAGATTGAGGATGGCATTCAAGAGGAGATGGGCGGGCTTAACGGACGAGCGGGGCGGCATACAATGTGAGTAGACCGAGCCTCTAGGTGCTGAAAAGACGCCCCCATAGCACCTAGAGGCTCATTAGCATATTAATAAAAGTTCGTTTTTTAGTGAAACGGATCCACACACAGGTCTGAGAATAGCATGGTTAGGTAGATCAGACACAAGCAGATCGCTAGTGTCTGAGAGCTAATTAGGTCAAAATGAGGTGGTAGAAACCCTTTAAAATAACTGCTATGTTTCCCTTAGGGTTAATCCAGCTTCTTGTAGCCGTCTCCCTGACAGCCGCTAGAGGGGCTTCCGCGATTCTCACTGTGAAAATTACAGTGGGAAGACGCGGACCATAGTTTTGAATGCGTGCGCATGTGCATTCGCAGCTGAGAGGAGGATCGGGGAGAAGAGTTCCCAGTGCCGGCGCTGGAGAAAGGTAAGTGGCTGAATGGGTTTTAACCCCTTCAGCCCAGTGGGAGGGGGACACGAGGGTGCCCCACTCCTAACAACTATATAGTGCCAGGAAAATGAGTTTGTTTTCTCCTTTACCACCAGTACTGCACAGTGTCTGTTCTCTGCAGGAACAGGCTATAGACACCAGTACCACTACATTAAACTGTACTGGTTCTGGGACTATAGTGTCCTTTTAATGTGAGGTAAATTAGGTTCCAATGTAGTATTAATAACTAAACAAATAATAAACATATTGCATTGTCTACTTACCACCAGGACAATAAGATGATCTGGTCTCTGGCTGCAGTCTGGCTCTTGGTCTGGCTCTGGGGACTCCCTTGTCACTCTCTCCCCCCCCCCCCTCCCTCCCTTGTCACTCTCCCCCTCCCTCCCTTGTCACTCTCTCCCCCCCCTCCCTCCCTTGTCACTCTCTTCCCCCTCCCTCCCTTGTCACTCTCTTCCCCCCTCCCTCCCTTGTCACTCTCTTCTCCCTCCCTCCCTTGTCACTCTCTTCTCCCCCCTCCCTCCCTTGTCACTCTCTTCTCCCCCCTCCCTCCCTTGTCACTCTCTTCTCCCCCCTCCCTCCCTTGTCACTCTCTTCTCCCCCCTCCCTCCCTTGTCACTCTCTTCTCCCCCCTCCCATCCTTGTCACTATCTTCCCCCTCCCTCCCTTGTCACTCTCTCCTCCCCCTCCCTTGTCACTCTCTTCTCCCCCCCCTCCCTCTCTTGTCACTCTCTTCTCCCCCCCCTCCCTTGTCACTCTCTTCTCCCCCCCTCCCTTGTCACTCTCTTCTCCCCCCCTCCCTTGTCACTCTCTTCCCCCCCCCCTCCCTTGTGTCACTCTCTTCCCCCCCCTCCCTTGTCACTCTCCCCCCCCCCTCCCTCGTCACTCTCTTCCCCCTCCCTCCCTCGTCACTCTCTTCCCCCTCCCTCCCTCGTCACTCTCTTCCCCCCCCTCCCTCGTCACTCTCTTCCCCCCCCTCCCTCGTCACTCTCTCCCCCCCCCTCCCTCGTCACTCTCTTCCCCCCCCCCTCCCTTGTCACTCTCTTCCCCCCCCTCCCTTGTCACTCTCTTCCCCCCCCTCCCTTGTCACTCTCTTCCCCCCCCCTCCCTTGTCACTCTCTTCCCCCCCTCCCTTGTCACTCTCTTCCCCCCCCTCCCTTGTCACTCTCTTCCCCCCCTCCCTTGTCACTCTCATTCCCTTCCTCCCTTGTCACTCTCATTCCCTTCCTCCCTTGTCACTCTCTTCTCCCCCCCCCCTCCCTTGTCACTCTCTTTCTCACCCCGCCCCTTGTCACTCTCTTCTCCCCCCCCCCCTTCCTTGTCACTCTCTTCTCCCCCCCCTCCCTTGTCACTCTCTTCTCCCCCCCCTTCCTTGTCACTCTCTTCTTTCCCCCCCCCTCCCTCCCTTGTCACTCTCTTCTTCCCCCCCCCCTCCCTCCCTTGTCACTCTCTTCTCCCCCCCCCTTCCTTGTCACTCTCTTCTTTCCCCCCCCTTGTCACTCTCTTCTTTCTCACCCGCTCCTTGTCACTCTCTTCTCCCCCCCCTTGTCACTCTCTTCTCCCCCCCCCCTCCCTCATCACTCTCTTCTCCCCCCCCCTCCCTACCTCATCACTCTCTTCTCCCCCCCCCCCCCTTGTCACTCTCTTTCTCACCCCATGGCAGAGCCATGTGTAGGGCTAAGGGGTTAATACAATGTATAGGAAGAGCAGAGCCATGTGTGGTACTAAAGGGTTAATCTGGGGTAATGGGGGGCTGCACTTAGTGAACCCATGCAGGGGTTAATACAAGGTTATGGGGGGGGCTGTACTTACTGAACCCATGCAGGGGTTAATACAAGGTTATGGGGGGGGGGGGGGGGTACTTACTGAACCCATGCAGGGGTTACTTGTAGGATGCAGAGAAGTTGGTGAGGCCATGCAGTCATGCAGGGGTTAATCCATAGGATGCCTGCAGTGAAGTTAGTGAAGACCAGCACTGTATAGGGGGGTCTTGCAGTGAAGTTCCCGGGTCTGGCTGAGGCCTGTAGTCCTCCAAACTCTCCTCTTACCACGTGTTGCTGAGCGGCTCCTGCTCCAGCCCCCATTCTCCTGCACTGCTGAGGGAGCATCTGCCAAGCGCAGGGATGTGTAAAAGTGTACACAGCCCAGGCACTGTTATCAGCTGCCAGGGAGTCCCAGGCTATGAGCTGTGCGCTACGATTGGCCAGCGCTGCAGCAAGGGACAACCCTAATACAAAAACTCTGCCCCATACAACAGAGGGAGCTGCAGACACCGGGCGAACAGAGCGGCGCCCAGACATACTAGTAAGTGCAGGGGGACCCCTGGGCGCCGCTCTGCCCACTGATATAGTTAGTTTTTAAACTAGTGAAAGGTCCTCTTTAAGGACGGTACGTTGTCCTTGTAACGGGGATCCAGCAGCGTGGCCACCCAGTAATCAGCACAAGTAAGAATGTGGGCAACTTGGCGGTCGTTGCGGAGACACTGCAGCATGTAATCGCTCATGTGTGCCAGGCTGCCCAGAGGCAACGAAAAGCTGTCCTCTGTGGGAGGTGTATCGTCTGTGTCATCTGTATCCCCCCAGCCACGCACCAGTGATGGCCATAAGCTGGTCTAGGTGCCACCCTGCTGTGAACATGGTTCCTCATCCTCCACCTCGTCATCCTCCAGAACTGTGCCCTGGCTGGACGATTGTGTACCTGGCGTTTGTGGGTGCAGGAACCCACCCTCAGAGCCACTTGTGAATGACTGGCCGGAAAACCTATGAAATGATCCCTCTTCCTCCTCCTGTGCCACATCCTCTTCCATCATCGCCAGCAGCGTTTTAACAAGCAGGCATAGAAGTGGGATAGTAACGCTGAGAACGGCGTTATGGGCACTGGCCATGTTGGTGGAGTACTCGAAACAGCGCAACAAGGAACACAGGTCTCGCATGGAGGCCCAGTCATTGGTGGTGAAGTGGTGCAGTTCCGCAGAGCGACTCACCCGTGCGTGCTGCAGCTGAAACTCCACTATCACCTGCTGCTGCTCGCACAGTCTGGCCAGCACGTGCAAGGTGGCGTTCCACCTTGTGGGCACGTCGCATATGAGGCGGTGAGCAGGAAGGCCGAAGTTACGCTGCAGCGCTGACAGGCGAGCAGCAGCAGGGTGAGAACGCCGAAAGCGCGCACAGACGGCCTGCACTTTATGCAGCAGCTCTGACATATCGGGGTAATTTTAAAAGAAATCTCTGCAGCACCAAATTCTCAGCACATGCGCCAGGCAAGGGATGTGCATCAAACCGGCTAGTCCCAGAGCTGCTACGAGATTTCGCCCATTATCGCACACCACCAGGCCGGGCTTGAGGCACACTGGCACCAACCAGTCATCGGTCTGATGTTCAAGGCCCATCCACAGCTCCTGCGCGGTGTGGGGTTTGTCCCCCGAACAGATACATTTTAAAACTGCCTGCTGTCGTTTACCCCTGGCTGTGCTGAAGTTGGTGGCGAAGGTGTTACACTGACCGTATGAGTTGCCGGTAGAGGATGAGGAAGCGGAGTAGGAGGAGAAAGCAACAAAAGGCAAACTGAAGCGCCCTGCAATCCTCGGGGGTGGAAGGACATGCGCCAAACTGCTATCCGCCTCAGGCCCAGCCGCCACTACATTTACCCAGTGTGCTGTTATGGAGATATAACCTACCTGACCGTGCTTACTGGTCCACGTATCCGTAGTTAGGTAGACCTTGCCACAGATGGCGTTGCGCAGTGCACACCTGATTTTGTCCTCCACTTGGTTGTGCAGGGAAGGGATGGCATGCCTGGAAAAGTAGTGGCGGCTGGGCACCACGTACTGTGGGACAGCCACCGCCATTAGGCTTTTAAAACTCTCTGTCTCCACCAGACGGAATGACAGCATTTCAAAGGCCAGAAATTTAGAAATGCTGGCATTCAGGGCCAGGGATCGCGGGTGGGTAGGGGGGTACTTCCTCTTCCGCTCCAGTGTTTGGGAGATGGAGAGCTGAACGTTTCCGTGGGACATTGTGGAGATGCTTGGTGACCCGGGTGGTGGTGTTGCTGGCAGATCCTCTGTTTGCGGGGTGGCAAGTGGCACTGTCACTCCAGAGGTGGATGAAGAGGCCGAGACTGCAGCAGAAGAGGAAGCAGGAGGAGCCAGAGACCTTTCTTGGTTTTTGAGGTGTCTACTCCACTGAAGCCCGTGCTTTGAACTTAGATGCCTAGTCATGCAGGTTGTGCTCAGGTTGAGAATATTATTTTTATTAATAGAAGAATATAACCACAGTATGTAAAGGGTGTATCTCACACGTCCTGATCCAGACTAGGCCGGAATGTAAGTTTTGGGCACAAAATGGCTGTTTTGCAAATATCTGAATAGAACCGCAGTATCTAAAGTGTGTATTTCACAATGACATATGCAGCAAAGGCTGCAAAATTAACTTTTTTGTCCAAAAATGGGTGTTTGTTTAATAACTGAATATGACAGCAGTATATAACCCTTGAATTTCACACGTGCTGATGCTGCAAGGGCTGTAAAATTGTGTATTTTGCCAAGAAAGGGTGTTTTTAAAAACCAGAAAATTATGGCTGTATTTCTAACTTAAATTGCACACTGAATAATCCTGCAAAGGCACCAGATGTTGGATATTGCCAAAAATTAGTGTTTTTTCAAAGCCAGAAAATTATTAAATTATTTAAAACTTGTTTTTAACAATCACAGATGCAGCAAGGGCTGCAATATTAAGTATTTTGCAAAAAAAAGTTGTTTTTTTTCATAACAGAATATGAAAGCTGTATATAACTATGGAATTTCCCACGTGCAGATGCAGCTAGAGCTGTAAAATAGTGTATTTTGCACAAAAAGTGTGTTTTTAAAAACCCAGAAAATTATTGCTGAATTTCTAGCTTAAATTGCACACTGACTAATCTTGCAAAGGCACCAGATGTTGTATATTGCCCAAAAAGTTTTTTGTTTTTTTTTAAACCAGATTATTAGTGCAGTATTTCAAGCTTGGATTTGAATGTCACAAAAGCTCATATGCAGTGCTGGTGCACTGAGCTTGCATAAAATGGCCGCTGCCGCCCACCTAACTAACAGACGGATAAAAGTTATTTTTTTCTGTCACTGGGCTCAGGGCAGGGTAAAAAGATTGTGCACTGCACCCACACAACTAAATCTATGTAGATCGCTGAGTTCAAATGGAGTTCTGATCACAGATTCTCTCCTATTTTCTCCCTGAAAGCACTGAAAATATGTCATATTCTAGGTTCTTCAAAGTAGCCACCTTTTGCTTTGATTACTGCTTTGCACACTCTTGGCATTCTCTTGATGAGCTTCAAGAGGTAGTCCCCTGAAATGGTCTATCAACAGTCTTGAAGGAGTTCCCAGAGATGCTTAGCACTTGTTGGCCCTTTTGCCTTCACTCTGCGGTCCAGCTCACCCCAAACCATCTCGATTGGGTTCATGTCCTGTGACTGTGGAGGCCAGGTCATCTGGCGCAGCACCCCATCACTCTCCTTCATGGTCAAATAGCCCTTACTTTCAAAGTTTTCCCAATTTTTCGGCTGACTGACTGACCTTCATTTCTTAAAGTAATGATGGCCACTCGTTTTTCTTTACTTAGCTGCTATTTTCTTGCTATAATACAAATTCTAACAGTCTATTCAGTAGGACTATCAGCTGTGTATCCACCTGACTTCTCCTCAACGCCACTGATGGTCCCAACCCCATTTATAAGGCAAGAAATCCCACTTATTAAACCTGACAGGGCACACCTGTGAAGTGAAAACCCTTTCAGGGGACTACCTCTTGAAGCTCATCAAGAGAATGCCAAGAGTGTGCAAAGCAGTAATCAAAGCAAAAGGTGGCTACTTTGAAGAACCTAGAATATGACATATTTTCAGTTGTTTCACACTTGTTTGTTATGTACACCCTGTACAGAATTATTAGGCAAATGAGTATTTTGACCACATCCTCCACTTTATGCATGTTGTCTTACTCCAAGCTGTATAGGCTCGAAAGCCTACTACCAATTAAGCATATTAGGTGATGTGCATCTCTGTAATGAGAAGGGGTGTGGTCTAATGACATCAACACCCTATATCAGGTGTGCATAATTATTAGGCAACTTCCTTTCCTTTGGCAAAATGGGTCAAAAGAAGGACTTGACAGGCTCAGAAAAGTCAAAAATAGTGAGATATCTTGCAGAGGGATGCAGCACTCTTAAAATTGCAAAGCTTCTGAAGCGTGATCATCGAACAATCAAGCGTTTCATTCAAAATAGTCAACAGGGTCGCAAGAAGCGTGTGGAAAAACCAAGGCGCAAAATAACTGCCCATGAACTGAGAAAAGTCAAGCGTGCAGCTGCCAAGATGCCACTTGCCACCAGTTTGGCCATATTTCAGAGCTGCAACATCACTGGAGTGCCCAAAAGCACAAGGTGTGCAATACTCAGAGACATGGCCAAGGTAAGAAAGGCTGAAAGACGACCACCACTGAACACACAAGCTGAAACGTCAAGACTGGGCCAAGAAATATCTCAAGACTGATTTTTCTAAGGTTTTATGGACTGATGAAATGAGAGTGAGTCTTGATGGGCCAGATGGATGGGCCCGTGGCTGGATTGGTAAAGGGCAGAGAGCTCCAGTCCGACTCAGACGCCAGCAAGGTGGAGTACTGGTTTGGGCTGGTATCATCAAAGATGAGCTTGTGGGGCCTTTTCGGGTTGAGGATGGAGTCAAGCTCAACTCCAGTCCTACTGCCAGTTTCTGGAAGACACCTTCTTCAAGCAGTGGTACAGGAAGAAGTCTGCATCCTTCAAGAAAAACATGATTTTCATGCAGGACAATGCTCCATCACACGCGTCCAAGTACTCCACAGCGTGGCTGGCAAGAAAGGGTATAAAAGAAGAAAATCTAATGACATGGCCTCCTTGTTCACCTGATCTGAACCCCATTGAGAACCTGTGGTCCATCATCAAATGTGAGATTTACAAGGAGGGAAAACAGTACACCTCTCTGAACAGTGTCTGGGAGGCTGTGGTTGCTGCTGCACGCAATGTTGATGGTGAACAGATCAAAACACTGACAGAATCCATGGATGGCAGGCTTTTGAGTGTCCTTGCAAAGAAAGGTGGCTATATTGGTCACTGATTTGTTTTTGTTTTGTTTTTGAATGTCAGAAATGTATATTTGTGAATGTTGAGATGTTATATTGGTTTCACTGGTAAAAATAAATAATTGAAATGGGTATATATTTGTTTTTTGTTAAGTTGCCTAATAATTATGCACAGTAATAGTCACCTGCACACACAGATATCCCCCTAAAATAGCTAAAACTAAAAACAAACTAAAAACTACTTCCAAAAATATTCATCTTTGATATTAATGAGTTTTTTGGGTTCATTGAGAACATGGTTGTTGTTCAATAATAAAATTAATCCTCAAAAATACAACTTGCCTAATAATTCTGCACTCCCTGTATATAATTCCACATGTGTTAATTCATAGTTTTGATGCCTTCAGTGTGAATCTACAATTTTTATAGTCATGAAAATAAAGAAAACTCTTTGAATGAGAAGGTGTCCAAACTTTTGGTCTGTACTGTATATATTAAAACTTCAAACTTTATTGTTTACTGTTTTAAAAAAACTGTATACCGTATATCCGGAGAAAACAATACTATGGGGTGATTTAAAAATATCAGGCTGCAGTATAGGGGCTAGAGTCTGTGACTCAAGATCTTTTAGTGGTCGCTGTCACTCGGAAATACCTCATAAATACTCTATAGCCATTTTTGGCCCTTAAGTGCAAGATACTGTGAACTCCGCTAAGGGAGTTAGAATATTGCTCCGGGGGGTGTTATCTGTATATCACCACAGCTCCCCAGGTGTGTTTACAATGGCAAAATTGTTTGGTGTCCCTATAGGTTTAGTATATAGGAGTTCCTATTATAAATAGGTGGGATGTATTCCTATGTCCCTGTGTTACAGACATCCATCATTCATTCACACATCTCACACACAGGGAGACCGAGCTGTTTGCCTCCGGGCATTCACACAGTATCCGCTAAGCTGGACAAGGATTGCGATCCTAATAACTATTAACTTCGCCCTCTACTGCAACCTGCCTAAAGTGTATAGACCCACCAGCCGAGGCGGCTTCGTCAGGGGAGTTGGGGTAATGGCGTGACACACTGTGTTTCGCCTGACTAAATAAACTATCTGTCCCCTCCTAAACTATGGGTTCCACCAATCGAGACGTATCACTACGATTGACACAAATATCAAGCCATCTTGTGAGCCTCACCGGAATTGACAGGTGGGCGGGGGAGTGACATCATCCGAAAGCCGATCCTCTCCACCAATGAGCTAAATCGAACCAAAGACACACCCCCTTACATTGTATCGCATCACTAATGATGCTCTCTTACCACCTATCACTGCATCGAACAAGGGTGGTGACGTCATGGAAGCGCCGCTTCCTTACTGCCATACGACGCCACTTCTTCTTCTGTGGTTTTTTCGTACAGGCGGGCATTCCGACCCGGTCAAGGCATCATTTTTGGACACTTGGTCACCCAAGCCACTTTGTAATATTTTTCTATCCCATAACACTGTGTGTTTAATCATCTTCTGCCTCCGATAAGGGGCAATTATTGGAAGCTTTGGAAAATGAAAAAGCAGAACACGTATCCCGGCGCGGTGCGGTATTACACACGCTGTATGATAACGCCTTTCCCCACCGCTATGTATGTCGGTGTCAGTCAGACATCAGTTACTATTGCCGTGATTGGGGTCCGGAGCTTGTGGGGGGAAAAAGAAAAAAATCATAACAAATAAATGAGAAGAGAGAACAAGTTTTCCTAAAACTGATGACTCCTCGGAGGCTAGAGGGGGTCAAATACTAACTTTTAGGGTCATTGGAGCAACGTCGGTTTGGCCTGAATCGTGTCCGAGCCAAACTTTTTAAAAAATTGAGCGAAACGAATCTCGAGTGTTTTTTCTCATCTCCGCCGACTAAAATCTTATCTTTGAAATTCGGCCAATGACGAAAGGCGGGGCTATTAAAGGGGGAGTGGCTATTAAATGGGGCGGGGCTGTCCCAGGAATTGTAGGGATCGGATCGCTGGGGCCACATTTAATTTGATCTATATAGTAATCCAACAGACAGAAATAGTTTACTATACTACACTAGTAATCATTCAAGGGCCACTAAAGCATCACTCCCCAAATCCCAACTAACCCGGATAGGTAGAATAGTCACAAATCCATCCATACTACACCAGAGACAGCAGGACATGAAACTAAAATTCAGACAAAGAGGTTATCCGGAACAGCTGATCACTAATAAACCACCAATACCCAAGAGGACAACCTTACAAAATACCACTCCATCACAACGTATTCCCTGCATTCTGACTTATCACCCCCAAAATCCGTGCGGACATTGGACCACTAACGAAAATTCCTAAACAGAGGTTTCTACAAACCCCCAAGTATGGAACCTTTCCGTGTCTTCATTGGGCTCAATGCTCAAGTGTTATCAAGGGCAACTTCATCACACACCCATCTACTGGAAAGAGGTTCCGCATTAAAGGATATTACACATGCGACTCCTCATTTGTAATATACCTGATTAAATGCCCATGTGGGTGAAACCACACAACAAATCAGAAATCGCATTTCGAAGCATAAATCGACAATTAGGACCGAACAACTTCTTTTACCGATTCCAGCACATTTCAAAGAACATAACCACCGGATTTCGTCCTTCCGTTACCAGGTTTTGGAGCAAGTCTCCACCCCACGGAGAGGGGGTAATCGAATTGTGACACTTAAGCAGAGAGAATCATTTTGGATACATCGATTGGACACTTTATTTCCGAGAGGCCTTAATCGTGAATGTGACTTTTATTGTAATCTTTAATATCCATATTTATTACCTTACAGTATTGTGGACTATGTGTTTTATCATATGATATTGATTACTTAATTTTCGGACTGATATATATTTTTCCTTTTATTACAGATTCTCTAATTTGGATATAAACAGTCATTATACAAGTTGGTGAGATTTCAAACCCTTTCCCCGTTTCCCTCCCTTTTTTTCCCTTCCGCGCCCCTCTTCCCTTCCCTCCCTCCCCCCCCTTTTTTTCCCATCTCTCACTTTCCCCTTTCCTATTCATTCTCATCATTTAATTGTACATATCACTTAATTATATATATATTATATTACTTTATGCCAACTGTATTGCATTACTTGTTTGAGCTATTTTGGGTTTAATTTTTTCGCCATTTGTTTATCATGATATAATTGTATTTTCCTTAATTGTACAATTCTTCTACTTAGATTACCTTCTTTGATATCTATATTCTCATAATAACTATATATATATATATATATAATCTTTCCTATTACACCTATATTTCCTATTCAGCCCTTTTCTCCTCTGTATTAACCTATCACCTTTTATACTTGATTATTATCACTCTTTATATCCCTCATATACCGACCAGCATATTATTATTACCACCAAACTCATCTAACCATTTGCGCAAGCGCATTACCATTGTTGCAGTCACTTCAATTGCACTAGCCTTAGATTGCCCATATCCTGTATATCTTCAAATAACAAACTGCGCATGCGCGCCTTTACTGCCGCGATCACGTGACGCTTTCTGCGATCACGTGACTCACGTAACCCCGGCGGAGGTCACGCTGGTCACGTGACCTCCGCTCCGATAATATAAAGTTCAGCTGAGGGCAGTGGCGTAGGGATCGCCATAGCAACCATAGCAGTGGCTATGGGGCCCTACGCCACTAGGGGGCCTGTCCGACCGCATTCATTATTTTTTTATTTTTTTTTTATTAACACACACAGACACAGGCAGCCAGGAGGTGGCGTAACTACCGGGGAAGCAGCTGCTTCGGGGCCCGACAGTTTATTTTCAAGTTAGTTAAATATCCATGTCTTAATGTTCAGGGCCCCCTTCACAGCAGCGGTCTTAATGTTCAGGCCCCCTCGCTAATGTGCTCTAATCTTACTGTATTCTAAAGTCTCCTGATGTGTCTGGGATGTGTCTGGACCCACAACCTCCAATGTATCAGTGTATCAGAGGCAAAGCATTTACCCTCACAGCCATAAAGGAGGCATTGCAACTGATTGAAAAAATTTGACACTTGTACTGTTATAGCTGGCTAAGTGTACATCTATACACATGACAGCTGCCCCAACACACCCAGCACTGCTATATCTCTATATGACAGCTATCCCAGCACACTCAGCTCTGCTATATCTTTATATATGAGCAGCTGTCATGTGTATAGATGTACACTTAGCCAGCTATAACAGTAGAAGTCTCATAATTTTTCAATCAGCAGCAAGGCATCTCTTATGGTCTAGAGCAGGGATGCTCAACCTGCGGCCCTCCAGCTGTTGCAAAACTACAACTCCCAGCATGCCTGGACAACCTACAGCTATCAGCCTACAGCAGAGCATGATGGGATTTGTAGTTTCACAACAGCTAGAGGGCCACAGGTTGAGCATCCCTGGTCTAGAGGTTAGATGCTTTGCCTCTGATACAGAAGGTCGTGGGTTAAAATCCCAGCAGCAACCTTTTCTGAAATACAAGCACTGACTCCATATATGGACATACAGGGCGGGACACAGGAAGAGGCTGCATCGCATCGCTGACATGGAGGTAAGTAGTGTTTATTTTTATTTTTTTAATACCCGACTGTTACTGCCATGGGGGGAGCGGGGAGCACTTGACACTGGCACATGGGGGAGGGGGGTTGGCATCTGACCTGATACTGGCCCCTGTGGGGGGGGGGGGTTGGCACCTGATACTGGCACATGGGGGGGGGGAGGCACCTGATACTGTGGATGGCACTGTTTAGGGGAGGGGGATCTGTGTATGGCACTATTTAGGGGAGGGGGATCTGTGTATGGCACTATTTAGGGGAGGGGGATCTGTGTATGGCACTATTTAGGGGAGGGGGATCTGTGTATGGCACTATTTAGGGGAGGGGGATCTGTGTATGGCACTATTTAGGGGAGGGGGATCTGTGGATGGCACTATTTAGGGGAGGGGGATCTGTGGATGGCACTATTTAGGGGAGAGGGATCTGTGGATGGCACTGTTTAGGGGAGGGGGGATCTGTTGATGGCACTATTTAGGGGAGGGGGATCTGTGGATGGCACTATTTAGGGGAGGGGGGGATCTGTGGATGGCACTATTTAGGGGAGAGGGATCTGTGGATGGCACTATTTAGGGGAGGGGGGGGATCTGTGGATGGCACTATTTAGGGGAGAGGGATCTGTGGATGGCACTATTTAGGGGAGGGGGATCTGTGGATGGCACTATTTAGGGGAGAGGGGATCTGTGGATGGCACTATTTAGGGGACAGGGATCTGTGGATGGCACTATTTAGGGGAGGGGGATCTGTGGATGGCACTATTTAGGGGAGAGGGGATCTGTGGATGGCACTATTTAGGGGACAGGGATCTGTGGATGGCACTATTTAGGGGAGGGGGATCTGTGTATGGCACTATTTAGGGGAGGGGGATCTGTGTATGGCACTATTTAGGGGAGGGGGATCTGTGGATGGCACTATTTAGGGGAGAGGGATCTGTGGATGGCACTGTTTAGGGGAGGGGGGATCTGTTGATGGCACTATTTAGGGGAGGGGGATCTGTGGATGGCACTATTTAGGGGAGGGGGGGATCTGTGGATGGCACTATTTAGGGGAGAGGGATCTGTGGATGGCACTATTTAGGGGAGGGGGGGATCTGTGGATGGCACTATTTAGGGGAGAGGGATCTGTGGATGGCACTATTTAGGGGAGGGGGATCTGTGGATGGCACTATTTAGGGGAGAGGGGATCTGTGGATGGCACTATTTAGGGGACAGGGATCTGTGGATGGCACTATTTAGGGGAGGGGGATCTGTGGATGGCACTATTTAGGGGAGGGGATCTGTGGATGGCACTATTTAGGGGAGGGGGGATCTGTGGATGGCACTATTTAGGGGAGAGGGATCTGTGGATGGCACTATTTAGGGGAGAGGGATCTGTGTATGGCACTATTTAGGGGAGGGGGGATCTGTTGATGGCACTATTTAGGGGAGAGGGATCTGTGGATGGCACTATTTAGGGGAGGGGGGATCTGTGGATGGCACTATTTAGGGGAGAGGGATCTGTGGATGGCACTATTTAGGGGAGGGGGGATCTGTGTATGGCACTATTTAGGGGAGGGGGATTTGTTGATGGCACTATTTAGGGGAGGGGGAACTGTGGATGGCACTATTTAGGGGAGCGGGATCTGTGGATGGCCCACCAATGATTTTAATACCGGGGAGGGCGCACTGGGGGCTGATGGAGAGGGTACTGGGGGCTGGTGAGAGGCACTGACTGGGGGCTGATGGAGATGCACTGACTGGGGGCTGATAGAGAGGCACTGGGGGGCTGCTGGTGAGAGGCACTGGGAGCTGATTGAGAGGCACTGTGGGCTGGTGAGAGGAACTAGGGTCTGGTGGAGAGGCTATTGGGGGCAGCTATGAGGCTACTGGGGGCTGCTATGAGGCTACTGGGGGCTGCTATGAGGCTACTGGGGGCTGCTATGAGGCTACTGGGGTTGTTATAATATAAGGCATGGGGCTCTTATCTGAGGTCTGATTGGGGGTCATTCATATTGGGGTCTGAGCTGAAGTGTTATCTGAGGTCTTATTAACGTTGAGGATCTTATTGGGGCTGTTAGCTGAGTTCTGATTAACATTGGGGGTCTGATTGGTGGTCTGACCTGAAGTATAATGAAAAATATTTTTTTTCCGGAGCAGCTTGGAGAAAAAAGGCCTTACAGTCTCCCACACTCCTTCTGCCCGGCCAAGCCTGCCAGCACCCCTGAGTCTTCAGAACTGTAAGTAAATTATATATAAGGGGAGCTTATAATATGAAAGAGACGAATTATGTCTGAATAGACATATAGCGCAAATTCCAGTTTTTCTTTATGTTTTATGTTGCACTGAATTTTCTGCGAAATATATATTTTTTTTATAGGGGGGTGGAGGGGGGGCAATGGATCTTGGGTGAGTTCTTACACTTTTTTCCCCAGGACTTGACCCCTGGAGTGGTCCCGCAGTCTGGGCGGCAGTTCTGACTTGTCCTACTTTAATACACAGACATTTAAATTCATACATTTCCTACACTGGCACAAATGCGTTGCCAGTGACCAACGGTCTGTGCTCAGTCCTACGCGTAACCGTCGCAAGTGCATGAGGAGCTGCGGATGTGGCGGCAAGGTCCGAGGTATGTGGGGGTAGGAGATTCGGGAAGGGGGGGCCCATAAATTTTTTTTGCTATGGGGCCCAGTCATTTCTAGCTACGCCCCTGTTTACCTACCTTCATTTTTTTCTGTATATTTATAACCTCTTGAGACCTTCTCCCTCTTTTTTTCGATTTTTATTTTTTTTTATTTTCTTTGATATCGACATCACTACGTCGATTATATGTAATTCTTTTCGCCCTGATAAGTCACTAAAAATAGGATTCTCTTTTATACCTTTACAGATCCCTTGAGAAAGGTCTAATAAGACCAAAACGTTGGGACATATTATGGCCTAAATATTAAATATGTATACTCCGGAAATGGCGCGATAAGTCATATATTGACGTTTATGTACCTTTTATACACAATAAAATTGCAAGCAAATAATTGGTGTGCCGTGGATTATCTAATCTATTTACCTGGCTGAAGTCCTCTTGTCTAAGGGTGTGCAGATCTTACAATTCTCTTCATATAATCATGAGAACGGGGCCCCTGCCAATCATGAGAACGGGGCCCATGTTCCCCCATTGGAAT
This sequence comes from Bufo bufo, assembly GCF_905171765.1. Classification (NCBI taxonomy): domain Eukaryota; kingdom Metazoa; phylum Chordata; class Amphibia; order Anura; family Bufonidae; genus Bufo; species Bufo bufo. The sequence continues at coordinate 392,906,829 of NC_053394.1, read as the reverse complement.
GGAGCAGCAGAGAAGCTCAGATCAAATACAAAGAAAATCCTTTGCTAAAACTAAAAATATAACATAGGATAATAATTTTAATCTCCCCCCCCCCCCCCCAGCGGAAATCCTACATCTGCCCCGACATAAGATATCGCTGACCTCATTTCTAATAACTGATATGGAGAAAAGGGACAGAGTTACCCCTAAACATCTCCTGAGCACACACAGAGCCCCGATACCAGCAGATTACATCGCCGGCTCTGCTACATGGACATGACAAAGACTCCGCTGTAGTAACTGAACATTACACATACACAGCTCTGCTGCACACACTGATACAAGTCTTCAGAGGCATATTACACATTAACAGCTTGGTTGTATACACATACAGCTCAACTACACAGACATTACACGGATACAGCTTATCTATACAAACATTACAGGCCTACAGCACTGCTACATACAGACTGGGATTACAAGCAGCACAGCAGAGTCTCACACACAGAGCAGATAAACCTGGTCATGTGATTCCTATGACTCCTCCCACAAATGATCACATGGTCATGACATCATCACAGGTCCTTTACTTCCTCCTGCAGCTCAGCCTGGAGCCTGACTCCTCCCATATTTGGTCACATGGTCCTGACATCATCACAGGATGTTTATTTCTTCTAGCAGCACAGTCTGACTCCTCCAGTAGATGCTGGAAGAAATAAAAGTGCCGGACACTCCATAGTGAAGGGTTGTCAGAGGAGGACACGCCTGCCCCCAGGTAAGTGGAACACTCATCACATCCACACATATAAGGCTAGAGATGAGCAAAGTTCAGGTTATGAAATCCGTTCACGCTTCGTTTACTGGAAAAAGGTGAATTGCGTTATGGATATTGTTACCACAGACCATAACGCAATTCTATAACGGACTACCTTTAGAGGCATTCCTTTATTTATTCCGTCATAATAGAAGTCTATGGGCTGCAACACAGATCCGTTCTGTTTCCGTTATGCAGGAGAGGACTCAGGATCAGGAGAGGACTCCCCTGCATAACGGAAACAGAACGGATCCGTCTTGCAGCCCATAGACTTCTATTATGACGGAATGAATAACGGAATGCCTCTAAAGGTAGTCCGTTATAGAATTGCGTTATGGTCCGTGGTAACGGAATCCATAACGCAATTCACCTTTTTCCAGTAAATAAAGTGTGAATGGATTTCAAAATATGAAATTTGCTCATCTCTAGTTAAGACTCCACAGCCAGAAAGATCCGTAGATCTGTCTGCTGGTAATCAACAGGTTCCTGAGAACATAAATGAGGAAGTAAGCATGCAGGCTTCTATAGAAGACATATCCAGGAGATCTTAGAGACGTGGACTGGAGCAGGTGACGTTATATAGAAGACATATCCAGGAGATCTCAGAGACGTGGACTGGAGCAGGGGGCGTTATATAGAAGACATATCCAGGAGATCTCAGAGACGTGGACTGGAGGATGGGGCGTTATATAGAAGACATATCCAGGAGATCTCAGAGACGTGGACTGGAGCAGGGGACGTTATATAGAAGACATATCCAGGAGATCTCAGAGACGTGGACTGGAGCAGGGGGCGTTATATAGAAGACATATCCAGGAGATCTCAGAGACGTGGACTGGAGCAGGGGGCGTTATATAGAAGACATATCCAGGAGATCTCAGAGACGTGGACTGGAGCAGGGGGCGTTATATAGAAGACATATCCAGGAGATCTCAGAGACGTGGACTGGAGCAGGGGGCGTTATATAGAAGACATATCCAGGAGATCTCAGAGACGTAGACTGGAGCAGGGGGCGTTATATAGAAGACATATCCAGGAGATCTCAGAGACGTGGACTGGAGCAGGGGGCGTTATATAGAAGACATATCCAGGAGATCTCAGAGACGTGGACTGGAGCAGGGGGCGTTATATAGAAGACATATCCAGGAGATCTCAGAGACGTGGACTGGAGCAGGGGGCGTTATATAGAAGACATATCCAGGAGATCTCAGAGACGTGGACTGGAGCAAGGGGCGTTATATAGAAGACATATCCAGGAGATCTCAGAGACGTGGACTGGAGGAGGGGGCATTATATAGAAGACATATCCAGGAGATCTCAGAGACGTGGACTGGAGTAGGGGGCATTATATAGAAGACATATCCAGGAGATCTCAGAGACGTGGACTGGAGCAGGGGACGTTATATAGAAGACATATCCAGGAGATCTCAGAGATGTAGACTGGAGGAGGGGGCGTTATATAGAAGACATATCCAGGATATCTCAGACGTGGACTGGATGAGGGGACGTTATATAGAAGACATATCCAGGAGATCTCAGAGACGTGGACTGGAGCAGGGTGGATTATATAGAAGACATATCCTGGAGATCTCAGAGACGTGGACTGGAGCAGGGGGCGTTATATAGAAGACATATCCAGGAGATCTCAGAGATGTGGACTGGAGGAGGGGGTGTTATATAGAAGACATATCCAGGAGATCTCAGAGACGTGGACTGGAGCAGGGTGGATTATATAGAAGACATATCCTGGAGATCTCAGAGAGACGTGGACTGCAGGGGGGGGTGTTATATAGAAGACATATCCAGGAGATCTCAGAGACATGGACTGGAGGAGGGGGCGTTATATAGATGACATATCCAGGAGATCTCAGAGACGTGGACTGGAACAGGGGGCGTTATATAGAAGACATATCCAGGAGATCTCAGAGACGTGGACTGGAGCAGGGTGGATTATATAGAAGACATATCCTGGAGATCTCAGAGACGTGGACTGGAGCAGGGTGGATTATATAGAAGACATATCCTGGAGATCTCAGAGATGTGGACTGGAACAGGGGGCATTATATAGAAGACATATCCAGGAGATCTCAGAGACGTGGACTGCAGGAGGGGGCGTTATATAGAAGACATATCCAGGAGATCTCAGAGAAGTGGACTGGAGGAGGGGGCGTCATATAGAAGACATATCCAGGAGATCTCAGAGATGTGGACTGGAACAGGGCGCGTTATATTGAAGGCATATCCAGGAGATCTCAAAGACGTGGACTGGAGCAGGGGGCGTTATATAGAAGACATATCCAGGAGATCTCAGAGAGACGTGGACTGGAGGAGGGGGTGTTATATAGAAGATATATTCAGGAGATCTCAGAGATATGGACTGGAGTAGGGGGCGTTATATAGATGACATATCCAGGAGATCTCGGAGATGTGGACAGGAACAGGGGGCGTTATATAGAAGACATATCCAGGAGATCTTGGGGACGTGGACTGGAGCAGGGGGCATTATATAGAAGACATGTCCAGGAGATCTCATTGGTCCCTGGTCGGTTAGCCTTCACTTGCTGTGTGTAACAGCCATGATCTCAGCACTGTCACCATATACATAGACAGTGTGACAGTTTGCAGCCATGACAAATCTGTACATCATGGAGGCTTAAAGGGTTCTTATTCCATCTCTGTCTGCGGAGTCTTTTTTTTTTTTCCCCTTTCCCCTTTGACAGCACCACAGAGAGAGAATCCGCCCCAAGGGACAGAAAACCTGCAGAATAAAAAGGTGGAGCCTCTCTCCCACCTCAGTGTGGTTTCATGTCCCATGGAGTGGGAGACCTGTAGTTTCTCTTTCAGGTTCTTACCCATAAGCAAGGAAGTCCCAGAGATGCTCTGGGGGGCTATGAGGTACATACCTGCTGGGGTATATCGCCCATATGTTGGGCTGGCAGGACCCTAGGAGCTGGGGGTGGTCCGGGGCTTCCACCTGGCTCTTGCGGCAGGTGCGTGTGCGCTCCTCAATGGGAGTGAGGCCACGCTGAAACATAAAGGAAATGGAAGCAGCCCCATGTGGGGTATTGTATTCCTCCGCATGCGGCCGGGACCCAGCAGGGTCTTCTGGAGGAGGAGATAGCTCAAGAAGTGGACATCACTTCCAAAAAGCGTAGATTTTACAGCAAATTTTTGTTTTATAAGGCCTGGTTGGCTGCCTCAGGGCTTCAGGGCCTGGCTGTCTGCCTCAGGGCTTCAGGGCATGGCTGTCTGCCTCAGGGCTTCAGGGCCTGGCTGTCTGCCTCAGGGCCTGGCTGTCTGCCTCAGGGCTTCAGGGCCTGGATGTCTGCCTCAGGGCTTCAGGGCCTGGATGTCTGCCTCAGGGCTTCAGGGCCTGGCTGTCTGCCTCAGGGCTTCAGGGCCTGGCTGTCTGCCTCAGGGCTTCAGGGCCTGGCTGTCTGCCTCAGGGCTTCAGGGCCTGGCGTCTGCCTCAGGGCTTCAGGGCCTGGCTGTCTGCCTCAGGGCTTCAGGGCCTGGCTGTCTGCCTCAGGGCTTCAGGGCCTGGCTGTCTGCCTCAGGGCTTCAGGTCCTGGCTGTCTGCCTCTTGGCCTGCTTGGCTTCAGGGCCTGTATGCCTGTAACGTTTATGCCTGGCCGGCTGTACGCCTGTAACGTTTATGCCTGGCCGGCTGTACGCCTGTAACGTTTATGCCTGGCCGGCTCTACGCCTGTAACGTTTATGCCTGGCCGGCTGTACGCCTGTAACGTTTATGCCTGGTCGGCTGTACGTGTAACGGTCACGTCCACACACACACAGGGGGAAGGATAGTGACCACTGCGCTCCACCCTCACCCCTGGCCCTGCCTACTTGCCTCACGAGTCCTGATGACGGGGGACAACTGGACGACAGTCCCTAACTTAGGATACGTGCAGGGCAGACAGACAAGACAAAATATGGAACATGAACGGACCGGGTCAGAACCAAGAGAGCTACGCAGTACAAAGGGTTAAGCAAATACCAGGAGAGTAGAGAAGTACAAGAGGAGTCCTAAGAGAGTAGTCAGGTGGGAGCCGAGGTCACAATACCAGGACGGATGCGCAGTACAGGAGGAGCAGGCAAAGGATCGTCAGGGAACAGAATCAGGTGAGTATTTACGCACCTTCCTGACATCCACTATTTTAGACACAACATACTCGACAGCATCATTAACAAGAACCGGCGGCGGCGAGGCTTTCGATGGTACTACCGGTTCAAAATATTTTTTAAGTAGAGATTTATGGAACACATTATGAATGTGGAATGACTCGGGCAGCTCCAACCTAAATGATACTGGGTTAATCACCTCTGTGATCTTATATGGTCCAATAAAACGAGGAGCAAATTTTCTAGAAGCTACCTTGAGAGATAGATTCTTGGAGGACAACCATACTTTATCCCCAACCTGAAAGTTCACCTCCCTTGAACGTCTCCTATCGGCCTTGAGTTTTTGAGAACTTTGAGCCTTTTCTAGGTTCGATTGAACCCGGGCCCAAACTGTGCACAGTTCGGAGGAGAGTTTATCAGCTTCAGGGTTAGAGGAGGAGACGGACGACCCAGAATGAAAACGGGGATGAAAACCATGGTTACAAAAGAAAGGGAAGACCCCAGCAGAAGAATTGACACGGTTATTCAAAGCAAATTCAGCCAACGGAAGGAATTTGACCCATAATTGCTGGTCATCAGCAACATACAACCTCAGGAATTGTTCCACAGACTGATTAAGGCGTTCAGTCTGCCCATTACTCTCAGGATGGTAGACGGAAGAAAAAGACAACAAAATTTTATATCTTTGACAGAAGGCCCTCCAGAATTTGGACACAAACTGCACACCCCTGTCCGAAACAATATTTTCCGGGATGCCATGTAAACGAACAATCTCTCTCACAAAAATAGACGCCAGGGTTTTAGCATTCGGAAGTTTAGACAGGGGAATGAAATTAACCATCTTGCTAAACCTATCGACCACTACCCAAACCACAGTCTTACCCTCCGCCAGCGGTAGGTCAGTTATAAAGTCCATCGAGATATGGGACCAGGGTCTACTGGGAATGGGTAGGGGTTGTAGGTTACCAGCAGGGCGAGTCCTAGGTGTCTTAGACCTGGCACAAACCTCACAGGCTGACACGTAGGACTTGATATCCCTGGTCAGAGTGGGCCACCAATAAGATCTAGAAACCAGATCCTTAGCAGAATCGTGACACTCACCCAACAGCTGGAGACGAAATTGTACGGGAGCAAACAACTTATCTGTTGGGGTGGATGTCGGTGCCAGATGTTGTTCAGACCTAATGCGAGCCGAGATATCCTGGGTTAGAGCCGCTAAGAAGATGTTTGCTGGTAGGATGGATTCAGGCGGCGTCTCAGTGGGTTGAAAAGCATGGAAGCTCCGAGATAATGCGTCTGCCTTCACATTTTTACTTCCCGGCCTGAACGTAATGGAGAAATCAAAACGGGTAAAAAACAGAGCCCATCGGGCTTGTCGGGGATTCAACCTCGGGAAACATTAGGTTTTTATGATCAGTGACAACAGTTACTCGATGCCTTGCCCCCTCCAAAAAATGTCTCCACTCCTCAAATGCCCATTTAATAGCCAGCAGCTCCCTATTCCCTATGTCGTAGTTTCTCTCCGTGGGAGAGAATTTCCTAGAGAAGAAGGCACACAGTCTCAGGTTAGTGAGGCTAGTAGGACCTTGTGAAAGGACTGCTCCTGCGCCGTCCTCGGACGCATCCACCTCCACAATAAAGGGTCTCTCCCGATCAGGCTGGATCAGAATGGGAGCGCTACTAAATGCCTTTTTTAATGTTTCAAATGAAGAAATGGCCTTGGTAGACCAATTCTCCAAATCCGCCCCTTTCTTAGTAAGGTCGGTCAATGGCTTAGCAATTACAGAAAAATTCATGATAAATTTACGGTAGTAATTAGCAAAACCCAAAAACCGTTGTAAAGTCTTTAAGGATGAAGGCCTTACCCATTCCTTAATTGCTAAAACCTTACCAGGATCCATCTTAAAGGCGTGAGGAGTCAAAACATGCCCTAGAAACAGTATCTCCTGTACACCAAAGACACATTTCTCTTGCTTAGCGGATAGCTGGTTCTCCCTCAACACCTCTAATACTTGTTTGACATGAGACACATGAGATTCGAAATCAGGAGAGAATATCAAAATGTCGTCAAGATAGACAATAATAAATTTACCTAAGAACTCCCTAAGAATATCGTTCATTAAGTTTTGGAACACAGCTGGGGCATTGCTGAGTCCAAAAGGCATCACCTGATATTCAAAGTGTCCTATCGGAGTATTGAACGCTGTCTTCCATTCGTCTCCCTCCTTGATTCGGATTAGATTGTATGCCCCTTTCAGGTCAATCTTGGAAAACCAGGTTGCCCCCAAAACCTGGTTAAATAAATCCGGAATCAATGGGAGAGAGTATCTAGTTTGGACAGTGATTTTATTTAATCTCCGGTAATCAATACAAGGCCTAAGACCACCATCCTTCTTTTTAACAAAGAAAAACCCTGCTCCCATAGGAGAGACTGAAGGTCTAATATGCCCTTTAGCAAGGCTCTCCTTAATATAATCTTCCATAGCCTTGCGTTCGGGCCCTGAAAGATTATAAATTCGACCTTTAGGAAATTCGGCACCCTCAATTAGCTCTATGGCGCAATCATAAGGTCTATGGGGGGGGGGGGTAGAACCTCTGGAGTAAGGGACGAGAAAACATCAGAATATTCCTTAACAACAGAGGGTAATGTATTAGACCTTACTGAAACCCCAGCCTAGACCACGGACAAGCATGAGTCACACTTAGGTCCCCATTTCACCAACTCTCCTTTGGACCAATCAATTGTGGGGTTATGTAAACGGAGCCAAGGCAACCCTAGTACCACCTCAACCGGTAGGTTCTCCAGGACTAGAAGAGAACATCTCTCAGAGTGGCACCCACCCACGGACAGAGGAATTTCAGAGGTACATGACCTCACCGTACCACCAATCAGGGAAGTAGCATCAATAGCCATGACATGGATAGGTGTAGGTAAAGCAAACATTGGAATACCCAATTTACTAGCAAACTCAAAGTCAATAAAGCTGGCCTCTGAACCGGAATCAATAAAGGCCTTACCCGGCCACTTATTAACCCCCAGAGAAATTGTTATGGGTACCAAAAGCTTACCTTTAGAAAAATCAGGGTGTACCTGGTCTTTAGGTTGTCTTGCCTTAGGAGACTTGTCAGAGAGGACCCTCTTAGGACACTTGTTGATCCAATGGCCAGGATCTCCACAGTAGAAGCACTCTCTGCGTCTGCGACGAAGATTACCCCGGGTCATGCCAACCTGCATGGGTCCCTCGGTGGAGACCTCAGTGTTGTCCCTGGAAAAGGCCTCTGGCTGGACCACCATCTGAGAACAGAACTGTCGTTCTTGTCGTCTCTCTCTAACTCGTCTGTCAAGTCGGACAACTAGGGTCATCATCTCCTCTAAGGTCTCAGGAATTTGGTAATTGACTAATAGATCTTTTAAATTATCAGATAGACCAGACCTAAACTGACTCTTCAGGGCTGGTTCATTCCATCCTGAGGGGACACACCACCGTCTGAATTGGGTGCAATACTCCTCCGCAGAGAGATGGCCCTGAACCAGTGCCCTAAGAGCCGTCTCGGCTACCAGGGCCCTGTCTGGTTCGTCATAGAGGGTACCCAGGGCCTGAAAAAAAACCTCCAAAGAAGTTAGACAACTGGCCCCAGGAGGTAACGAAAATGCCCAGTCCTGGTGATCACCCTGTAGTAGAGAAATGATAATCCCCACGCGTTGGCTCTCGGGACCGGAGGACACGGGGCGCAAACGGAAGTAGAGTTTGCAATTCTCCTTAAAGGAGAGAAACCTCTTCCGGTCTCCAGAAAAGGGTTCTGGGAGCTTGATCTGGGGTTCAAAGTAGGGGTGCACCGAAATGAAAATTCTGGTCTGAAACCGAAAATTCAGGATGCCCTTGACCGAAAACCGAAACCGAAACAGCCTTTTTGCCCAAATACTTTTAAAATACTTTTTTTTAAATGATTTTATTAATAATTCTTTTTCATGAATTTAATAAATCATATTATATAACATGGTGCTTCCTCATACACAAGTGATTGTACAAAACAACATGTACAAGTGATTGTACAAAACAACAGTGCAAGAAACAGTTGTAAAACCAACCTCAAACTGTAAACAGACGTAGCCTCAGGTCAAGAACAAATTTTTGCTGGGCTACACAATTTTTTAAAAATGTAAATAAAATAACTACACACAACTTGGACTGCTTTCTATTTAAGTAAAAGTGGCAGGTTTCTTTTCAAGAACAAAAGTTGCTCAGCTTTCTCGCACGAGAGACTGTTCCGCTTCTCATCAAGAACATGAGATGTTGCACTGAATAGTCTCTCGCTCTCTGTGCTGGTGCTTGGGGCAGATAAATATCTGCGTGCAATCCGTGCAAGCAATGGAAGGCGATCTTTGTTCATGCGCCAGTAGTCAAGGGGATTGTCGCTTCTGGCGATGGGTAGTTCAGCAAGGTAAATCTCCAGCTGTTTTGTAGCTGCACTTGTGGCACTGCTGTGGATCGGGGTGCTGCTTTCCTGTAGAATCTCGTCAAACATGTCAGAAAGCGAGGGGGTGTGCTCCCCATCACTTCTTGTACGTCGTGACCGTTTCTCTGGCACACTTTGTTCTGTGCTGTGCATCAAGTCTCCCTCACCAGATGCTTCCATCACTTCCAACTGTGCCCGTATCATTTCCCGTGCATGCTGCTTTTTCTCCATGTCGAAGTAATGTTCTTTAAATCGAGGATCTAGTACTGTTGCAATGCAGTACAGGGGGTTGGACTCAGTGTCTTGAAAGCGTTTGTTAACAGCCTCCAATAGAGTGCTTTTCAGCTGTTTTGATGCCATGGTCTGTTTGCACCTCTTTTCCTAGCAGACGCTTCAGTGCTGCAATCAAGGGAATAACTTCAGCAACAGATGCATTAGTTGAGCTTATTTCCTTGGTTAACTGTTCAAATGGAGCAAGAAGAGACACAATATTTTCAATTAAGATCCACTGATGTGCACTGAAGGTTGCTGGCAGTTCATAATCTGCCATGTACGCAGCTAAGACGCGCTTTTGTTCAAGTAATCTTTCCAACATATAGTACGTGCTGTTCCAGCGAGTGGCTACATCTTGCTGCAGTCGTTTGGGTGGCATTCCAAACTGTACTTGCAAAGCTTGTAATCGGGAATAAGCAAGCGGAGAATGCTTAAAGTGACCCACAATTTTTCTCCCTGATGCGGTTATATCTGATATGCTGCGCTGACTCAGCACTCCCTCATTTACAGCCAGCTGCAGCGTGTGTGCCATGCACGGTATACTATTGAGGCCACTGTCCTCCAGAGCCTTTACCATGTTCCGTGCATTATCTCGGACAATCAGATGCACTTTAGACCTGTCAATGTGCCAAGTTTCAAGCATGCTAACTAAAGCCTCAGATATTGCAGCTGCAGTATGTGACCCAACAAACTCTTGTGCCTGAAGCAAAATTGTTTGCAATTTAAAATCTGCGTCTATCCACTGCGCTGTTAAGCTGAGCATGCTAGTTGGACTTACGTCTGAGCTCCAAATGTCAGTGGTAAAACTTAGAGCTGGGATGTCTGTGGTCATGAGCTTATGAATGTGTTTTGAAACACGGTCAAACATTTCAGGTAGACAGGTTTCTGCAAAATAACGTCTGCTTGGCAGTGTGTAACGAGGCTCAATGTGTTCTATGAGCTTACGAAATCCAATGTCTTCCACAACAGAGGATGGCTGGTCATCTAAGGCAATAAATTCCATTATTCTCTCTGTAATGCCTTCTGCTTTGGCACTATCATTTGCAAATTTCTTAATTTTTTCAAAGACTGTGGCGACAGAAGGTGTTTGTGTGCTAGTAGTTGGGGTACTTTTAAGCATTGTTGCTTTTCTGTACTCTTCATGCTGAATTGAATGTCGTGTTTTCAGGTGGTATATCAACCCGGTTGTGGAAAATTGCCTCTGCACTGTACCCCCTCTTGAAATTTTAGCTGAACAAAGACTGCAGACGGCAAATTTGGTGTCTTTATCAGAAACTTTGAAATATTTCCAAACCGCTGACATTGTAAAGTCACTGAAAGAGGACTATGCCTCAGCTATAGATTAAAAAAAAAGGAAAGTGAATTAAAATATATCTGTGGGTGGCTCTGTTATGGAGAGGGGGATCTGTGGGTGGCTCTGTTATGGAGAGGGGGATCTGTGGGTGGCTCTGTTATGGAGAGGGGGATCTGTGGGTGGCTCTGTTATGGAGAGGGGGATCTGTGGGTGGCTCTGTTATGGAGAGGGGGATCTGTGGGTGGCTCTGTTATGGAGAGGGGGATCTGTGGGTGGCGCTGTTATGGAGAGGGGGATCTGTGGGTGGCTCTGTTATGGAGAGGGGGATCTGTGGGTGGCGCTGTTATGGAGAGGGGGATCTGTGGGTGGCGCTGTTATGGAGAGGGGGATCTGTGGGTGGCGCTGTTACGGAGAGGGGGATCTGTGGGTGGCGCTGTTATGGAGAGGGGGATCTGTGGGTGGCGCTGTTATGGAGAGGGGGATCTGTGGGTGGCGCTGTTATGGAGGGGGGGATATGTGCACTGTTATGGGCATAACAGTGCACAGATCCCCCCTCCCCATAGCAGTGCCATAGACCGATCCCCCTACCCATAACAGCCCCGGCCCTGCTGCTCACAGCAGACTAATCACTCACTGCATCTTTATTTTACCTTACAATCGTGACGCTCCAGTAACAACTCTGCAGGCAGAGCGGAGGGCGGCGTAACGTCACTTACTCACGTGACGCACCTGCTCCGCCCACTTTATGAATGAAGGAGGCGGAGCAGGCGCGTCACGTGAGTAAGTGACGTTACGCCGCCCTCCGCTCTGCCTGCAGAGTTGTTACTGGAGCATCACGATTGTAAGGTAAAATAAAGATGCAGTGACTTAAAGTAAACCGCCCGCCCGGCGCCCGCCCGCAGATGGTGAGCTACTTGGTGGGTGACAAATCCCACACCCCATATTTTCGGCCGATATGTAACAATATCGGCCGAAATGGATTAGGCACATTTTCGGCCGATATTTTCGGCTGCCGGAATTTCGGTGCACCCCTAGTTCAAAGTGTGGACTGGAGGACGGAGGAGTGGAAGAACCTTGCCCTAACTCACAAGAACTGAGTTTTTCTCTCCTAGCTCCTGCACCATCTGTGTCAAGTTAGAGACATGGTCAGTCAGGGTAGTAAGAGGATTCATGATACAGTGGTTATTGGGCCTGTTAATCTGTAACGGTCACGTCCACACACACACAAGGGGAAGGATAGCTCCACCCTCACCCCTGGCCCTGCCTACTTGCCTCACGAGTCCTGATGACAGGGGACAACTGGACGACAGTCCCTAACTTAGGATACGTGCAGGGAAGACAGACAAGACAAAATACGGAATATGAACGGACTGGGTCAGAACCAAGAGAGCTACGCAGTACAAAGGGTTAAGCAAAGAATGGTCAGGAGAAGCCGGGGTCAAATACCAGGAGAGTAGAGAAGTACAAGAGGAGTCCTAAGAGAGTAGTCAGGTGGGAGCCGAGGTCACAATACCAGGACGGATGCGCAGTACAGGAGGAGCAGGCAAAGGATCGTCAGGGAACGGAATCAGGTGAGTATTCAGTAGTCCAACAAATAGCCAGGAACCTAGAAATTAACAGGCAACCTGTGGCTAGCAGGCTGCCTGTATTTATAGTGGGGAGTGAGGGTCATGTGACGTGGCCAGCGTCAAATGACCGACAGACCAACCAGTTGAGCACCGAGTGATCAGCTCGGCGCTCAAGGCAGACTTAGGAGCAGGGAGCCACCCAGCAGTAAAGCCGCCCTGGGAATGAGGTCAAACACAGATCCTCATTCCCAAAGCTAAGCAACAGTTCTGCGGGCAATGGGGGACCGAGAGCACCTTCGGAACCCCGTTACAGTACGCCTGTAACGTTTATGAGTCGGTGCCTGTCTGGCTGTATGCCTTTGAGCTTCTGCGGCCGTGTCTGCCGGGCCGACGGATTCTGCGGCCGTGTCTCCTGACCGCTCATGCAGCATTGTCTGGATGACTGTTCTTGGCACTGAGTAGATGTCTATATGTCCAGCTGTGCCTGAGGTGCCACCATGCCTCGGTTGGCGGTCTACCTTGGGGCAATGCAGACAAGGTGAACTAGTTCTGTGACTATGTCTGGTTGTCTATTTGTGGTTAAGGGTCTACAATAAGTATAGTTGTGGTCCAGCTACAGCATAACCCTTTACAAAATATAATATATATAAACTTTAATATAACAAAACAGCAAACATGTCCTTATGTGTCCAGGCCCATACCAGGCCACCCAAAGGATACTGCCAGGGAGTGGGGTAATAGACCCTAGTTACGTATACTAAAGCTTGGCCCTTAGCCCAGGGGCGGCCCCTGAAGGTGGAGCCCCCCTGTCCTCGAACCTGGCTAACAACTCCTATTAGGCCCTGGGGGGATGAGTATAGGTAGTTATACAAGAAATGGTGGGCTGGCATGGGCATGGACAGAGAGGATCAAAAGGTGCTACAAAAGCACAGTATATACAGCCCTGATGATAAGAACTACCATCAGGTACACGGTGCATCAAACTACAGAATAGCAAAAAACACTAAAATAAGATGACTAAAGATGCCACAGAATTAAACTGTGGTAAACCCCAACCCGTTTCCCCCACGGTGTGGGATCATCAGGGGGTAATGGGTAGAAATAGTAGAGATAAGCAAATAAATTCGAACGGAACACAAGATAAACGGAAGGAGACCCAGATATAGCTGGCGCATCCGTAACATAACCGTTCAGTATATAGTGTCAGTTGTGACATTCAGTAATAAGATAAAAATTATTTGGACCAGATAATAGTCCTGGGAGGGACTGATAGAGAGACATATACCAACAGTCCTGATGTATCACACGCGTATATCATACGTAAGAGAGGTAGATATCTGTAAAGAGAAAGGAGGATATCCATATATCAATATGCGTACGTCTGCACCCCAACACCAGATTAAAAGTGTGAGGGACCACCACCGGCATAGGTTATATTGAGAGGAATCACTCACAGTATCCAGAGAAAATTCCATATATTGATAAAGTCACGATCAGACTCATAGATAATGCAAATAACTCCTTTGTAGATAGTGAAGTACGCAGAGGCCAATCGTGTTAGTGATGTTCATATGACGTAACACATGTATCAATCACAGGGTGAGCTAAAAACATAATGGAATATTCAAGCCAAAGAGAATTATACTACACTCCACCCTTGTAAGATGATATAGATGAATTAAAGAAGTAAGCATACCTTCAGATATATGCTGGATCGTATACATCAACCGCTTAGGGAAGGTTAGCCTGTTAGATAAAGGTCCACTATATAACAGAAAGGCATGTATTACAAGAACACCACTGAAGACAGCTCATGTCTAGGGGTGATATGGTCAGTTTACTTACTGTTGGTCATGAAGCCACAGACGTGCATCCCCTCCCAGGGTCCAACTATAAATCTCTCAAAAGTGCCCCCTCTTATAGTGAACACCTAAAGTTCACTGATTGTGCATACCTGTGTCTGGGCGGAGGCCCAGATCACTACCCCTCATTGGTCCGATCCGTATAACGTGTTGGGGAGCATGTTAATTCCATTGAAGTCAGTGTGCGTTCCACAGTGGAACGCACGCCGCGCGGCTTCTGGTATGAGCCCCCGGAAGTGGTGTCATCAGCACATGCGTTCCAGCCTGGAGCGCTCCTCCACAGCAGACTAATCGCATGGAAGGCGTGCAGACATGACGTCATCTCCTCGGGCCCCTGCGTTCCAACGTGGAGCGCAAACAGCCGGATCAGACACATCTCTATGGACAGGGAGGTGAGGGCTCATAATGAGACAGCACATAGGGTAAAGGTGAATGATAAAGTTATCAATTAGAAGCGACAGTATCATCCAGCCCCATGCATCCATATATATACATGGACCAAATGGGTATAATCATAAAGAGTAGGTGATCAAGGGGACATGTGAAAAGGACAGAGGATTGTCCCATGAATCGATAAAGAATGATAGAACAATATATGATGAAGACAGTGAAACCATTTATCATCACTGTTAGAAATAATTACAATTTCGGTGCTTCACGCACCCGGCCCAGTGAAGGGACATGAATAACGACCGAGCCCATCAGTTGCAGGGACAAGGTAAGGGGAGGGAAGGGGGGGGGGGAAGGACTAGAGGAACGATACGGATATGTCGGAAGCAGGCCAGAAGGCCGAGGAGCAAAACAGGTCACAAATAACATGAAAAAGTCAATCTTTCATTTAACCCGCGGGGGGATTGGGACCGGAGTCTGTGGATCCATTCACTTTCCTTTTGTAGGATCCTCCTGTCCCAATCACCCCCACGTGGAGATGCTATTCTGTAGTTTGATGCACCGTGTACCTGATGGTAGTTCTTATCATCAGGGCTGTATATACTGTGCTTTTGTAGCATCTTTTGATCCTCTCTGTCCATGCCCATGCCAGCCCACCATTTCTTGTATAACTACCTATACTCATCCCCCTAGGGCCTAATAGGAGTTGTTAGCCAGGTTCGAGGACAGGGGGGCTCCACCTTCAGGGGCCGCCCCTGGGCTAAGGGCCAAGCTTTAGTATACGTAACTAGGGTCTATTACCCCACTCCCTGGCAGTATCCTTTGGGTGGCCTGGTTTGGGCCTGGACACATAAGGACATGTTTGCTGTTTTGTTATATTAAAGTTTATATATATTATATTTTGTAAAGGGTTATGCTGTAGCTGGACCACAATTGTTTGACCTTTGACCCAATAGATACTTATCTTGAATTGCTGGATGTTGATTTTCTATTATTATTATGGCCAGTTTTCTTTCAGGGACTCTTTTAACCGAGGCTCTAGCTATCGAAGCAAGGGATATATTCTCTGATAAGGATGTACCGGGTCTGGGCCAGCAGGCCACGAGTAAGCAGGTCTTTAATGAATTGTATAATGGTTATAAAGAAAATATCAAAGGCTGGTGGGAGATAAAGTCGCTGGAAAGTTATATTGCTAATAAAATCGTCCCTCGTGGGCTCCGCCTTCGAGTTAAACCAGCAGACAGAATATCTTCACCCTCTCTTTTAGCTAGGTGGGAGGAGTTACTTACACAGAGTTCACTAAATTTAATGCATCTACTTCTCGAAGAAGAAAGGCAAGGCTTTGAGCTATCGTCTAAAAAACTACATGAACAAATTGAGAACGCCCTTAAATTAAAGGAGGACCCTGATTTCTCTAGGCGCTAGGTATCCCTGCAAACTGCCGTTGAACGTTTCCAGGGATTGATCAAAGAACGTAAACATAGGCAATTTGTTAGGGACCTTAGTGAGTTCAAGGAGAATCGTGCCTATACTGTAACACAGGGACCAGTAGGGGTACCAGAACCTTCCTCCTCAGAGTTCGACTCTTCAGATACTGACTCCTATTCCAAACCTTACAGCAGTTCTTCCTACTCAGGTCGTCAAGGAACGAGGCGACGCGGTGGTCGAGGATGGCAAAAAAGGGGGGGTGGCTACAGAGGCAGGGGACGAGGTGCACGAGGATCGGGTTACCCGAATGCCTCCTCCTCGTCGCCTCCCTCTGGTTACTCCAATACCCAAATTCAACAACAACCAGGCTCATCTTTTTTAGAGAAGAATGTAATGCCATATCAGCTACGCGATCGGGGTCGCCCGGACAAAGGTCAATGACAGATCTTCAAATTGTTAATCTGTCTTCACGAGTTCTTACTCCAGTCGAGATGGAGGTCCTTAAGAGGGGTTTATCATTTGTACCTACCTCTAATTTCAGTCTATTTACATGGACCAAGGACCTTCACCTCTTCTGCAGGAGACTCAAGTGGCGTAAATTCTTTAAAGTCTCAAATAGAGACACATGCAGTAGATTGGGCCTTGATGAAGAGGATTTTGATGATTTTCAGACCCTAATCGATCTAAATAGGGACCATACCCGTATCACCGGTTCAGGCCCCTTCACTGCACTAAGACTAAAAAGTAAGAAAATGCCCCCTCCTGCTAACTATGAATATGTAGATATTTTCCTGCAGATGGTGACAAATGACCTTGAAGAACTGGACCGGGCAACCCCTAAATCGTTCAATCTTTCTATCCCTGAGACGCAGGCACTACAATCCCTTGAAAAAGATCGTACCATCATTATAAAACCCTCAGATAAAGGGGGTAATTTGGTGGTACTGGACAACGAGGTCTATATGCGCATGTGCCTTGAATTACTCAGGGACCGGGAGGGTTATAGTATTTTACCATCTAACCCCACTCCAATTTTTCTAGCTGAGCTTAAACACATTCTGCTTTTTGGCCTTGCGAACAAAGTTATTGGGACTTCGGAATTTGAATTCCTCCTACCCACCAAACCCCTGATAGCGACCTTTTACGGGCTCCTGAAGATCCATAAAGGGACTAATCCGCTTAAGGGTCGCCCCATAGTATCAGGTGTCAATTCACTCACTCAGAACTGTGGGGTGTATTTGGATAAAGTGTTGAGGGAGTTCGTTGTGTCCCTCCCAGAATATACGAGGGACACAACGGACTTCCTCAACAAAATAGATGCTTTGACTCTTGATCCTGACTGCATCTTATGCAGTATTGATGTCGAGGCGCTTTATAGCTCCATTCCACATCAGCATGGCCTCAAAGCCATTGAGTATTTTCTTGGTGCTAGGGGCATTCAATATGACCTACACAACAAGTTTATCATCAGGCTCCTTGAGTATACCCTGACTCATAACTTTTTTCTATTCAATTGCAAATTCTACCACCAGCTCAGGGGGACGGCGATGGGGAGCCCCTGTGCCCCCACTTACGCCAACCTCTTCCTGGGCTGGTGGGAGGATACCCTCGTCTTCCCTGACCACGACGTATGGTGGTCCAGAAACATACAGTTCTGGACTCGCTATATAGACGACGTGTTCGTCGTCTGGAAAGGAGGCTCCATTGAGCTTAAAAGATTCATATCTGACCTCAATATGAATGAGATCGGACTCCACTTCACCTTTGAACAACATCCGTCTAGTATTACATTTCTTGACGTTAAGGTTACCATAGTGGGGGATCGGCTCTCCACGAATATCTATAGGAAAGCCACGGCCACGAATTCCCTCCTTCACTGGAGCAGTCACCACCCCATCTCCCTCAAACGCGGTATCCCTAGAGGACAATACCTTCAGGTGCGGAGGAACTGCTCCAGTGACGAGGCCTTCTTTCAAGAAGCAAGGGTCCTCCGCGATAGATTTGTAGCCAGGGGGTATCCCCAACCAATACTCAGGGAAGCCTTTAAGCATGCACAGATTAGAGAACGCAACGATCTTCTTATCCCTAAAACAAGGGGATTAGATAGCACCCAACCCACGAGAATCATCTCTAATTTTGATACAGCTAATCAGAATGTCAAGAAAATCCTAAGCAAATATTGGCCCATTCTGAGAATGGATCCCGACCTCTCCGAGGTCGTGACTGAACGTCCGTCCGTCTCTTACCGACGGGGCAGAAGTCTTAGGGATCGTCTGGTGGCCAGCCATTTTATGCCTCCCGCTAAGACGGGGACTTGGCTTGATCGTAGGCCAGTAGGCCTCTTTAGATGTGGTGATTGCAAGGCTTGTGCATTCTTGAATACAGCGAGAACAATTACAGGATCAGTCTTGGGTCAGACCTTTCAGACACGTGATTTTATTAATTGCAAATCCAGGGGTCTCGTCTATCTGTGTCAATGCACTTGCCCCCTTGACTACGTCGGGAAAACCATTAGGGAATTCAGAAGACGAATCCTGGAACACGTGAATGATGTTAAAAATAAGGAAGTCACCCCCATTGCGACACATGTTAATGAGGTTCACGGGGGTGATCCTAGATGCCTTCGTTTTACTGCACTTGAATTGGTACATCCATCTCCACGTGGGGGTGATTGGGACAGGAGGATCCTACAAAAGGAAAGTGAATGGATCCACAGACTCCGGTCCAAATCCCCCCGCGGGTTAAATGAAAGATTGACTTTTTCATGTTATTTGTGACCTGTTTTGCTCCTCGGCCTTCTGGCCTGCTTCCGATATATCCGTATCGTTCCTCTAGTCCTTCCCCCCCCCCCCCCCCCCTCCCCTTACCTTGTCCCTGCAACTGATGGGCTCGGTCGTTATTCATGTCCCTTCACTGGGCCGGGTGCGTGAAGCACCGAAATTGTAATTATTTCTAACAGTGATGATAAATGGTTTCACTGTCTTCATCATATATTGTTCTATCATTCTTTATCGATTCATGCGACAATCCTCTGTCCTTTTCACATGTCCCCTTGATCACCTACTCTTTATGATTATACCCATTTGGTCCATGTATATATATGGATGCATGGGGCTGGATGATACTGTCGCTTCTAATTGATAACTTTATCATTCACCTTTACCCTCACTATGTGCTGTCTCATTATGAGCCCTCACCTCCCTGTCCATAGAGATGTGTCTGATCCGGCTGTTTGCGCTCCACGTTGGAACGCAGGGGCCCGAGGAGATGACGTCATGTCTGCACGCCTTCCATGCGATTAGTCTGCTGTGGAGGAGCGCTCCAGGCTGGAACGCATGTGCTGATGACGCCACTTCCGGGGGCTCATACCGGAAGCCGCGCGGCGTGCGTTCCACTGTGGAACGCACACTGACTTCAATGGAATTAACATGCTCCCCAACACGTTATACGGATCGGACCAATGAGGGGTAGTGATCTGGGCCTCCGCCCAGACACAGGTATGCACAATCAGTGAACTTTAGGTGTTCACTATAAGAGGGGGCACTTTTGAGAGATTTATAGTTGGACCCTGGGAGGGGATGCACGTCTGTGGCTTCATGACCAACAGTAAGTAAACTGACCATATCACCCCTAGACATGAGCTGTCTTCAGTTGTGTTCTTGTAATACATGCCTTTCTGTTATATAGTGGACCTTTATCTAACAGGCTAACCTTCCCTAAGCGGTTGATGTATACGATCCAGCATATATCTGAAGGTATGCTTACTTCTTTAATTCATCTATATCCTCTTACAAGGGTGGAGTGTAGTATAATTCTCTTTGGCTTGAATATTCCATTATGTTTTTAGCTCACCCTGTGATTGATACATGTGTTACGTCATATGAACATCACTAACACCATTGGCCTCTGCGTACTTCACTATCTACAAAGGAGTTATTTGCATTATCTATGAGTCTGATCGTGACTTTATCAATATATGGAATTTTCTCTGGATACTGTGAGTGATTCCTCTCAATATAACCTATGCCGGTGGTGGTCCCTCACACTTTTAATCTGGTGTTGGGGTGCAGACGTACGCATATTGATATATGGATATCCTCCTTTCTCTTTACAGATATCTACCTCTCTTACGTATGATATACGCGTGTGATACATCAGGACTGTTGGTATATGTCTCTCTATCAGTCCCTCCCAGGACTATTATCTGGTCCAAATAATTTTTATCTTATTACTGAATGTCACAACTGACACTATATACTGAACGGTTATGTTACGGATGCGCCAGCTATATCTGGGTCTCCTTCCGTTTATCTTGTGTTCCGTTCGAATTTATTTGCTTATCTCTACTATTTCTACCCATTACCCCCTGATGATCCCACACCGTGGGGGAAACGCGTTGGGGTTTACCACAGTTTAATTCTGTGGCATCTTTAGTCATCTTATTTTAGTGTTTTTTGCTATTCTGTAGTTTGATGCACCGTGTACCTGATGGTAGTTCTTATCATCAGGGCTGTATATACTGTGCTTTTGTAGCATCTTTTGATCCTCTCTGTCCATGCCCATGCCAGCCCACCATTTCTTGTATAACTACCTATACTCATCCCCCTAGGGCCTAATAGGAGTTGTTAGCCAGGTTCGAGGACAGGGGGGCTCCACCTTCAGGGGCCGCCCCTGGGCTAAGGGCCAAGCTTTAGTATACGTAACTAGGGTCTATTACCCCACTCCCTGGCAGTATCCTTTGGGTGGCCTGGTATGGGCCTGGACACATAAGGATATGTTTGCTGTTTTGTTATATTAAAGTTTATATATATTATATTTTGTAAAGGGTTATGCTGTAGCTGGACCACAATTGTTTGACCTTTGACCCAATAGATACTTATCTTGAATTGCTGGATGTTGATCTACAATAAGTATAGCACTCCAACAAAGCCCTGTAACGCTCTTGGAGAGGAGTGAGAAGATGGGCTGGACTATATTGCTTGGATGGCCTACAGGATGTAGGGCGTACCAACAAAGCCCTATATGTCTCCTGGTTGGGAGTAAGAAGATGGACTGGAACATTTAGTCTGGATGGCATACAGGAGGTATGGCGCACAAGCAAAACCCTATAAATACTTGCTGCCCATCTAGTATTTCCCAGGGAGGCCCTGGAAGGTCAGCAGGGTCTTCGTGCGGGATTTCCTACAGGGACCGTAGGGGGTCTGTAAGGTCTAGGGGATGGATGCCACGGTACAGCTCCATCATGGATGCCAGATTGCGAGGAAATTTGGATGCCTAAAGTTCTTCTGGTGATGTAACAAAGGGCCTCAAGTGGATCTTGGATCAAAGCATCGGTCTGAAGTATTTGACGCTGTTGTAGTTGAAGGACACTGGTGACCGCCATAACGCATGAAAGTTCAGAGCAGTTCCTTATACAGTGCCTAGTGCACCTCTGTAACACTCCAACGGGTGTGGACCCGCTGTGCCACTTACCGGTTTGGCTTTGGGCCAAACTTGGGAGCGGAATCTAAGTGTTCCCCTGGTATTCACCCTTTATCCCGCTCCAGGATGTGGAAGCTGGTCTTAGCTGCAGGGGAGACACCAGGTCACTACCGCAAGAATGGTCCCAGCTAAGTGGCAGCTGGCCGAGCAGGCCAGAATGCCCCAGTGCAAGCACTGGGGATACAGGCAGGTGGAGCGAGCTGTCGCTGGATGGAAGAAGCACAGCAGCAGAGTCAGATGAAGCAGAGCTGAGTTGGTGTTTAAAGGGGTATTCCCATCTTGCTTTTTCAATCTTACCAGCAGTAGATGTCCTGTTAACTTCCTGGTTTGGCTCAGGCAGTTGAGTGAAGGCCGGCCACGCCTCCTCATGACTCACCCTGAGAGTTCAGTCATTGCGTGATCGTTCATGTGGATGAGTCATCCTTCTGGCAGCCTGCAGAGTATGTAAAGCCCATCCCCCTGCTTATGGGGGGGGCATCTGTGAATGGCACTTATGTGGTGGGGGGCATCTGTGGATGGCACTTATGGGGTGGGGGGGCATCTGTGGATTGCCGCCTGGACTCCTTCTGGGCACCAGAGAGCACGGCGTCCTCGGTTGCTATGACGCCGTGCGCTCCCTCCTGCTGCCGGAAAACAGTAATACACTGCTATGATCTAAGAGTGTATCACTGTATTCCGGCTGCAGGAGGGAGCGCACAGCGTCATAGCAACCGAGGACACCGTGTGCTCCGGCGCCCAGAAGGAGTCGGCCCGGGACTAATAGGGGAGCATATCAATCCCTAAACTCTGCCACTGTGGTCTTCCAGGGCCCTCCTTCCTCCTCTAGCATCTGCAGGACAGCAGCGTGGCAGGCAGACCGTTTCTCTCCCCGGCACTATCTCCAGCATGCAGGGTCAGACACGGCTGTTTTACAAGTGATCTCTTTGGGCATGCGTGCGCGTTCTCGAGCGGCCGGCTGGGGAGAAGGTAGGACATTGTGCGCAGGCGCGGCACATACAAGCAAGTATGTGGCCGTAACCAGAGGATACAGGTAAACAACACAGGCGCAGATGAAGGGATTTTTCAGGAGAACGGTGCAAGTTAGGAAATAGAAGTTATTTAGAAGATTATTCAAGGACACTTGGGGAAACTGATTAACAGCAATTAATGAAATGGGAATACCCCTTTAAGCAGAGCTGGAGCTGTTAGAACAGCAAAGCTGAATAGCTCAGGTGCAGCAGGTGTAACAAGCTGAACAGCAGACAGAGGCGTGGCCGACAATCCGAATCATACACTTTAGAGCAGCGAGGTACAGGAGGGTCAGGCAGAGAGGAGGTCAGGATACAGGCTAAGGTCGGAAGCAGGACAACAACACAGGAACAACGAGCTGGAACCTTCGCTGTAAAAAACTACAATATTGCTCAGGCATCACAGGTAGGGGAAAAGCACCCTTATAAAGGTGGTGCCTGGCTGGGATTGGAGAGAAGGCGGAATCGGGGGCGTGCATGAACCCTTAAAGAAACAGGATGCGTGCGGCTCCTACAAGGTGCAATTGAAGCTGTCGCCGCCTGCGACAGTGCAGGAAAGCGGGTCCAGAGCCTGCAGCGGAGAGGAGGAGCCTTGTGTGCAGTTCGACTGAGGTACATAGCAGGATGCGCTGCAAGCTGGCGTCTGCCAGCTGCCATTGTTACAACCTCCATGGTTGTGGAGGGTAGTAATAAATACTAGCTGAAAAAAGATCTTGCACACTGGGTTCTCTCTTTCACCTAAATTGCCGTCCCTGTTGTCAGACAAGATCCGTCCCTAGTAACATAGACTCACAAGATGGCGAACAGGAAACGGGGGGGTGTCAGAGCTAGCTGAGATCCTGATCCTGAGAACCTGCTTCTACACTGCTTCTGAAGATTATAGGAGACCCCTACCTTTCTGTAATTGTGATTTCCTCCTCCTTATCTTTTCTGTGAGCTCCGAAGCTGAAAACAAACATAGTGTGAAGTAAGGAAATAGACATCACAGCAATACAGTGTTGGCAGGTTTTACAGAAGTGATACGCCCCCTGCTTCTGAGTGAATTGCATCTAGGTGTGCAGCTGAAACAGGGAATATGTCTGAAAAAGACATAAGGGAAGCCCCAAAAAGACCTGTTCCTTTACAGTTATGATTGTACAAAGCGATTATACAAACTTTTCTATGATAACTTAGGTACATTTTACAGGTGTTGTCCCATGAAAATATTCTACATTTTTCAATTTTCTACATTTTTCAATTTTTCAAACCAGAACCTGGATCTAAATACTTTCATATTGGCATGTGATGAAAAATGACCTATCCTGAGTACATGCCGGAGAAACTTTTCAAGGACCGCTGTATTTCATCATGCTGCTTCTTAAAAATAAATCTTTTAAACTACAACATCTGTGTGGTCATGAGGAGCTGCCAAAAACCAAATCTGCCAACCCAATGTCTGTCTAGCTAGTAATAATAATCTTTATTTATGTATCGCCAACATACTCCTCAGTGTTTTACAATTACCCGGATAACATAGGACCTGTAGAATCCTCCACTGCTCCAGCACTAAGGCTCCTGTGGTCTCCTTCAGTCTGTTTACATCACTGCAACGACAATATTGGTCGGAGCTCCGATGGCAGTATGTATATCACCTAACCATTAAGGCCTATGATGGTCTATAGTGGTCAAGTGCTGTTCATAATGGCATCACTGATGATGTCTTCTATTGGCTGTAGGGTCATGTGAAGGTGTGACATACCATGAAACTGCCTTGACCTCATACATGTTTAAATCCATATAAAAAGAGAGAACACAACATCTACACTTTATTATCTCCTCCGATGTCTCCTCTTGTTATCTTCATGAATTGTATTTTACATGGGATTTTGTAGGATTTTTCATTGTCTCATCTTCTTTCCATTCAGGTTCCTACAATATAGGATCTGCTCAGTGGAGATCTTCTATATAAGATCCTTCTCCTGATTGACCCATCAAGGATGGACAGGGACAAGATGGCAGAGAGGATAATAAATCTCACCCTAGAGATCCTCTTCCGGCTTACTGGAGAGGTGAGAGATTCTGATGATGTCACATTACATCATCTTATCTATGTTACTAACAGATGGACATGACTGGAGAGGTGAGGGACTCTGGAGATGTATGACGTGATATTTATTACTGTGTCTCTCCATAACCAGGACTACACAGTAGTGAAGAAGACCTCTAGTGAGCACTGTCAGGCCCCTGTGTCTAAAGGATGGGGAAGAACCCTGAGCCCAATCATGGGGCCTCCACCTCACCCCCTGATACATGAGGAATTCAATAGAGAGAAGATCCTAGAACTCACCAACAAATTAATTGAGCTGCTGACTGGAGAGGTGACACTGCTGGGACATTATATAGGAACTCTATGAAGGGATCTCGGTGATGACTGTATTGTGTTTTCAGGTTCCTATAAGGTGTCAGGATGTCACCATCTATTTCTCCATGGAGGAGTGGGAGTATGTAAAAGGACACAAAAATCTGTACAAGGACGTCATAATGGAGGATCTCCGGCCCCTCACATCACCAGGTAATAGACATTACTAAATACACACGTCCTCTCATTATCTGTATGTGAGCAATTAATTTAGTCACTGGATGTGTTTCCTATTGTTGGAAACAAAAATCTTTTGAAGCAACTTCTTCCTCAGAAGATTCTTTCTTTTAAGCCTCATTCACATGTCAGTGATTTCCATTAGTGATTGTGAGCCAAAACCAGGATTTGAGCCTCCACACACATAAGGTATGTAACAGCGGCTGCTAATGTCCCCCTGCTTATCGCTGCAGTTCCGAGCTCCGTGTTCAGCGTTGATCTGCTGCCGATGTCTCCACATTTACTGCTGCAGTCCTAGGCTCTGTCCTTGCAGGCATTGTCTGTCCTGGGAACCGCTCCGCAGTTTCCTTCCAGCCCTGAGCACAGCATGCTTACAGCTTGTTGTCTGTAGCACTTCCTTTAGGACCGGTGCACATCACTTCCTGTGATTTATGGGTTAGCTCATATGACCTTGCTGACCAATGCTAGCCCTCCTGCACATACATAAGTGGCTCAGCCCCCTTCCCAGATGCCTGAGCGTCAAGGTCGTTTTATCCTGCAAAGGTTGCTGATATCTCTGCTCGTCTTCCTGTGTATCTGACACGTGCTTGTGTTTCTGGACTCCGCTACCTGTTTCATCCCTGCCAGCTTGCCTTTATTCTCCTGTTGCCAATCCGGATTGCCTGACATGTGCCGCCTGCCCTGACCTATTGCTTGTTTGACTTCGCCTCTGCCTCATCCTTTGGTCCTGCACTGTTGCTCATATTTACGGCTTGGCCTTCTGACTACGTCTGTACCTCTGGTACCTTGATCAGGTACCTCTTGGTCCATCTGGACCAGCTGCCTCGTGTGCCAATCCTTCTCAAGAGGTCGCGACCTGGTGTTCCTCTTGGGAAAGTCTATCCCCACAATCAGGGGTACTGTGAAGAACGAGGGGCTCACTTAGAGGAGGTAGGACACGTGGCACAGTGGGTTTACACCATCTGGTTCATGACAAGATATAGGGGAAAGATCTGTACCTGTTCTGTGTTTAGAGCCTCACCTGGTTTTGGCTCAAAATCTCTGATGGAAATCACTGACCGAACACTGACGTGTGAATGAGGCCTTATTCAGAGACAAGAGCAGCAAGACAGCATTGAAGTCAATGTAAAATTTAGGCAGATTATGGCATAAGACGTAAATGGAAGTGAATTACAGCTGTGGTAAAAGGCAGCGCTATGTTATAAGTCCTGGACACCGTCCTTTATACCTCAGAGAACAAAGGAATAATTAATATTTTAATTCCAGTTTTCCGCAGTGTGTCGCTGTACGTAGACTTCAATATTTTACACGCATATTCCATCATTCCATCATTATCATACGTAACCATATATCTACACAAGTTACACCGACAACAACTTCTAATTGGATAAAAGTTCCTTATCACAATCTCTTGTTGCATAAATAATTTGTTCCTGGGGCCTTCCATTAATCCTCTCCAATTCAAGTACCAATCTCCATTTTTCTCTCCCAAGAGCCCCATGGTCCATAAAGCCAAGATAGGCTCTTTGATTTATCACCTGTCCAACACCGAGGATCGATCATGATCATAAACATGCAAATGGTTAGTTTTAATAGACAAATGCATTTATCTTGGCCAAGGCTTCCACTTCTAGTGCAAATATTATCTACTTTCTAAAAGTAACCATTCTATCATAACATTTTCGATAACTTAAAGTCCTCTATTTTCTCAGCAAAAGTAGTTAGTACTAAACTAAAAGTACTCAGTATTCACTTCAAAATGGTTATTAACTCTTTAGCTAAACTCCTTTTAGAGGTGTAAACACAAGGGGGGTCCTTTACTATTCTGAAATAAGCCTAAATTAGACGTATTTCAAGGGGCAGATGTCGGTGCAACGGTTAGTAGCGCCGCTATCTGCGACTTCGCCCTGCTCACGCCAGGTCTACAATTGTGGGTGTGACGTGAACGGCGAAGGGGACGGGCCTGCACCTATTCATAACTTTGGCGGAACCACCGCCAGCTTAGGGCTTTAAGACCTGCGTTTAAAACATTGATCTTAATAAATGTGCCCCAAGATGTATACCTAAGCCAATCTAATCCTGATTCTGGAACACCTACAGTTAAGGAAGAGAGAACAACACCCGAGAGATGTCCCAGTCGTCTTCTTCCACAGGATAATTCAGAAGAACATCACTATGTCCCACAGGATGATCGGGTAGATGGATATAAGGGCATCTTGATGGAGGATCACCGGCCCCTCATATCATCAGGTAGTAGACATGACTAAACACACATGTCCTCTCATTATCTGTATGTAAGGAATTAATTCAGTCACTGGATGTGTTTCGTACAGTTAAGGAAGAGATAAGAACACCGGAGAGATGTCCCAGTCCTCTTCTTTTACAAGATGGGTCAGAAGAACATCACAATGTCCCACAGGATGATCAGGTAGATGGAGATAAGGTATCATGAAATGTCCCCTATCATCTGTAGAAGACTGTGAAGATCTTGTGTTCAGTCTTGTTTTATCCACCAGTATTATATGTTTTATCCTTGTATAATGAGAAAGACGGAGATGTCAGGATTACAGCTGACCATAGACGTTACATGTTGTCTGGATCTTCTCACTATTTTTTGCCTGTACAGACTTTTAAGGTGGCCTTCTCTGTCAACTGCTGCAGATCTTTTGTGGTTGCACAAGAGTGGCACAGCAGTTTTCTGAGAGGTCCTCGGAACAACAACACAAATGGTCAACCATAGTTGTGCTCAGATTGTCAGCTTAAACATGAACATCAGGAGATAAATGCATCATTATCTTCAAAGGTTTGTAGTCTAGGCTGCAGTCTCCTGGTGTCTCCTTACTGTCAGAATGGCAGTACCAAGATCATACCACGGATTATATTCTAGCACATGTAGATGCAAGTCATCCTTCTTACTTGCGTAGAGTATAATATAATATTCAGGGGCGTAGCTAAAGGCTCATGTGCCCTTCGTGCTGACTGAGGCGAAAATTGAAACTACATCCCCTTCCCCATGCCAAATTCTTGACCTTACCCCTTCCCTCCAGCCAGAGATGTAACTTGACCTGCATGAACTTTGTATAGTACCAGTGTCTTCTTATGTGGCACAAGGGTCTTTGGGCCCACTCAGGCTTTTAGTGACTGCACTCCTTATAGCTACACCCTGATAATATTGGAAGTTGATTATTGGAAAAGCAGTATAGGATTATTTTCATCAGCACAAATTATGTCAACTCACCAGCAATTTTCTAGCTGCTCAGATGCATCCATACATTTTGAACCTTTGATTATGGATAGCTGGTCATGTGACCTCTAGTCTGACCTCCAGTCTGAGGCTTGCTGTCTCTCCTGTGTGGCCGACATCCTGTGAACTACAAGATTACAGCATCATTTATCAGATCCCTCTGGAGAGCTCCCTCCCCACCAGCTACTCCTCCTTGTCTTCTGTATGTCCCTAAACATAGCATGCTGCTGAAGATATCATCTCTACATTATCCATTACACTAGAAGAGCAAAGGTTTAGATGATGAGTCCCTGAAATGATTACCTTCAGAGTAAAAGATGAGCAAATTGATTCTAAACTAAACGGATTCATTGAGAATTTAGCAAAAATTGGTCCGCCAAACAAAAACAAAGCTTATGCAATTCGTTTCAGATGAATCACATGAAAGCAGTGCCCAGTGCGTTTTACTGTAAGTATTGGCAGGAAAAACAACGAAGAAGGAAGAAGACAGAGTATAACATGACATTGGGAGGAACTTGGGTGGGGGCAAAGTCTGACAAAGAGCGATTATACAGTAGACACAAGTCACTAACGTAGTGGGATGGGAACACAACAGAGAGGGAATTTAAATAGGGAAAGAATTAACCCCTTCACTACTGAGCCACTTTTAACCTTAAATCCCAGGCCGATTTTTGCAAATCTGACCAGTGTCACTTTATGTGGTAATAACTTTAAAACGCTTTTACTTATCCAGGCCATTCTGACATTGTTTTGTCATCACATATTGTACTACATGACAGTGGTAAAATTGAGTGAAAAAAATTAATTTTATGTATAAAAATATACCAATATTACCCAAATTTTTGAAAAATTACCAAATTTCCAAATTTCAATTTCTATTTCTCTACTTTTTATAATGGATAGTAATAACTCCAAAAATAGTTATTACTTTACATTCCCCATATGTCTACTTCATGTTTGGATCATTTTGAAAATGACATTTAATTTTTTCGGGACGTTAGAAGGCTTAGAAGTTTAGAAACAAATCTTAAAATTAAGAACATTTCCAAACCCCAATTTTTTCAGGACAGTTCAATTATGAAGTCACTTTCTAGGGCTTACATATTAGAAACCACCCATATATCACCCCATTTTAGACACTACACCCCTCAAGCTATTCAAAACTGATTTTACAAACTTTGTTAACCCTTTAGGTGCCACACGAGAATTCAATGGGAATGAAATTTGAAAATGTAACTTTTTTTAGCAGAGTTAACAGCCCAAAAAAAAAGATATCTATTACCCTAAACCTGGAGTTTACAGAAACACCTCATGTGTTCTCAAAAACTTATGTATGGGTGCACAGCATGCTTCAGCATGGAAGGAGCACCATATGGCTTTTGGAGAGCTGATTTAGCTGGAATGGTAATTGGGAGCTATGTCTCATATGAAGACACCCTGAGGTGGCCCTACAGTGGAAACCCCCAAAAAGTGACCCCATTCCGGAAACTACACCCCTCAAGGAATATTTCAAGGTGTGTAGTGAGCATTTTGACCCATCAGGCGTTTCTCAGAATTGGGAAACGCTTGGCTGTGAAAATTTTATACATTTTTCCAGAAAAAGTTGCTTTACACCCACATTTTTCACTTTCACAAGGAGTAACAGGACAAAATGCACCCCACATTTTTGTCGCCATTTCCCCCCGAATACACTAACACCCTATATGTGCTCAGAAAATGATGTATGGGCGCACAGCAGGGCTCTAGAATCAAACAGCTAAATATGGATTTTGGTGACCTGAATTCGCACACCCCCGTACGAACATTTTAAGTGGTGGAAAGGGTACTTTTCAGCAAACAGGTGACTCACAGAAGGCAGAAATACTGGAAAAAGCATTTCAAAGCACACATTTGTAAAAATGAAAAATTACTAGCAGACACCGATTTTTCATTTTCACAAGGGGTCAAAGGAGAAAATGCACCCCAGTATATATTCCCCATTTTCTCCCCTTTTTGAAAACACACCATATGTGCTTGTAGCCTGCTGTATGGGCGCACAGCAGACAAAATATGAATTTTACTGACAGGCCTGAATTGGCAGAAATGTATTTTAGGTGCCATGTCGCATGTTAAAAAATTCCTGAGGTCCCCAGAAATTTAAAATCCCAAGAAGTGACCCCATTTTGGAAAGAACACCCCTGTATGACAATTTTAAGTGGTGGAAAGGATTTCAAAGCACATATTTGTGAAAAAGTAAAAATTACTACCAGACCCTAAATTTTCACTTTCACAATGGGTTAAAGGAGAAAATGCACCCCAGTATGTGTTCCCCATTTTCTCCCCATTCAGGAAACACCCCATATGTGCTTGTAACCTGCTGTATGGGCGCACAGCAGGGCTCTAGAGGCAAACTGCATGTCACATGTTAAAAAATTCCTGAGGTCCCCTGAAATTAAAAAAGCCAAGAAGTGACCCCATTTTGGAAAGGGCACCCCCGTACGAACATTTTAAGGGGTTGAAAGGGCACATTTGACCAAAGTGGATATGTAAGCTCTGTGTAAGCTCTGTGGACAAAATCAGTTATAAGGTGGTAAAATTACAGGGGTACATGAAGGATGAAATTATTCCATGGATGAGTGATAGATTCTGAAACAATCCTTGATGCACAGGCCAGGTTTTTCAGGGTAGGTTTCGCAATGGTGAATGGGGTCTTTCCTTATCCCCCTTTTGGAACACACCCTGCATCTTTTTTTGGGTCATTCCCTTTCTCGCTGTTTGGGGAACTTCACCAGGAAAATGTTGCCCTGGTACAACTCAGGTACCGTAACTTGCAGAAGTACTGGGACCCTCGATTGTTTGGTTAGAAAAAAATAGGGCCTTTATCACCACTTCTTGAAACTGTAGGAATGTTCTTGGATGGCCTCTAGATTTAAAAAGCGCAAACGCATTGTACAGCGCCATCTGTACGAGGTGCACCGCCAGCTTTTTGTACCACACTTTTGTTTTTCGTGTGGTACTGTAGGGCTTCAGAACTTGATCTAAAAGATCAACCCCCCCACCCCTAAGGTGTTTATTGTAGTCCAGGATGCAGTCTGACTTGGGGACAGTGGTTGTAGTACCTCGTACAGCAGCAGGGGAGCTGGTGTTAGTGTGAATGGTGGTCAGTAAAAGGACATCCCTCTTGTCCTTGTACTTAACCACCAACATGTTCTCATTGAGGAGAGCACAGCTTTCTCCTTTTTCTAAGCGGTTGGCCTACTAGGGATCTAGGGAGGCCTCTCTGATTTTTGCATACTGTGCCGCACGCCACAGTACCTCTGGAAGCTAGAGACTGGAATAGTGGTAGACTGGTGTAGTAATTATCCACGTAGAGATGGTAACTTATCCAGCTGTGGGTGCCATAAGTCCCACACTATCTTCCCACTAACTCCTAGGACGGGGGGGCATTCTGAGAATTCAATCCGGGTGCCCCTCCCTTCGTAAACCCTGAACTTGTGAGTGTACCCAGAGCTACTCTCACAGATTTTATACGTTTTTATGCCATACCTTGCCCGCTTGCTGGGCAGGTACTGGTGGAATCTTATCCTCCCTTTGAAAAGTAATAGGGATTCGTCTACGCAGACATTATTTTTTTTTGTTTGGGGGTGTACACTTCTGAAAACTTTGCGTTGAAGTGGTGAAGGATGGGCTTAAGTTTGTACAGACGGTCAAATGCGGGGTCATTTTGTGGTGGGCACTGTGCATTATCGTTGTAATGCAAAAATTTCAGGATTGCCTGGAATCTATTACGGGCCATGGTATTACTGTAAATTGGAGTGTGGTACAAGACATCCACACTCCAATACTGAGTAATCTTTGGTTTTTAACAATGCCCATATGCAGCAATCGCCCCCAAAAGGTCATCATCTCTACTTCATTTACTGGGATCCAACCTAGGGGTCTAGCATAGGGCAATGTGGGGTTCTAGGAAATAAATTGATGGGCGTATAAATTTTGTTTGGGTTACCATGAAATTTATTAAATCTTCAGAGAAAAAGATTTTAAAAAATTCAATTTCAGTAAAGCCCGCCAATCTATCTGAATTCCTGAACTGCCCACAAACACAGGAATTTGGGGCTGATAATCGTCATGGAGTGGGGTCTATATGGGGTCACTCTGGGGGCTGTCTCCGCTGCTAACCTGGTGCGCCTTCTAGAAGGTCCCTCATCCACGGTTGATGATTATGATGATGAGGGGGTAGAGGAGTAGAGGAAAGTAGCATCCTCTTCTCACTCACTGGCCGACTCCGTATCAGAGGCAAGCATTGCATATGTCTCTTCAGCTGAGTAAAGTCGTTTGGACGGACGGGACATTTTTATTTTATTGGGGTAAAATGTGTAAACCTTTATTTAGTGTGGGGTGTGTATGAGGTGCTTTCACATGTGAAGGGGCTTGTAATAAATTGGAAAATAGATTTAGGAGAAAAAAAGGAGAACAAAAATTAGCAAAAAAATTAAAATTATTTTCTGCACAAAAAAAAAAGAGCGGTGAAAACTGAGCAGACGCCATCAGTAATGGACACTACTAATCGGTGCTCAGTGGTTGCAAAATGCACGTACGCAGATGGTGCATTCGAGCTAAATCCTAAACTAACACTAACTGAAATTGATTTCTATATACACTGCTCAAAAAAATAAAGAGAACACAAAAATAACACATCCTAGATCTGAATTAATTAAATATTCTTCTGAAATACTTTGTTCTTTACATAGTTGAATGTGCTGACAACAAAATCACACAAAAATTAAAAAATGGAAATCAAATTTTTTAACCCATGGAGGTCTGGATTTGGAGTCACACTCAAAATTAAAGTGGGAAAACACACTACAGGCTGATCCAACTTTGATGTAATGTCCTTAAAACAAGTCAAAATGAGGCTCAGTAGTGTGTGTGGCCTCCACGTGCTTGTATGACCTCCCTACAATGCCTGTGCATGCTCCTGATGAGGTGGCGGACGGTCTCCTGAGGGATCTCCTCCCAGACCTGGACTAAAGCATCTGCCAACTCCTGGACAGTCTGTGGTGCAACGTGACGTTGGTGGATAGAGCGAGACATGATGTCCCAGATGTGCTCAATTGGATTCAGGTCTGGGGAACGGGCGGGCCAGTCAATAGCATCAGGAACTGTTGATACACTCCGGCCACATGAGGTCTAGCATTGTCTTGCATTAGGAGGAACCCAGGGCCAACCGCACCAGCATATGGTCTCACAAGGGGTCTGAGGATCTCATCTCGGTACCTAATGGCAGTCAGGCTACCTCTGGCGAGCACATGGAGGGCTGTGCGACCCTCCAAAGAAATGCTACCCCACACCATTACTGACCCAATGCCAAACCGGTCATGCTGGAGGATGTTGCAGGCAGCAGAACATTCTCCACGGCGTCTCCAGACTCTGTCACGTCTGTCACATGTGCTCAGTGTGAACCTGCTTTCATCTGTGTAGAGCACAGGGCGCCAGTGGCGAATTTGCCAATCTTAGTGTTCTCTGGCAAATGCCAAACGTCCTGCACGGTGTTGGGCTGTAAGCACAACCCCCACCTGTGGACGTCGGGCCCTCATATCACCCTCATGGAGTCTGTTTCTGACCGTTTGAGCAGACACATGCATATTTGTGGCCTGCTGGAGGTCATTTTGCAGGGCTTTTGCAGTGCTCCTCCTGTTCCTCCTTGCACAAAGGCAGAGGTAGCGGTCCTGCTGCCGGGTTGTTGCCCTCC
The DNA here is from genome assembly GCF_905171765.1 of Bufo bufo. NCBI lineage: Eukaryota > Metazoa > Chordata > Amphibia > Anura > Bufonidae > Bufo > Bufo bufo. The sequence continues at coordinate 392,872,603 of NC_053394.1, read as the reverse complement.
TACGGCCTCCTCCACGTTTCCTGATGTACTGGCCTGTCTCCTGGTAGTGCCTCCATGCTCTGGACACTACGCTGACAGACACAGCAAACCTTCCTGCCACAGCTCGCATTGATGTGCCATCCTGGATAAGCTGCACTACCTGAGCCACTTGTGTGGGTTGTAGACTCCGTCTCATGCTACCACTAGAGTGAAAGCACTGCCAGCATTCAAAAGGGACCAAAACATCAGCCAGGAAGCATAGGAACTGAGTAATGGTCTGTGGTCACCACCTGCAGAACCACTCCTTTATTGGGGGGGTCTTGCTAGTTGCCTATAATTTCCACCTGTTGTCTATCCCATTTGTACAACAGCATGTGAAATTGATTGTCACTCAGTGTTGCTTCCTAAGTGGACAATTTGATTTCACAGAAGTGTGATTGACTTGGAGTTACATTGTGTTGTTTAAGTGTTCCCTTTATTTTTTTGAGCAGTGTATATCACCACAAACCTGCCGATAAGATGACTAAAAATGTAATTAACGAAATGTTGGAAGACAGCAGGAGCATTAGTCAGACCGAAAGGCATGACTAGATTTTCATAATGCCCCTCAGGGGTGTTAAAAGCTGTCTTCCACTCATCCCCTTCCTTGATACGAATCAGATTGTAGGCCCCCCTAAGATCAAGTTTGGAGAACCACCTAGCACCCGCAATCTGATTAAACAGGTCAGGAATGAGAGGAAGAGGGTATGGGTCTCGAATGGTTATCCTGTTTAATTCGCGAAAATCTAGGCAAGGACGCAGGCCCCCATCTTTCTTTTTAACGAAGAAAAACCCTGCAGCCCCGGGTGAAGAAGAGGGTCTGATGTGTCCCTTAGCCAAGCTCTCGGAGATATAATCTTTCATGGCTTGTCTCTCGGGACCCGAAAGATTATATAACCTGGTCTTGGGTAATTTTGCACTGGGAATCAGGTTAACCGGGCAATCATAAGGACGGTGAGGTGGTAACTTCTGACAACCCTTTTCAGAAAAAACGTCCTCAAAGTCTGAAACAAATGTAGGTAGGGTAGCTATGGAGGCGACTAAGCAATTGCTATTTAAGCAATTTTCTCTGCAATGCTCACTCCACTCCAATATCTCCCTGGCCTGCCAATCCACCACTGGATTGTGCGCTACCAACCAGGGAAGACCCAACACCACCGGAGTGGGAAGCCCCTCCAGAACATAACATGAAAGCAACTCGTTATGGTGGTCCCCTACCCGAAGGTGTAAGTTATGGACAATGTGAGTGAGGTTTCTCTGAGACAGAGGAGCAGAATCAATAGCGAATATGGGAATAGGTCTCTGTAGCGTACAGAGAGACAAACCCATAGTGTGGGCAAAATGGGCATCTATCAAATTTACTCCTGCTCCACTGTCTAGAAAAAAAGAAATAGTCTCCGCCTTAACGCCAAAAACAACAACCGCTGGCAACACAAATTGCAATGTTCGTATGGAGGAAACATATACCCCCCGGCTGACATCCTCCACACAGCCTGGGGTTAGTAGTTTTCCGACGGTCTTTTGTTTTTGAGGAAGGAAGGACGGACAGACATTAATAAAATGACCCCTCTCCCCACAGAAAAAACAAACCCCACTCCTACGGCGAGCCTCAGGAGGATGGACCTGACGAGTAGTTCCTCCTAGCTGCATAGGCTCGTCTAAGTCCGTACAGACTAACTGCTGCTTGGGAGGGGTTACCAATTGCTCCGGATTTTTCAATCTGTCCCTAAGACGTCTATCTATTCGGATAGAAAGGGACATAACCGCATCAAGGGAAAAGGGAGTCTCATATAGCGCAAGCGCATCCTTAATCCTTTCGGATAACCCAGAGCAGAACTGACTCCTGAGAGCCGGGTCGTTCCACTGGGTATCCGTAGCCCACCTACGGAACTCTGAGCAATACTCCTCTACTGGCCGCTCTCCCTGTAGGAGTCTCCGTAATTTTGATTCAGCCAGTGCGACTCGGTCAGGGTCGTCATATATGAGACCCAAGGCCCCAAAAAATTCATCCACTGACCGGAGAGCCTGGGAATCAGTGGGTAAAGAGAACGCCCAGGATTGTGAGTCCCCCTGCAGCAGGGAAATAACAACCCCCACCCGCTGTTCTTCATTACCAGAGGAGTAAGGGCGCAGCTTAAAATATAATTTACAGGCCTCACGGAATGTCACAAATTTGTCCCTTCCCCCAGAAAATCTGTCAGGAAGAGCAACCTTGGGTTCCGCAACAACCTGGTTACCAGTAGCAACCGCTGGGCTTGCGGTCTGTTGCAACTGCTGCTGTTGCTGGAGGACCGACGCCTTCAATCCTGCCACCTCCAAAGACAGGCCTTGAAGCCTTTGAAAAAGCAGCAATTGGATCCATACTGGATTCTAAGTAGGTAGAAAGAATTTTTTTTTAATTTTTTTACCTACACAAAATAAGGGCCAGATATAATGTAATGACCGGCGTCACGCAAAGGGAGGGAAATGGGAAGGCCCTGTCCAAGGGAGAGGGAAAGGTGGTGACCCCTGACTCACCTTGCGGCTGGCACCTGACTGCCCTGACGTCCCTAGACGGGTTCCTCACCCGTACGCTGATCACGTGCCTAAACCCTGGCTTTCCCTAAGATGAGCCCTATGTAGTGAACTAGTCCGCACTAGTCCGCACCACTAGGGATCACTAGTCCGCACCACTGACACTAAGAGGAAAACACCAAGGAGAGGACAGACAATACAGACAAACATATAATCCCAGGTGGGCGACAACAGCAGACCACAAAGGCCCAACAGGGATCCGGAGGGTAACGTTTTGGAACAACAACCAGGGAACACAGCTACTCAGCTCCAGTGGGTCAGTATAGAAGTCCAGGCAGGAAGCTCTATATCTGGCAACCAGAGAAGTGGGAGAGGGGAATATAACGAGGTTGGGAGTGCTGGACAAGAAACAGCTGAGGAGAAGGAGCTACGGATCCCTGAGTGAGCCAAAAAGGGTTGCAAGGCAAACCCAGAAAGCTACCATAAAGAAAACAGCACTTTCTTTCTACATAGAGCGCGCAGCCACCCGCTGCGACTTCCTGACCCCAGGTATAACTGAGTCAGGCGTGGCTCTTGACACCCTCGTGACATCATCTTACCATAAGCATTTTTGTTTCAGCCTAACCCTTTTTTTCCCCCATATGAGATCATTTATCAATCCTTCCAATACATTAAAAAAGTGATCCCCTATCCACACGGGGCAGGGGGATATGACATAAAGAATCTGCGGTAATAGGATCATCTTAATAATGGCAATTCTATCTGCCTGACGAATTAATAATTTTTGCCAGGTGCTTATTTTGTTTTAACCCTTTTAAGCAGAGGGGAAATATTAAGTTCTATGTACTCTTGGATCCTCACACTAATTTTTATTCTGAGATATTCAAATGGTTCTGTGGGTTTTAGTATTTTGACATTAATATCCGTTCGCTTAATTTCATAACCAATTGGGAGCAGCACCGATTTCATCCAGTTCACCCTGAAACCGGAGATTTGGCCAAACTGGTTTACTATCCCCATCAGGTATGGCACCGTTGCCGCCCCCCCCTTCCAAAAAGAACAGGATATCATCCGCATATAAACATATTTTATCTGCTGCACCACTTCCCCCAAACCCCCTGATATTATCATCTGCTCGCACCTTACATGCCAACGGTTCAACGAATATAGCAAACAATAATGGGGAAAGTGGGCACCCCTGCCTGGTTCCCCTTTGCAATATTACTGCCTCAAATATCTCCCCATTAATTTTTATTTTCACTTTCGAATGATGGTAAAGTAGTTGTACCCATCTAATAAATTTTTCCCCCAAGTTCAGTTCATGCATTATTTTCTAGAAGTATGCCCACTCCACCCTGTCAAACGCTTTTTCCACGTCCAATGACAGGATGGAGTGAGCACCCTCCCTGCTCATCTGGATGTTCAGCAGGGCCCGTCGAATATTCGTTTGAAACTGACTTTTTGGTACAAACCCTGATTGGTCTGGGTGTATTATTTTTCCTATAACTCTTTTTAGACGGTTTGCTAATAGTTTAGCGCATATTTTAAAATCGGTGTTGAGAAGAGAGATGGGGCGATACGAGTCAACTTTACTCTCATCTTTCCTCTTTTTCCCTATCAAAGTTATAACGGCCTCCAAAAGGGAAACAGGGGGTTCACCCTTATCCATAGATTCATAGATAGATATATCTCAAAGGGAAGACCATCCAACCCAGGACTAGAATTGCCCTTTATAGATTTCAGAGTATCCCGTAGTTCCTCCAGTTTTATAGGTCCATTCAGCAATTCCCTGTCCTCCTCGGAGAGACTAGGGAGCGATACACCCTCCAGAAAGAGTCTTATGTCCCCACACCCCCCCACTCCCTCCGAGGAGTAGAGGTCCTTATAGTATTTGACAAATTCCTGCTCAATTTCTCCCTGGTTGGATCTCTCCTCTCAACACACTTAATTCTGCCGTCCCCCCTTTGGTTCTGTATAAGAGTGGACAGTAGTCTCCCTGGCTTCCCAGATTCCCTGAAATATCGGGCCCCCTCAAAAAAACACTTTTTGTTGTGCATTATTCTCCAGATAATTATTTAATAGGGTTTTGGCCTCTTCTAACTGACCCACCGTTTCAGGGGAGTTATTTACCAGGAGGTCCTCCTCTATTTTCTTTATTTTATCCCCCAGCTCTCTCTCCTTTTTGGCAAATTCGTTTTTTAGGCCCTTAATTCTGCCAACGAGAATACCCCGTAGGTATGCTTTAAATGCATCCCATACGTACCCTATTTGTGTTGATCCTAAATTAATTTGCCAGTACTCCTCTATATCTGCGCTAATACGTTCGTCTTTATTTATCAGGTTTAACCAGTGCGGATTCAGCCGAAACTCTCTACTCTTCAATCTAACCGTTGTTTTAAATGTCAAGCTAATCGGGGAGTGGTCAGAAATGCTATTAACCTCGTACCTCATTTTTAATATCTGGTCTACCAGTTTTGGGCTGGCTAGTGCCATATCTATTCTTGACATTATTTTACTTCCACGGCTAAAGCATGAGTATACTCGCTTATCATCATAAAGATACCTCCACACACATATATTAGTAGCAGTTCCTGAGATGTTCTTTTCAGAAGTGTTGGTTGACTTGTGTCATATTTATCATTTGATATTGCTGAATATCTATCTAGCTTACTGTTCATGACGCTGTTAAAGTCTCCCATTACCAATATGGGACATTTACCTCGGGAGTCTACAAACTCCACTAAACGGTGAAAAACATATAGAGAGAATGGTGGGGGTATATACACAAAAGCTAAAACACACACACCATACCGTTCCACTGGCAGTGGAGGAATACATATCTACCCCTGTCATCAATCTTCTGATCTAGTGGGTGGTAATCTACTTTATGATGGATATATACGCTAACTCCACATGAGTAGGTAGAAAAACATGAATGATACTGGTACTTAGCCCATTTCCGCATAAGTAAGTTTGTCTTATCCTTTGTGTTATGTGTCTCCGTTAATCCCACAATGGCCGGGAGATGTCTAGTGATAGTGTCAAAAACCATAACCCTCTTGACCTTATCTCCCAGTCCACGTACATTCCATGTAATAATCCTACTCATGTGTGCCTCCCACCTGCAATTTCATGCTTTTCATCACTACTAAACCCACCAAGACAACCATCCCAACCATTACCCCTCCTCCATCCCTCCCTTTTCCCTCCCCCTTATCCCCCTGCTGGTTGGCGAAATGGAACATCTCCCCCACCTCCCCCCCTCGTGCCCCACGGCGTACATCATGATCCTATTCCCTTGGCATCCATCCACTCAGCTGCATCCTCTGGGGAGCCAAAGAAACTGACTTGATCGTGATATATTACCCGTAGCTTACCCGTATCTGGGAAGCAGCCAACCTCCTCTTTACCTCTCTAAACTCACGTATTTTTGCCTGCGTCGCTCTGGAATAATCTGGGTATATTTCTATACTGCTTCCGTTATACTCTATTGTCTGCATTTTCCTTTTTGCCCTCATTATTACATCTCTATCTCTGGAACTTAAGATTTTGGCTAATATTGCCCTGGGCGTACTCCCTTTTGGAGGAGGTCTACCCGGAATCCTGTGTGCTCTGTCGACTAAGAACCATTTATACAAAGCCTTTTTGTCAAAACTGTCCTCCAGCCACTGCTGGATGAACCCCGTTGTGTCCTCTCCTTCCACTCCCTCTGGGAATCCCACTAATCTAATATTGGATCTCTGGGACCTATCCTCCATTGTAATGATTCTCTCTAGCAGGATTTTCTTTTCCCCATCTATCACTTCTATTTTTTTCTTTATTCCCTCAATGTCTCTCTTCATTCCTCCCGAGGATATCTGCAGCTCTTTAACCTTTTCCCTCACTTTATTCATCTCCTCCTTGATCAGGGAGAGATCCGCCTAAGCAGATACGATTTTCATAGTCAAATCCTCTAGGCTATGATTAGACTGTTGTACTGCCCCTAAAATTTCGACCAGTTTCTTATCCACTGAGTTTATTCTTTCCTCCATCCCTTCTCCACTACCTATCCTTCTATCCACCCCAGCGCATTAATCTGAACCAAGTAAATCACCTCCTTCTTTCTGACTCTCCTTATTCCCCCTTAATGCACTCCTGCTTTTTGGATTTGGAGGGGATTTAAGGTATTTTTCTAAACCAGTTACTGTACTATTTCCCTTTCCTCAACCCGGCGAGGAAGTTCCCACAGATTTTCTGTTATATGTTTTAGGTGGCATCTTTACAGTACTAATAATAAAAGAGTGCACAAGTGGAAACTACACCTCAACAACAAAACGGCATAGGCAGAGAGATAAGTACAGAGAATATTAAATCAGCGGAACTTAATGTCAGTCCAGATCAGTCCTCTCCGTTTACCAGTCCAGCAAGAAGAAAAGAAAAAAAAGAAAAAAAAAACAAAGCGGAGAGAAAAAAAAAAATCAGTTCCGTTCTTTTGTACATAGGGCAGATGAAACTGGGTAAGTCTGTACTCCAAGGGTAATAAGCAACTCAGGGGGCATTGACCGGAGGCATTTATATTATAATATCGTAAAGTCCAGAGCTCCAAAGTCCAGAGCTCCAAAGTAATACCTCAGTCTTTTAGCATTTTTATTTATTTTTCCCCAGCAGGAGAGAGGAAGGAAGTAGCCCCCTGGATAATAAAGACCCTTAACTGAGGACCTCTTCGGTTATTTTGGGTGGGCGCATACCCCTTGGGTCATATTGAGGATCAGGGCTATTTCTGTGATGCAGTTTGTCGCATTAGACCCTTCTCTCCTCCTCATCAAACCCCTAACATCTTTAACGGTCTCCAGGTATGCACCCTCCTGCAGGACCCCCTTTTTCAGCTGTGACCTCCGGACCCGGGACAGATTTTGCGGTGTTCGGCACCTCCAGCTCGACAATACTCAGCAGTACTCAACAGTACTAGTCCAATTTACTTATTCCAGATCATTCCAGCAGAAAAACAGTAAGTCACAATCATCATCATACCGTATCCTTTTTCCATCAAGTAAGGGAACCCTCCGGTATACGCAACTTCGCGCCTCTAGTCAGCTGGGCAGCGCTGCTCGTCTCATAGCCGGGTCAGCCAGAAGATCGCGATGCAAACTAATGGAATCTCCGAGTACGCAGAGTTTATTCCGCCACCAGCAAACTCTCGCCTCCGCTCCCGCTCCTATTCGGGCGGGTCAGGACCCCTCAGACATCTCGCCCTGCTCAGCGGTTCAGCGGTACGGTTCCTTAGCGTCCCAGAAGCCTTCCGTGGAGAGCCGCTCTTACCCGGACGCTTGCAGCCTGCAGCCCGCTGTACACGAGGGGAGAGGGAGGGAGGGAGCACGGCACGCCCACGTCCTCACGTCATGCCGCTACGCAACTACTTGCGGCTTGAGAAGGATTGGTACAGGAGGCAGCTGGTCCAGGCAGACCAGGAGGTACCTGAGCAAGGTATCAGAGGTACAGACGTAGTGAGCAGGCCAAGTCGTAACCAGGACCAATAGTGCAGGGCCGAAGGATGAGGCAGAGGCGAAGTCAAACAAGCAATAGGTCCGGGCAGGTGGCACAGGTATAGGTCAGGCAATCTGGGTCGGCAACAGGAGCGTCAGGACAAGCAAGTAGCGGAGTCCAGAAACACAAGCACGAGTCAGGTACACAGGAACACAAACAGGGATAACAGCAACCTTAGCAGGACACAAGGACTTTGATGCTGAGGCATCTGGGAAATGGGCTGAGCCACTGATATATGGGCAGGAGGGCTAGGATTGATCAGCGAGGTCACATGATCTAACATAAAGCACAGGAAGTGATGCACGCCGGCCCTTAAGGAAGTGCTGCAGGGAACAAGTAGCAAGCATACTGTGGCCAGGGCTGAAAGGAAACTGTGGAGTGGATCCCAGAACAACAGTACCTACTTGGACAGAGCCCAGGACTGCAGCAGTGAATAGGGAATCATTGGCAGCAGATCACCGCTGAACACGGCGCCTGGGACCGTGGTGGTAAGCAGGGGAACAGCGGCACACAGAGTAAAAATCTTCTTGCTTTATTGCTTTCTCCGGGTTACATAGACATGAACATCTAGGCAACGGCGGTTTCGTTCATACATGCACTTCGTCTCTTATTTACTGACACACAGTAACTGTTTCGCTACCAGAAAGGACAAACTATGCTTGTTGCTGCAATGCACAGTGATGTACACCATGATACATTCCCTAAAGTTTAACTGCAGGCCAGGATGTACCTGATTTATTTAACGGGCTTCATGACTAATTTATTTGTAACAAAGCAAATTTTGGGCAAAAATTTGGCAAAGCGACTAAATCGAATTTTTTAAAACTTTGCTCATCACTAGTAGTGATGATAATCAGTTCTCGCTTCTTCTGTTTTCTCTTCTGTCCTTACACTATAAGCAGAGATAATCAGGGTGTTCTAGTGGTGACAGATTATCAGTTCTCCCCTCTCCTGTGTTCTCCCCTGTCCCTTATACTAGGTACAGTATCTTCATGCCTGCAGTCATCCCAAAACTGGTAGACAGAACAGGAAGACAGCATTAAAGGGTTTGTTCAGGAATGAGTAACTTTTCACATGTGCCCGCAGCCTCTACTATGGACAGATTCATACGTACCAGCTACCCTTAGCTCTGATTATGCGTCCTGGCTCCTGTGTGTCCATCTTCCAGTAAATGTTGTTTGCTTCCTCGCCGGCAAAGCTTGACTGCAGCCAATAATTGGCTTCAGTGGTGATGTGTCTCTTGTAGACATGTTACCCCTGAATCCAGTCATTGGCTGCAGCAGAGCAGATGATTATGCCCATTCCAAGGAGGTAAATAAGCCGCGGACTGAAAGAACTTTGGCTTACCGGCTTCACAGCCCTGGGGCGTCCAGCAAGGGCAACAGGTGCACACACAGTGTAATGTTATATACACACAATGTAATGTTAGGGATGGAATATAAGGACTACTCTCCCTGCATTGTAAACTGGTTGGAATAATGAAGCAATCAGATTGGATTTATACAGGAGACCTGCAGATATTTGGGTCAGATAACTCCTGCTGTCCGGTCATTTTTGGTTGTCATTTTAGTTACTGATTTTAGCTGTCCATATAAAACTTTTCATACGACTTCTCCATCCGTCTGATGATTTCTAAAATATTTGTTTCCCAGATTGTCAATCCAGGTGAAGATCTGAACATTATATATGTTACAGAGACATATGTGAGGGGTGATGAGCAGAGTACAGAGGACATTCCTGCAGATAACCGCCCAGGTGAGTAGTGACCACTAAGTAAAGCAGAGAGGTTTCTTATGTTTCTGCTTATTCAAATAAAATAAAAAATTTATATATTGTGCAATGTGAGAATAAGGTTTATTAGAATTATTATTATTATTATTGATGAGTATATATGAAAGTATAAAGTAACAAAAATAAATATCACATACGGAGAGACTTGTACACAATAATAATTACTTACACTACAAAACTGCAATATAAAGTTAATCCCAAGACCATTTAGTAGTAACTAAACAACAAATTACTATCACTCTAAAGTACAGTGTTACCAGTACAGTACATACAGAGGTCTTTTCATGTCTCTCCAGTCCCTGTATTTCCTCTGGCCCCTCCAGGTTTCTTCTACTCTAGCGCTTCTCTTTTCTACTGTGTTCTCTTTTCCTTGTCTCTTCTGCCTGTCACACTTCGGTGTGGGAGGGAAACACCACACTGAGCATAGGAGGGAAGAGGGGAACAGGAAATCGGGCCTGAGAACTAGGGAAGGAAAATGGACACCTGCTAGTGAAAACCCTAACCAAAATCCTGACTGTCAGTATGAACAGACCCCAAAAGTAGGTGAGTTCATACACAGGAATACCTAGAATCCTATCAAGTCGTATAGGACCCTGGTATTAATGGCAGGGACGAGACTACCTGTTCCTCCAAAAGGAACGACAAACAGGAATCTCAGGCTGAATACAACAATAAGTAAATGCAACACACAGAACCCAAGCAAAATACAAATGGGAAAGGAAAGACTTTAACTTCAAAGGAGCAATGGAAACACCAGGAACTTAGACTGATCCAACCACAATCTATCCAAAAGGTCCAAACAGAAGCTATAAACCACATAGCATTGTGGGAGAAGCAACTATAAATAGAGAAGGTTATATGACCCAAATAGCCACACCTGGGCAAGCAGCAGAAACAACACAGACGTTATTTGATCCAAACGGAAAACCTGTCAGATCAAACCACGTGTTGCCAGTCTTACCGACCTCCTGCCACCTGTCTCGGGAACGTCCGTGACACTGCCTCTTCTCCTCTTCTTCTTCCTTCCTTGGGTCTCAAAAAACAGCCAGTTCTACCGATGTCTAGAATTTGGCTTAGACACATCTTTTTGGTTGTTCCTTATGGTTTCTAGTAATTTCCAGTTAACTTTTGAAGACTGATAGAAGCAGCTGGAATGTTGGGATTTTCCAGCATTTTCCTGCCCCACAAGCCTACTGGACACTGTCATTCTTTAGACAGTTAACAACTATTTGCTACCTTTGATATCCTAATGGTCCTTTGTCCAGATAGACAGTACTTGCTCACTCTGGCTTTGAAAGGACATGTATAGGCACTTATTAACATGAAGTTGTTGAAAACCTTACATACATACTGAATACCAATGCAATGTATGGCTTACATTATTTTCCTAAAAATTTGTATTTCTTTGTTTTTAATGATTGTCTGAGAAATGTTCTGCCATGCTAAATGCATTTGGGCGAGCAAATCGTCAAGATCTGCTGTTTATATATTAAGGTGCATTTACACCAACAGATTATCTGACAGATTTTATGACCAATCATTGGTCAGATGGCCGTTTACACACACAGATCTTTTGTTATACACACCAACTATTGGTCTGTTTGGACAGAAATTGGTCAAATAATCTGTTGGTGTAAATGCACCCTAACTTTGCAATTGCTGATTATCTGGTACCCTACACCAGGTGCTTATCCACGTCCTCCTCAATGGACATCCTCCTATCCCCAACAAAAACAGAGCACTTTGTTGCTTCCACTTCTGTTCCCTCCTTTTATTTGTGCAAACTGAAGCATTGCCATGTTGTCTTAAAGCTGATGAGAGGGGAGCTGCATAGATTAGTTGGTAATGTGCATCAAGCTGCAAGGTTCCTGCTGGGTTTCTTTCCTCCATCTACAACTGGGCAATTTGGTCATTTGATAATGGCGGGAACATTGTGGCTGAACTTCATTTGGGGGAAATAACATAGGCTCCCTGCATGGCGCACATCATAAATTTTTAGTGAAATTTAGCAGCAATTTTATTAAAAAGTATCATGGCTTGCAGAAGGTGTTGATCATGTCCAGGGGACTGTCCAGCCATTGTTATCGGGCTAAAAAGGCCCTTCTGAACTTGAAATTGCAAAATGGTCTGCCTTTGTACCGTTTAAATTCCACCTTGTATATGCTGAAAAGTTGCTGTGAGCAGTGTAAGGAGATTTTAATGATTTACATCATGGATGAGACCACCACAGCAGAGCATATGTTATTTTGAGCTAAGGCAGTGGCAGCTCATCAGGGACATGTGTTGCATACTCAACCCCTTTAAAGTTGCCACCAGACTAGGGACAAGAATTAACATGGCCTAACCCTGATATTTATTCAGTATTTGAACAAATGCTCACACTTATGAAACATGGACTAGAGGAAGAACCAGAGCCTCCACAGCTTGATGGGGATCCTATAGCTGGTAGGAACCTGCACAGACAAAGTCCCATAAAGGAGGAAGTGGAGGAGGAAAAGATTGTGGTGCAGGGGGATATGGAGTTTTTACAGGCACAGCTAGGGAAGGAGGTTGGCGCTCTTTATGCTAGGTATGCTGATGATGATGACGACAATGACATTGGCCATGACTGACCATTCCAGTGGGTCTTAAAGAACATGGTGAACATGACAAACTGCATACTTGTTTGCCAAAGTGCTGACAATTACAGTGGGATGCGAAAGTTTGGGCAACCTTGTTAATCGTCATGATTTTCCTGTATAAATCGTTGGTTGTTACGATAGAAAATGTCAGTTAAATATATCATATAGGAGACACACACAGTGATATTTGAGAAATGAAATGAAGTTTATTGGATTTACAGAAAGTGTGCTAGAATTGTTTAAACAAAATTAGGCAGGTGCATAAATTTGGGCACTGTTGTCATTTTATTGATTCCAAAACCTTTAGAACTAATTATTGGAACTCAAATTGGCTTGGTAAGCTCAGTGACCCCTGACCTATACAGGGAGTGCAGAATTATTAGGCAAGTTGTATTTTTGAGGATTAATTTTATTATTGAACAACAACCATGTTCTCAATGAACCCAAAAAACTCATTAATATCAAAGGTGAATATTTTTGGAAGTAGTTTTTAGTTTGTTTTTAGTTTTAGCTATTTTAGGGGGATATCTGTGTGTGCAGGTGACTATTACTGTGCATAATTATTAGGCAACTTAACAAAAAACAAATATATACCCATTTCAATTATTTATTTTTACCAGTGAAACCAATATAACATCTCAACATTCACAAATATACATTTCTGACATTCAAAAACAAAACAAAAACAAATCAGTGACCAATATAGCCACCTTTCTTTGCAAGGACACTCAAAAGCCTGCCATCCATGGATTCTGTCAGTGTTTTGATCTGTTCACCATCAACATTGCGTGCAGCAGCAACCACAGCCTCCCAGACACTGTTCAGAGAGGTGTACTGTTTTCCCTCCTTGTAAATCTCACATTTGATGATGGACCACAGGTTCTCAATGGGGTTCAGATCAGGTGAACAAGGAGGCTATGTCATTCGATTTTATTCTTTTATACCCTTTCTTGCCAGCCACGCTGTGGAGTACTTGGACGCGTGTGATGGAGCATTGTCCTGCATGAAAATCATGTTTTTCTTGAAGGATGCAGACTTCTTCCTGTACCACTGCTTGAAGAAGGTGTCTTCCAGAAACTGGCAGTAGGACTGGGAGTTGAGCTTGACTCCATCCTCAACCCGAAAAGGCCCCACAAGCTCATCTTTGATGATACCAGCCCAAACCAGTACTCCACCTCCACCTTGCTGGCGTCTGAGTCGGACTGGAGCTCTCTGCCCTTTACCAATCCAGCCACGGGCCCATCCATCTGGCCCATCAAGACTCACTCTCATTTCATCAGTCCATAAAACCTTAGAAAAATCAGTCTTGAGATATTTCTTGGCCCAGTCTTGACGTTTCAGCTTGTGTGTCTTGTTCAGTGGTGGTCGTCTTTCAGCCTTTCTTACCTTGGCCATGTCTCTGAGTATTGCACATTTTGTGCTTTTGGGCACTCCAGTGATGTTGCAGCTCTGAAATATGGCCAAACTGGTGGCAAGTGGCATCTTGGCAGCTGCACGCTTGACTTTTCTCAGTTCATGGGCAGTTATTTTGCGCCTTGGTTTTTCAACACGCTTCTTGCGACCCTGTTGACTATTTTGAATGAAACACTTGATTGTTCGATGATCACGCTTCAGAAGCTTTGCAATTTTAAGAGTGCTGCATCCCTCTGCAAGATATCTCACTATTTTTGACTTTTCTGAGCCTGTCAAGTCCTTCTTTTGACCCATTTTGCCAAAGGAAAGGAAGTTGCCTAATAATTATGCACACCTAATATAGGGTGTTGATGTCATTAGACCACACCCCTTCTCATTACAGAGATGCACATCACCTAATATGCTTAATTGGTAGTTGGCTTTCGAGCCTATACAGCTTGGAGTAAAACAACATGCATAAAGAGGATGATGTGGTCAAAATACTCATTTGCCTAATAATTCTGCACGCAGTGTATACACAGGTGAATCCAATTATGAGAAAGAGTATTTAAGGGTCAGTTGTAAGTTTCCCTCCTCTTTTAATTTTCTCTGAAGAGTAGCAACATGGGGGTCTCAAAACAACTCTCAAATGACCTGAAGACAAAGATTGTTCACCATCATGGTTTAGGGGAAGGATACAGAAAGCTGTCTCAGAGATTTCAGCTGTCTGTTTCCACAGTTAGGAACATATTGAGGAAATGGAAGACCACAGGCTCAGTTCAAGTTAAGGCTTGAAGTGGCAGACCAAGAAAAATCTCGGATAGACAGAAGCGACGAATGGTGAGAACAGTCAGAGTCAACCCACAGACCAGCACCAAAGACCTACAACATCATCTTGCTGCAGATGGAGTCACTGTGCATCATTCAACCATTCGGCGCACTTTACACAAGGAGATGCAGTATGCGAGAGTGATGCAGAGGAAGCCTTTTCTCCGCCCACAGCACAAAAAGTGCCGCTTGAGGTGGGCTAAAGCACATTTGGACAAGCCAGCTTCATTTTGGAATAAGGTGCTGTGGACTGATGAAACTAAAATGGAGTTATTTGGCCATAACAAGGGGCGTTGTGCATGGAGGAAAAAGAACACAGTATTCCAGGAAAAACACCTGCTACCTACAGTAAAATATGGTGGTGGTTCCATCATGCTGTGGGGCTGTGTGGCCAGTGCAGGGACTGGGAATCTTGTCAAAGTTGAGGGACGCATGGATTCCACTCAGTATCAGCAGATTCTGGAGACCAATGTCCAGGAATCAGTGACAAAGCTGAAGCTGCGCCGGGGCTGGATCTTTCAACAAGACAACGACCCTAAACACTGCTCAAAATCCACTAAGGCATTTATGCAGAGGAACAAGTACAACGTTCTGGAATGGCCATCTCAGTCCCCAGACCTGAATATAATTGAAAATCTGTGGTGTGACTTAAAGAGAGCTGTCCATGCTCGGAAGCCATCAAACCTGAATGAACTAAAGATGTTTTGTAAAGAGGAATGGTCCAAAATACCTTCAACCAGAATCCAGACTCTCATTGGAACCTACAGGAAGCGTTTAGAGGCTGTAATTTCTGCAAAAGGAGGATCTACTAAATATTGATTTCATTTCTTTTTTGTGGGGCCCAAATTTATGCACCTGCCTAATTTTGTTTAAACAATTATAGCACACTTTCTGTAAATCCAATAAACTTCATTTCACTTCTCAAATATCACTGCGTGTGTCTCCTATATGATATATTTAACTGACATTTTTTATCGTAACAACCAACGATTTATACAGGAAAATCATGACGATTAGCATGGTTGCCCAAACTTTCGCATCCCACTGTATATTGTTTGCATTAAGCAAAGTAATGACTACTGCTGTCCATGCTTTTAAATCGTTGCAAAGCAAAATGGGGGAAAGTTTTACTGACATCTGTCACCTGCATGTCTGTCTAGGAGTTTCCTCTCCAACTTGGCTGTCAAAAACATCCCGCCCTCTCTGCTGGTGCTACCGCTACGATAAGTATCAGAAGCCACAGCAATAGCCAGTTTAGTTTGGTTAATGTGATGGAGGTTTTTTAAGTGCTGTGCCGACCTGACACATATCAGCAAAAGCATAATCATTGCCTGAACAACCGGGTTCAGTCGTACCTGGACTGTGCCCTTTCTTCTGCACATAGCCTGTCCCCTGACTCCATGGACTTCTGGGAGGGAGATTGTAACAGTGGTTTGAACTGGCCCAGTTTGATATGTGTACTGTCTTGACCAGCCTCCAGTGCAGGGTATTCAATGCGGCAGGTGGTGTCGTCACAAGGAAGAAAGTGTAGAAGATTTTCACACACCCCCAGCTAATGCCAATGACTAGATCTGCCAGAGAGCCATACACAGATTATGAGGCCAATTGGAGCACATTCGATTCTGGTTGAATTTATTTGTTCCCAAATGGACTCTTCCGACTGATTCTTTAAAATTATACCTGAAACCAGTTTCAAGAAATGGTTCACCTCTAGTAATAGACTTTTCATTATTATTGGATGGTGTATATATATAAATCGCAGGCACTTAATATAAGTCGATGAAAAAAAGGAAGAGTTTCTGGTGTGGGCCATGCAGTTTGTTTACTTGAGAGTGACAGGACTGAGATTTGGAGAGACCTCGGTGTGCATAGTGTCCTAGCTGCAGTGATGATGTTCAGGTCACAGGATTATTCTTTGGCGCTATATGTAGCTTGTGTAATCAGGAAGAGCTGCAGGCTAAGGCTACATTCACATAACAGTGAGAAACATTTTTAGATTGAATAGAAGTCAATGGGATTATTAACTTTTTTAACGGACAGTGAATTGTGGTTGTAAAAAATAGGACATGTCTCATTTTTGGCCATTTTCACTGCCAGATGGACCCCATTTGAATTAAAACAAAACCCTGCACATTATTAATGCTGCACTGACTCTGGGGGGCATTATTACTGATGAATGTCACTCTGGGGACATTGTTACTGTTGGGGGCCACTATTGGGGACATTATGTATACTGCAGGGGTTGGAAATTAAATAAAGAAAAGCCAATGATAAAAGCATCCATTTTTAATGGCCATTTTTACCAAACATTAAAAATGGATGCACAACATCCAGATGGCCAGGAAAGGGATGCAAAAAGGATTGAAAAATGGCCATGAAAAACTGAGCTTGCCCGCTTTTCATGGCCATTCGTGTGCATGTAGCCTTAAGAGGTAATTCAAAAAAAGTCTCACTAGACGCCAGATATTTCCTACCTGCCGGTCAATAAAGATATCCTGACCCAGGTGACGAACTTTTCATATTATCAATAGTAATTATATCTCAAGAAAAACAACATATTAAGGAGCTCCCTACTGGCCATTCTTTTCACCTTCCTCCCTCCCAGTCTAGCTTCTTTGTCTGTCATCCATTATAGCCCAGGCCTGATTCCCCGGCCTGTACTCTCCTTCACCAGCAGGTCTGAAGGAATCTCAATGCATCTGCTGGGTTGAGTGGGAGAGCACACAGGCCAGAGAAAATACCCCGGTCTGAGCGCTCTATTGTGTGAGGAACTAGGGGGGCTTTCAGCGCCTCTTGTCCAGCGCTAGTAAATGTTTTATTTATATGTATAGTAAATTACAGATTGGGTGGAGGTTCCAGGGAAGTTCCTCAAGGTGGGGGCCAACCTCATCTAGTTATGAACTTTGGTCTACTGTTAGATTGTGATCTGTTTGGCCACCACTGTTTTAGTCAATTGATTCTTGTACTTTGTGCCATGCCTTGTACTTTCTGTGGATTTTTGTATACTGAAATGTAATACAATTTCAATGGAATATTTTGGTATATTATTTATAAATAATAAAATGTCTTTTATTCTTGCCAGATGACTGTGCCAGGAACTTCCAATCTTCTGATTCATCACAGACTGTAACAGCGAATAAAAATCACAGAAAAGGTGTTAAAGTTGTTAAACATCAAACGGCTCAAGTAAGAGCGAAGCGATTTTCATGTTTAGAATGTGGAAGATTTTTTAGATATAAATATGAATTAGTTAGACATCAGAGAACTCACACAGGGGAGAAGCCTTTTTCATGTTCAGAATGTGGGAAATGTTTTACCCAGAAATCAGAACTTGTCATACATCAGAGATTTCACACAGGGGAGAAGCCATATTCATGTTCAGAATGTGAGAAATGTTTTCAGACTAAATCAGCTCTTGTTATACATCAGAGAATTCACACAGGGGAGAGGCCATTTTCATGTTCAGAATGTGCAAAATGTTTTCCTTGTAATTCATCTCTTCTTAAACATCAGAGAATTCACACAGGGGAGAGGCCATTTTCATGTTCAGAATGTGGAAAAACTTTTCACAAGAAAATAGATCTTGTTGTACATCAGAGATTTCACACAGGAGAGAAGCCATATTCATGTTCAGAATGTGGGAAATGTTTTCAGATGAAATCAGCTCTTGTTATACATCAGAGAATTCACACCGGGGAGAAGCCATTTTCATGTTCAGAATGTGGGAAATGTTTTAACAATAATTCAGCTCTTGTTGTACATCAGAGAGTTCACACAGGAGAAAAGCCATTTTCATGTTCAGAATGTGGAAAATGTTTTAAGCAGAGATCAGCTCTTGTTACACATCAAAAAACTCACAGAGAAGACAGGCCATTTTCATGTTCAGAATGTGGAAAAGGTTTTAAGCAGAAATCAACTCTCGTTTCACATCAAAATACTCACAATGAAGAGAAGCCATTTTCATGTTCAGAATGTGGGAAATGTTTTAAGCATAAATCAACTCTCGTTTCACATCAAAAAACTCACAGAAAGAAGCCATCTCCATGCTTAGCCCTTTAATGACCTCCCTTATGTGTTTTTATGGTGGTCACTAACTAGCTTTATTCTGTCAGATACTCCTTTTTACAGGGAGGTAAAATGAAACCTTGCTTTGAGTTACCAGAGGTAGCTGAGGGCTTGGACTGATGATTGGGACAACTTTGAGAGCTCCCCAAACATGCATGATCTCCTGTATTGAATGAATACCGGTGGTCAAATGACAGATCCAGTTAAAAGTGGAAGCAAGTTTATATTCCCTCTAAACAAAAATGTTTGGTGAGAGGAAAAAAAAAAAAAAACCCTATAGGGCCTGATAAAAAAATAACCTATTCCAGCCCCAGTCTGTTCTACCTTTATTATTAAAAATTTAAAATATCAAATATGAGCTTGTCAAGAAACCGTCGTCTCTGGTCTTACTGGGTTTCATCAATAATGTGCAAGTCTCAAAACAAGTGACCCAGACTAGGATTGCCTCATTACAAAGAAGCCATTACTCGCCCTCCTAAAGGAATATCATCTTAATCTGCACACCCTGACCAAAATGTACCTGTAGATAAATCCAACAAGTGGGGTCCCCGCCACCCCTGTATTTGTAGAAGTCATGTGGTTCACTCATCTCACATAAATTTACCAGTGGGTGAATCCTTGGTTATTTTCTTCTTTGTATGTCCCACCAGCTCTGGATTGTTTAGTTTTATAATTGAAGACTTTTTATATAAAATATTTATTTTGGATTTATTGAATTTTTAATCATTTTGTTTCCTTTGACTATTTTCATTCATATTATTGTATGGTGATACGGACATCATATTTTTTATTTGGAGAATCTCTAATATTTAGGCTGTTCTATTAACTCCATGAGCACAGTTACAGTTTTGTTTTGTTTTTAATTGGATGTCTTACACCTGACAATACTTTGGGGGCAGGACGGGCGGTACTGATCCTTTACTGTTTCTATGGATGGTTTTGGAAGCTGACCCTTAATGTATTTTGTAGGTGATTGCTTGTTTTGTGTACATAGTGGTTTCTACCTTGCCAGGCAGGGGCCGTTATGGTGCCGAAGCATCACTTATCACATTTGGATGCCCCAGTTACAGTGATGTGTAACTGTGCCACCTTCCAAAATATATTTTAAAAGTATAAAAATATAGAATAAAACACAAGTGAGAATAAAATAGAAAAAGTCTGCATAGTTGCTCCTTTCACATGAAACAAACAAGCAAAAAAATAAATGAAACCAAAGCAGAGTTCAGTTTCAAGTTTTAAAGTGGTTTTCCACTTAAAAAATCAACTACCATAGATTCTAATACTGTACGGAGACGAATATCCGTACAGTATTATTTAAAAGTTTTGAACGAAGCAACTTCGGATGAAGCATGAAGACTAATTTTTTAATTTAGGAGCCAATGGCTCCATTTTCTTTTATTTTATTTGGTGCACTTTTTGTACAAAGTAAACATTGTTTTCAAAATGAAACATTTTTTAAATAAATTAAATTTTCACCTGTCTGGGCTCCAGCAGTGCGACAGCATCCTTAGTAACAGGATGCAATTCTCTGTTTCTCCTGCAGTGGGCGTATGCTGGGGGAGATTAGCAGTGGGCTCATTGCTCAGCTGCTCTATTACGGTGTACAAGTGTTTCTGACTAATGGAGCGCTGAGTCAATGGACCTATCCGGTTCTGATCCAGGGACTCGGCGCTCCATTTAAATCCCTTCCTGGCCATATATCAGTGCCAGTGATAGTCTTTGACTACTAGCTGTGTACCTGTTTTTTGTTCCTGTGCTTATTTGGATTGTTCATGTTCTCGCCCCTGCTTGTCTTCTGACTGCTCTTTTACTTGTTTGGCACTGCTTAGCCAATCTGGTTCTAATATTGGCTTATCTTCTGATTTACTCTTTGCTTCTTGTTTGATACTGCATACCCTGACTAGTTCTGACCCATTTGCATACTACCCTGTATTGTATTTGTCTGTCTTTGGTTGTCAGTCCGTTTCTGCACTTCTAGTGTAGAGGCCGTCAACCAGTTGCCGTCTAGCTATCTAGGGCTTGTACTGCAAGTAGGTAGGGAAAGCAGGCTGGGTACTAGACTTATCTTGGGGATAGGCAATCAATATCAAAATCCCAGAGAACCCGTTTAATTCCTGCAAAAAAAATATTGGATCAAAATACTTATGACTCACTTCAATGACTAGGCGGTTGCTATTATTCTGATTGTGATCTATAGGTATCTCCAATCTTTGGTTGGTGCTGGAAAAAAAAAGTTTGTTAAATTATTCAAATTGGCTGAAAGTGTGGCTGAAGTAAAGTAAACACATGGAAATATATTATATTTCTGATAAAGATTTAGAAAATATATAGCATTTTTAATATTAGCAATTGTTATCGGTATAATAAAGTATATGTGTGACTAAAACAATGTTAGAATTATTTGGATGAGCTAAACCATTACTGATTCATTATTCTCTGCTAAAGTGACACATGGCAGATTTCCAAAATTTGGCTTCATCATTAAGGCTCAAACAGGCTTGGTCACTAAGGGGTTAGAATGTTGTAAATGTTTTCACCAAAAATTAGATGTTAGATGTCACAAGACTCATACAGGGGAGAAGCCATTTTTATGTTCTGAATTTGGGAAATGTTTTATCCAGAAATCAGATCTTATTAGACATCAAATAAATCTCACTGGGAAGAAACCCTTTCAGTATTTTGGAAATTCTTTACTCCAAAGTCAACCCTTGCTGACTAGTGTTGAGCGAAGCGAAGCAAGCCAAGTGGAATTCGTCCAAAGTTTAGGAAAACTTTGATTCAAAATGAATCAGAATTTCCTCGCTTTGTGGTAACGAATTAGATTTTGCTAAAATAGTGGCTGCACGTGTTACAAAGCGAAACTAAGTGTAGAGGAGACAAGCCCAGGAATGAAAGATCTCCCTTAATGCTGTGCAGCCAGCCAATCAGCAGATAGCCATCCCGTGTGATGTCACAGCCCTATAAAACCCTCACCCCGCACAGTCACTGCCATTCCAATGTAAGCTGAGCATAGGGAGCGCTATGGCAAGTGCTAGGTACAGTGTAGCTGAAAACTTTTAATAGAAGAATATTTGAGAGGGAGACTGCAGGGAGAGTATAGGGAGACTTATTCTGCATCAGTTTTATTTATTTACTCCTACATCAGCCTTAAACGAAGATAAGTAATTATCAATACCAATAAGTTGGAAGTCTTTATTATACCAATGCCAACCAGTACCATCCAGTCTGCACCCCTTAGGGGAGCCAGGTCTTATCGATGACCATCCTCATCTTTTGCTGGCTTTACTTCTTCCAAATCATCCTTTAAAGTCTCCATGTTCTAGAAAATGAAAGGCAGCTGCTGGCTAATGGTCATGTGGTTCTTTGCCATAACCAACCGCAGCACGGATGTTCCGCTTAGGTGCATTAAAGGTGCCACGTCGTCATTAACAACAATGAAGACCGACTGTACAGTGCAGTCTTCATTATTAAATGAAAGACAGCTGCTGGCTAATTGGCAACGCAGTTATTCACTAGAGATGAGGGGAGTTTAAAAAAAATTGATTTGGGCGATTCGCCGGAGATCGCCAAGAAATTTTATTCCTTATTAGTCATGAATCTCTATAAACCCAGGCTACTCTGCCTAATCATATTCTTCCCACTTGGTAGCCCAATTTCGGTGTGAAGGCTTGGAAGTTAACCCTTTCCCAACTGCTGGCAGTAAATTTATGTCAGTGGCTGGGAATTTGAGAATGCTATGGCCGCCGAGCGTCTGTTTTAAAGAGAGTAATGGACTAGCCTTCAGACGCCCCCTTTGGCTCCCACTGGGGGGGGGGGGATCGGGGGAGCCAGAGTGTTTATGCAGCACCCCCTGTCCTCCTGTGTGATGGTACCAGAGATGGGACACAGCATTTAGGAGTGAAAACCTTCCTCAAAGCAATAAAATTCTGGGATTTACAACAGGGATGACCATAATCCCAAGTGAATCCCTATATAAGGTCCAGGATCTGAACCTAATGGTATTTTGCTTTTAAAATGTATTGGGGTTAAAAGCAGATGGCAGAACATGTTGGATAGATCAAACATGGCCGCTGGATTATTGCCATAAGGGACAGGAGCCTGATAACTAGTAGCTGCCATATAATATGTGGCCAAACAGGGACTGTTGCTCGTATGGGGTTTGGCTGGTTAGGTGGGGGCACATTATGCAAATTATTTCTGTTCTAGGGCTGTGACAGCACAGGGGATGGATACCTGTGGATTGGCTGACTGCACAGCATTATGGGTGATCGTGGGTTCCTCCGTGCAGCTGCCATTTTAGGAAAACCTGATTCGTTACCACGAAGCATGAGGAAATTCGGCTTAGTCTCAAAACAAAGTTTTCCTAAACTTTGGACTGAATTCTGCTTTAAACGTTTTGATTTGCTCAACACTATTCTTCATGGAAGCACGGCTGCTCCTTGTGGCCGTACCCTAATGGCGCATTAAAGATGCCGTGTGGCTATTAACAATAAAGACAGACTATACAGTTCGGCCTTCATTATTAAATGAAAGGCAGCTCTGGGCTAATTGGCTGCATGGCTCTTCACCGCAGCACGGCCACTCTGTGTGGCTGTATCCTATAGCAGAATGGCTTGGGTATACCTGATTTATAGTGACTCGTGACAAATTAATTTGGTAGGAATCAAATTTCTTGGTAAACTTTGGCGAATTAGTCGAATTGAGTTTTTCAAAACTTCACTCCTCTCTACTGCTGACCATCACAGGAGAGAAGCCATATTCACATTCAGAAAGAAGGAAAATTTTTAGATGGAAATCTTATCTTGTTGACCATGAGAAATCTCACACAGAGGGGAGGCATTTTAATCTTTTTTCTACTTTTGTAAATATAATACAATAAAAAAATAGGACAGTAAATGCCAAGTAAAGCCACAAGTCATACAAGGGAAAGAAATTTACAGCGCTGAATGATGAGTAAGCCCATTATCCAAAAAGTTAATACAATAGAGACAACCCCTACAGTATGTATCAATCACTTGAATAGAATATTGCATAATAAATTATATACAGTACAGACCAAAAGTTTGGACACACCTTGTCATTCAAAGAGTTTTCTTTATTTTCATGACTATGAAGGCATCAAAACTATGAATTAACACATGTGGAATTATATACATAACAAACAAGTGTGAAACAACTGAAAATATGTCATATTCTAGGTTCTTCAAAGTAGCCACCTTTTGCTTTGATTACTGCTTTGCACACTCTTGGCATTCTCTTGATGAGCTTCAAGAGGTAGTCCCCTGAAATGGTCTTCCAACAGTCTTGAAGGAGTTCCCAGAGATGCTTAGCACTTGTTGGCCCTTTTGCCTTCACTCTGCGGTCCAGCTCACCCCAAACCATCTCGATTGGGTTCAGGTCAGGTGTGGAGGCCAGGTCATCTGGCGCAGCACCCCATCACTCTTCTTCATGGTCAAATAGCCCTTACTTTCAAAGTTTTTCCAATTTTTCGGCTGACTGACTGACCTTCATTTCTCAGCTGTGTATCCACCTGACTTCTCCTCAACGCCACTGATGGTCCCAACCCTATTTATAAGGCAAGAAATCCCACTTATTAAACCTGACAGGGCACACCTGTGAAGTGAAAACCATTTCAGGGGACTACCTCTTGAAGCTCATCAAGAGAATGACAAGAGTGTGCAAAGCAAAAGGTGGCTACTTTGAAGAACCTAGAATATGACATATTTTCAGTTGTTTCACACTTGTTTGTTATGTATATAATTCCACATGTGTTAATTCATAGTTTTGATGCCTTCAGTGTGAATCTACAATTTTCATAGTCATGAAAATAAAGAAAACTCTTTGAATGAGAAGGTGTGTCCAATCTTTTGGTCTGTACTGTAGGTGCTTCTTAATACCAGCAGAGTAGCTAACGAACATTTATTTCAAACTGTGAATTAATGTTTAGAACACAATTTTTTTTAATTAATGAAACTAAACCATATTACACTGGGCCTTGCATAAAATGCTTTACCTGTACCACCAGAAAAGTATATACAGGCAGCGATGATTACATAAAAAATCAGGAAAGAAAATGCATATGTTTTCTGAAATGTGTAGATTTGTGTCTTATCACAGGCATGAGAGACGCCATGGCTGGAACACATTCACATTGGAACAGAGAGCACAATCATCACTAACCTTTTCTGGGAGGGAATGGATGCAAATGAGCTCTTAACAAACTTTGCCTCTAATGCCACCAGATGTAAGGCAGCTATCCTATAAGTCAATGTTCAGCTCTTAAAATAAGCCTTGAGACATGACTTGGATATTAAATAAGCCAGCACCTCATCTGCAGACAGCTGTTTCGGGGTGATTGCCCCTCATCAGTGCAGAGCAGATAGTACTGGCTTAACTGACTTATAGGATAGCTGCCTTACATCTGGTGGCATTAGAGGCAAAGCTTGTTAAGAGCTCATTTGCATTTCTTCCCTCCCAGAATTCCAGAGGAGCATGTATGGCCTATAAGTCTCCTCACACTGATTAAGGTGCTCTCTCTCTAAGGAGAGTTAGTTCCCCCCTTAACCTTTTCTGGACACAAATGTTCTGGATACTTCAACCACTGGATTATCTTCCTCTCTAGAAAGACAGATAGTACACTAATTGACAAAAAATGCAATCGGATAGAAATGTGAAATTGCTACTAAACTTTGCATGCAGTTATGTCTTGGACAGATATGTAAATGATTACAGGTGTGGTCTGATTAGCCACTAGGTCTTACCACAGGAGGTCTTAAAAGTACTTTCCATGCTGCTCTATAAAATAGCTCTCGGAGGAGCCCATTATGTATCCTGCCGTTGCCAGCCATCGTCGCCTTTGTTTGCAGTGATGGGGTAAATCGGAAACCTGGACTGCTACAGACTGAAACAGACTATCATCTTTCTTGACAAATCCAGGTTCTGTTTCGGATCCCACAACGGTCACGCTAGACTATGGAGGCTGTGGGGGATGCTTCAATCCTGCCTTTGCTGTGGAGCAACACACTGCCTCAACTGCTGGTGTGATGATCTTGGGGGCCATTGTAACGGACCGTTTCAGCAGACAAGGGGTTAAAATCCGTTTAGGCAATATGCCCCTTTCTGAGAGACAGGCACAGCTACTGCAGAACACCAAACTCCCGAACTGGATACAAAATAGCACTCCAAACTGGAACCTCACGAATAGCTACTGGCAGACGAACAGGAAAAGCATACAATCAGCTTACACTCCTGGCAATCAGTCTCAGTGAATCCCCCCAATAACGAGACAAGGCTCCGTGTTGAGGGTCAAGCAGTGGTCTGACTGTACTTCAAGTACAGCCTCTTTTATTCACAAAAAACAAACATAGTACTGCCCACAGGGTTTTGAAATACAACCAATTAGTATATTACAACACATACAACGTAAGTACAGCAACCAATCGTTCATGCCCCCAGAGGACCAGAAGGTAGACTGCGACACAGGACAGATACAACATATCCCCACAATGCATCATGGTTTCCTCCTCTCTGTCCCGGAGACACCCGAGGAGCAATCCAATTATCTCTCAGGACAAAGGGAAATCACCAATACACATGTGGAGACCACAGGACAGACATCACCATTTTAAACACACAATGGCACAATGGGACAATAGAAACACACCCAGCATTTTCCTCCCAAGCTGACAAGTTACACTTATTATAAATTGTTACAACTTTGTGAGTTTACATTGTCCATACATATAACTTACATCAATTTAAACAGTATAACTTGGGGACAAACCTATCCAAAATTCACTTGAATAGGTTTAGGGTTTTAAAAGTTAGTATGGGCCATAATCCTGAGGCAAGAGGCTTTTAAACAGGCCTCTCCAAAACCCAGTGGCGAGGTTGGTTTCGCCACAGCCATCACATATGACAGTCGGACACCCCTAGTAGTGACACGAGGGGAACTAACAGCTCAGCGATATGTCCAGGACATCCTTTGGCCACATGTGTTCCTCTCATGGCAGGGCCTTTAACGGGTATTATTTTGGCAGGATAATGCTCACCTACAAACAGCAAGGGTTTCCCAAGAATATCTCAGAGAGACTACAAGACATCCTCGGCTGCATGGTCACAAGATTTATTACCAATAGAGCATTTATTGAACCAGCTGGATGCCAACTTAGGTAACCTACTAGTGTGCAGGTTCTAAAGGCCAAGCTGCAACATTTGCAGGCAAATGTGCAACAGGATACCATACAGAACCAGTATGGAATGTACCTATGACCAACTGATTTCATCTTGTATCCAGGCTGTAGGCAAGCCAACAGGGTCTTAGAGCCCCCCTTCAATTGTCCAGTTTTCCCGCAAAAGATATTTTTTTGCTTTAGTATTGTAATCATTTACATATATACATCATAACACATCAAGGCACATTTTGTGTTTGAAAATAATCCCTTTATATGTGAGTGATATAATTACCAGCTTAGCAATACTGCTGCCATCTTGTCCCTGCCTAACTCTGTTTGACCCTTGTTCCTGAACCTACTTCTATATTTATGGCCTCGTCTCAAAGCGAAACTAGACGTATGCACAAATTGTTTCTCTATATAATGAAAAACAAATATGTAAATGAAAGCAGCCAAATGAAAATTAAAAGCAGCCAAACTAGAGACAGAGAGATTCATTACCAAAGAGGGTAAAACTAACCCTAAAATGTTCTTCAATTATATAAATGGTAAAAAGTATACATCTGAAGGTGTTGGCCCTTTACAGAGTGATCGGGGGGAGTTGCAGACCGCAATGAGGAGAAAGCAAAGCTATTAAATATTTTTTTCTCCACTGTATTCACTGAAGAAAAGAAACTGTCAGATGACATGCAGAATGTAAAATTAAATTCCCCATTAAAAGTGCCCTGCCTGACCCACGAAGAACAACAGTGGCGTCCTAAAAAGATCAAAATAGACAAATCACCAGGACCAGATGGCATACATCCCCGTATCCTAAGAGAATGAAGTAATGTCATAGCCAGACCCTTATTTCTAATATTTAAGGGTTCTATACTGACAGGGAGTGTTCCACAGGATTGGTGTATAGCAAATGTGGTGCCAATATTCAAAAAGGGCATGATTGTCGGTCATAGTTATTAGCTGCGGGTCTCTGCTGTTTGAAATAGAGAAGACCCGAAGGCCATGACGCCTGCTGCACAAGCGAGTGGGCGCCATGTTTGCCTATCACTCTGGCGCCATACATGTATGGCACTGGTAGCGAAAGGGTTAATTGCAATGCTAATTCATTGCCATGTAAGGCAGAAGCGATCTGTAGATGGCATATTCAAAAAAAAAAATAATAATAATAATAATTCATTTTCTGGATAAGAAAACTAAAAAACCAATAAAAAGAATAATGATCATTTGCACCGCCATGTGCCAAAACACTAGTACTATTAAAATATAAATGTATTTTTTCCCATATGGTGAACACCATAAGGGGTGGGGGGAATAAAAATGAACAATTCTCTATTTTCTAAATTTAAAATTAAATAAAAAGCGATCAAAACATCATACACACTCCAAAAGGGTTTGATAAAAACTAAAAATCTGCCCGCAAAAAAGAGCCCTCACACAGAACTATAAAAAAATGTTATGGGGCTCAGGATAATTGAAGAAACAAATACACTGCTCAAAATAATGTATCACACTTCTCTGAAATTAACCTGTCCAGCTATGAAGCAACACTGATTGTGAATTAATTTCTCCTGCTGTTGTGCAAATTGAACAAACAGGTAGAAATGATAGGCAATTAGCAATACAACTGCTATTAGGGAGTGGTTCAGCAGGTGGTGACCACAGAATATTTCTCCTGTTCTCATCCTTTTTGGCTGTTGTTTTGGTCACTTTTGCATTTTGTCATTGCTCTCACCCTTAGAGGTAGCATGGGGCGGTGTCTACAACACACCGAAGTTGATCAGGTAGTGCAGCTCATCCAGGATTGCACATCAATGCTAGCTGTGGCAAAAAGGTTAGTTGTGTCTGTCAGCACAGTGTCCAGAGCATGGAGCAGATACCAGGAGACAGGCCCGTACACCAGAAAATGTGGAGTAGGAGGGCTACAACCCAGCAGCAGAACTGCTACCTCCTTCCTTTTTGCAGAGTCCTGCAAAATTACCTACAGCAGGCCACTAATATCCATGTGTCTGCTCAAACATTCAGAAACCGACTTCATGAGTGTGGTATGAGGGCCCGACGTACACAAGTCTGTGTTGTGCTTACAGCCCAACACTGTGCAGGGCGATTGTCATTTGCCATAGAAAACCAAGATTGGCAGATTCGACATTGGCACCCTGTGCTCTTCACGGATGAGAGCACTAAGCACATGTGACAGAGTCTGGAGATGCCGTGGAGAATCTTCTGATGCCTGCAACATCCTCCAGCATGGCAGTGGGGTCAGTAACCATGTGGGCAGCACTACATGTACTAGCCAGAGGTACCCTGACTGCTACTATGTACCAGGATGAGATCCTCAGACCCATTGTGAGACCATTTGTAGGTGCAGTGGGCCCGGGGTTCCTTCTGATGCATGACAATGCTAGGCCTCATGTGGCTGAAGTGTGTCAGCAGTTCCTGCATGATAAAGGCATTGATGCTATGGACTGGTCTGCCCATTCCCCAGACCTAAATCCAATTGAGCACATCTAGGACATAGGACATCATGTCTCATTCCATCCACCAATGCCACGTTGCACCACAGAATGTCCAGGAGTTGACTGATGCTTTAATCCACGTCTGTGAGGAGATCCTTCAGGAAAACATCTGCCGCCTCATCAGGAGCATGCCCAGGAGATGTCGGTAGGTCATACAGGTACATGGAGGCCACACACACTACTGAGCCTCATTTCTTTGTCTTGAGGCATTTCCACTGAAGTTAGATTTTTTTTTTTTTCTACTTTGATTTTGAGTATCATTCCAAATCCAGACCTCCATGGGATATTAATTTTCATTTACATTGATCATTTTTATGTTTTATTGTTCTCAACTAGAGATGAGCTAGAGATGAGCAAATTTCCGCTTATGAAACTCGTTCAAGCTTCGTTTGTTGGTAAAAGGTGAATTGCGTTATGGATTCCATTACCACTGACCATAACAGAAACAGGACGGATCCGTGTTGCAGCCCATAGACTTCTATTTTGACAGAATGAATAATGGAACGCCTCTAAAGACATTCCGTTATGCATTCCATCATAGAATTGTGTTATGGTCCGTGGTAACGGAATCCATAACGCAATTCACCTTTTACCAACAAACGAAGTGTGAATGAATTTTAAAATCTGAAATTCGCTCATCTCTATTCTCAATGCATGTAATGATTAATGAATAAAGATTTGCAACTGGAATATTCCATTCATTGAGATCTAGGATGTGGCATTTTAGTGTTCTCTTTCTTTTTTTGAGCAGTGGGTATATTTTTTTTAGAATTAAAACACAAGGAAAACTATATAAATGTGGTATCGCTTTAATCATATTGACCTACAGAATAAAGCTGACATGTCAGTTTTACCACATAGGGAACACTGTAAAGGCAAAACTCATAAAATTGTGGTGAAATTATTATTTTTTGTTTCCCCCCAATTTCACACCATTTGGATTTTTTTCCAGCTCCCCACTACATCATATGGAATAGTAAATGGTGCTGTTAGAAAGTACAACTATGCACCTCAGGCGGCAGTTTGTAATGCTTTGAGGGGGTGGCATCTGCACAGCAGTTAGCAAACACTGATGCCATCTTCTGCCTCCACCTTCTTTCTGCCTCCACGTTCCACAAGTTGGAGGACAGGCTTCTTAGTTCTTGCTCTCTAACCTTCTCCACAGCACTGATTATCGGTGAAGCTGACGTGTGATCCCATCACCAGATATCGCTGTGCAGGAGGAGGGCAGAAAGCAGGATCTAGGTTGCTGCTATCAAGACTTCAGTGCCGCTCTTCCTGCAAATCAGAGTAAGTGAAGACCGATGCCTTTATACGGACTCCTCCTCTCCTGGCTCCTCTTCCAGCGCTAGTGGGGCAGAGTCCAACCCCCATTCACTTCTGACTGGAGCAGCCCACTTCACTAAGGAAAGCAGACCTTCTTCTGCTCAAAGCAGAGGCTGCACCCACCAGTCTCTTCTCATGTAGAACAGTGGGAAATGGCTGCTCCTGTCGGCCTGTGCTCCCTTCATCCACTCCTGTTCACATGAACTGATACAAAGCCTGCGGTTTCCTCTCTCCTGGGAAGAGTGAATCGAGCTTCTGATCATAGATTAGAAAACTTTTGTCGCATCCAAAGTTGCGCGAGACCTCGGTATTACTATCTGCCGATTTAAAAACATTTAAAAATAGGATACCAAAGTCATTTTATTGAAGTCTCGTGCAACTTCGGACGAGACAAAGTTTTCCTACACAAAGCAAATACATTGTAAATGCTGTACGGAAACAGCACTACAAACAAAGTTTTATAACAAATTGACTTCTGATCTGTGATCAAAACCTCGATTCGCTGATCCCTACCACCCTCCCATGCTTCTCAGAGCTAGTAGTCAGGCGGACAGTGGAGATATCAGCACAAGAAACTGTAATAATACTGGCCTGTGCTCCCTACCCCCCATGGCTGCCCTCATTTCCTGGGATGTCTGAAGACATCATGAGAGATGTCCAGCCATCTACAGAAGTAGTAAGTGTAATGTGTACATGTGTCTATTATGTATGTTATGTGTATGTATATACCTGCAATAACCATGTCTTGTGTATAATATATACACTCACCTAAAGAATTATTAGGAACACCTGTTCTATTTCTCATTAATGCAATTATCTAGTCAACCAATCACATGGCAGTTGCTTTAATGCATTTAGGGGTGTGGTCCTGGTCAAGACAATCTCCTGAACTCCAAACTGAATGTCAGAATGGGAAAGAAAGGTGATTTAAGCAATTTTGAGCGTGGCATGGTTGTTGGTGCCAGACGGGCCGGTCTGAGTATTTCACAATCTGCTCAGTTACTGGGATTTTCACGCACAACCATTTCTAGGGTTTACAAAGAATGGTGTGAAAAGGGAAAAACATCCAGTATGCGGCAGTCCTGTGGGCAAAAATGCCTTGTGGATGCTAGAGGTCAGAGGAGAATGGGCAGACTGATTCAAGCTGATAGAAGAGCAACGTTGACTGAAATAACCACTCATTACAACCGAGGTATGCAGCAAAGCATTTGTGAAGCCACAACACGCACAACAAGTTGCACGAGCTCACTAAAATTGGACTGTTGAAGACTGGAAAAATGTTGCCTGGTCTGATGAGTCTCGATTTCTGTTGAGACATTCAAATGGTAGAGTCCGAATTTGGCGTAAACAGAATGAGAACATGTATCCATCCTCTGATGGCTACTTCCAGCAGGATAATGCACCATGTCACAAAGCTCAAATTATTTCAAATTGGTTTCTTGAACATGACAATGAGTTCACTGTACTAAAATGGCCCCCACAGTCACCAGATCTCAACCCAATAGAGCATCTTTGGGATGTGGTGGAACGGGAGCTTCGTGCCCTGGATGTGCATCCCTCAAATCTCCATCAACTGCAAGATGCTATCCTATCAATATGGGCCAACATTTCTAAAGAATTCTATCAGCACCTTGTTGAATCAATGCCACGTAGAATTAAGGCAGTTCTGAAGGCAAAAGGGGGTCCAACACCGTATTAGTATGGTGTTCCTAATAATTCTTTAGGTGAGTGTGTATATATATAATATATATATATATATATATATATATATAATTATGTTGTTTAGATGTGAGTTTTAGGTCCAAATGTTTATTTTTTGAATAATTCCTGTTTGTGAACATGGGGAACATTCATCAAGGTAACGGCAATTATCAGGTTGGTTGCTTTCAGAATTTATATATGTTTTGGGGCTGCACTTACTTTGGAGAGGGTGAAATCCGCAAGAGAAACCCACTGTATAAGTTGACATGCTGCTGATTTCAAATCCATAATACTGAAGCTTTTATGCAGCGTTTTTTAAAATCCGTGATGGCAAATCCGCAGCTATTCATTCACGTGTGACCCCGGCCTTATACAGTGGGGAAAATAAGTATTTGATACATTGGCGATTTTGCAAGTTTTCCCACCTACAAAGAATGGAGAGATCTGTAACTTTTATGGTAGGTACACTTCAACTGTAAGAGACAGAATCTAAAGTAAAATCCAGAAAATCACATTGTATGATTTTTTTAAAATAATTAATTAACATTTTATTGTATGAAATAAGTATTTGATCACCTACCAACCAGCAAGTATTCTAGCTCTCACAAACCTGTTAGTTTCTCTTTAAGGGCTCTTTCACACAAGCAGATGCCATGTGGGTAATCTGTGTGAAAGAGAGCCAAGCCCCATTCCGGTCAGCAGAGACACGGAGCATTAACATGATTGATAATGCTCTTTGCCTCTCTGTGATCTTTTGACTACAAAATCACAGTGATTTTGTATTAAAAAGGTCGCAGAGAGGCAAAGAGCATTATCAATCATGTTAATGCTCCATGTCTCTGCTGTCAGGAACGGGGCTTGGCACTCTTTCACACAGTGGATTCCACGCACGGGATCCACTTGTGTCAAAGAGCCCTAAGAAGCCCTCCTACGCTGCACTCATTACCTGTAATAATTGTACCTCCTTTGAACTCATTACCCGTATAAAAGACACCTGTCTACACACTCAATCAATCACACTCTATCCTCTCCACCATGGCCAAGACCAAAGAGCTGTCTAAGTACACCAAAGACAAAAATGTAGATCTGCACAAGGCTGGGATGGGCTACAGGACAATAGGCAAACAGCTTTGTGAGAAGGCAACAACTGTTGGTGCAATTATTAGAAAATGGAAGAAACACAAGATGACTGTCAATCTTCCTCGGTCTGGGGCTCCATGCAAGATCTTGCCTCGTGGGGTAAGGATGATTCTGATAAAGTTCAGGAATCAGCCCAGAACTACATAAGAGGACCTGGTCAATGACTCGAAAAGAGCTGGGACCACAGTCTAAAAGATTATCGTTAGTAACACACTATGCCGTCATAGATTAAAATCCTGCAGGGCATGCAAGGTCCCCCTGCTCACGCCAGCACATGTCCAGGCCTGTTTGAAGTTTGCCAATGACCATCTGGATAATCCAGAGGAGGCATGGGAAAAGCTCATGTGGTCAGATGAGACCAAAATAAAAGTTTTTAGTATCAACTCCACTTGCCATATTTGGAGGAAGAAGGATGACTACTAGAAATGAGCAAATTTCTCGAAGATTCTATTCGGTTGGTTCGCCGAATTTTCCAAAAAGATTTGATTCGATCCAAATTTATTCATGGTGAATCTCATTAAAACACAGCTATTTCCTGGCTGCAGATAGCCTGTACAGGGAGTGCAGAATTATTAGGCAAGTTGTATTTTTGAGGATTCATTTTATTATTGAACAACAACCATGTTCTCAATGAACCCAAAAAACTCATTAATATCAAAGCTGAATATTTTTGGAAGTAGTTTTTAGTTTGTTTTTAGTTTTAGCTATTTTAGGGGGATATCTGTGTGTGCAGGTGACTATTACTGTGCATAATTATTAGGCAACTTAACAAAAAAACAAATATATACCCATTTCAATTATTTATTTTTACCAGTGAAACCAATATAACATCTCAACATTCACAAATATACATTTCTGACATTCAAAAACAAAACAAAAACAAATCAGTGACCAATATAGCCACCTTTCTTTGCAAGGACCCTCAAAAGCCTGCCATCCATGGATTCTGTCAGTGTTTTGATCTGTTCACCATCAACATTGCGTGCAGCAGCAACCACAGCCTCCCAGACACTGTTCAGAGAGGTGTACTGTTTTCCCTCCTTGTAAATCTCACATTTGATGATGGACCACAGGTTCTCAATGGGGTTCAGATCAGGTGAACAGGGAGGCCATGTCATTAGATTTTCTTCTTTTATACCCTTTCTTGCCAGCCACGATGTGGAGTACTTGGACGCGTGTGATGGAGCATTGTCCTGCATGAAAATCATGTTTTTCTTGAAGGATGCAGACTTCTTCCTGTACCACTGCTTGAAGAAGGTGTCTTCCAGAAACTGGCAGTAGGATTGGGAGTTGAGCTTGACTCCATCCTCAACCCGAAAAGGCCCCACAAGCTCATCTTTGATGATACCAGCCCAAACCAGTACTCCACCTCCACCTTGCTGGCGTCTGAGTCGGACTGGAGCTCTCTGCCCTTTACCAATCCAGCCACGGGCTCATCCATCTGGCCCATCAAGACTCACTCTCATTTCATCAGTCCATAAAACCTTAGAAAAATCAGTCTTGAAATATTTCTTGGCCCAGTCTTGACGTTTCAGCTTGTGTGTCTTGTTCAGTGGTGGTCGTCTTTCAGCCTTTCTTACCTTGGCCATGTCTCTGAGTATTGCACACCTTGTGCTTTTGGGCACTCCAGTGATGTTGCAGCTCTGAAATATGGCCAAACTGGTGGCAAGTGGCATCTTGGCAGCTGCACGCTTGACTTTTCTCAGTTCATGGGCAGTTATTTTGCGCCTTGGTTTTTCCACACGCTTCTTGCGACCCTGTTGACTATTTTGAATGAAACGCTTGATTGTTCGATGATCACGCTTCAGAAGCTTTGCAATTTTAAGAGTGCTGCATCCCTCTGCAAGATATCTCACTATTTTTGACTTTTCTGAGCCTGTCAAGTCCTTCTTTTGACCCATTTTGCCAAAGGAAAGGAAGTTGCCTAATAATTATGCACACCTAATATAGGGTGTTGATGTCATTAGACCACACCCCTTCTCATTACAGAGATGCACATCACCTAATATGCTTAATTGGTAGTAGGCTTTCGAGCCTATACAGCTTGGAGTAAGACAACATGCATAAAGAGGATGATGTGGTCAAAATACTCATTTGCCTAATAATTCTGCACGCAGTGTATAGTGGTGAAGGACACTGTGCCTTGCAGAAACATGCATAGGGAGTCTGCTGTCGTAGTGAAACAGTACTGTGAGTCAGTATAACACGCAGATGACAGGCGTTGCTCTTAGAATCACTTCACACTTCACCTATTTGGGCAGTAACGGGGCACAAACTGACCAAATAACTTGTGTGAACTCAGCCTTACATGTCAATGTCAACGCCAGGTATAAAGAACAGTGCAGAGACCCAAGATCCTACTATAGCGTGAAAGAGCGCACTCCTTTTACACCGTAATTTTTTTTTAAAGATCCTACTATAGCGTGAAAGAGCGCACTCCTTTTACACCATCTTTATATGATTTCACACTTTGACAGAACTTGTTCCGTTTTACACTGATTCAAGTAGAGCCCCACTAACATAGTGGAGAGGATGCCAGCAGTAAATGTGTGTTGAGGTCACTGATCATTTTGCGCCTTCTTTTGATCCATCAGAAGAACAACGGATCCTGTCTGTTGAGCATGCTCTGTCCCTCGGTCAGCATTTTGTCAGTAATCCATCAGTATTGCTAAGGCCCCAAAAAAAAACAAGAGTGGATCCAAAAGAGAGATGACAGGTGAATGTAATATTTGCTTGTCTTCTGTGTTTTGTACCCACTCCTGCTTTTGGCAACCTAATCATGAGCCAATCCTGATGCAACATAGATAATATCCGTTGTGTGTCTTATTTCTCTCTCCTTCGGACAGATCAGAAGAAGATCAAATAAATGGTGATGTCAACAAGGCTAAAAAGGAAAAATAGCAGCCCCGTCATAGAGTAGAGAGGGTAAGAACAGCATGAGAAGACCACAGATTGGCCCAGTGACAGAGTGTTGAGTTGGCAGCAGAATGAGGAGACCACAGAGTGTTGAGTTGACAGCAGCATAGGAGACCACAGAGTGGTAAGATGGCAGCACTATCAGGAGACCACAGAGTGGCCCAGTGACAGAGTGTTGAATGGCAGCAGCATGAGGAGACCACAGAGTGTGGCCCAGTGACAGAGTGTTAAATTGGCAGCAGCATGAGAAGACCACAGAGTGTTGAGTTGGCAGCAGCATGAGGAAACCACAGAGTGTTGACTTGGCAGCAGCATGAGGAGACCACATAGTGTAGAGTTGGCAGCAGTATCAGGAGACCACAAAGTGGCCCAGTGAAAGAATGTTGAGTTTGCAGCAGCATGAAGAGAACACAGAGCGGTGAGTTGGCAGCAGCAGGAGGAGACCACATAGTGGTGAGTTGGCAGCAGCATGAGTAGACCACAGAGTGGTAAGTTGGCAGCAGCATGAGGAGACCACAGAGTAGTGAGTTGGCAACATCATGAAGAGACCACAGTGTGGTGAGTTGGCAGCAGCATGAGGAGACCACACAGTGGTGAGTTGGCAGCAGCATGAGTAGACCACAGAGTGGTGAGTTGGTAGCAGCATAAGAAGACCACAAAATGGCTCAATGACAGAGTATATAGTTGGCAGCAGCATTAGGAGCTCACCGAATGTTGAGTTGGCAGGAGCATGAGAACAAAGAGTGGTGAGTTGGTAGACTCATGAGACCACAGAGACTTGAGTTGTCAGTAGCATGAGGAGACCACAGAGTGGATAGATGGCAGCAGCAAAGGAGACCAAAGAGTGGATAGTTGGCAACAGCATGAAGAGTCCACAGAGTGCTGAGTTGGCAGCAGCATGACGAGACCACAGAGTGGTGAGATGACAGCAACATCAGTTAACCACAGAATGTAGAGTTTGCTGCAGCATGAGACCACAGAGTGTTCAGTTGTGAAACCTACAAACTACCAGACTGCTTATAAATAAATGTCATTTTATTGCATAATTACAAATAGCTAGCTCAAAAACATGATTAAAAGAACATAGGTGCAGGGAAAAAGCGACATCATCTGGAGGATAAACACAGCGGATACTACATTCATAAATCCGTCCATCTACATAAATATGATTAACAATAAAGTGCAAGTGCAAGAAACATGTTCCATGATAATCAAAAG
The DNA here is from genome assembly GCF_905171765.1 of Bufo bufo. NCBI lineage: Eukaryota > Metazoa > Chordata > Amphibia > Anura > Bufonidae > Bufo > Bufo bufo. The sequence continues at coordinate 392,834,863 of NC_053394.1, read as the reverse complement.
GACACCGAATGGTTACCCATGCTGTGCTCCCTCCAGGATGGCGCCAAGAGTGTTCAGTTGGCAGCAGCATGAGGAGACCACAGAGTGATGAATTGGCAGCAGCATTAAGAGACCAGAGAGTGTTTAGGTAACAACAGCATGAGACCACAGAGTGTTAAGTTGGCATCAGCATTAGTGTTGAGCGCGAATATTCGAATATTGAATTTTTTTAGCGAATATCGGCACTTCGCTAATTCGCGAATATTTCGAATATAGTGCTATATAAATTCGCTATTTCGAATATTCTATTTTTTTTTTATTGTTATATTTTTTTCTTTCCCACTTCCCAAAAGTAGTTCTTACCTGTCCTTAGGATTCCTGGCTGCTCCAGTCAGTGCCCGTTGCCGCTTCTGCCGACTTCCGTGCTCATGGAGCGTCCCCATGACCATGGGAATGTCTCCATACTAGAATGTACGGTCGGATTTGAGAATTACGTTGAAATCGCAATGCTATTAATCTAACTTGCAGTAATCGCATTGCGATTTCAACTTAGCACTGCTATATTCCATATTCGTTAATTCTAGCCTAATATGGAATATAGCAGTGCTAAGTCGTAATCGCAATGCGATTAATATAACTTGAATTAATCACATTGCGATTTCAACTTAGACCTGGTTTACTATGGTTGGCTTGGTAGAATTAGCGAAGATGACGAATTTGACGAATGTATTCGTCATATTCCTCAAAACAAAGTTAACAAAATATTCTCCATCTTCGTTTTAGCTCCATATCCGTCAACTTCGCTAATTCTAGCAATCAAATAGGAAAGTTGACTATAGAGACAGCTATGTTTTTAATTCGCTATGCGATAATATTACTTAGCTTTTTTTAAAATAAATAGAATAGTTATAATACTTGATTATTATAATGATTCTATTTATAAAAATAAAAAAAAAGCAAAGTAATATAATCGCATAGCGAATTAAACATAGCTGTCTCTATAGTCAACCTTCCTATTTGATTGCTAGAATTATCGAAGTTGACGAATATGGAGCAAAAACGAAGATGGAGAATACTTCGTTATCTTCGTTTTGAGGAAAATGACGAATACATTCGTCACATTCGTCATCTTTGCTAATTCTACCAAGCCAACCATAGTGAAGTTAAAATTGCAATGCTATTACTTCAAGTTAGATTAATCGCATTGCGGTTTCAACTTGAGGCTGCTGCTGGGTCTCTAATGGAATGGGTCAGCTTTCTAGAATAATGAAATTAACTAATATTGAATCTAGCAGTGCTAATTTTTAATCACAATGCGATAATATTTGCTATTATTATTAACCACATTGCGAATCCAACTTTTATAATGCACTATTCTGACATACAGTACTATATTTGTTTTATTAGTTAATTCTACCAATACCACCTGTCCTGTCCTCGTTACCACGTGTACCCCTGGGGCGTGTATGGACTTGGCAGGCAGATAAACACCCTCCTACTACTCAGTAAATTGAGACCAGGTAATGATCTGTAGCTTTAATGAGCCGAAGTAAGTTGGTGTGAAACTGTGAACCAGTAACATAAAGAATACAATAAGTACATGAACTGCAAATATACATATCATAGAACAGCATACAACATGTCTGCAAGGTTAGCTGACTAGGCCCTTACTTTACATCTGAACTGCTAACTAGCTGCCTACACAGAAATACACATAATGCATGTCTATAGCTAGTAATAATCACATAGGTATGAAAGAACAGCAAGAAATAATGCCTTACCGGCTATGCAGCCTATAGTAGACGTTTAGATAATCTTGTACAGCAGAGCATGTGAACATGGCAAGTTCTAGAAACTACTGCCCTTCTTGTAATAAGTGAGGTCACAAGGGGGAGGAGTAACAAAGAGGCTGAACATACACAGAGAACAATATGGAAGTGGTCAGAAGGTGGCGCTAATTGACCATGTTTTAATACAGGACAAACCCTATTATAAATTAATTAGCACACATTTATGAGAAGCTGTATGGAGACATGACACTCCCCGTCTGGTATTGATTAATACCACTATCAGTCATCAGGAGATAACAGGAGAATGAGTTCACACACTGGTCTAAGGAACAGCTTGGTCTCTTGTGATCTGCAGACCTTTACTTCCACTTTACGGACATTCCCATCCTCGCTTGGAAATGTCTTTGTGACAAGTCCTAGGGGCCACTCATTTCTTTGCAACTGACTGTCCTTTAGAAGAACAACATCCCCAAGTTTCAGGTTGGGCCTAACAGTTTGCCATTTGTTCCGTGGTTGTAAAGTGGATATGTACTGTTTCTTCCACCTGTCCCAAAATGTATTGGCAAGGCACTGTACTTGTCTCCATTGACGTTTATAAAGATCTTTGGTGCTGAACTCACCAGGAGGAGTACTCACTTTCCCAATCTTCTGGGTAAGGAGGGTTGCAGGAGTGAGAAGGAATGGTTCCTCTGGATCGCTCAGAACTAGAGTCAAAGGTCTAGCATTGATGATGGCTGTGACTTCAGCCATGAAGGTTACAAGGCTCTCGTGAGTGAGTCTAGCAGTTCCTACTTGTAAGAAGATGGCATCCAGGATTCTGCGGGCTATACCAATCATCCTCTCCCAAGCTCCACCCATATGAGAGGAGTGAGGTGGGTTAAAAGTCCAAGTGCAATCCTGGTCTCTCAGGTATCTCTCCACACTCTTGCCATCAATATTGGAGGAGATCTGTAGTTCTTTAGCTGCTCCAACAAAATTGGAGCCTCTGTCAGAGCGAATGTGCTTTACAGGACCCCTGATTGCAATAAAACGTCTAAGAGCGTTGATAAAGCTTGAGGTATCCATCGATTCAATGACTTCAATGTGAACAGCTCTGATGGTCATACACGTGAATAAGACTGCCCAGCGTTTGCTGTTTGCTTGGCCTCCTCTAGTTTGACGTGTTGTGACAGACCAGGGTCCAAATACATCCAATCCAACGTTGGTGAAAGGAGGATCCATACTGAGTCTATCAACAGGTAGATTTGCCATCTTCTGTGTCTGCAACATACCACGAAGTTTACGACACACAACGCATCTGAAGATAATGCTACTCACACGTCTTTTCGCCCCAACTATCCACAATCCAGCAGTATGTAGAGCTCCTTCCGTAAACAGTCTTCCTTGGTGCTTCACTTGGATGTGATAGTATTGTACAATCAAAGTAGTAACGTGATGATTCCCAGGAATTATCAGAGGGTTTCTTTCCTTGAGCTCGAGACTTGAGGCTTGTTTAAGACGACCTCCGACTCTCAGTAGACCGTCCTGGTCCAGGAATGGGTCAAGCTTTTTTAAAGAGCTACTTTCAGGGATAGACTTATGGTTGGTGATGCAGTCAATCTCTTTGGTAAAGACTTCATGTTGTATGGTGTGAATAATGATTTTCTTTGACTGCTGGAATTCTGTCACAGTGTAAACCTCTTGGCAGTGGTGCCAGCCTTTACACTGCCTAACATCATTACAATTGGTCTCTTTAAAGGCACGAGCTATGTGGGCTAGACAAGTAATGGCTCGTACGAGTGATTTCCAAGTAGAAAATCTTTTGAAGCGATGAGAACCAAGGGAGTCGAAGGACGTCACTGAGTGAAGTGCAGACACTTTGGGACGGATCTCAGTGTCCGAGTCTTCGTCCACTAGTTCGCATATGTTGTTCTGGTGAACAGCTGAACCTGGATTACGTAAGAATGCAGGACCAGTGAGCCAGGTTGTGTTTTTGAGACGACTTGCTGCAACAGCTCTTGTACCATGGTCTGCAGGATTATTGTCGGTAGGCACATAATGCCATTGTTCTGGACGGGTGGATTTCCTAATCCGAAACACTCTGTTATTGACATAAACATAGAATCGTCTGGATTCATTATAGATGTAACCCAAGACCACCTTGCTGTCTGTATAGAATTCAACCTTTTTAAGGTCAATGTCTATCTCAGACGTGATTAGCTCGGCCATCTCGACGGCCAAGACTGCAGCACAAAGTTCAAGTCTGGGTATAGTGTGTTCAGGTTGTGGTGCGAGTTTTGCCTTGCCCATGATAAACCCAACGTGGTATTGTCCGTTAGTGTCCACGGTTCTGAGATAGGCTACAGCAGATATAGCTTTAACAGAAGCATCGGAAAATACGCAGAGTGTATGGTCTTGGACATCAGTAGATGGCACAGGAGCATATGGGCGTGGGACATTAAGGCTAGACAGAGATGTCAGGGAGTTTCTCCATTCTACCCACATATCTTTCTTTTCAGGGGATAATGGAACATCCCAGTCAGTAGTTTCACGGATTAAATCTCTAAGCAAGGCCTTACCTTGGATAGTGACAGGAGCTACAAAACCCAAAGGATCATACAGGCTGTTGATTGCAGACAGGACGCCTCTGCGGGTGAAAGGTTTTTCTTCCTTGCTAACTTGAAAGGTGAAGGTATCGGATTTTAAGTCCCATAGAAGTCCAAGGCTGCGTTGGACAGGTAAAGTATCTGACCCCAGGTCCAAATCTCTTAGGTCATTAGAATGGTCTTCAGTAGGGAAGGCTTCCATAACCTCTTTGCTGTTTGAAGCAATCTTGTGGAGTCTCAAATTGGAACAGGCGAGCATGTCCTGGGCTCTTTTGAGGAGACTGATTGCAGAATCACTGGAAGGTAAAGATTTCAAACAGTCATCTACGTAGAAGTCTTTTTCTACAAACTGTCTTGTATCTGACCCATATTCTCTCTCTCCTTCCTGAGCAGAACGTCTAAGACCGTAAATAGCAACGGCAGGTGAGGGGCTGTTCCCGAAAATGTGTACTCTCATGCGGTACTCTATGACATCTTTTAAAGGGTCATTGTCTTTAAACCAGAAGAATCTGAGGAAGTTCCTATCCTTCTCTCTAACAAGGAAGCAATGAAACATCTGTTGGATATCAGCAATCAGACCAACAGAATCCTTGCGGAAACGGAGGAGTACCCCTAGCAGTTTGTTATTCAGGTCAGGGCCTGTCAGGAGTACATCGTTTAAGGAGATGCCTTCATATTTAGCACTAGAGTCAAACACGACTCTGATCTGACCTGGTTTTTTTGGATGATATACTCCGAAAATTGGGAGGTGCCAGCATTCTTCATGAGCTTCAAGGGGTGGTGCAATCTCTGCATGATTGTCCTCAAATATTCTCTGCATGAAAGAAAAGAAGTGTTCTCTCATCTCTGGCCTTCTTTGGAAGTTACGTCTAAGAGAAGAGAAACGTTTAAGTACTTGTACCTTGTTGTTAGGTAGGCGTGGCCTCGGAGTTCTGAAGGGAAGAGGCGCAACCCAACTGTTAGTGCTGTCCTTCACGAAATCTTGTTCCATTATTTCCAAGAACAGCTTGTCTTCGATGGATAGTGCTACTTGATTGTCATCTTTTGTCCTTTGGAAGACAGTGCATCCTAAGTGGTCTTGGTCGCTGTCACTAGAGACATCTGTAAAGGAACAAGGTAGATGGGAAGCACACGGTAGCTCCTTTATGAGGAAGTTGTTGACACATGGTTGGAAAAGTGAGGGGCGTTCACTGGCTAGTGTACTTGTAAACATATTATGAACTGACTCTGGCTTGTGCACACTCCCAAGGCAGACTTCTCCTATTAAGACCCATCCTAGATCCAGCTTTTGAGCATAAGGAGCGTTGCCAGGACCATTTATGTGCTGTCTCACTTTATGGACTCGTAGAATGTCTCTCCCGAGTAGCAATATTATCTTAGCCTGTGGGTCAAGTTCTGGGATCAGGTGAGCTATATGCTTTAGGTGTGCATGATGCATTGCGACATCTGGAGTAGGAATTTCAAATCTGTGATCAGGGATTTGATTGCACTCTATTAGAGTTGGTAAGGGCAAGCTGATCTCGCCGTTCATCGCTTCAACTTGGAAACCGGATGCTCTTCTCCCCGCCGTCTCCACAAATCCCGCACAAGTCCTTAGTGAGTATGGGAAGCTGGGGCTTTTAATGTTGAATATGTCAAAATAGGTTGAGGTGGCTAGAGACCTATTGCTTTGGTCATCTAGAATGGCATACATTTTGACTGCTTTGTCTCTTTGTCCTGTTGGGTAGACTCGGACTAGACATATTTTGGAACAGGATTTTCCACTTATGGATCCTTTGCAGATCTCAGTGCACTGTGGAGTGACCTCCAGGGTAGTGATAGCAGTGTTACCCTCCTCTCCACCATGCTGAACGGTATTGTAAGCGTGTTGTAAAGTCCATGGAGCTGGTCCAGGATGTAATGCTGTACTATGGTCTGTGCTATCACATTCTTTACACTTTTCACTAACCTTGCAGTCTTTGGCTATATGAGCGGTTGAAGAACAGCACTTGTAGCAGATGTTATTTTCTCTAAGGAAGGCTTTACGCTCCTCGATGGGTTTTTCTCTAAAGCCCCTACATGTCAAGAGAGAATGTGGTTTTCGGTGTATAGGACACTGCTTACCAGGGTTTCTAACTTTGTTTGTAGCATGGTAGGAAACAGCGGACCTGTGGAGAGAGTCTGAAGGGAACAGTTCAGTTTTGTGAACCGCCACTGAAGCTCTACGTGAAGGAAGACCTGGAACAGAAGTACATGCCAGTGTAAAATCAAAACTAGGATCATTTCTTATCTTAGCCTGGTCACGTATGAAGTCTACAAACACAGAAAATGGAGGAAATGAAACATGGTGTTTTTTCTTATAGTTAGAACCACATTTGACCCACTCATTTTGTAAGCTGGGGGTTAACTTTTGTACTATGAGGTTAACGCCCCTGGCAGTGTCAAAGAATGTGAGTCCCGACAGATCACCTTCAGATTTGGCTACTTGAAGTTCCATTAATAAGTCACTAAGTTCCCTAAGTTTCTGGAAGCCTTTGGGAGCTATTCTAGGGAAATCGTCTATCCTTTTAAAGAAAGAGTTTTCTATTGCCTCTGCTGAACCATAACATTCGTCAAGTCTGTCCCAAACCATTTTTAGTCCGATCTCTGGGTTTCTTATATTAATGGACTTGATTCTTTTTACATGCTCAGCAGATGCAGTCCCTAGCCACTTAGCTAAGAGGTCTATCTCTTCGCTGGGGGATAGTCCAACGTCTTTGATTGTGTTCTTAAAGGAAGAACGCCAGGCCCTATAACTCTCAGGGTGATCATCAAACTTCCCAAGTCCCTTGGCGACCAGCTCACGCCTTGTGAGGAACTTAACAATGTCCATGCTGGTTTGATCAGGAGGAGAGTAAGCTGGCAGAGTGTTGCGATAGTGAGAAAATGGTGTATAATCATACCTGTCAGTAGTCTCTCTTTTAGGTTGGACTGTATCATACCTTCTAGGCACGAAAAGGGATGTTTCTGGAACATTATGCGCAGGCTGGAACTCCTGATGAGAAGGTGGGTGGTCCCTATTTAGTTCATTTCCTGGATTGTCCTCTGGCCTGCGGGTTAGAGACTTATCCTGGACTTCCGGGGTTGCTGTGAGGCGAGTTCGATGAAATCCGTCGATGAGGTCTTGTTGAGGATCTTCTGTCAGCTGGAGAGTGTCGATCATTCTGGAATGTCGATGGACATACTCTGAAGTGCGCTGCAGGGAATCTTGATGCATGAGATCTAGGTTGGCTGGACCGCTGCATCTTTCGTCGTCTGGGTAAAAGAGTGCTTCCAGGGCCTCTGCCCTGGCAATGGCTGCGGCAGCTTCCTTCTGCGCTGAGAGCTTCTCCAGTGCTGCTTGCTGACTTGCCTTCTCAGCTTCAAATGTCGCTTGACGTAGCTTTAGTTGCATCTCTTGCTCTGCAAAGGCAGCGCGTGCTTTTGCTGCCTCTGCTTCTGCACGTGCAATGGCGGTGGCATTGCTGATTGCTGAAGATCTTGATGAGCGACTGGCTTTAGACCTTGTCTTGTAAGAAGTTTGGCTTTGTGACATGATGCTGCTGTTCAGGATCTTGACTGTGAGGAGACTGCTGTGTTCTCATATGCAGGTAGCTGCGTGGTGGGATAGCAGCCTCTGAAGTCTGTATCTTATTTTCCACTCGCCAGGTCGCAGCCGTTTCACTGTCCTGTCCTCGTTACCACGTGTACCCCTGGGGCGTGTATGGACTTGGCAGGCAGATAAACACCCTCCTACTACTCAGTAAATTGAGACCAGGTAATGATCTGTAGCTTTAATGAGCCGAAGTAAGTTGGTGTGAAACTGTGAACCAGTAACATAAAGAATACAATAAGTACATGAACTGCAAATATACATATCATAGAACAGCATACAACATGTCTGCAAGGTTAGCTGACTAGGCCCTTACTTTACATCTGAACTGCTAACTAGCTGCCTACACAGAAATACACATAATGCATGTCTATAGCTAGTAATAATCACATAGGTATGAAAGAACAGCAAGAAATAATGCCTTACCGGCTATGCAGCCTATAGTAGACGTTTAGATAATCTTGTACAGCAGAGCATGTGAACATGGCAAGTTCTAGAAACTACTGCCCTTCTTGTAATAAGTGAGGTCACAAGGGGGAGGAGTAACAAAGAGGCTGAACATACACAGAGAACAATATGGAAGTGGTCAGAAGGTGGCGCTAATTGACCATGTTTTAATACAGGACAAACCCTATTATAAATTAATTAGCACACATTTATGAGAAGCTGTATGGAGACATGACACCACCTATAGCAAAATCTCCAAAGCTGGAATTGCAATGCAATAAAATATTAGTTGCATATCGAATCCAACACTATTGCTAAAATATTCGTATTGCTTGTATTGTTATAGTTAACAAGTGACCATTACATCTTATGGGTTAAATGTCCACCATCGGTATTACTGACGGTCACGGACATTAGCCCTGGGTGTATCCAGCCACACAAAGCAGGTGGCCACGGCGCCCGCATAAGGATTGATCCATGTTTAATTAAAGTTGGATTTTACCCTCAAGTGCGTGCTAAAAATAGTATTTTTATTAGTAGTGCCCCCTTCGTCCATATTTTCAGTATTATATATATTTTCATTTTTGTTATTGATGGGAATGTTTTGTTTATTACTGTATTTGGTTTCTTTAGTTATTTTACTTGTTTGAGTATTTTTATTAATACTGCCAGAATTATATAATCCAAATCTTTTTCTCTTAAAAAAGTACTTTTTTAACGCCAGATTCCTCATAAATTTCCTAATACCGATAAAAGCATTAAACGAGTCGAATTGAGCTGACGACGCAAATTTTAGGCCCTTGTTAGTTAATTTATACTGGCTCAGATTATACATTTTTTGACCCTCTATTTTGATCTCCTTTTTGGACTTCTTTTTTCCCCTTTTTCCTCTTTTTGTTGTTTTCTTGATGGTCGTGGTTGAAAAAAATAATTTTTTATACTTTTTTTTGTTTTTTTATTATTAGTGATTATTGGTTCAATTGGACTCTCAGGTATATAGTTCATGTTTCTAGCTTGTCTTTTTACTGCAGCACTGTAACTCATATTTTGTTTTGCTTTTGCTCCAGAGTTTCCCTGTGAGTTTGGGTTCATGTTTTCCTGAGTTTCCTCAAACAAATTTTCCAGTGGGCTGAATCTGTTAGATGACTCTATGGGACTAGATTCCCCTTGTTTTTTCGGGGGTATGTTTTTCTGGTGTATAGTTATTTGTGTGGGTGAAGTAAGGGGAGTGTAATTAGCTGCGTCCTCTTGTGAGCTCATGTACCGTCAGGTCTCCACTCCCCACTTCACCAATTTCACAAACCACCTCATCTATCGTATTAAAACCTGGCCTATCCATTATTATACTTCAATTTTCTCCCAGCATAGGTTGCGGGATTGAAGCTCATTCAAATTTATGTTTTTTCTTTCCAATTATTTATTTTTCTTTTCTTTTTATCCTATTCTTAATAGATCTTTGTAGATAAATAATACCTGGATGGTCAGAAAAGGGTTTTAGATATTTAAATAAATCTCCCTATTAGTTTTAATTAGTCCATTTTTTCTCTTCTCAATAATAAATGATTTATAGTAAAAATATACCGTGGCTCTCCCGTATCTGATTTACGGTTAGGGTACTCTGTTTTCAGGATGGTTCACCTATCCAACCAATATAGTGTATATGTATTCAAAAGATTCCATATAAAACAGGCACTCACCATCTGGTATACTATTTACCTTCGTTTACTCAATACAATATCTTTAAAATTCACTATAAGTCAATCACATAGTGTACATGATAACATACATATAATTGTGCATTTTAAACTAAAACTAAAACATATGAAATGTTGGATCTATAAAAACCATACACAGACAATACAGATGAGCAAGAAGTGTATGGTTTTTATAGAGCCAACATTTCATATGTTTTAGTTTTATTTTAAAATGCACAATTATATGTATGTTATCATGTACACTATGTGATTGACTTATAGTGAATTTTAAATATATTGTATTGAGTAAACAAAGTTAAATAGTATACCAGATGGTGAGTGCCTGTTTTATATGGAATCTTTTGAATAATAAATAATATAGCTTTTCTGGAGAACATGTGGAACATATCATCCCATTCTCTTGTTTGTAACCCCTACATCGCCTGCTAATGTTTTATGTACTTTCAGTCCTTTTGAAATAATGTCCCACTCCAAGTACTTCTCTAATGATGCTACCTCCCAAAGGTCCCTCATTTCAGTGACTAATAATCTCTCCAATTTTTTTAAATTAATCTTAGCTTCCTCCATTTGTTTATTAATAAGATCTACGTTTTCTTCATGTAAGTGGAAGAAGGACTGGACAAATTATTTTCTGTCCGCCCATATATCACCCATTATAATCAATACTAATCTACCAAACTCTCTTAACTCTAGATGTAGATAGTCGGTATGCTGCGAGGTATCCCTGGCAATTAATATAAAATGCAGAGTAAATTCAGCTTTGGAACCCGCGCTGCCGTACAGAGGAAGAGGTAATACTACACAGTTTTCACACTCCGTAGGAGTGCACCGCTGCTGGGTCGACGGAGTGTTAATTGCCAAAATAACCTCCAAGTTAGATTAATATCAAAAAGGATAAAATAATATGAATTTCAAAAACTTTTCCAACATGGTGTATTGGAGGAATCCAGTTATGTCGGAGCTGCTTCAACTGAAGAGATTGGTCACCACCTCTGTCTAAGGCACAATGGATGGATCTGTGGAGTTCTGGTGCCAGAGCTACTGTAGACCAGCTGATTGGTGGGGGTGCCAGGTGTCAGACCCCCCACCTATCTGATACTTATGGCCTATCCTGACAACAGGCCATCGAGATCACATTACTGGAAAACCCCTTTAATGACATACGCATTATTGTCATTTAGAGCATGGGGTGGTTTAATGGTCCAAGCATCATTTTTACTTCTTGTGCAACCCACCAAATTCACATAGGGGTTCTTTATTACAATGTTTTTAGCGAATTTTATTTTTTTGTCTTATTTGGGGGAAGAAAGTCATTTTATTTCAAAGTCTAGCTGCTTATTCTTTAAATATGCAAATTAACACCAAAATAAATAAAATTTGTTCTGTTTTGGTCATTTTAATCGTTTTTTTTTGGTGTATGTGAAAGGGGCGACGATGCTGATGGTTTCGGCAGGCGTGGACTGTTTTTCTATTTTATTCTCACTTATATTTCATGATATATTTTAATACTTTTAAAATACATTTGTCACGGCCTATGGTGTGTGCTGTGACACTGTTGCTACACTTGCAGTTGCCCGCGGCAACGTGTTGCTGTGTGTGCATGCGGTGGCAATGTCTCGGCCTTCTGGGTGATTGCTGTGACATGGTTGACACGCATGTTGTTGCCTGCGGCAACGTGTAGCTTTCCATGCTTGTGTGTGCACTTCCCCTTTAAGTGGCTTCCTCCCCTTGTCTGGTGTTGGAAGGGTTACCTACCTTCCTACTGCTTTAACACTGGGTTTAAGTGTGTGTGGGTGCGGCTGATTGGGCTATTTAGCCTCTGCTGGATGCCTGAAGCTGGGGGGTACTCCAGCCATGGTGTATGCTGGAGCTATCTTCCTGGCATATTCCATCTGTTTAGTGAGGGCCACCCTTGTGGTCATACTGTCACGGCGGGGAGTGGGGGAAACCCCCCACCGTGCGGTGAGGAGGCAACAAGGCCAGGAGGAGGAATAAGGGAGCAGATCACCTCCTACAGCGTCCCTAATTCTGGCCCTGACTCCTAACCGTATGAGCCAACCCAGATGGTAGGAGGGCTCATACTCCGGAACCTCGGGGCCCTACTAACCCTCAGGAAATCCCTGGACTAGGAGCAGGGTAAAGACGACCTGTTCCTCCACAACACAGACGAACAGGAGAGGCCAACTGGCCACTGGCCAAGCTGCAAGGAGAGGGGAACACATACAGCTATAGAGATGGCAGGTAAGCGAGACCAGTAACACACTTACCTGCCACAGACACACTGACTGGAACCCGTGCACAAGTGCTGGTGTCCACACCAACATTAAGAACACAGCACACCCCACAAACCACACAGGGACCCAGGACACCCATAGCTGCAATAAACATAAGACACCATAAAAACAACTTCTATGACCACAAGGGTGGCCCTCACTGGACAGATGGAATATGCCAGGAAGATAGCTCCAGCATACACCATGGCTGGAGTACCCCCCAGCTTCAGGCATCCAGCAGAGGCTAAATAGCCCAAGCAGCCGCACCCACACACACATAAACCCAGTGTTAAAACTCTAGGAAGGTAGTTAACCCTTCCAACACCAGACAAGGGGAGGAAGCCACTTAAAGGGGAAGTGCACACACAAGCATGGAAAGCTACACGTTGCCGCAGGCAACAACATGCGTGGCAACCATGTCACAGCAATCACCCAGAAGGCCGAGACACTGCCACCGCATGCACACACAGCAACACATTGCCGCGGGCAACTGCAAGTGTAGCAACAGTGTCACAGCACACACCATAGGCCGTGACAACATTTTGGCAGGTGGGACATTTACAATTTTTTTTTGCTTGATTTAGCAATTTTCTTTATAACTCGGGCATCCAAATGTGGCAAGTGATGCTTGTGCGGCATAACGGCCCTGCCTGGCAATGTAGAAACCACCATGTGCACAAAACAAGCATTTACCGACAGAATATATTAACCCCTTCCCGACTGCAATCCGTCTATATACGTGCTAATTTCACATGCCCCATGCAGCTAGCACGTGTATAGACGTCAGGCAGCTCTTTAATCCAAGCGCTGCAAAGCGCTTGGATTAAAGCTTCTGCCCCTGCCCTGCTGCTGTCACAGACAGCATACAGTTCAGTAATGCCGGCAAGGGACCAATCAGAGTGTTCCCTTGCCGGCAATCGATCCGATTGGTTAGACTGTGCAGACTAACCAATTGGATTGCGGCAGTGAAAAAATGCCTGTTCCAGGCTCTGAAATGCGCTCTGCAGATCAGAGCCTAAAATCAGGTAATGTGTCCTGGTGCCCCCGATCTGTGCCCCCCTGTGCGCCTCCAACCCCCCCCTGTCCTGTCCCCGCCTGCCCCTGATGCAGTTCCCCCCCGCCCCATCCATATTCATGTATTCTGCCCCTGATGCGGTCCGTCCCCTCCCCGCCCCATACATTCATCCTTCCCCCATTTGTGCCCCCTAAATGCTGGCCGAACCCCCCCTTTCCAGCGCTGCCCCTGAGCCGGTCCCCCTGCTGTGTTTGAAGGCGGCAGCTCAATTCCTGAGCCGCCGCCATTAGCAGCGAGTGTCAGCTGTATGCTGACACTCTGCTATAACCCCTTAGATGCCACGGCAGCGGCATCCATGGGGTTAATAGAGGGAGGGGGCAACCTCTCTCAACCATCGGGGCTGCCGCGTGTTGCCACCTATAGGAAATCTGATAGTATTATACTTTGCAATGCAAGAGCATTGCAAAGTATAGTACAGCCATCAGCCCCACTGCATCTTCAAGATCCAAGAGGGACTTGATAAAAAAAAGTGAAAATAATAAAAGTAAAAAAAAATAAATAAAAATACTACACCTTATCCCCTAGTTTTCCTATAAAAAAATGAAGAAAAAAAAATACACATATTAGGTATCACCGCGTCCATAATGACCGTCTCTATAAATATATCACATGATAGACCCCGTCCAATAAACACTATAAAAAAAATGTAAAAAAAAACTGGGTAAAAAAAGCTATTTTTGTCACCTTACATCACAAAAAGTGCAACACCAAGCGATCAAAAAGGTGTATATCAAACAAAATGGTACCAATAAAACCGTCACCTCATCCCGCAAAAAATTAGACCCTACATAAGAAAATAGCTCAAAAAATAAAAAAATATATAGTTCTTAGAACATTGAGACACTAAAACATAATTTTTTTATTACAAATATGCTATTATTGTGTTAAAGTGAAATAAATAAAAAAAAGTGTACATATTAGGTATCGCCACATCCGTAACAACATGCTTGATAAAAATATCCCATGACCTAACCCCTCAGGTAAACACCGTAAAATAAATAATATAAAAACCGTGGCAAAAAAGCCATTTTTGTCACCTTACATCACAAAAAGTGCAACACCAAGCGATCAAAAAGGCTTATGACCCCCAAAATAGTACCAATCAAACCGTCACCTCATCCCGCAAAAATGATACCCTATTTAGGACAATCGCCCAAAAAAAAATATGGCTCTCAGACTATGGAGACACTAAAACATCATTTTTTTTTGTTTTAGAAATGCTATTATTGTGTAAAACTTAAATAAATAAGAAAAAGTATACATATTAAGTATTGCCACATCCGTAATGATCTGCTCTATAAAACTGTCACATGACCTAACCCCTCAGATGAACGCTGTAAAAACCTTGCTCCATAAAGTGTAATAATGAATGATCAAAAAATCCTATGTACCCCAAAATGGTACCAATAAAAACCTCAACTCTTTCTGCAAAAAACAAGCCCCTGCACAAGACGATCGGCAGAAAAATACAAAACATATGGCTTTCTGAAAATTGACACACAAAAACATAATTTCTTTTTCAAAAATGCTTTATTATGTAAAACTGAAACAAACAAAGAAAGTAAACATATTTGATATCATTTCGTCCGTAACAACCTTCTCTGTAAAAATAGCACATGATCTACCCTGTCAGATGAATCTTGTAAAAATAAAAATAAATAAAAAAATAAATAAATAAAACGTTGCCAAAACAGCCATTTTTGGTTTACCTTGCCTCACAAAAAACGTAATATAGAGCAATTAAAAATCATATGTACCCCAAAATAGTACCAATAAAACTGGCACCTTATCCCCTAGTTTCCAAAATAGGGTCACTTTTTGGGAGTTTCTACTGTAGGGGTGCATCAGGGGGGCTTTAAATGGGACATGGTGTCTAAAACCAGTCCAGCAAAATCTGCCTTCCAAAAACCATGCAGCAGTTCTTTCCTTCTGCTCCCTCCCGTGCGCTCTTACATCAGTTTACAACCACATGTGGGGTGTTTCTGTAAACGCAGAATAAGGGTAATAAATATTGAGTTTTGGTTGGCTGTTAACCCTCAATGTGTTAAAGAAAAAAAATTTTAATAAAATGGAAAATCTGCCAAAAAAGTGAAATTTTGAAATTTCATCTCCATTTTCCTTTCATTCCTAGAGGGTTAACAAAGTTTGTAAAATCGGTTTTGAGTAACTTGAAGGGTGTAGTTTCTACAATGGGGTCATTTATGGGGGTATCCACTATGTAAGCCTCACAAAGTGACTTCAGACCTGAACTGGTCCTTAAAAAGTGGGTTTTGGAAATTTTCTTAAAACTTTTAAGAATTGCTTCTAAACTTCTAAGCCTTCTAACATCCTAAAAAAATAAAATGACATTTCCAAAATGATGCCAACATAAAGTATACATATGGGGAAAGGTAAGTAATAAATATTTTATTAGGTAGGACTTTCTGTTTTAGAAGCAGAGAAATTGAAATTTTGAAAATTGCAAATTTTTCTAAATTTTTGGTAAATTTGGAATTTTTTCATAAATAAAGGTGAAATATATTGACTCAAATTTATGACTATCATGAAGCACAATGTCACGAGAAAACAGTCTCAGAATAGCTTGGATAAATAAAAGTGTTCCAAAGCTATTACCACATAAAGTGACGTATGTCAGATTTGTAAATTTTGACCTGGACACTGACCAAGGGCATCAATGACCCTTGGTCATGAAAGGGTTAAGGGGCAGTGTCCAAAACCATCCATAAGAACAGTTAAGAATCACTACCCCCCCCCCCCCCCCCCCCCCCCTCCTCCGAGGTATTGTCATTACTTCTAGAAATATTGTCAGGTGTAAGACATCCTATTAAAAAGCCAAACAAAACTGTAACTGCGCCCATGGAACAGCCTGAATATTAGAGATCCTCCAAATAAAACATATCATCTCTGTATCACCATACAATAATAGGAATGGGAATAGTCATAGGAAACAAAATGATAAAAAATGAAACATATCCAATAAATATATTTTATATCATGTCATTCTCAATTATAAAACTAAACAATCCAGAGCTGGTGGGACATACAATAAAAAATAATTCATGCAAGATGAGTGAACCACATGACTTCTACAAATACAGGGGTGGCGGGGACCCCACTTGTTGGATTTATCTACAGGTACATTTTGGTCAGGGTGTAAAGATTAAGATGATATTCCTTTAGGAGGACGAGTAATGGCTTCTATGTAATGAGGCAATCCTCGCCTGAGTCACTGGTTGGGAGAACTTGCACATTACTGATAAAATGTGCCCAGTAAGACTAGAGCTGACTGTTTTCTGACAAGTCCATATTTCATGTAATGCCTATTTCTTTTTAATGTTACAAATACTTATAGGGGGAGGTCAGAGGCCAGACGAAGTGCAGAGTTGCACGAAACGGACGTCGGCGCTTTCTTGTCCGTGCACCGTGCACACATGCTCCTGCCTACCGCTTCTTCCCAAGAATAAAGGATATCTTTTTCTGCAGTGGCGAATGCCGCCCTTCTTTTGTTTTTTCTCCTCGATGTTTCATTACTTGGGACTTATTACTACAGGGCTGAGCACCGCCCACACTGGCTGACCGTACTGACAGGACCGCTCCGGTTCCCTTGCACCCCCATGCAGCACACAGCAGTGCCGCCACCATTTCTTTTCTCTCATTTTTACTTATAAGGGGTAGAACAGACCGGGGATGGAATAGGTAGATTGCTATCTTTTTATATCAGGCCCTGGTTTTGTGCTTCACTAGGTATGGTTGAAAGGCACACTACTCCCATAGATTTACAACATGTCACGCAGACAGACTTACTCTTATGAGTGGTGGCCCCTCTCCCTATTACTACCCCTGTGCTGTCCTCATGCTCAGTGGATAGCCCGCAGACATCCTGTCTGTCATTCCACTTGACTGCAAGTAGCTGGCCACTTACAAGTGTCAATGACGCCCCTTTTTCCACATGTCTGGATACCAGCTCTTGTGGGTATCCAGCTCTATTTGTGGACATTCACATAGGTCCCTGTATTTGCAGTTTTACAGGAATGGTGGGGCCCCATACCGATCACAGGCTGGGTGGTACCTTTAGGAAACTATTTTTACTTATTTTTTTCTCTCACCAATCATTTGTGTTTATATATATATATATATATATATATATATAATCCTCTATACACACACACATATACACTCACCTAAAGAATTATTAGGAACACCATACTAATATGGTGTTGGACCCCCTTTTGCCTTCAGAACTGCCTTAATTCTACGTGGCATTGATTCAACAAGGTGCTGATAGCATTCTTTAGAAATGTTGGCCCATATTGATAGGATAGCATCTTGCCGTTGATGAAGATTTGAGGGATGCACATCCAGGGCACGAAGCTCCCGTTCCACCACATCCCAAAGATGCTCTATTGGGTTGAGATCTGGTGACTGTGGGGGCCATTTTAGTACAGTGAACTTATTGTCATGTTCAAGAAACCAATTTGAAATGATTCGAGCTTTAGGACATGGTGCATTATCCTGCTGGAAGTAGCCATCAGAGGATGGATACATGTTCTTATTCGGTTTACGCCAAATTCGGACTCTACCATTTGAATATCTCAACAGAAATCGAGACTCGTCAGACCAGGCAACATTTTTCCAGTCTTCAACAGTCCAATTTTGGTGAGCTTGTGCAAATTGTAGCCTCTTTTTCCTATTTGTAGTGGAGATGAGTGGTACCCGGTGGGGTCTTCTGCTGTTGTAGCCCATCCGTCTCAAGGTTGTGCGTGTTGTGGCTTCACAAATGCTTTACTGCATACCTCGGTTGTAACGAGTGGTTATTTCAGTCAACGTTGCTCTTCTATCAGCTTGAATCAGTCGGCCCATTCTCCTCTGACCTCTAGCATCCACAAGGCATTTTTGCCCACAGGACTGCCGCATACTGGATGTTTTTTCCTTTTCACACCATTCTTTGTAAACCCTAGAAATGGTTGTGCGTGAAAATCCCAGTAACTGAGTAGATTGTGAAATACTCAGACCGGCCCGTCTGGCACCAACAACCATGCCACGCTCTAAATTGCGTAAAATCACCTTTCTTTCCCATTCTGACATTCAGTTTGGAGTTCAGGAGATTGTCTTGACCAGGACCACACCCCTAAATGCATTGAAGCAACTGCCATGTGATTGGTTGACTAGATAATTGCATTAACAAGAAATAGAACAGGTGTTCCTAATAATTCTTTAGGTGAGTGTACATACACATTGCTGCCCATAATTATTCATACCCCTGGCAAATCTTTACTTAAAGTTACTTTTACTTTTATTCAACCAGCAAGTAATTTTTTGACGGGAAATGACATAGGTGTCTCCCAAAAGATAATAAGATGATGTACAAGAGGCATTATTGTGGAAAAAAAACATTTCTCAGCTTTTATTTACATTTGAGCAAAAAATACAAGATGTTCCGCACTGTGGAAAATGACATGGTCGGAAGCCAAAAGTGACACCTGTGCTGGCCAGGAGGATAGTTAGAGAGTTAAAAAAAAAATCCAAGGATCACCACCAAGGCCATCCTGGTGAATCTGGGCTCTGCTGGTGGCATGGTCTCAAGGCAGACAATCCAACGGACACTGCACACTGCTGGGTTCCACTTCTCCAGATAAGGCACACAAAAGCTTGCTTGGCCTTTGCAAAAGCTCATCTGGACAAAGAAGAAGACTTCTGGTCTTCTGTGTTATAGTCAGATGAATCAAAAATTGAATTGTTTGGTCACAATGATGTTTCCTTCATTTGGCGTAAAAAAGGAGACGCCTTCAACCCAAAGAACACCATCCCCACTGTCAAACATGGTGGTGGTAACCTAATGCTTTGGGGTAGTTTTTTAGCCAATCGACCAGGGAACCTAATCACAGTAAACGGCACCATGAAAAAAGAGCAATACATGAGGATTCTCAACGACAACATCAGGCAGTGTGCAGAGAAACTTGGCCTTGGGCACCAGTGGACATTTCAGCATGACAATGACCCAAAACACACAGCAAAAGTTGTGAAGAAATGGTTAGCAGACAACAACATTGATGTTTTGGAGTGGCCCAGCCAGAGTCCAGACTTGAATCCAATTGAGAATCTGTGGAGGGAGCTAAAGATCAGGGTGATGACAAGAAGACCCTCCAACCTGAAAGATTTGAAGCTCATTGCTAAAGATGAATGGGCAAAAATACCTGTGGAGACATGCAAAAAGCTGGTCTGCAATTATAGGAAGCATTTGATTGCTGTAATAGCCAATAAAGGATTTTCTATTGATTATTGAGAAGGATATGAATAATTTTGGACTGGACACTTTTTGCTGAAATGTAAATAAAAGCTGAGAAAAGTTTTTTCCCCACAATAATACCTCTTGTACATCATCTTATTATCTTTTGGGAGACACCTATGTCATTTCCCATCAAAAAATTACTTGCTGGTTGAATAAAAGTAACTAAGTCAAAATTTGCCAGGGGTATGAATAATTATGGGCAGCACTGTATATATATATATATATATATATATATATATATATATATATACTGTATATATACACAATACAGACCAAAAGTTTGGACACACCTTCTCATTCAAAGAGTTTTCTTTATTTTCATGACTAAGCTCATCAAGAGAATGCCAAGAGTGTGCAAAGCAGTAATCAAAGCAAAAGGTGGCTACTTTGAAGAACCTAGAATATGACATATTTTCTGTTGTTTCACACTTGTTTGTTATGTATATAATTCCACATGTGTTAATTCATAGCTGTGAATCTACAATTTTCATAGTCATGAAAATAAAGAAAACTCTTTGAATGAGAAGGTGTGTCTAAACTTTTGGTCTGTACTGTATGTGTGTGTGTGTGTGTGTATGTCTGCTAAAGGAAGCCACACCGTCACATTTACAATCACGAAATTTGGAACACAGGTACATCAGGTGTCCGGGAAGGTTTTAGACCGGGTCTCAGCTCTCTAGCACTTACCGTTGCTGAGATATTACAAAAAAAAATGCAAATATGGCACATCACATGACGTACATTAGCCAATAGAAGCCTGCAGGTCTTTCTCTTCATATCCCAACTGTCATACACATGGTCACATGTCCCTTATCAGCCAATAGAAGCTCGCAGGTCCTTAACATACACACAGTTTTACACCAGATTTCCATAACAACGCAGCCATTTTTCTTCACTGCTGTAGGTCAGCTTTAAAGGAGCAGGGCGCCGTGGATGACACTGTTAAGGTAGTAGAGTGCTGTGGTAGTCACAGTTCAGGGGGCAGGTAGGGTGGGCATTCAGACCACCCTAAAAAGACGGACTTAACACCCCGCCCCCAGGTCCCGCTAAGCCACGCCTCCTCCTCAGCCGACAGGGATTGAAAAAATGAAGTTAAAAATCAACTTCTGTCAGCTGCAGGGGTGGGAGGGACGGTGATATTCTCCCTGCAGCTCACACTCAGACACCACAGTGCTGCTGTCTGAGAGTGAGCTATTCAAAAGGACATTAGGACATTCCGGTGTCCGTCCAGGCCCTGCCCCAGACGGAGGACAGGGAGTCTGAAAGTTGTACTGTCCAGCCTAAAACTGGACCTCTGGCCACCCTAGGGGCAGGCTGCTGTGGAGGTCACAGTTAAGGGAATGGTTCGGTATGGAGGTCAGTGTTAACGGGCAGATTGCTATGAAGGCCACTGTTAAGGGGGCGTACCCCTGTGGAGGTCCCTGTAAAGGGGGTGGTGGGCTGTGAAACTTACTGTTAAAGGGTAAGGCTGCTGTAAAGGTCAAAGTTAAGGGGGTGGGCTGCTGTGGAGGTCCCATTTTAAGGTATGGGGCACTGTGGGGGGGCAGTGTTAAGGGGGTGCTGTAGATGTCACTGTTATAGTGGATAGTGTCGATATCTTTGAACAACACACACAAACATTAAATAAAATAGATTAAATATATCCGAGCGAAGCCGGGTCCTTCAGCTAGTAATAAAAGTTGTCCCAATCCTTGC
This sequence comes from Bufo bufo, assembly GCF_905171765.1. Taxonomy (NCBI): domain Eukaryota; kingdom Metazoa; phylum Chordata; class Amphibia; order Anura; family Bufonidae; genus Bufo; species Bufo bufo. The sequence continues at coordinate 392,813,405 of NC_053394.1, read as the reverse complement.
TCCAAGCCCTCAGCTACCTCTGGTAACTGAAATCAAGGTGCTGTTTTATCTCCCTGTAAAAAGGAGTATCTGATGAAATAAAGCCAGTGACGACCAAGAAAACATGTGTTGGTGGTCACTAAAGGGCTAAGCATGAAGATAGCTTCTTTTATATGTGAGTATTTTCATGTCTAACTAGAGATGATTTTTTCTTAAAACATTTCCCACATTCTGAACATGAAAATGGCTTCTCCCCTGTGTGAGTTCTCTGATGTATAACAAGACCTGATTTCTGCTTAAAACATTTCCCACATTCTGAACATGAAAATGGCTTCTCCCCTGTGTGATTTCTCTGATGTGTAACAAGACCTGATTTATCGTTGAAACATTTCCCACATTCTGAACATGAAAATGGCTTCTCCCCTGTGTGATTTCTCTGATGTATAACAAGACCTGATTTACGGTTAAAACATTTCCCACATTCTGAACATGAATACGGCTTCTCTCCTATGTGAATTCTCTGATGTTTAAGACGCGATGAATTACAGTGGAAACATTTCCCACAATCTGAACATGAAAATGGTTTCTCCCCTGTGTGGTTTCTCTGATGTACAACAAGACCTGATTTATGGTTGAAACATTTCCCACAGTCTGAACATGAAAATGGCTTCTCCCCTGTGTGAATTCTCTGATGAATAACAAGACCTGATTGATCCTTAAAACATTTCCCACATTCTGAACATGAAAATGGCTTCTCCCCTGTGTGATTTTTCTGATGTTTAACAAGACCCGATTGATCTTTAAAACATTTCCCACATTCTGAACATGAAAATGGCTTCTCCCCTGTGTGATTTCTCTGATGTATAACAAGACCTGAATTATTCTTAAAACATTTCCCACATTCTGAACATGAAAATGGCTTCTCCCCTGTGTGATTTCTCTGATGTATAACAAGACCTGATTGATCCTTAAAACATTTCCCACATTCTGAACATGAATAAGGCTTCTCTCCTGTGTGAGTTCTCTCATGTATAACAATCTGAGATTTAAATCTAAAACATTTTCCACATTCTGAACATGAAAATGGCTTCTCCCCAGTGTGAATTCTCTCATGTATAACAATCTGAGATTTAAATCTAAAACATTTTCCACATTCTGAACATGAAAATGGCTTTCCTCTGACGTGAGATGTTTGATGTTTAACACCTCTTCGGCGAATTTTATTCTGTGCTACAGTCTGTGATGAATCAGAAGATCGGACCTGTTTAAAAGAATCAAATGGTGCATTGTGGCTGTGATTGGATGAGGGTATATCTTGTATATTGGCATGCTCTTCAAATGTATCTCGTGTGATACCACAACCATCTACTTCAAAATCTGAGGATACCAGATGTTTCTCTAAGTTCCTGGTACAGTCATCTGCCAAGAATAAAACAAATTTTATTATTGATGAATAATATTCCATAAAATTGTATTGAAATTTGATAACTTTTCCATATAAAAAAAATCCAAAGAAAGAATAAGGCATGGTGTAAAATTCAAGTATGAATTGACTAAAACAGTGGTGGCCAAACAGACCACAATCTAATAATAGACCAAGAAGCATAACTACAAATGGTTGGCCCCCATCTTGAGCAACTTCCATGCAACCCCCACCCAATCAGTCATTTATAAATAAAACATTTCCTAGTGCTGGACAAGAGGCGCTGAATACACCCTTAGTGCTCCACACAATAGTTATCTCCCCTCAATGTCCCTTTCACAGTGAAATTCCTTCTTAGTGCCCTCTTCACAGTACAGATGCTCCCTAAGTGTCCCCACTCCGTAGAATGACCACACAGTAGTTATGTCCCCTTTGTGTACCACCTGCAATAGTGCTGTCCTTTAGTGCCCCCCTTTATATCAATGAAGCTCCTGTACTATGAATAAAATGAATAAAGTAATACTGAACACATGATGCTTTTCCCAGCAACAAACATGATGTGAATCCAGAGAGAAAAAAAAAAGAAGTCTGGTTTGAGAGCTGCACTTATACAAGCAGGCAAACAACGCAAGTTTGTGAGCGTTCGCATGTTTGATTTCAAGTGTGTGTTTTTATTAAGTATAAACCTCAGCAAAGACAGCAGACGGGAGCAAGAAATCCCTAGTACACCCTGGTTAAGGGGCAGGAACTAAATCACCCTACCTGCCTATACGAGGTACTTGCCCTGCAAAGGACCGCCCCTGTCCGGATACTTATCCCTATTTCCGTTTTTAGATACATTATTAAATGTTAAGTTTTACCCCTTTGTCCCCTAGGGGATCAGTATATTTTGTTACTTATTATTGGGAGTAATTTGTCAAGTCCATTCTCTTGGCTTTATAGATTTTTATTCCGTGTCTTTTGGTATTAGGCCTGAGGTAGACTCTTGTTCCTTCAGCTGGGAAGGAACAGGTCGTCTGTGGTCCTGACACTATCTCCAGGGCCTTACAGGACGAGTCAGGCTTCTAGGCTCCTGCGAATGAACATTCTTACTATTGAGGTCTGTTCATTCTGATAGCAGTCAGGGCCTAGGTTAGGATTTCATTAGGTGGTGACCTTTCCCCTTTCCCTATTTTTCCGGCCTGATACCTTCTCCCTCCCTCTTGTGTTTGGTGTGGAGTTCCCCTCTAACACCACGCTGTGACATTATCAACCGCCATAATCGCCATTTTGTTTGTGTCATTGCGGCGATGGATCCGATCTCTGCACTGTTCGGACAACTACAGGGATTGTCTTTGGAGGTAGCTGACCTCCGCAAAACCGACTCACAGATCCAGAGACCATAGGTGGCTGATTCCGGCAGTGGGAACCAGGCCTGCCCTGAAACTAATGTTGCTCTCCCAGACAGATTTCCAGGGGGCAGTGATAATTTCACCCTGTTTAGAGAGTCGTGCAAATTATATTTTAAGCTACGTCCTCACTCTTCTGGTGATGATAGTCAAAGAGTGGGTATAATCATGTCGTTGCTTAAAGGAGATGCCCAGGCTTGGGCTTTTTCTTTGCTGACTGGATCGCAGTCCCTCCGGTCGGTAAATGAGTTTTTCAGAGCTCTGGGTCTGAGCTACGACGACCCGGATCGGATTTGCCTGGCCAAGACCAAGTTGCGTGGCTTATGGCAGGGAAAATGGTCTGCGGAGATCTATTGCTCTGAATTTAGGAGATGGGCTACGGATACGGAGTGGAATGATCCAGCTCTCTGTAGTCAATTCTGTCAGGGATTATCCGAGAGGCTGAAAGACGCATTGGCCGTTCACGAAAATCTTGAGTCATTGGAGGCAGCTATGTCATTTGCTGTAAGTATTGATAAACATCAGAGAGAGATCTAAGGTCCCTCACTCTCAGGATGTACTATCATATGAGATGGTGGCTTCCTCTGACACTGTGGATGGAAAGACACTCGGGTTTATGTCTGGTGACGAACCCATACAGTTAGGGGGAGCTACTTCTGGACCTGCTGACAAGAATTTTAGTCATAAGAAGGGAGTCATCTTTTTCTGTGGAAAAAGGGGACATTTTGTTAATGTATGTCCTAATGTTCAGGATCATGTTGAAAACGAAAAAAAAAACTTTTAATCCCCATCTTACTCTTAATGGTGTGGTTGGGGAGTCAAAGAACTTTCGTCATTTACCGGTAGTACCTGATTTCTCCTGTCTCCTGAGTTGGTGCTAGACTCCAAAACTGTGAGAACTGAGGCCTGTATTGACAGTGGGGCAGGGGTTAACATAGTTGATGGTCAGTTCGTCCGTATGCATGGATTGACAACAAGTGCATTAGAGAAAAATATTTTGGTGTTTGCAATTGACTCCGCTCAACTTACTCAGAAATGATTGTCACAGATGGTGCAGGACATTAGTTTGAGAGTGGGTGATTTTCATCAGGAATTCATTTTGTGTTTTGTGTTGGAGGGTCTGCCTGCTCCGATGGTTTTGGGCTTGCCATGGTTAAGTAAACATAATCCTACCATCGATTGGCAAGCGGGACAGATTCTCGATTGGAGTGATTATTGTCTTAATACATCTCTGTCTTAATGTAGTCTTGCTTTTATATGTCTCTGTGTCAGCAGTGGGGTCCTCCTGTGTCTCCTGCCATAGCGTTTCATTTCACTTAAATGTCGATGGATAGTTCGCGCTGACACTGATGCTCCCTGAGCCTGCAGGACAGCTTGAATACCTTTGGAACTTGTATGGGACTGCTTATCCACCATCCGGACTATCCTGCGTTGACACCTTTCATCGATTTTTCTCTTCCGTCCATGCCCAGGGAAATTAGCTACAGTGCCATGGGTTACAAACTTCTTGATAATATTGCGCACTGTAGACAAAGGCACAGTTTTCAGGCCTGATACCTTCTCCCTCCCTTTTTATGTTTGGTGTGGAGTTCCCCTCTCACACCACGCCGTGACATGTGGCTATATAATAAGGAGAAGTTAAATAGCCAGTCTTCAGGGCAGTTCAGTCCTTCGAATCCAGAGGAAAAAAAGCAGTCTTGTTTGAAAGCTGCACTTAAGCAGATAAACAACGTGAGTTTGTGAGCGTTCGCGTGTTTGATTTCCAGTGTGTGTTTGTACTGAGTGTGTGACTTTAGATTATGTGACTTCAGAGTCAGGGACTTCTGGAGGGAACTACAGTAAGATAGAATCTTATCACTGCACTATGTTGCATTTTTCCTCTTTTCTTGCGTAATCCCCATTTAGTATGTGTTCCATTATTGACAGCTCAGTCCAGTGCACATCTTGTCTAATGTATGCAGCCTGAAACAGCTGTTTGAGGGTGAATATATTTGTTCAAAATGTGGGCAAATTGCCAGTTTGGAATCGCAAATCGAGTATCTAACAGGGCGAGTTTCAACACTGAGATGTGTTGACAATTTGGAAAAAAGTTTGCTGCTCACTGAGCAAGCACTCTATGGGGTAGATGTGGGGGAGGGTGGTAGCGAGAAGGCTGAGGAAAGTGAGATAGCTAGCTGGAAAACAGTTAGAAAGCAGGGTAGAGGGAAGAGTGCCAGGGAGGCTAGCCCTGATCTGACACACCCCAACAAGTTTGCAAATTTTGCAGATGAGGGGGATGTCAGTTCAGGGAGAGCACTGCTGCAGGCAGACACTTCCTCTGCCAGTCAGGGGAATGTTGGCTCCAGTTAGCAGAGGACCAGGAGAGCAGGGCAGGCCAGACAGGTTCTGGTAGTGGGATACTCAATTATTAGGGGTACATATCTGGCGATCTGTAACAAAGACCAAGGGATCGTCGAACGGTGTGTTGTTTTCCTGGTGCTTGATTTTGACACATCATGGATCGGGTTGACAGATTACTGGAAAGGGCTGGAGAATATCCAGCAGTAATGGTCCATATCAGAACAAATGACAAAGTTAGAGGTAGGTGGAGCATCCTTAAAAATGCTACCTGTACCACGAGCCACACAAGAAATGCAGTGGGAGATTAGGGAGGTTAACAAGTGGCTCAAGAAATGGTGTAGGAAGGAGGTGTTTGGGTTCCTGGAGAACTGGGCCGACTTCTCTGTTGGCTACAGGCTCTATTGTAGGAATGGGCTGCACCTCAATGGGGAAGGGGCAGCTGTGTTGGAGGAGAAGATGGCTAGAAGGTTGGAGGAGTGTTTAAACTAGGGACTGGGGGGGGAGAGTGATTACATTAAAGGAGGGGAAGATAGTGCAGATAGAGACCAGGGGCAAGGTAATGGGACTGGGGGAGTAATGGAAGGAGGGACTAGAACAGTTCAGAAGGAAAGATGTAGGGTAAAAAAAATACATAAACCTCTTAATTTATGTGGCAGACGCACAAGAAAAACCCAAAGAAATCCGCAAGTCAACGAGACGGAGACGTCAGGTCTCATGGCGACAATAGGGAAGAATGATGAATCTGTGAACACTAGTGCTATTAATATAGTGGCGAATCTTACTGGTGTAGAGCTGCCCCCGGGCTGCATCCCCCTCCTCAACCGAGGGCTGGGATTCAGCCTAGCTGAGCAGTTCTGCCCAGTAGATTTGTTCCTGTCCATTCGCAAATTGTTCTTGAAAAAAATGTTCGCTGAATCCCCTCCTAGTAACGTGCCCCCATTACCAGGGGAAATCCCGGCAATAATTACAGCCACCGACTTTCATTTGAAGGGCCGCTTCGATGACGAGGAGATAGAATGCATCCAGTTTCTGGCCAATATGGAGGCAGATACTCTGGACAATAGTGGTACCAAGGTGGATAAGTACGTAGGTGGCATCAGGTCCACCTTTCTTCCTCCCATGCCGGCCGGCTCGGCAATAGACCTGTTCCACAAACGGGTTTTGAGAGAGATACATGCGCTGATTTACCCAGCAGCACCCCTGAATGTTACCGGGGAGGAGTATCGCGCCCTTTTGTGGTTAAAACAACAGGATAATATCATTATTAAGCCGGCCGACATGGGAGGGAATGTGGTCCTGATGACCAGTGAGTATTATATGGAGGAGGCAGGTAGACAGCTGGGAGATAGCACAGTATACCTTAAACTTAGGGGAGACCCCACACAGGGGATAACTTCAAGGTTCCATGCTTTCATAGAGAAATACACTGCTCAAAAAAATAAAGGGAACACTTAAACAACACAATGTAACTCCAAGTCAATCACACTTCTGTGAAATCAAACTGTCCACTTAGGAAGCAACACTGAGTGACAATCAATTTCACATGCTGTTGTGCAAATGGGATAGACAACAGGTGGAAATTATAGGCAATTAGCAAGACACCCCCAATAAAGGAGTGGTTCTGCAGGTGGTGACCTGACCACTTCTCAGTTCCTATGCTTCCTGGCTGATGATTTGGTCACTTTTGAATGCTGCCGGTGCTTTCACTCTAGTGGTAGCATGAGACGGAGTCTACAACCCACACAAGTGGCTCAGGTAGTGTAGCTTATCCAGGATGGCACATCAATGCGAGCTGTGGCAAGAAGGTTTGCTGTGTCTGTCAGCGTAGTGTCCAGAGCATGGAGGCGCTACCAGGAGACAGGCCAGTACATCAGGAGACGTGGAGGAGGCCGTAGGAGGGCAACAACCCAGCAGCAGGACCGCTACCTCCACCTTTGTGCAAGGAGGAACAGGAGGAGCACTGCCAGAGCCCTGCAAAATGACCTCCAGCAGGTCAAAAATGTGCATGTGTCTGCTCAAACGGTCAGAAACAGACTCCATTAGGGTGATATGAGGGCCCGACGTCCACAGGTGGGGGTTGTGCTTACAGCCCAACACCGTGCAGGACGTTTGGCATTTGCCAGAAAACACCAAGATTGGCAAATTTGCCACTGGCGCCCTGTGCTCTTCACAGATGAAAGCAGGTTCACACTGAGCACATGTGACAGACGTGACATAGTCTGGAGACGCCGTGGAGAACGTTCTGCTGCCTGCAACATCCTCCAGCATGACCGGTTTTGGCATTGGGTCAGTAATGGTGTGGGGGTGGCATTTCTTTGGAGGGCCGCATAGCCCTCCAGGTGCTCGCCAGGGGTAGCCTAACTGCCATTAGGTACCGAGATGAGATCCTCAGACCCCATGTGAGACCATATGCTGGTGCGGTTGGCCCTGGGTTCCTCCTAATGCAAGACAATGCTAGACCTCATGTGGCTGGAGTGTGTCAGCAGTTCTTGCAAGACGAAGGCATTGATGCTATGGACTGGCCTGCCCGTTCCCCAGACCTGAATCCAATTGAGCACATCTGGGACATCATGTCTTGCTCTATCCACCACGTCACGTTGCACCACAGACTGTCCAGGAGTTGGCAGATGCTTTAGTCCAGGTCTGTGAGGAGATCCCTCAGGAGACCGTCCGCCACCTCATCAGGAGCATGCACAGGCGTTGTAGGGAGGTCATACAGGCACGTGGAGGCCACACACACTACTGAGCCTCATTTTGACTTGTTTTAAGGACATTACCTCAAAGTTGGATCAGCCTGTAGTGTGTTTTTCCACTTTAATTTTGAGGGTGACTCCAAATCCAGACCTCCATGGGTGAAAAAATTTGATTTCCATATTTTTTTTTTTGTGATTTTTGTTGTCAGCACATTCAACTATGTAAAGAACAAAGTATTTCAGAAGAATATTTTATTAATTCAGATCTAGGATGTGTTATTTGTGTGTTCCCTTTATTTTTTTGAGCAGTGTACATAGCGGCCGGATTTTACCCAGAGGCATGGCCAACCGACTTGTTCCTGCCTACCCAAAAATCCCTACATGGTACTTTGTACCAAAAATCCACAAGTCACTGACCCGGCCCCAGGCCGCCCTATAGTGGCCGGGATCGGGTCAGTGACAGAACCTCTATCTGCCTATGTAGACTGGCTCCTTAGGCCATTACTCGTGGGCCCTCCGACGTACCTCAAGGACACCGGGGACTTCCTCCGAGCACTCCAATTCTTTGAGTGGCGGAGGGAGTTTTGCCTGGTGTACTTGGACGTCGAGAGCCTTTACACCAGGATCCCCCACGATTTAGGGCTCCGGGCCGTTAACTCAGTGCTTAATAGGAGCAATAAAGATGTTATGTTCAATAGCTTCATTCTTGAGGCATTGGATATTGTCATCACCAGCAATGTGTTTCAGTTCAATGGTCAGTGGTACCGCCAGGTACTAGGTACTGCAATGGGCACACCTGTGTCGTGCACATTTGCGAACCTGTACCTGGCGGTATTCGAAGAGACGTATATATTTTCGGTGGGTAACCCCTTTCTGCGGTACAAACATTTATTTTTACGCTATGTGGACAATATCTTTCTGGTCTGGTCAGGCGGCAAGGAGTCATGCCGCAAGTTTGTGGACTACCTTAACGCGCACAACAGGATGAACATGCGATTCACTCTCAATTACGGGGGTGAGTCGCTTGACTTCCTGGATGTGCATGTTACAGTTAAGGATGGTGTATTACACACCACGGGCTTTCGCAAGCCCATCGCGACTAACTCGCTGCTTCACAGACCAGTTTTCACCCGCCGTCGGTGAAAAAGTCCGTCCCATACGGACAATTTGTCAGTTTGAGGAGGATTAATGACACCGACACTGGGTTCCACAAGCAAGCTAGAGAGCTTAGTAACCGACTTCTAGATCGGGGTTACCCACCGAAAATAGTCTCAGCGGCCCTACGCAAGGCCGCTGTACTTGATCGAAACACATTGCTGTTTGAGAGAGAGAGAGAGAGAAATACGGAGCAGCCCCGTTTTGCTTTTGCATTCAAGTATAGCCCCGCTGCGGATATCATTAAGCGGGTCATTAATGAGAATTGGGACCTTTTGAAAGGGGATCCAGCTTTGAATAATCTCTCCAGCCAGCGACCACTTGTCACATTTAGAAAGTGTGCCACTCTCAAAGATAAGTTAGTGAATAGTGTATTACACACACCACAAGCGGAGACGTGGCTCACTAGTACAAAACCCAAAGGAAACTATAGGTGTGGGCATTGCTCTTTGTGTCCACTAAATGTGAGTCGCAAGTGCTTGCAAATAGGAGGAGTTCAACATGTGGTACGGGACTTTATAACATGTCGTACACCCTATGTCGTTTATGTTGTGTTCTGTCCGTGTAATAGATTTTATATTGGTAAAACAATTCGCCCACTTTTTGAGCGAATACGTGAACATGTCAATTCTGTTCGCTCCGGTAGAGGATGCCCCCATTTGATTAAACACATAATGACCGCACATGGCGGCCACCCGCGTTGTCTTTCCTTTGCGGGTGGCGTTGTCTTTCCTTTGCGGGTGGCGAGTGGAGTAGGTTCGACCCATCCCTCGGGGAGGGGATCGACACCGGCTGCTCCTGCAGAGGGAAGCAAGGTGGATTCACAAAAGCCATTGGAGCAGCGGGGCTGAACGACAGAAATGATATGTCCGTGTTCCTTTAAAAGTGAGACAGCAGAAAACCCGTTTTTGTGTTGAGCTTTGGTTTTTGGATAATAGACCTCAGGGCCCTTTAAGAGATTAACCCACTTGTGCATAACCTCCATCTCCATGTGCTGAAAAAATCAGCAATGCCACTAAACCGTGATGTGCACTGTATGAAAAATTTCCATATGAATAATGTGATAGATCCTACCCTTGGTGTAGATTTGTATATATGCTTCCTTCGTTCCAATATGAATGTTTTTTTAGTCTTTCACTAGCGGCGCACAGCTGTTGCACATGATACTGGCTGTGGAGCGTCGCCCTTATAATGCGCAGATCAGCGCTATGACGACTAGAGCGGCCAGAAGAAGCGCGATACACCGCGCGAAACAGTCGTAGCCGCAAATCATCTGCAGGAGCCTGTCCGACCCAGCACCCCACTTACTCTGTCCCGGATGAAGGGAGAATAAAGAGAAACACTTTGTTACTTCGGTGAGTGCCGCATGTTTCTTTCAGCTGTTTCTTCTACATTGTTGCATTTGACCCCGCTTCCTCTACCCATGCTGAGCACCGCATATGAAGATATCCTTTACTGCATTGTTTACATTTAGCCAGAAGACGGGGCCGATTCTACTGACCTGATATATTAGCAGTGCCGCCATATTCTATCCTTATCTGCATCTATTGTCTTAATTATATGTATACTAATGCCAGAAGCCTGACTAATAAAACTGGGGAACTGGAATTAGTGATGCGTGAGGAGGACTATGATATAGTGGGAATAATTGAGACATGGCTGGATGATAGCTATGACTGGGCAATTAATGTACGGGGTTACAGTCTGTTTAGAAACGATCGCAAAAAACGGAGAGGGGGAGGGATCTACCTTTATGTAAAGTCCTATCTAAAGCCCACAGTCCGAGACAATATAAGTGAGGGACATGAACATGTGGAGTCACTGTGTGAAGAAATACATGGAGGAAAAAAACAATAATAAAATACTAATAGGAGTTTATTATAAACCACCTAATATACAAGAGTCCACAGAAAATCTACTACTAAATGAGAGACCAGGCAGCAGATCGTAATGAGGTCGTTATTATGGGGGACTTCAACTACCCAGATATACTGGGAAACTGAAACCTGTACATCTCATAAAAGGAAACAGGTTCTTGGCAATAACCAAAGACAATTACCTTTCCCAACGGGTTCAGGACCCGACTAGAGGGACGGCCATACTGGACTTAGTATTAACCAATTGACCTGACAGAACAACAGACGTGCAGGTTGGGGGACACCTGGGAAATAGTGACCATAAAGTAATAACCTTCAAATTGTCATTCAAAAGAGTGTTTCTTCAGGGAGGAACAAAAATACCAAACTTCAAAAAAGCTAAATTTAGCCATAGGCCTAACTAACTAGGACAAAGTCCTCAAAAATAAAAATGCAGCTACAAAATTGGATATTTTTTTAAAGCATTCTAAAATTTAAATTGTTAGAGGTACATACCTTATGGGAATAAAAGGTTAAGGAACAAGAAAAAAAAACTGTGGATAAAAAGAACTTTAAAAAAAAAAGAGCAATAAATGACAAAAAGAAAGGATTTAAATCACTAAAACAGGAGGGTAGCGAAGAAGCACTGAAAAACTATAAGGAAAAAAAATTGAATATGTAAAAGACAAATAAAGCAGCCAAACTAGAGACCGAGAGATTAATTGCCAGAGCAAAACTAACCCTAACATGTTCTTCAATTATATAAATGATAAAAAGTATTAATCTAAAGGTGTCGGCCCTTTACAGAGTAATGAGGGGGAAGTTGTAGAGAGCGACGAGGAGAAAGCAAAGCTATTAAATATTTTTTTCTCCACTGTATTCACTGAAAAAAAATAAAAATTTTAGATGAAATGCAGAATGTAAAAGTAAATTCCTCATTAAAAGTGTCCTGTCTGAACCAGGAAGAAGTACAGCGGCGTCTTAAAAAGATTAAGATAGACAAATCCCCAGGAACAGATGGCATACACCACCGTATCCTAAGAGAATTAAGTAATGTCATAGACAGACCCTTATTTCTGATATTTAAGGACTCTATACTGACAGGGATTGTTCCACAGGATTGGCGCATAGCAAATGTGGTGCCAATATTCAAAAAAAGCCCCAAAACAAAGCCTGGAAACTATAGGCCGATAAGTTTAACATCTGTCGTGGGTAAATGGTTTATAGGTTTTCTAAGAGATGCTATCTTGGAGTATCTCAATGAAAATAAGCAAATAATGCTATATCAGCATGGCTTCATGAGGGATCGGTCATGTCAAACTAATTTAATCAGTTTATATGAGGAGGTAAGTTCTAGACTTGACAGAGGCAAATCAATGCATGTCGTATATCTGGACTTCTCCAAAGCATTCGACACTGTACCACATAAAAGGTTAATACATAAAATGAGGAGAAAATGTCTGTATGTGGGTAAGTAACTGGCTCAGTAATAGAAAACAGAGGGTGGTTATTAATGGTATACGCTTAGATTGGGTCACTGTCACTAGCGGAGTACCTCAGTGGTCAGTATTGGGCCCTATTCTCTTCAATATATTTATTAATTATCTTGTAGAAGACTTGCACAGTATAATATCAATTTTTGCAGATGACACTAAACTGTGTAAAGTAATTGACACGGAAGAGGACAGTATACTGCTACAGAGGGATCTGGATAGATTGCAGGCTTGGGCAGAGAAGTGGCAGATGAGGTTAAACACTGACAAATGTAAGGTTATGCACATGGGAAGGAATAATGCAAGTCACCCGTACATACTAAATGGTAAAACACTAGGTAACACTGACATGGAAAAGGACCTGGGAATTTTAGTGAACAGCAAACTAAGCTGTAGAAACCAGTGTCAGGCAGCTGCTGCCAAGGTCAATAAGATAATGGTCTGCATCAAAAGGGCATAGATGCCCGTGATGAGAACATAGTCCTACCACTTTAAAAATCACTAATCAGACCACACACGGAGTACTGTGTACAGTTCTGGGCTCCTGTGAACAAGGCAGACATAGCAGAGCTGGAGAAGGTTCAGAGGAGGGCAACTAAAGTAGTAACTGGAATGGGTGGACTACAGTACCCTGAAAGATTATCAACATTAGGGTTATTCACTTAGAAAAAAGACGACTGAGGGAGATCTAATAACTATGTATAAATATATCAGGGTCAGTACAGAGATCTCTCCCATCATCTATTTATCCCCAGGACTGACTGTGACGAGGGGACATCCTCTGCGTCTGGAGGAAAGAAGGTTTGTACACAAACATAGAAGAGGATTCTTTACGGTAAGAGCAGTGAGACTATGGAACTGTCTGCCTGAGCAGGTGGTGATGGTGAATTCACTAAAAGAGTTCAAGAGGGGCTCTTAACTGGGGAAAATTGGCTTCTACCTCACAGTTGTTTTTTTTGCCTTCCTCTGGATCAACTTGCAGGATAACAGGATGAACTGGATGGACAGATGTCTTTTTTCAGCCTTATAAACTATGTTACTATCTCTCCTGCTGAGCTGAGGAGAGCGCACAGGCCGGGCGATTATCTCAGGTCTGTGCGCTCTCCCTCTCAGCCCAGCAGGTACAATGACATCACTGTATCACACCTGCTGCTGGGGAGAGTGCAGGCCGGGGAATGAGACCTGGGCTATAATGGATGACAGATACAGCAGCTGGACTCGGAGGGAGGAGAGTAGAATGGACAGTAGGAAGCACAGTCCTGTCATTGACCATTGGGGAGCTGACCATTATAAACAGTCCCATTGATTTACATGGGGTCCATCTGGCAATGAAAACGGCCACAAATAGGACATGTCCCATTTTTCAAAACCACAATTCACTGGCCTTAAAAAAAATAAAAATTAAAATGGCCACGTGAATAGCGCCATTGAGTTCAATTCATTCTAAAAACGGATGTGTGCCATTTTTCACTGTTGTGTGAATGTAGCCTTATCCTGCAGCCTTTCCCGATTACACAAACTACATTTAGCACCATAGAATAATTCTGTGACCCAAATATTATAATTAGGGATGAGTAAATGGACTTCGGATGAAACGAAGTCGATTCGCATAAAACTTTGTTCTATTACTGTACGGAGCAGGAGCTCCGTACAGTAATAGAATGTATTGGCTCAGATGAGTGGTACCTTGGAAACGAACCCGAGTTCGGGAAATGTTTTTTTACAGTAAAATTAATTTATTAAGTCATTGCGCAAAGTCTTGTGAGACTTCGCAAAGTAATAACTTCGACTCATCTGAGCTAATACATTCTATTACTGTACGGAGCTCCTGCTCCGTACAGTAATAGAACAAAGTTCTATGCGAAACGACTTCTGATGTTTCATCCGAAGTCGATTCGCTCATCCCTAATTATAATCATCACTGCAGCTAGGACACTGTGCACACCGAACAAACTGCATGGCCCACACCATAAACTCTTCCTTTTTTCATGCATTTATATTAAAGGAGTTGTCTCATCTGAGACAATGGGGGCATTTCTCTAGGATATTCCACTATTGTCTGGTAGGTGCCACCGCTGGGACCCGCACCTATCTCCTAAATGGATCCCCGAAAGTGGTGGAGGGTGTACTGTGCATGCGCAGCCACCCTCCATTCATTTGTATGGGGCCGACAAAAATAGACAAGCACTGGCATGGCTATTTCCATCGGGCCAATAGAAGTGAATGGGAATGGTGGCCGGTCATGCGTGGTGCGCTCCCATTCACTTCTATGGGGAGAGCGCTTGATGGTGGCCGGACCAGAGTCCTCCAGCCACCACTTTGTCCTGTTCTGTTCTAGGACCCGCACCTACCAGACAATGGGGGCATATCCTAGTGATATGCCCCCATTGTCTCAGATGAGGCAACCCCTTTAAGTGCGTGCGATTCATATATACTGTACACACCATCCAAAGATTATGAAAAGTAAATCACTAGAGAGGTGTAATTGCAGGTGTAATTCTGAAGAATCAGTCAGAAGAGGGAACAAATACATTTGACCCTGCTCCCATTGGCCTGATAATCTGTGTATGACTCTCTGGCAGATCTACGCCTTGGCATCAGCTGGAGGTGTGTGACGATGCCACCTGCCACACTGAATACCCTGCACTGGAGGCTGGACAAGACAGTACACATATCAAACTGGGACAGTTCCGGCCACTGTTACAATCTCCCTCCCAGATGTCTATGGAGTCAGGGGACAGGATATGTGCTTTTGCAGATATGCGTCAGGTTGGCACAGCAATTAAAAAAACTTCCATCACATTAAGAAAACTAAATTGGCTGCTGCTGCTGTGGCTTCTCAGACTTATTGTAGGGGTAGCACCAACAGAGAGGGTGTGAGGTCTCTGACTCAGCCAGGTTGAAGATGGGACTCCTGGACAGAAATGCAGGTGACAGGTATCCGTAAAACATTCTCCCCTTTTTGCTTTGATTGCAATTATCTAAAAGTATGGCTATCCAGTAGTCAACTTGTTTGATGCTAACCACATGCTTGCCAGCATGCCTGTGGACCCAGTTCTTTAAGACCCCACTGCAATGGTTTGTCATGGCCAATGTCATCATCGTCATCATTATCATCAGCATATCTATCATACCGATCGCCAACCTCCTTCCCTAGCTGTGCCTGAGAAAACTCCATGTCCCCCTGCACCACAAACTTATCCTCTTTTATGCGACTTTGTCCGTCCAGGTTCCTATCAGTCAGAGGATCCCCAGGAAGCTGTGGAGGTTGTTGATCTTCCTCTAGTCCTTGTTGAATCAGCGTGAGCATTTGTTCAAATATAAATATCTGGGTGATGCCATGCTAATGCTTGTCCCTACTCTGGTGGCCTCTTCGAAGGGGGTTGAGTATGCTACACATGTCCCTGATGAGCTGCCACTGCATGCGCTCAAAATAACATATGCTTTTCTGTGGTGGTCTCGTGCATCATGTAAATCTCTTTACACTGCTCATAGCAACGCTTCAGCATATGTAAGGTGGAATTCAAATTGTACAAAGGCGGACCATTTTGTCATTTCACGTTCAGAAGGGCCTTTTTAGCCACATAAGAATGGCTGGACAGTCCATCTGCAAGCCACGTTATTTTTTTTTTAAATTGATGCACCATAAATTTATGATGTGTGCCATGCAGGGAACATGTGTTATTTCCCCCAAATGAAGTGGAGCTACAATGTTCCTGCCATTGTCACCAACCACGTTGTCCAGTTGTAGATGGAGGAGAGATATCCAAAAGGAAACTTGCTGCTTGATGCACATTACCATCTGATTTATGTAGCTTCTCTCACCCAAGCTCATCAGCTTTAAGACAACATGGCAATGCTTCAGTTTTCACACCTAAAATGAGGTAGAAGAAGTGGAAGCAACAAAGTGCTCAGTTTTTGTTGGAAATAGGAGGATGTCCATTTAGCAGGACATGGATAAGCACCTGGTGTAGGGTACCAGATAATCAGCAATTGCAAGCTGCAGCATGGTGGCCAAGACCATACAGCAGTTTAAGAAGACAAGTTCCACTCTAACACTCGGTCTCACACTCTCTCATACTGGTCACTCGATGTTCAGCACGGCACCTCAAGGCAAAGAAATCTCTGAGGATCTGGAAAAAAGAATTGCTGGTCTACTTAAAATGGCCTAGGCCATAAAAAGATTGCCAACACCATGAAACTGAGCTGCAGCACGTTGGCCAAGACCATACACTGGTTTAAAAAGACGAGTTCCACTCAGAACAGGCCTCGTCATGGTCGACCAAAGAAGTTGAGTGCACATGCTCATTGTCATATCCAGAGGTTGTCTTTTCAAAATAGACATATGTTGGAGGAGTGGAAGAGGATTCAAGTGGCAACCTGAGAAGCTCTAGTGTACTCCATGCCCAAGAGAGTTAGGCAGTGCTGGAAAATAATGGTGGCCACACAAAATATTGACAATTTTGCCATTTTCACTTAGGGTGTAATCACTTTTGTTGCCAGCGGTTTAGACATGTGTGTTGAGTTTTTTTGAGGGCACGCCAAATTTACACCGTTATACAAGCTGTACACTGACTACTTTACATTGTTTCAAAGTGTCAGATCTTCAGTGTTGTCCCATGAAAAGATTAAAAAATATTTACAAAAATGCTACCAGCAGCAGATCTTGAGGATTTGCTTGCCCAATTGCATTCCTCAGACAATCATTAGTAACCTCATTGGTAGGATGCCAAGGCGTGTAAGTGAATGTATTTATGCACGTGTCTCTCAGACTCAATACTGATTAAAGCGAGATGTTTTGCATATTTTGTTTCTGTTTTTATCATTTGCAAATCATTAAAGGGGTTCTCCAAGATTTTCCTCAGCATAGGTCTTCAATAGGAGATCAGCAGAGGTCCGGTCCCTGCACCCCCACCAATCAGCTGTCTGAAGAAACCTCAGTGCTCACCGGAGCTCCAGTTAATACAAAGCCTCCTCACAGCTTACCAAGCACAGCGCCTTCTGTTGAAATAGATGTGCTTGGCATTGCAGCTCATACCCATTCACTCGAATGGGACTAATCTGTGCCTAGGCCATATGACCGATGAGCGCCACATTGCATGGCCAGAGCGCGCAGAGCACTGTATCCTCTCCATACATCTGACCGACAAGGCTGCCTGGAGTTGAATCTGCCTCAGATCTGATATTAATGACCTCTCCTGAGGATGGACTATATGTATCATATACATACTGTATATCACCCATAAAGCTGTCACATTTCCATCCATATTTAATTAGAATTTTAGCTGAATCAGTGAATATAACACAGAAAAAACGGACAGAAGACAGAGCCTAAAAATGTAACATAAAATTGTATCATCCAGTGAAGGAGTAGAATCTGTGAGTCTTCTCTGCTTTACTTAGTGGTCACTACTCACCTGGGCGGTTATCTGTTGGAATGTCCTCTGTACTCTGCTCATCGCCCCTCACATATGTCTCTGTAGGATTAATATTGTTCAGATCTTCACCCAGATTCACAAGCTGTGAAAGAAATATTGTAGAAGTCATCAGACGGTTGGAGAAGTCATGTGGAAGGTTTTATATGACCCAAATATCTGCAGGTCTCCTGTATAAATCCAATCTGATTGCTTCATTATTCCAACCAGTTTGCAATGGAGCGGGGGTAGCCCTTATATTCCATCCCTAACATTACATTGTGTGTATATAACATTACATTGTGTGTATATAACATTACATTGTTTGTGCACTTGTTGCCCTTGCCGGCCGCCCCAGGGCTGTGAAGCTGGTAAGTCAAAGTTATTTCGGTCCATGGCTTGTTTACCTCCTTGGAATGGGCATAATCATCTGCTGTGCTACGCCAATGAATGGATTCAGGGGTAACATGTCCACAAGAAACACATAACCACTAAAGCCAGTCATTGGCTGCAGTAAAGCAGGTGACCATGTCTGTGCTGGCGAGGGAGCAAACAACATTTACTGGAAGATGGACACACAGGAGCTGGCACACATAACCAGAGCTAAGGGTAGCAGGTACGTATGACTCTTTCTATAGTAGTGGCTTTGGGCACATGTAAAAAGTTACTTACTGAACAAACCCTTTAATGCTGTCTTCCTGTTCGGAATACCAGTTTTGGGATGACTGCAGGCATGAAGATACTGTACTTAGTATAAGGGACAGGGGAGAACACAGGAGAGGTGAGAACTGATTATCTATCACCACTAGAACACTCTGCCTATCACTGTCTATAGTATAAAGGACAGGAGAGGTGAGAACTGATTATCTATTATATTACCACTAGAACACCCTGCTTATCATCGTTTACTACAAAAGGACAGGGGAGAACAGATTATCTCTGTCTATAGTATAAGGACACAGTGGTGTAACTAGAGTTCTACAGGCCCCAGGGCAAACTTTGGATAGGGTCCCCACTCTCCCCATTATATGTCTGAATGGGTTGGAGTACACTGCCGCTGATCACTACACAAACCTG
The DNA here is from genome assembly GCF_905171765.1 of Bufo bufo. Classification (NCBI taxonomy): domain Eukaryota; kingdom Metazoa; phylum Chordata; class Amphibia; order Anura; family Bufonidae; genus Bufo; species Bufo bufo. The sequence goes on along the minus strand of NC_053394.1, from coordinate 392,794,587 downwards.
CAGCGTCTAAACCCCTATAGGTATAAACAGCCTATAAGGCTTCCTACGGTGTCCTAGTAGTTAACCCCCTTAGGACACAGCCTTATTTCACCTTAAGGACCAGGCCATTTTTTGCAAATCTGACCAGTGTCACTTTATGTGGTGATAACTTTAAAATGCTTTTACCTATCCAGGCCATTCTGAGATTGTTTTTTCATCACATTTTGTACTTCATAACACTGGTAAATGGAGTAAAAAAAAAAAAAATCATTTTTATTTATAAAAAAATACCAAATATACAAAAATTTGGGAAAAAATTGCAAATTTACCAGTTTCAATTTCTCTACTTCTAGAATACATAGTATACCTCCAAAAATAGTTATTAGTTTACATTCCCCATATGTCTACTTCATGTTTGGATCATTTTGGGAATGCCATTTTTTTTTTGGGGACGTTTACAAGCATAAAAGTTTAGATGCAAATCTTGAAAATTTTCAGAAATGTTCAAAAACTTACTTTTTAGGGACCAGTTCAGGTCTGAAGTCACTTTGTGAGGCTTACATAATAGAAACCACCTAAAAGTGACCCCATTCTAGAAACTACACCCTCAAGGTATTCAAAACAGCTTTTACAAACATCATTAACCCTTTAGGTGTTCCCCAAGAGTTGATGGCAAATGGAGATAAAATTTCAGAATTTCAATTTTTTTGCCAAATTTTTCATTTTAATCATTTTTTCCACTAACAAAGCAAGGGTTAACAGCCAAATAAAACTCTATATTTATTGCCCTGACTCTGCGGTTTACAGAAACACCAGACATGTGGTCGTACACCACTGTACGGCCCCACGTCAGGGCGTAAAGGGAAAGGAGCGCCGTGTGGTTTTTGGAAGGCAGATTTCGCTGGACTGGTTTATTTACACCATGTCCCATTTGAAGCCCCCTAATGCACCCCTAGAGTAGAAACTCCAAAAACGTGACCCCATTTTGGAAACTATGGAATAAGGTGGCAGTTTTTTTGGTACTATTTTAGGGTACATATGATTTTTTGTTGCTCTATATTACACTTTTTGTAAGCAAAGTAACAAAAAATAGAAATTCTGAAATTTCTTCTCCATTTGCTATTGACTATTGTGGAACACTTAAAGGGGTAACAAAGTTTTTAAAATCAGTTTTGAATACCTTGAGGGGTGAAGTTTCTTAAATGGGGTCACTTTTTGGAGTTTCTACTCTAGGGGTGCATCGGGGGGGGGCTTCAAATGGGACATGGTGTCAAAAAACAAGTCCAGCAAAAACTGCCTTCCAAAATCCATATGGCATTCCTTTCCTTCTGCGCCCTGCCGTGTGCCCGTACAGCAGTTTATGACCACATATGGGGTGTTTCTGTAAAATATAGAGTTTTGTTTGGCTGTTAACCCTTGCTTTGTTAAAATGGAAAATTTGCTTAAAAAAAGTTTTGGCACAGTTTTTATTTTTTATTATTTACAACGTTCATCTGACAGATTAGATCATGTGCTATTTTTATAGAGCAGGTTGTTACAGACGCAGGGATACCTAATATGTTTACTTTTTTAAATGTATTTAAGTTTTACACAATAATATCATTTTTGAAAAAAAAATCATTTTAGTGCCTCCATATTCTGAGAGCCATATTTTATTTTTATTTTTTTGGCGATTGTCTTAGTTAGGATCTCATTTTTTGCAGGATGAAATTACTGTTTTACTGGTATGATTTTGGGGTGCATATACCTTTTTGATCGCTTGCTATTACACTTTTTGTGATGTAAGGTGACAAAATGATGTCTTTTTTTACACCATTTTTATTTTTTATTTTTACGTTGTTCACCTGAGGGGTTAGATCATGTGATATTTTTATAGAGCAGGTTCTTACGGACACGGCAATACCTAATATGTGTACCTTTTTTTATTTATTAAGGTTTTACACAATAATATCATTTTTGAAACAAAAAAAAAAAACATTTTAGTGTCTCCATAGTCTGAGAGCCATCATTTTTTTTATTTTTTGGGCCATTGTCTCATGTAGGGGCTCATTTTTTGCGGGATGAGGCGACGGTTTGAATGGTACTATTTTGGCATACATACGACTTTTTTGATCACTTTTATTACCTTTTTTGGGAAGTAAGGTGGGCAAAATTTCAATTTCATCATAGTTTTTCTATTTTATGGCGTTCACCGTGAGGGGAATGTAACATGACCGTTTTATAGATCAGGTTGTTACGGACGCGGTGATATATAACATGTGTAGGGAATTTTTATATATTTTTTTTAATCAGGGATAAATGTGTTTTTTTTATTTTTACTTTTTTTTCACTTTTTTTTTATTTATTTTTTACCCAGACCCACTTGGTTCTTGAAGATCCAGTGGGTGTGATGTCTGTATAATACAGTACAGTACACTATATAGTGTACTGCACTGTATTTCACTTACACTTTGTCTGAACAGATCTCTGCCTTTAGCACAGATCTGTTCAGCACCATGGACAGCAGGATGCCTGAGAAGGCGTACTGTTGCCATGGGAACCTTCCCCGTCTGCCACAACTGAGCATACGGGGAAGGGGAGAGAGGGGGTGGCTCCCTCCCTCTGACTCCATCCTGTCCTGGGGCTGCAAAGGCACAGCAGCCCCCCGATGGGAGAGGGAGCTCCCTCCCCTTCCATACAGCGGTCCCTATGGACTGCGGCATGGAAGGGGTTAAAACGGCTGCCATCTGCACAGATGTCAGCTGTTTGAATCAGAGTGTCAGCAATGAGCTGACACTCTGATTCAACCGCTCGGTCATCCTGAGAATAAACGGGTGGGCGGGCAAAAGATTGCGCACCCGCCCCCCACACTACCGCTGGCCTCCCGCCCGCCTCCCGCAATCCTCCCCCAGGCACAAAAACACAGAGGGCTGCGGGGGGGGGGGGTTAACTTCGAAATACAGCCACTTTGAGGTTTCTGTCCGTGACCGCAGGGATCAGAAACTTGCATAAGCGCTACAAACCGCAGGTCTGAATTGACTTTAGTGAGCAGTCATACATAGGTGTGGAGAGTGTCCACTCCTGAGGTCTCCCCTTACTCCTTTCTCACACCCCTAGGCGGGGGAAGGAGAGAGGAGAAGTAGGTACGTTCAGATCACACATACACACTCCTATCAGAACCTAGGTGTGGAGAGAGATCTCCTCCACTGATGGGGTCTTACTGAATCTGATTACTTTAGCCTTGATTTGCTCATATTTATTCTGAAGGTAATCATTTCAGGGACTTGTCATTTAAATATATGATTTCCCAGTTTATTGGATAATGTAGAGATGATATCTTCAGCAGCATGCTATGTTTAGGGACATACAGAAGACAAGGAGGAGTAGCTGGTGGGGAGGGAGCTCTCCAGAGGGATCTGATAAATGATGCTGTAATCTTGTAGTTCACAGGATGTCAGCCACACAGGAGAGAGACAGCAAGCCTCAGACTGGTGGTCAGACTAGAGATCACATGACCAGGTATCCATAATCAAAGGTTCAAAATGTATGGATGCATCTGAGCAACTAGAAAATTGCTGGCGAGTTGACATAATTTGCGCAGATGAAAATAATCCTATACTGCTTTTCCAATGGTTCCCTGGCCCTGGGGGGCTTCACTATTGGCTGGGAAAACAAAAGGCAGGCGCAGGGTTACAATAAAATGTAGCAGGTCCTTGAGCTTCCCCTTAGCACAACCCAAACTCCCTGATGAAGCCAGTGCGCTGGTGAAACATGTAAGGAGGGTTTGCTCATTGGACATCTTTTTTAGCCAGAGAACCGCTATTCTACTTCTGGCACGGGATAGTGCTTGCTAACAAACAGACCTACAGAATCGACCTCCTGATGGAAGTGTGTGTGGGGGCAACTTTAGAAAACTGCTGGTGAGTTAGAATTCTATGTGCTGATGAAAATAATCCAATAATCAACTGACAATATTATATTATACTCTCTCAAGTCCGTTTTTGGACCCTTTTAAAATATACTTTTTATTATTTATCTTTAAAATAAATGCCCCTTGTTGGTAGCTTGATGTCATACAAAGAGTGCAGGCCTCCAGCCGGCTACTCTTATTGTATAATAGCATCCGCCACGCTTATGACATACAGACAAAACAGACTTACACAGTGTACAATGTGAATTGGAAGGTCAGTGGTTTGTATGGGAATTCTTTCCCTAGTACACACTTCTTCTAACTTTTGCCCAGGGGTCGCCCCTGAAGGTGGGGTTCCCTGTCCGCGTACCTTCTCTCCTTTCCATGGAACACCCTAACGATGATAGTGTAGTGTAAACAATTAACAAATATATGATACTGCCACAACATCGATAATTGTTGTACAATGCAATGCCCCAACGCGTTTCACCCACTCAAGGGCTCCTCAGGGGGTCGTGGTTCCAGTAATACAGATAATATAGTAACACTTGTTACAGTGTTTATCCAGTGATAAATACAATAACACTTTTTGCAGTGTCTAGGTAGATGGTACAATCACCGTATATACACATCGTTCCATTCGTCGTCTCAAATAAATTTTGCAGACGTCATAATCAATACTGGCACAACAGACCTTATCAGATGCGGGCTGGGTATCGCGCTAGCTCCTATTTTGATAGTGGGTGCTGCTACCTGTAATCCAATATATATAATAAAAAACAAGTACTAGATACATGTAGGGATGTATGTAGAGAGACCCTTAATCGAGGTCATACTCTTTGCTTCAACATCCAAGGACATTCAGGTACACTTACAGTTAAGCTCCCAGCTCCTGACGTGACTGCCTCCTCCCAGGGTCGATATGGCAGTGGTATACATGGGAAATTCTATTATTTTAAAGTCCGCGCTCCTCAGGCCCTTCCGGCCCGTGGAACGCACGCCGCGATCTTACTTCTGGTCTGGTGGAACGCAGACGTCACTTCCTGCTCTGCGAATCGTTAGGACGCCGTCCTCTATTGATTGCTAGAAGTAGGTAGAGACGCTTGCGCTCCTTAAAGGCTATGCAGCGAATAGTTTAACCCCTAATATGCCTCCTGCACGGGGGGAGGTGTCCCCCAGTGACTACTAATGCTATAATTCTATTTGTCCTTCCAATGATTAGGACATGAGGGAATCTAGGATCTTCAGATACAGACTCAGACTCATAACAGATCACAATCATGACCCTGGTATCGTCATCTTGTATTTGAGTGCTTCCCGCACTCATGACCAATTTTTGGACTGTCACTAGTAACTTAAACACAGGCTTTAGGGGCTTATTCCTCTTTACAGGGTGATCTTTTTTTTGGGGGTTTTTCAGGAAATTTTTTATCCATTCCTATTTTTATCTATGTATGCTATCCAGTTCCATAACATCCATCTAGGATGTAATCCAATCCCACAGTCAGACCAGTTGCTCTTTTCTAGCTGTGGGGTTGTTCAATAGACCAGACCTACACTATTCAATAAAGCAAGAAAAAGATAATCTCTCATTCAAGCCTAAGGGTGCTTGGGACTTGCATTTAAAAATCCATTCCGCTTCCCTTTGGAGGATTTTTTTATTCCAGTCTCCCTTTCTAGGGGACATGGGTACACATTCCAAAGCAGAAAATTTTAGAGCCTTAACACTTCCTATATGGAATTCATTCACACGATTGACGACTGGCGTGATACTCTTCTTCACTACATCATTCAGGTGTTCACAGATTATTTTCCTGAGTTACCTATATGTCTTCTCTATATAATCTTTTGGGCAGGGGCATTGGCAGATATAAATCACCCCTTTTGTCCTACAATGGATGAAATCTCTTATAGTGAAAATCCTGCCAGTCGCCGAGCATGTAACTGTCTTACATGTAGAAATGGAAGCGCACGCCTTGCATGCTCCACATCTAAACATACCCGTGGGTCTACGGTCCAGCCAGGTTCCTGACGGCGCCACAGGTACATAGTGGCTGCGCACTAGCCTGTCTCTCAGGCTTCTGCCTTTGCGATATGTAATACTTGGATAGGACATGATATTCTTACTCACTTCAGGATCCATTTTAAGGATTGGCCAGTACTTTTCTAGTATTTCTTTTACTTCTTTATTTGCAGTGTCATAGATAGAAATAAGTCTGGTCTGTGCTTTTTCATTTTTATAATGTTTTTTAGGGGTAAGCAAGGCCTCTCTATTTGTACCCAGAGCGTGCTGAAAAGCCTTCCTCAGAGTTGCCTTGGGGTAGCCCCTATCCCGTAGTCGATAGTATAACTTTTTAGATTCTAGATGGAAATACTCCAGAGATGAACAGTTTCTGTGCAAGCGCAGATACTGTCCTCTCGGGATGCCCCTCTTTAGTGCTTGTTAACCTTTCCCCCTGCTTGTAGACTTTTACATCCAAGAAGCTAATACATTGAGTCTGGATCTCAGAAGTAAATCTAAGGCCGATCTCATTGATGTTAAGGGCATCCACAAATCTCATAAACTCATCTCTTGTTCCATTCCACAGCACAAAAACATCATCGATGTATCTTGTCCAGAAGGCGATTTTGTTCTGCCACCATGTTGTGTGGCCAGGGAAGACAGTGTTGTCCTCCCACCAGCCCAGGAAGAGATTGGCGTACGTGGGGGCACATGCGCACCCCATCGCCGTCCGCCTGAGCTGGTGGTAAAATCGCCCCTTGAACAAGAAATAGTTGTGCTTCAAGACATATTCCAACAGGCAGAGGATAAATTGGTTGTGATTTCTAAGATAGCCCTCTCGTACTGAGATAATACTGGATTTCTATTAATCCCTTTTCGTGGGGAATGCTACTGTATAAGGACTCAACGTCTATACTCAACAAGGGGCATTTATTTTAAAGATAAATAATAAAAAGTATATTTTAAAAGGGTTCAAAAACTGACTTGAGAGAGAATAATACTGATGAGAGGACCTACAATATCTCAAAACATAATAATAAAACGTGTTAACAAATATTATATTATACTCTATGCAAGTAAGAAGGGTGACTTGTATCTAGATATGCTAGAACAAAATCCGTGATATGCCTTAGTACTGCCACCCTAGACTACAAAACCCTTAAAGATAATGATGCATTTATCTCCTGATGTTCATGTTTAAGCTGACAATCCGAGCCCAACTATGGTTGACTATTTGTATTGTTGTATGATCCCGGCTGAAGACCTTTCAGAAAACTGTTGTGCCACTATTGTGCAACCACAAAAGATCTGCAGCAGTCCACAGAGGAAGCCATCTTAAAAGTCTGTACAGGCAGAAAATTGTGAGAAGAACCAGACAACATGTAAGGTCAGCTGTAATCCTGCCATCTCCACCTTACTCATTATACAAGTTAAAAACATAATACTTGTGGATAAAACAAGACTCAACCCAAGATCTTCACAGCCTTCTACAGATCATAGGGAATATTTCATTAGACCGTATCTCCATCTACCTGATCATCCTGTGGCACATTGTGATGCTCTTCTGAACCATCTTGTGGAAGAAGAGGACTGGGACATCTCTCCGATGTTCTTCTCTTCTTCTTTACTGTAGGAAATACATCCAGGGACTGAATTCATTTCTTACATACAAAGGATGACAGGACATGTGTATTTAGTCATGTCTATTACCTGGTGATGTGAGGGGCCGGTGATCCTCCATCATGAAGTCCTTGTACTGATCTTTGTGTTCTTCTAAATACTCCCACTCCTCCATGGAGAAATAGACTGTGACATCCTGACACCTTATAGGAACCTGACAACACAATGATACAGACATTACCCAGATCTCTTCATAGCGTTCCTGTATAATGTCCCAGCATTCCCAGCAGTGTCACCTCTCCAGTCAGCAGCTCAATCATCTTGTTGGTGAGTTCTAGGATCTTCTCTCTATTGATTTCCTCATGTATCAGGGGGTGAGGTGGAAGCTCCATGATTGGGCTAAGGGTTCTTCCCCATCCTTCAGACACAGGGTCCTGACAGCGCTCACTACAGGTCTTTTTCACTACTGTGTAGTCCTGGTTATGGATAAACACAGTAATAAATATCCCTCCATACATCTCCAGAGTCCCTTACCTCTCCAGTGATGTCCATCTGTTAGTAACATAGATAATATAATGTAATGTGATATCATCAGAATCGCTCACCTCTCCAGTAAGCCGGAAGAGGATCTCTAGGGTGAGATTTATTATACTCTCCGCATTCTTGTCCCTGTCCCTATCCATTCTTGCGAGGTCAATCAGAAGAAGGATCTTATATAGAAGATCTCCACTGAGAGGATCCTATATTGTAAGAACCTGAATGTAAAGAAGATGATATGATGTAAAAATCCCCAAAAATCCCATGTAAAATACAATTACTGGAGATAATAAGAGAAGACATCGGAGGAGATAATAAAATGTAGATGTTGTGTTCTCTCTTTTTATAGTGATTGAAACAAATGTGTGAGATCAAGGCAGTTTCATGGTATGTCACACCTTCACATGACCTTACAGCCAATAGAAGACGTCATCAGTGATGCCAGTATGAACAGCACGTGACCACCATAGACCATCATAGGCCTTAATGGTTAGGTGATATACATACCGCCATCAGAGCTCCAACCAATATTGTTGTTGCAGTGATGTAAACAGACTGACGGAGACCACAGGAGCCTCAGTGCTGGAGCAGTGGAGGATTCTACAGGTCCAATCAGAGTAATTGTAAAACACTGTGGAATATGTTGGCGATACATAAATAATGATTATTATTACTATCTAGACAGATATTGGGTTGGCAGATTTGGTTCTTGGCAGCTCCTCACGACCACACAGATGTTGTAGTTTAACCACCTCCCGACCGCCTAACGCAGGGATGCGTCCTGCGGGCGGCCGGGTTATTCCTCCTGGACGCATCTACGCGTCATCTCGCAGGGAAGCGCAGCTGAGAGGTTGATCTACAGCCTGACAGCAGCGATCATTCGCTGGCAGGCTGTAGATGCGATTTTTTTAACCCCAAAAAGGTATATTAGATGCTGTTTTGTTAACAGATATGTTGTAGATATGAAAAGAAGCGAGTGCGAGGAATATTATACTCCTAGTGCTTTAAACGTCATTAATACTCCCTGATCATATATATCACCAAGAGTTTTAACCCCTGCTGCTTGCCATCTTCCAGCCCCCATGACTACTTGTACCTGTGGAAGCGATTGATTATGCAGCAGTTTCTGGAATTTAGGAGGCATTTCCAGGACCGACCATATTAAGTGACAATTTAGGAAACACTTTAGAAAGTACTCTGAAGTGTGTAGGTCCTCCGCAGTATACCAGGTTCAAATAAGCCTCAGCTGACCTGCTAAATCGTACACATAGTAATCTGGTAAAGCCATACCGCCATCTATTTTTGGCTTTTTTAATGTGTCTAGGCTTAGTTTAGCACGTGAAATTCCCCATATAAAAACTCTAGTCAAAGGGCCAGATTTATCATTACACTTACATCTTACTCCACTTTTACATATGTCCAAAGTCACTTTTGGCTAAGTCAGATTTATTAATGGTCCTTTAATACTGTGATAAATGTGGTTTGACGGTAGCAGTTTATCCTTCAGTAGGCGGCTTTACAAAAGTCGCACGCCTTTACGAAAAAGTCACATGTTTAATAAAAAAGTCGCATAAGATAAGCATGGTCCTCACTGGAGTGAACTTGCGCAATTTTCTTCAACTTTTTTAATTGTCGCAATAGTAAATCTGTCTAGAGACTCATTTACATAAGAAAACAAGGCCACTTTCAGAAAACTGGCGAGCATAGCACAGAGCCAATAAAAGTTTTAGCGATTGCGTAAAATTTTTCGACTTTTTCACTCCATTATTTAGACTTCAGCTAATGATAAATCTGGCCCAAAGAGTCTATTTCCCTAAATATTGATTTAGGTATATGAACCTCCGAGTGTTGAATGGTGTATAACACCTTAGGAAGTATAATTATTTTAATTAGATTGATGCGTCCTGCCACCGAGATGGGTAATGTTTTCCAGTTTTGGAGCTTATTTCGTATATAATCCTTTAAGGGGTAACTATTAAGAGACAAGGCCTGTGAATATCTTTTAGTGATGTGTATGCCTAGATATTTGAATGTATCTACTACTTTTAGTCTCTCAACATGAGGGGGGGGGACACCAGTCCAACCTGCCTTGCCCAGATTTCTCACAGTTGATTCGTAGGCCCGAATACATCTATCAAAGCCACTGCATTTTTAAGGGAAGAGTCAGGTGATCATAAATATAAAATCATGTCATCTGCATAGAGACCTACACGGACTTCTCTCTCCCCCATGGTCACCCCGAATAAAGTGTCTCTGCTCCTTATCCTAATCCTAATCGCCAGGGACTCAATTGCCAGTGCAAACAGGAGTGAAGACAGTGGACAGCCCTGTCTCGTACCCCTATGGAGAGGAAATTTTCCAGATAACTCTCCATTGATCAACAGCCTGCTGTTTGGGTTACTGTACAGTATAGTAATCCATTTGAGGAATTGTGGGCCAAACCCGAACCCTTTCAGGCAGCTAATCAGATAGGCCCATTCTATAAAATCGAATGCCCTGGCAGCATCTAACGAAGCCAAGGCCCAATCCTCATTTAGGTAGAATCCAACTTGTGTAACTACCTGAACCCGTCTGATGTTCTCAGTGGTGGATTTCCCGGGCATGAATCCCGTCTGATCCGGATGAACCAACGATAGGATTACCTTATTTAAACGAGTGGCCAGAATTCTGATCACTATTTTGTAATCTACATTTAATAATGCTATGGGTCTATATGAACCACACTCTGAAGGGTCCTTATCAGGTTTAAGTAATAGTACAAAAGTGGCTTCCATAAAAGTCTTGGGCAAGAGTCCACTATCCAAGGAGAATTGGAGAGTGGATAACAGTTGAGGGGCTAGTACCTCCACATATTTCATATACACTTCTTTAGGGAGTCCATCTGGGCCAGGCAATTTCCTATTATTAAGGTCTGATATTGCTTGCGTTATTTCTTCTAAGCTAATTGGTTGATCTAATTGGGCACGTTGTGATGTAGTAAGAGTGGGTAGAGTTATGCCCTCCAAATATACAGTTATCTCTGCCTCAGTCGCTGTTATGCTAGATCTGTATAAATCTTTGTAGAAGTGTGTGGAGAATCGCCTCTTGTGTGTTGTGTAAGTGTCCTGCGTGGTCTCTAACTGCTAAGGCTACTTTCTCACTGGCGTTTTGGCTTTCCGTTTGTGAGATCCGTTCAGGGCTCTCACAAGCGGTCCAAAAATGGATCAGTTTTGCCCTAATTTTTTTTTAATGGAAGAGGATCCCCTCAGAATGCATCTGTTTGCCTCTGGAGGTGTACGCTGCTTGCAGCGTTTTTAATGTCTGTCTGACGAAACGGAGTCAAACAGATCCGTTCTGACACACGATGTAAGTCAATGGGGACGGATCAATTTTTACTGACACAATTTGGCACAATAGAAAACGGATCCATCTTGGCTATGTTAAAGATAATACAAACTGATCCGTTCTGAACGGATGCAGACGTTTGCATTATCTGAACGGATCCGTCTGTGCAGGTCCATGATGGATCCACACCAAACGTGAGTGTGAAAGTATCTTAAAATCATTGAGGAGGATGAATTACAAACTAATTGAGCCAGTAATTTAGCTGACTGATTACCCAGCTCAAACGCTGTCTGCCTCATGAAAAATTGTTTCCTATGAGCTTTGTCTTTAAGTGTCGCTAAATATTGTCTGCCCACTTGAAGCCAAGCAGTTCTGTTGGCGTCTGTCAGGTGATAAATATATTGCTGTTCTAGTGTGGTACATAAGGCCTCCAGCTCCACCTCTGAACGTTTGGTATCCTTTTTTATAAAAGAAAGGCTGGAGTGCAAGGACCTTCGAAGAAATGCCTTTAAGGTGTCCCACACAAGTGCTAGGTTAGACTCGTTTGTGTGTAGTTCCAGAAACTCTCGTAATTAGTAAGGGATTCCATTCGCTGATCCCAAAAGGTTCAGCCAGAATGGATGTATATTCATCCTATACATTATTGAGGGTGTGCCCTACATCAGAGTGCCCAGTATCGGCGAATGATCCGATATCCCCCTGGGTAGGTATGTTATCGCACAAAGGTTTAACATCACTATCTCATTACCTAACATATAGTCTATACGGATTAGGGAGTTATGACCACTACTGTGGCAGGAGTAAACCCTGTCTGTGGGATATTTACCTCTCCAGAGGTCCAACCATCTAAATTCCATCAGAAACCTGCTGAGTCGGGAAGGATTCCTTGCAGTTATCGGATCTCCATTGTCCAAAAAGCGATCAAAAGAGGGGTCCAGCATCATGTTGAGATCTCCCATGCAAATGACCCTAGCTTGTGGATACGTGACTGCAAAAGTAGCCGCCATATGTAAAACCTGCATTGAACCTGGGGGTGGGTTGTAAATTCCTAATAATGCATATTGTACATTGTCAATTAGAGAGTGTACAAAGACATATCTGCCGTCTGAATCAATGACCAGGTCTTTCACCTCCCAACATAGTTGTTTGTGCACTAGCAAGGACACTCCTCACGAAGAAGAAGTATGGTACAAAAGGAAGGCGAAATATGAGGGATGAGTTATGGAAAATTACAACGAACATATGACTCAATGAAAGCAAACCAGTCCGTTGATGTCATATGGTGACCGGGGTCTGGAGTAGCCGGGCTTCGCAGCGTCGCATCGCCGTAGGGCCAGCCATTCGGAGACTTCTCCAGGGGAGGTAAAGAAGACCGTTCTGTCGCAGTCTACCACTCTGAGCTTGGCAGGATAGCCCATGGTGTACGGGATGTTAGCTTCTCTCAAATGTCTCTTGACATCCATGAAAGTAGTGCGTTGTTTCTATAATACCATAGAGAAATCTGGAAAGATGGAGACTCTGGCATTTTCATATTTAATTTCTTGTCGACTTCTAGCTAGAGCCAGTATCCTGTCTCTGTCCTTGCAGTTGACGAATCTTGCAAGCATGGGGCGAGGTGGTGCCCCTGGTGGAAGGTGTTTTGCTGGCACTCTATGTGCTCGTTCTACCACATATGCTGAAGAAAAATGTACATCCGGAAAAAGGTCATTCATCCAATTTTCTACAAACTCATCTGGCGCCCGGCCTTCGGCTCTTTCAGGCAATCCGATTATTCTGATGTTGCTTCTGCGGAGCCTATTTTTTTAAGTCGTCTGATTTCTGCCTCCATTGCTCTGCTTTGGTATTAAGATCAGATATGGCTCTTGGAACAGAGGCGGTGGAATCCTCTATGCTGGATTTGCGTTCTTCAGTGTGCTGAACTCTTTCTCACAGATTATGCAGGTCTTGACATAATAGTCCCAGATCAATCTTAACTTCGTCTAATTTTCCTGTGAGGGAATTCTTGCACGCAGTAATGGCTTCCAGAATCTGAGGGGTTACTTGTTTAAGAGTGGGTTTTTCATAATCACCCTCCTGGGAAGTTGCTTGAGTCAGTACGTCCGAAGCTGTACTTGCTCTAGTGTGCCATATTCTGTTTCGGTAATGGCGACCGCGCTCCATCTTCCGGTTGTCTAGCAAATTTACGCAATTTATCAGCATCGCTCTGAGCTTTTTGTGGCCCCATTGTTGTATCAAAAAGGGTAAACAGTTCTGCAATAATCAGAGCAACTTTCAAGGCACTGAAGATGTAGCGTACTATATATTTATAGTAAGTTTGATAGCAGAGTTAGGGATTATAATGTCCCAGGATGTCTGACACTTTCGCACTTGTCTCAATAAGCTGGGTATATTATCAGGCAATCTGATCCTGCCTTCTTGGATTTCTATGCCGGGAACTATATCTGGGCGGAGGGGTAGTCAGGAGGAGTCCTGTGTGTACTGCCACAGGGATTTGAGTGTGTGCAGGCTCCTGCTCTCTCTCTCCAGTGTGGCAGAGATGCCGCCAAGATGGCTGCCTGGCGGGAAATTTCAATGAGCAGTATCTGAGGATGGCCTCCCTTCCCTGCTTCCCAGGTATCTTGCCTGCCGATTCCCGCTCCTATCCCTGTGTGCCTCGCAAGGTCTAGTGCAGTGGAGCATGCCATGGGCCTTTTACTCTGACCTTGCACGCGGCTCCTGTTCAGGTCCTCGGAGCGGCTCCCGGCACAGCTCTCCGCGCCTCTCCTTTCAGTCCTAACCATACCGGAGACTGTGCACTGCAGGGCTCGATCAGGAGGGTGCTTAGATTAGCCAGGATTTATCCTAGTCTGTGCTGCCAGCCGCGGTGCTCTCTGTACATACGTCTGGCCATCTTGGCTGCTGGCCACGCCCCCGGGTGATGTTGTTTACATGGTTCGGTATATTGGAGGGGCTGAGGAATTATAATTTCTGAGGACACTAAAGGGGGGAATATAACTACTAGGGCCACTGCAGGGGGCGGTACAAATACTGTGGGCACTTCAGGAAGATCATTATAATAGTAGGGGCAGTATAAATATTGGGGGCACTTCAGGGAGAGCATTATAACAATAGGGGGCAGTATAAATACAGGAGGGCTATTCTACTAATGGAGGCACTCTTGGGGAACATTATTCCTGTAGGGGGCACTCTAGAAGGAAATTACTATTGGTGGGACTTTGAGGAGCACTAATACTATGGGGGCACTGATATTTCTTCTGGATAGTATTTGGGGATATTGAGGGGCACACCAAGCAGTTTCCTGTTCGCCATCTTGTGAGTCTATGTTACTAGGGATGGATCTTGTCTGACAACAAGAAGAGGACAGCAACTTATGTGGAAGTGAGAACCCAGTGTGCGAGATGTTACAGCTTTTCCAGGTGGATAAATGAAGTGATCTAGAAATTTGCTATTTACACCATGATTATATGAAATTGTGTGAAAGTGCAGGGAGTATTTAAGGCTGCCCTCCACCACCGCCTGCCCTTTCTATACGCCAAGCACGGCGGTGCACTAGGCACTGTATAAGGAACCGTTCTGCACCTTCGTGGGTTATGGCGGTCACTAAGGCCGATTGCATGTATACGAGTGTATTACTGTAGTGCAGAGGCGGCATGAAGCGCACGGCGTCATAGCAACCAATGACGCCGTGCGTTTCTGCTCTCAGCAGGAATCCAGGTGGGGATACCACGGACCGTTCACGGTGCATTCGGCCTAACTCTCACGGATCTCAGCGTCCTTCAGCTACAAGCATACAATGTGCACCTCGCGCAGCAAACAGCGTCAAATACAGTTCTAGTCTGAGCAAGTCTCTAAGGATCGCTCAGAAATAACTGCAGCTGCAACATAAACTGCACAACCACTTTATCAGCGCTCCAATACAAAAATGTGCTATGTCCGTATAAACCCACGTATCTAACGAAATGTATCTATAACATGATGGGCAGCGCACCTACCATTACATGGTGCACCCTGCTGGATACTGCCGCCTGCTCCCGCTCAGTATAATGGGGTCCGGCCTCTACACAACAAATACCGCTGCACGCAGAATATTCTGTCCGGCCGATTCCGGCGTTCTCTGGTGTGAACGTGGCCTTACCCAATCCCCTGCCCCTGCACTCTGCAGTACCTCCGCCACACTGCGCAGCCGATGGAATAAAGACTCCGCAGACAGAGGTGGAATATTAATGAGGTGAAATCTAATTGCAGTTTATCCATCATTTCACAATTAGTGTTGGGCGCGAATATTCCAATCACGAATATTAATTGCGAATATCGGCACTTTGAGAATTCGCAAATATTTAGAATATAGTGATATATATTCGTAATCGCGAATATTCACTTTTTTTTCCATCAGTAACCTCCCTTCTTGCTTGTGGGCCAATGAGATGAGAAGGCTGCAATGTCTTTGTCTGAGCTTAGCAACATCCCTAGCAACCAATAGGAAAGTTGCCTACCCCTTACTATATAAGAACCTTCACAGCAGCTCTTGTATGCAGTATTTTTCAGATCTGAGAGAAACCAGCTCTCTGCTTTCCTGTGTCATTACATTAGATAGTTATTTATTTAGTTAGTAACAGTCTTGAAGGAGTTCCCAGAGATGCTTAGCACTTGTTGGCCCTTTTGCCTTCACTCTGCGGTCCAGCTCACCCCAAACCATCTCGATTTGGTTCAGGTCCGGTGACTGTGGAGGCCAGGTCATCTGGCGCAGCACCCCATCACTCTCCTTCATGGTCAAATAGCCCTTACTGTCAAAGTTTTCCCAATTTTTCGCCTGACTGACTGACCTTCATTTCTTAAAGTAATGATGGCCACTCGTTTTTCTTTACTTAGCTGCTTTTTTCTTGCCATAATACAAATCCTAACAGTCTATTCAGTAGGACTATCAGCTGTGTATCCACCTGACTTCTCCTCAACGCAACTGATGGTCCCAACCCCATTTATAAGGCAAGAAATCCCACTTATTAAACCTGACAGGGCACACCTGTGAAGTGAAAACCATTTCAGGGGACTACCTCTTGAAGCTCATCAAGAGAATGCCAAAAGTGTGCAAAGCAGTAATCAAAGCAAAAGGTGGCTACTTAAGAAGAACCTAGAATATGACATATTTTCAGTTGTTTCACACTTGTTTGTTATGTATATAATTCCACATGTGTTAATTCATAGTTTTGATGCCTTCAGTGTGAATCTACAATTTTCATAGTCATGAAAATAAAGAAAACTCTTTGAATGAGAAGGTGTGTCCAAACTTTTGGTCTGTACTGTATATGTATATATATATATATATATATATTTATTTGTGGTCATGGCTACGGCCAAGAGATATCCGAAGAACCCTAGGGAGAGAAACAACGGGAACAACCTAACCCAGCTAGGCGTGTCTTAGCTAACCTGACTAAATGGCTTGTTGTGTGCCCTAAGCCATGATCGTGGGTAGGCCTATAAGTGGGCAAAAACCAAGCCAAGTAAGGTAGAAAAGGAACTCGAATGGCATGTGCAAACTAATCCCCAAGCCAACTGCAAGGCGTCAGGGATCTAGAGCGAAAATTCGGGGTGTATGAGCCAAGACCAGAAGGGGTCTCCTTCTGGTCTTGGCTCATACACCCCGAATTTTCGCTCTAGATCCCTGACACCTTGCAGTTGGCTTGGGGATTAGTTTGCATCTTGTGGATGACAAGGCCAGAGACATGATGCTCAATATTGCGGATACTGCCACAAAGCGGAATGGAGGACCGGTAATTCGTTGTGAAATGGATCATAAAAACCAACTGAACCTTGTAAAGTTTTGGTTCTAGTGCGAGTACTGGCAATGCCCTAGACTATGCAGGAATGAGGGCCAAAAAGAACCATGTAGATAGGAAGAGAATCCTTGAATAGTTCCCCAGACAACAGCTATCTGCTCGCCGTGGTCCGCGCGTTCTACTGTGTGTCCCTGAGAATTCTTTTAACGCTTGAGACGTGAAGACCGACCTACTATCTGAATCTTCTACCGTGAGGAAATGCTGGACCTTGTCCAAAACCCGATTCAACGTGGTTGTAGGGAGTCTGAGGTTAGTGCGGCAAGAAGCTAAGAAGCCATAATATACAAGATTCTGTCTATGCCATCCCATGAGTGAGGGAATGCAATGCAATGAAGCTACTGGCGAAAATGAATTCCTGGTCGTGGTAACAAGACTTTTCGCTGGGACCTGGTTGACAAGATATGAATCGACTACGATCAGAGACTGAAATGCTAGAGGGAATTGCCCTACTGGTTCTTCCTCTGGCAGGACCTAAACGAAAGCATGAACAATTAAAGCAAGACGAAATATCTGCATAAGACATGACAATGATGCTGTAGGGCGAACCGCCATTGTAAAGACCTGTAGGAAGAGAGATTTACTTCCCTGGGTAGATATATCTTCTGGTCCAGAGTTGGCTGAGACCTGTTCCATTTCCTGAGGATCAGGTGTTGCAGGGGTCTCATGTGGTGTTGAGCCCAGGCAACCGCAGGGATACATGACAATAGACGACCCAGAATTTTCATGCCTTCTCTTACAGAGCAGGCCAGACCTCTCAGGAATTGCCGGATTTTGACCTTCAGATCTTGGACCTTTGAGGAGGGTAGGAAATATTTCTGGAGGATGGAATCTAGAAGGATGCACAGAAAAACTCTCCGATTGGCTGGAAGAAGGCTGGACTTCTCCCAATTGACTATCCAGCCAAGATCCTGAAAATGAGCAAGGACCACCTGGATATGTGATTGAAGCAGATCTGTACTTTGCGCTATGACTAACAGATCGTCCAGATATGGAACTATTAGTATTCCCTTCCGGCTTAAGGAGGCCACTACTTCTGCCATGACTTTGGAGAAGATGTGAGGGGCAGAAGATATTCTGAAAGGAAGGCAGTTGAACTGATAATGATGAACCCTTCCTTCCAGCTGTACCGTGAATCTTAGATACTTCCTGGATTGAGGATGGATCGGGATGTGAAAGTAAGCATGCTTGAGGTCTATCATGGCCATTATAGCCTCCATCTTGATGAGTTTTCACTGCAGACTTCACTGTTTCCATTTTGAATCTGCGGTAGGTCATATGTTTGTTCAGTGGCTTCAAATTTATAATAGTCCTGAACTTGCCACTTGGTTTTTGAACTAGAAATAAAGGGGAATAGTGACCCATTTCTACCTCCCAGCTGGGAACATTCTATTGCCCCATGGCATAATAACTCTCTTATGCAGACAGAAAGGACATTTAAGATAAGGGGAGCCGGGTTAAGGTGAATTTTTGTGGGGGAAGAGATTCTAGTTCTATTGCATAACCTTCTCTTATAATGTTGACAATAAAAAGGGTCTGCGATGACACGCTCCCAGGTATCTATGAAGGAGCTGAGTCTTCCCCCTACCCTGATGGCGTCTTTGCTTGGAGGAGGAAGGGAAAGGATCCACTTTATTGGGATTGAAGAGGAAATTTCTTCCTTTCCCCACTTTTGTATAGCTCCACCTCCCTGATTTCCCTCCATCTGTTTTGGTATCCTGAGGTTGTGGTTTGTTACGAAAAAAAACGCCTCCTGTTTTTAGATCTGTCTTCGGAAAACCCTTTTTTGTACAGTCACTGGCGTTTTCTAGGATTTTATCCAAGTCAGGCAGAATACATACTGGCCATGGAACGGAAGAGAGATCAACTTGCTCTTGGACATCATATCCCCCGACCAGGCCTTCAGCCAAAGGAACCTTTTAATTGTGTTAGACAGGACCGCCGTACAGGCGGATAGTCTTATGGACTTTGCTGAGGCATCTGCTAGAAAGCTAGTGTCCATCTTCAGTAGTGGAAGGCTGTCCAAGATCTGTTACACTTAGTTAATAAAACTCAGAGGTAACTAACTGCTCCAGGCATACCTTTTGGGTACGGGCCACACATGTCACGGCTACCCCTCGCTTTAAAAAGGCTGCTGTAGCTTCCCACGTCTTCTTAAGAAGGCTCTCTGCCTTCCTGTCCATAGGGTCCTTCAACTGGGCGGCATCGTCAAAAGGAAGGACTGTGTATTTGGCGACCTTGGCTACAGGAGCCACGACTCCCTGGGGATGGACTCCCAGTCTGTGCAATCTGCTTCGTCAAAGAGGTACCGCCTCTTAATGCCACAAGGAATGAAGGAACCTTTTTCCGGCTTATTCCATTCAGCTTTAATCAGCTTCTGTACGTTCTCTGGCACCAGAAACACAGACCTCTGTCTTTCCCCCAGACCCTCGAATATCTCCTCCTGAACTGTTCTGGGCTTCCTAGGAATTTCCATCCTGACCGTGGCCCTCATAGCTCTGATTAACTCTTTAATGTCTGCAGGGTTAAACAGAAACCTCCTGTATTCGTTATCTTCATATTCTCCTGGGTCATATCCAAGATCTCAGGGTCCGAAAGATCAGGATTTACTGAATCGGAATCACTTCTCACGCTAATAAGATCTCCAGAATTTCCCAATCTAAGGGAGGAGGGCCTGGGGGCGGGATAAGCTTCCCTTTTTTGTGAGGCCAGGGCTGATTGAACCTCCTCTCTAACCATAGACTTGATGTCCTCCAACAGGCAAGAGGACTTAGATTTCACAACTGGAGCAGTACATTCCTTGCACAGCGGTTTAGACCCAGAAGAGGGCAGACGCTTTAAACACAGAGGAGGAAGACTACTTTTCTCCCTGAAAATATATAAGGTGCCTGACTCAGGCTACTCACTGGATCCTGGGTAGTGGGGGGCTCCGATCCTGAGCCAGATGTGGTAGGGCCACTAATGGAGCACAGGTCCCGTCCACCAGAAACGCCAGAGGCACAATAGGGGCGAAGATCTGTTGGGCGCCATTTTCTAGCTAGCATTGCCCTCTTTTTATCCACTGGGAATGCTGCCAGGAACCCCAAAGAGCTCCCAGCCCCTCTCTGGATCTTCCTTCCCTGGCAGGACAGGAAAATACACTGGCGATAAGGGGTAGGGGGCGGGGTTTTTAACCCCTCTGTGTGTTTTCCTGTCCTATCTTAGGAAGTCAATCTCAGTGTGTGCTGTCATGAAGACAACTGGGGAATGTGGGCATAAATACTGTGCGGTGGCATGAAGGGGGAATAATTACTATGTGGGGGCAATAAGGGGACTGGTTGGGATTGGTGTATCGGTATGTTTTGGCCGGAGTTAGAGGCATGGCCTAATGTGGAAAAAATTTGCTGCCCCGCGCTTTGCATGCCGAACAATCTGTCCCTCTTTGTTCATTTATAAAGTTGGGAGGTATAGGAACTAGGGAGGAGCGAATCGAATCCGGATGAAACATCCAAAGTCAATTCGCATAAAACTTTGTTCTAATACTGTACGGAGCAGGATCTCTGTACAGTATTAGAATGTATTGGCTCAGATGAGCCAAAGTTATTGCTTCACGAAGTCTCATGTGACTTCTCGTAATAGCTTCATGAATAAATTTGTACTGTAAAAAAAAATTCTCGAAAACGAGTTCGGTTCCAAGGTACCACTCTGTACAGAGATCCTGCTCCGTACAGTATTAGAACAAAGTTTTATGCGAATTGACTTTGTATGTTTCGTCCGAAGTCGATTCGCTCATCCCTAATGGGAACGTATAAAGGTCCTGAAGGCTGCTCCGTGCTGCATCTCTTTAATGCAGGTCTTAAACAGGCCTTACAGGTGTGGAGCTGGTGAGTGCTCCTCTTACCTGGACGGGCCGTGTCCTCCTCTTCCTCTGACAATCCTTCTCCAGGAGCATCCGGGTTTTTTATTTCTACCACCATGTGCAGGAGTCAGACACCAGGCTGTGCTGCAGGAGGAAGTAAAGGACCTGTGGTGATGTCATGACCATGTGATCATGTGTGGGCGGAGTCAGGCTGTGCTGCAGGAGAAAGTAAAGGACCTGTGATGATGTCACGACCATGTGATCATGTGTGGGCGGAGTCAGGCAGCAGGTTGTGCTGCAGGAGAAAGTAAAGGACCTGTGATGATGTCACGACCATGTGATCATGTGTGGGCGGAGTAATGGAAATCACATGACCAGGTTTATCTGCTCTGTGTATGCAGGGCTCTACTGTGCAGTTTGTAATTCCAGTCTGTATGTAGCAGAGCTGTAATGTTTATATGGATGATTTGTATCCGTGTAATGTTTATGTACTTCAGCAATATGTGTACAATGTCTATGTAGCAGTGCTGTATGTGTGTAATGGCTGTATAGTTGGGCTGTATGTATTTGCAAGCTGTGTAATATGCCTTTCCCTAGAGTTGTACTGGTGTGTGCAGCAGAGCTGTGTATGTGTAATGTTCAGTTACTACAGCGGAGTCCTTGTCATGTCCATGTAGCAGAGCCGGCGATGTAATCTGCTGGTATCGGGGCTCTGTGTGTGCTCAGGAGATGTTTAGGGGTAACTCTATCGCCCGGATATTACCCCAATGTCAGACCCACCTCCAGGACCTACAGCTGTCTCTAACCTAGAGCTCACACAGTGAAGGAGAGCGCACCATGCAGGCCCGGCCACCCTCCATTCATCTCATATGTGTGTAAGAGGGGCGAGAGCTTGTGGTGTCCTAGAAGACAGCGGCTGCATTGTGAGGGAACATATAATGGAGAGCGGTAGAGGAGTCATAGAGCAATCGAGACGTCGATGTTCCTACGAGGGAGCTCTTGTCACGGATGTTGTAGGGGAGAACACCAAAGGACAACAAGAAGGAAGGGAAAAGACACTAAGCCTCACCGCTAGGGAAGGAAAAGGGTCACCACCTATAAAACCCTGCTCCTGGCCCTAACTCCTATCCGTATGGGCACCTCTCGATGGTAGAGATGCCCATACACAGGAACCTAGAAAACCCTGGTGGCCCTCAGATGCCCTAGACTTATGACAGGGCAGAGACAACCCGCTCCTTCCCTGGTGAAGGAACCAGCGTCTCGCTGAGGCCTAGTAAACAACAAAGGTGGGGGGGAGGAATACAAAACCCAACAAGCGGAACACTTAACTTCTAAGGCTGATGGATGATGGACGAACAGGACTTCACCATGAACCACACTCCAACTCTTCCAAAAACCAAATGAAGCTATCCAGAGCAAGGAGTGATGGGTAAAGTCAGACTAAATAGGGGGAGGTGAAGGTCACATGATCCACACCTGAACAGGGGGTGTGGACATACCAGCAACACACAGACAAAGTGAAACCAAAAGAGGCTGTCAGATCACTAATGTGCAGATATTCTTTCAGACCTTCTCAAACCTGTCACCGGCGTGACAGCTCTAGTGTATGGACTGGGGGGGGGGGGGGGCACTGTATTTTTCACTTAAAGGGGTTCTGCATTTTTTTTTTTTTACTGATGATCTGTCCTCTGGATAGATCATTAGCATCTGATCGGCGGGGACCCGACACTCAGGACCTCCACCGATCAGCTGTTTGAGAAGGCAGCGGTTGGAATCACTATGGGGGCATCTACTGGGGGCCCTATATATTGGCATTATATACTGGCATACATTATGGAGGGCACTATGGAGAGGTGTGGGAGAGAAGCACTATGTGGGCATCTACTGGGGGACATTATATAGTGGCATTTAATACTGGCACACATTCAGGTTCTATAGGGAAGGGGGGGAGAGGATATCTACTTGGGGCACTCTATCAGGGTATTTTATACTGGCACATTAAAGGGGCACTATGGGGACATTGGCTGTACTAGAGGCACTAAGAGGAGGTAATTTTTTTTAATGCCACACAACAGGGCAACTGGCACACATTGTAAGGGCCATTTTTCTACTGTCACACATCACAAAGAGAATTATTACTACCGGGGGCATTATGGTGAGCTTTATTACAACTGGGAGACTATGGGAAACCTTTAGTACTAGGGGAGCATTATTATGTCTGGGGCACAATGGGGACATTATTACTGTTGGGGGCACTAGTACTACTAAGTGCACTTTGGCAGATAATTATTTCTATTGGTGGGACTTTTGGGAGCACTAGTACTGTTAGGGGGCACACTATCAGCCTAGCAACATTATTTTGGGGGACATTATGTTTACACTATTAGTGTCAGGGACATTATTTGCTGGGCGAAGCTATTTTCTACAGCACTGTGTGCCAATAAGTATTGAAGGAACACTGTCTGTGTGGTACTCATATTTTCAGGGGGTTTATCTGTTTCTGTAGTATAGTATTGGGGAGCACAGAGGGCACAGTATTGGTGGTGGCAGGACGGGGTGTTCAGAAGGTGAAAGGATCCAGAGACAAGAGATGGCTGAAAGAAATCATCATGGCGGTCTGGTCTGAATGGAGAAGATGAGGAATGAAAATGTCTACATTGGAGGAGACGTCACCGATGTACAAGGTATGTGGTGCTATATTAGTCTACTTTAATCTCTGCGTTAAAGATTCCAGCAGACTTTTCCAGCAGGATCCGGCACTGCTGGATACAGATGGAATGCTCGATGTATGCTTCATGATAGTGGGATGGTGTCATCAGTAAGGCTGGATTCATATCACTTTTTACTTTTCCATTCTTCTGATATGTCAAAAGAACAGCCAAAAAAAAGCTGATCCTGTATTTTGAGAATCCGCCTTCAAACGGTCAGTATTTGGTCAGCATTTGATCAGTATTTGCCAGGAAAAAACAGAAGTGGGTCCAAAGCAGAGATGACACGTGAAGGAAGTATTTGCCTGTCTTCTGAGTTTTGGACCCACTCCTTCTTTTAGCTTCCAAATCATAATAAAATCCAGATGTAAAAGTCAGACTGTGTGATAGAGGCCTCATGCTCAATTTGCATAAGTTTTGACTATTTGTGTCTGAGATCTGTTTTTATTCAGGTGGAAAAGAAGTCCTGCATGCAGGACTTGTATGACCTCTATCACGCGGTTAGTATTTGGTCAGTTCTTTTCATCAGTATTTGATCAGTATTGGTAAGGCAAAAACAGGAGTAGGTCCAAAACAGAGTTAAAATATGATGGTTAAATTTGCTTGTCTTCTATGTTTTGGACCCACTCCTGTTTTTGGCTTCCAAATCATTATCAAATCCTGATGGAAAATATTGACCGTGTGATAGAGGCCTTATGGATGCTCAAACATCAAACCCGTTTTTTTATTTATTATTTTTCTGTTCTTCTGGCAGATCAGGAAAAACAGAAAAATAAACAGTGATGTCAACACGGCCAAACAGGGACACTAGTGCTCCCATAACAGCCTGGTGAGGGTGGAAACAGCATAAAGAGTCACAATAGTGGCCCCAGAACAGAGTGGTGAGGGTGGAAACAGCATGAAGAGTCACAATAGTGGCCCCAGAACAGAGTGGTGAGGGTGGAAACAGATTGAAGAGTCACAATAGTGGCTCCAAAACAGAGTGGGAAGTTGGGGTGCAACAGAATAAAGAGTCACAATAGTGGCCCTGGGACAGAGTGGGCAGATCACGGTAGGAGCAGCTGTGGCAGATCACAGTAAGAGCAGATGGCAGTAGAGGCAGCAGGTTTGTGGCATCAGGCGGGTGGCAGCATCAGAATAGTGGCTAAAGCACGTGGCCAGAAGTAATGGGCCATTTGTCACAATGTTCCAGTGTAGCAGCACATTACAGTCAGATCATTACTGCCAGAATGACTTAGTCTGTTGTATCAGTCACCAGTTTCTGGAAATCCTGGCTGATCCAGGCCTGATCCATCTTTATAAAGGTTAGTCTCTCAACATTTTGTGTCGAAAGGTGAGTTCTTTTTGGGGTAACTATGCCCCCGCCACATTTAACACCCGCTCCGATGCCTCGCTACTGGTCGGGCAGGAAAGCCTGCCCAGGGCAAACTTGGCCAGTTGTGGCCACAAGTACTGGCTGACCAGTAGTCCAGGGGAACTTGGATCTGGGGTGACAGGGTGCAGTCCAAGTATGCCACCACCTGCTGGTTCCGCTTCTGCTCCATGTTCTGTTGCTGCTGGGTAGATTCTTCAGTAGGCGGGTGAAGAAAAGTTCTTATCAGAGACTGAAGACTTAAGTTGCTGCTGATGCAGCTTTTGCTGCTATCCCCTCCTGCAATCAAGGAAGTAAAGAGTGAGCTCAGAGGGTCCTCCTGGTTAGACCTTCATAGGCGATGGCGCACATAGACAGCAATCAACCAAATAGAAAGAATGTCTCGACAATAGGTGAGTTTTTCATCCCTCTACGGTCTAAAAAAGGCCCCCATTTTGGACTGGTAGCTATAAACCACTGTAAGGGATCGTCTTTTTATTCGGGGGTCATTCTCACAGACTTCTTCCAGACAAAGGCTTTAGTGTCCAAACAGTGCATTTATTTGGCAGTCTTCATGCACAAACAGCAACCAAAACATGAATCAAAACAACTTCTCAGCCGTCTGTCCACTGACTAAACAGTATAGTCCCTCTCTAGCAGGATCCAAGTCTACCATCCAGCTCCCTAAAACACTGCAGTGCTTATCCCACACAGGATCAGAGGGTCCCGACTCCCACAGGCTTTAGCACAGCCTGCTCCTTCCTCAGACTGAGAGCCCCACCCAAGTCCAGCAACAGGATTAAATAGCATCCCTGATCATGGGCATATTCTAAAATCCTGGAGTGGAGCATGGGGAACAGGCACCCACCCAACACATTGCCTGTTCCCAGTAAAAGCCCACCCTGGACTAGCTGGAGCCAGATAAGCTAAGTAGCTTGGTGTCCACCAACTAGCTTAGTGGCCATCTTTATCTAGGGCCTTTACTCCACCAAGGCTGGGCCCCTTGGTGACGCACTCCTGGCGCAAACAACAGCCCCTTTTACATGCTTTGCCGGGACTTTTTTGTTCTCACCCAGGCTCCTATGGGTGAGATACACCCTTCCAATGGCCGTTATGTGGCCCTCTGGCAGCTCCACTGCCACACCACCTATTTCTGTATAAAAATTTTGGGACTTTATATCCTCCTTCGCGACCTCCTCCTCTGCTAGTATAGCCTCCACAGGGCTCAGGTGGCCATGAGATATAGGTGCCATGTCTCCTGTCCCCTCACCAGTCAGATTTATCAGCATCCCCTCTAGGACATGAAGGAGTGGAATAATATAATTCATCCCATAGTCCTGGCGACTGACAAATAAAGTGGCCTCCTGAAAGGGCCTGAGCAAACTGCAGGTTTCACGCATGAGCTATCTGTCACCGCCAGATCTGTGAGAAGTTCTTATAGACGTTCTTCAGTACCTCCTGCATGATGTTCTTTTGTTTTGGTTTCGCTTTCACATCTCTTCTCCCTCTCCCAGCTGTCATCTATAAGCAGTGATTGCCTCCCGATATATCTCCTCCCATACTGCTTCACTTTGCGGTTTATACTACTTCCTGGATTCTGTTCACTGCTTGAAGTTGCTATTGCTGGTTCCTCAGATAAGTCTATTTCTTTATTTGTGTTTTCCTGTTGGCTTGATCCTAGGTGACCCTGACTCCCTCCGTATTAAGTGTAGGGAGCCGGTGGTCGTGTCCCCTCACTATTATAGGGTGTTCAGGGGTCACACAGTCGAGGTACGTGGACATGCAACTTTCTATCATTGAGATCTTTGCATGGGCTGAGCAGCCAGGGAGAGATCTAGGGCTTTAATAGGGCTCACCCTTTTGTTCCTTAGTTTGGGATCAAGTCAGTCGGATCTTTATTTGTTACTTCTTGTTTTCTGCAACACCATCCGTGACACTATCACGGTCTAAGGTCACAGTTATACCAGGAGTAGTCCTGTCCATCTGTATCATCAAAAAATCGGTCACAGGTTTCTGCTGCTCATAAAATTGGTCCAACATGTGGAGGGTGGAATTCCAACATATGGAAATCTTGCATATGAGGCAATGTAGGGGAACATCATTCTGCCTTTACAGCTCAAGGAAGGGTGTATTTTGCACGGTAAGAGTAGCTGAAGTGCACATACAGTGCAGGGCATCAGCGACCATGGTTTCTATCTCCAGTTGGCAAGGAGACAGCCAGGATTCGATTTCTTGGTTGATGACATAGAGCAGCTCCTCCTTGGTGTGACTCTATACACCCAGACTGAACAGGTGCAGAAAACCGTGACAACACCGTGTTTTGTAAAGGTGGTATGGTGGAGGACCACTCTGAACTGTGCCTATAGTAAAGGCTGAGCACAAGGTGGAGGAAGAGGAGGACATTGGCACAGAAATCCCATGATTACAACGCATAGGCGGCATTGCCATCACCTGCTCAAGTTGCCAAATTTACCCAATGGGTTGTAAAGAACATACAGTGTATTGCACCATGACCATAGTTATAGCTCCACACAGCAGCGCTGGCATGAACTGTACCAGATGCCAACAGCCTCAAGGATCGTCCCACCTTCTGCTCAACATATGTGTTCAGGGCTGGTACAGCTTTTTTTAAAGCAGTACTGACGATTGGGACTTTCCACCTTTCTACCTTATGAAATGTTCAGAATCCATGACATGGAAAGGGAGGGACTGTATTACCAGCAACTTGGCTAAATGCATGTTCAGCTTCTGAGCCGTTGGATGAGTGCACACATACTGTTGTCTCTTTGTAATTGCCTCGTTGATCAATTGCTGGCAAAACACGTGACGAGGAGGAGCAGCAGGAGCTATAGTCAAAGGGAAGGAACGACAGCTTTCTTCTGCTGAGGTTAAGGAGCCCTGACTGCTGGAGAAGGGGTGCGGGTCGCTTGGAGATACAGTGGTTGCTGCATCAGGCTGTACCACTACATTAGGCCACGGTTTTCCCAGGCCACTTTATGGTGACGCTCCATGTGTTGATGTAGGGCCCTGGTGCCAACATTAGCACCCTGACCGCGCTTCACCTTCTGCCCACATATCCTGCATACTGCCATGCTAATGTGAGAGATGGGCTTTATATCTCTATATAATGTGGTGTGAACATTCTGTAGTACACATTTTTGTCCGCTAGATGGTCGCAAACCTCATGTATGAGAAGGTCGATAAGGGAGGGGGAAGAGGGGATTACATTACAGTTTTCAAATATACTTATCAGTATAGGAAGCTAGTACATGCTCTAGCGATACGCGTGAGGGTTTCCCCCCGTGGGTTTTTATTTCCCGTGTGCCACCACTGTCTTTCTGATAAGTATATTACTAGATGGATTCTTGCATATGTATGTTATATTTTTGATACTCATTCATATTTATTGCTAGGTGGTGGTACTGGATGCATTATGTATATGATCTTACCCACTAGTGGGATTTTTTCCATGTACTGATGTTTTTAATCAGTGTGTTTCAATAAATTACTTTTTATCTTCAGAGGTGCAGCCTAGCTGTGGTATTTCTTCATCTGGTTGTGTTCACTGTGTTCAGTCTGATGTTATCAGCGATTATCGATGCGGTATATCTGGGTATGCTGTCTCTTTGTTACCAAACGCATTTCGGAGCTAGATGCTCCTTCATCAGTGATGGACAGTATGCCATTTTTGACTCATTTTAAAGGCAGACATTGATTAGAGGGTGGTACATACCGACTTGGTAGATGATAACACTTGGGATGGATTTGTAGCACCCCATATTGACTGTCACAATCATGATCTATATTTTACTTGATGCGTTCTGAGTGGTCTATTTCATTGATATCATTAGAGCAAAAGTCCTTATGGAGATTATAAGAACATGTAGGGCATGGGTGTCAAACATGCGGCCCGCGGGCCGCATGTGGCCCACAATGAATATCTTTGCGGCCCGGCAAAGATATTCATTGCTCTGGTTACCTGGAGGCGGGCGGAGATAAAATAAAAAAGTCAGAGGCGGTCCAGGAGCGGTTGAAGGATGGCGGAGGCGGTCCAGGAGAAGTTGGAGGCGGTCCAGTAGCTGACAAGCGGTCTAGGAGAGGATGGATGCTGGCGGAGGTGGTCCAGGAGCAGTTGGAGGCGGTCCAGGAGAGGATGGAGGCTGGCGGAGGCGGTCCAGGAGAGGATGGAGGTGCGCAGAGGTCAACGTCACGTCCTGATGTGACGTCATCAGGCTCCGCCTTGAAGGAGTTCTGACACATGCTGCGGACGGCGCCATTGCGGCTATAGACGCAGGGTACCAGATTCACAAGGTAAGAAAAGTAAATATTAATGCTAATATTGTCGTTTGAATTTTTTTTTTTAAAACAGTGAATGGGGTCTTGTGCAGGGGGGATATGGGGGCAAAAGTGGCATGGGGTGTTGTGCAAAAGGGGCATGGTGTCTTGTGAAGGAGGGGCATGGGGTCTTGTGCAAAGGGGGCATGGAGTGTTATACAAAAGGGGCATGGGGTCTTGTGAAGGGGGGTCATGGGTCTTGTGAAGGGGGTCATGGGGTGCTGTGCAGGGTGGCATGGGGTCTTGTGAAGGGGGTCATGGGGTGTTGTGCAGTGGGGCATGGGGTCTTGTGCAAAGGGGGCATGGGGTCTTGTGCAAAGAGGGCATGGAGTGTTGTACAAAAGGGGAATAGGGTCTTGTGAAGGGAGTCATGAGGTGTTGTGCTGGGGGGCATGGGGTCTTGTGCAAAGGGAGCATGGACCAGACTGATGAGGTTGAGACCAAAGGGTCTTTCAGAAGAAGTGTGGGCGTCCTGGCCAGCACAGTGCAGTGGTAAAAGGTGCAGAGGCGGCTTGGGGAGTCGAAGCCTACTGAGAGCAGGTTGCTCCGGACTCTTTTATTATTAATGGTAGAGCTGTCTGTTGGGGAAACATTCCAACAGCTGACAGGGTGATATGTTTGCTGGCATTTGATGTTTAAAATAAATAAAGCTGTGGCCGTTGTCCTTACCCAACAAACCTAGGTCTCACTTGTGTTATTGGGCAACGGGATGTTGGGGGTCAGCAGTCATGAAACAACAATGTTGTTCTATGAAAATGTACGTTTTTTTTTTGTTTTTTTAATGCGGCCCACATAAACTTAAATTTTGTTTTTTTGGCCCATGTTAGCCTTTGTGTTTGACATGCTTGATGTAGGGAGAAGTTTTAAGTGTTTCTGTAGAAGCACATGCACCATGATAAAACATGCAACATAATGGAACATGCAACATAATAAAATAATGTCATATTAATTATTCTGACACCAATGGTCACAAATTAGAGAGTAGTCCTGGAATCTTAGCTGACATAAATAACATAAATAAAAAGTAATACCTGAGGATAAACTTTGTATAGCCTCACTAGAAGAGTAACAGGATCCGTATCTTTTAATCGTAAAAAAAAGCATACAAGACGCGGTTGCGTCCCATGTGTGTTATTAATGCGTTTCACAACAAATTTTAGGAGATTGCAAATTTTTATTAAAAAACAAAAAAGGTTTGTAGATAAACCCTAAAGTATGTATATAGTTCACATATAAAAGACGGCTCTTTGGTATGGATAGGAAATGTTTTGTTGTTTCTTTTGTCCCATTTTAAATTACAATATGGTAAATATGATGGTAAAATTTGTTTCCATACTGTTCGTATTCACTATTTGTGATTTT
This sequence comes from Bufo bufo, assembly GCF_905171765.1. Classification (NCBI taxonomy): domain Eukaryota; kingdom Metazoa; phylum Chordata; class Amphibia; order Anura; family Bufonidae; genus Bufo; species Bufo bufo. The sequence continues at coordinate 392,763,808 of NC_053394.1, read as the reverse complement.
TCTATTTAGTTTTATAGTTTTATATTGTTTCCTCTTTTCAATTTTCATTTGTTTGTGATGTATGGGGGAGGCGGCCAGTAAGGGAGGGAAGATCGAGGTGCTGGTAAACAGCTGGACATCGATGTCGAGGCCCCAGCCAGCACCCACCCCAAAAATTACAGAAATCCAAATATTTTCATCTCTGCATTTAATCCAGCAGGGATTATGTGTATGGAAACGTACTTGTTCTTTTCTGTACGCTGAATGCATAATTTTTGGGGCCTATAGTCCACTGGCCTGCTGTTAAATTGATATCCAATGACCAGGTAATCTACCTCCAGCCACATACTTACTTGTTCTTTTCTGTACGCTGAATGCATAGTTTTTGGGGCCTGTAGTCCACTGGCCTGCTGTTAAATTGATATCCACTGATCGGGTAATCTACCTCCAGTCACATACTTACTTGTTCTTTTCTGTACGGTGAATGAATAATTGTTGCGGCCTCGGAGGCCAGTGATGATGACCACGTGTTATCGAATTTCAACTATTATCATTAGGGTTTTTTTCAAAAGGGGGATTTCGTTAGCCATGTTCTTAATACAATTTTATATTTTTAGTTCTTTTAAACATATGTATTTGACCTGTATTTGTACTGGCCTGCAGTAAAATTTATATCCATTTACCGTGTAATATACCTCCGGCCACATAATGAGAATTTTTTATGTCAGGTGAATGCCTAATTTTTAAGGCCCGTACTCCCGTGGCCTAAAATAAAATTTTTATAGGCTTCGACAGGGCACATTTCAGAGAATTTCCCTTTAAGACGCATAAAAAGGTCCCCTTATTAAGGCGCATATTTTTTGTGGGAATTTTTGTAATTTATCCCCCTCTAGTATGTCACGGTCCATGTTGTGGGACTATTTGTGCACTTCTACTAAGTATTTGGTGGCTACAAATAGAAGCTGAAGGTTTTTCAGGTTCGCCTGCCATTAAAGTGAATGGGGCCCACCACGAACTTGCAGTTTGCGAACATTTGATCGCGGTCGAGAACCGTCCCAGCCGATGTTCGTCCATCACTAATACACAACACCTGCAGAAGTAGAGGCTTCAGTGTATTTCTTATCTGAACATGAATTCCACAGTGTGAGAATTGTCTAGATGTTCCTCAAAGTATATATTCTTGTATAAAAGTTTGTCCCTCAGCTCTGAGATAAGGATTCCATGGACGCAGCTGGTGCTTCTACATCTACAGTTTGGAATCTGCTAATAAAGCAGAAAGTCTGTGATATCTATTTACACTTATAATCAACCTTAGTTTTGTATGAGAAAGTCAATAAGACATATGTATTGGGTTATATTGTTACGTCTCTTTAAGGACATTTATATATCTGCTATCGTATATATTTTAGGAACGCATATATTCCTAGAATATAATCAAAACAGCTTAAGTATAGACTTTGTAAATGAGTATCTGTAAAGATGTGGTATTTTACTAACAACCAATTAACCGTTGGTGTAGCAGAGGAGACACGATATCTCTGTGAGAAAGCAAGGTTTATTCATATTATCAGTTTTATTAGTTAGCAATGTGAGAAACATTCAAATGGCATCTAAAAGTCTGTCTCTAATTGGTAAGAAGTGTCAATATTAATCTGTTAGCTTTGATTTAAACTTCCAGATGTCAGGTGTGTGTAGTGAAGATGAAGTCAGGCTTGCATAGTTAACTCTTTAGGGCATGATGCTTGTGATTTATACAAAAGTGCCACCTAGGTATGAGTAGGTAACACTACACAAGTAGCAAAAGTGCATTCTGGGTAGTGTTATGATGTCAAATTCCTTATCAATATACACGCCAATCCGACAATGATTGGAAAGTTCCAAACTAGGAAGGTGTGTTCATCTGATAAGTTTTTGGTAAAGAAACCACAAGTGGTAAGAAAAAAAAAAGGAGGGAAAAACAAAGAAAGAAAGGGAGATCCCTGGAAAAGATCTGGATTATCGGGAAAACTCTTGAGAGCAGATTCCCCCGAGACTCTGCACATCACTTGACCCTTGGGTAATGTATATTTCTGTTTTATTTAGTATTGGTAGAAATTAATTGGCTTGATACTTAGCCAAACCATGCTTATTGCAGACGTATAGTGTTAGTACCACATCAGTGTTGGCAGCATTCAGTGAAAATGCATATCACTGAATGCAAGATCTAATATTGAAAACAAGAGAGCTTCTCTGTTGTGAATCTTTATATTCCCTAGTCTGATATCAAGCCGATAATTTATACGTTTTATTGCAATACTACCAATATATCCGAGATTGGTCATAAGTTTTGGCAGAGCAAGGGCTTGTATCTGTCACTTTTCTATATTTAAATTCTGTGCATAATCAATTGATTGGTGCAATATCTTATAAATTGTAAGTAGAATATTTGCATTGCATTTTGTGCTGGTTGGATAATAGATTGTGAGATGCTGGTCTTGGTGTTATTAATCTAGTGGCAGATTTTGGGTACTACAGTTTTCCTTCTATCATTAGTTTTATACTCATTGTTATTTTAAATAATTGTTATTGTATAATAAATCATTTATATTTTTGCATAGACGCTTGTACCCTGTTTTTACTGATTGCACAAAATAATTCGGTTCTTGATCGAACTCTTGGAGGTGTTTATATATGTCCACCTCGCAGATCAATATCATTTGCATAATTTTTCTTTTGATCCATTAGTTTTTTTTTTATATAAAGCATTTGCTTTATATACCCGACATAAGTGGAGGCACTGCTGAAATGTAGTTAATTCTTTAATTATTTGTGCAAATTTTAAATTAAAGAGCGATTTCCACTGGGGTGCAACATTGTGCTCCTTATGATGTGAAATATTTAGAAGGGGTTGTCAAGCACAATGGCATGATTTCCATGAGACAACACAAACCTCGCAGCTGATTTGTCAAGACATTTAAAGAAAAGGAGACAGGGACATTAAAAAAGTTTCAAGATCGATGGCATAGGAAGCTAAAATGACATCTTGAGCACCATAAACCCTATGTTACTCCATGAGCACAGTTTAGCCTCATAGTTATTTTTTTTTTAATTCAGAAAGTAGGGTGGGGTGTAAATGGCAAGGCATAATCAATGACTCCTTTCTAAATTGAAGCTGGACATAAGGGCTTTGGAACATCCCTTTGTTATCACTGGGACAAGCAGTAACTGGCCTTATATTCCTATTGCAGCATAACTGTTACATAACACACAGGCTATTCAAATGAATGGCCACCCATAACATACAAACCCAAGTAAACTGAGTGAAAACCTATTTTTTGTTAGCAACTCTTTGCTCTGGATAATAGATGTGGCAACACAAATTGGGTTCCCTTCCATATGGCCAAATAGTGCATGTGGAACGTTCTATACTTTTCTTGGCTAACCAGATTATTCATAGATCTGTGTATCATACTGTTGTAAGGAAAACAAGTGCAGCCAATAGTGAAGCAGTTTCTGGTGAGGCTGCAGGAGATAGTCCTTCTAGCCCAGAGCAGTTGATCCATGACATTGTTGAATTAAATTCATATCTAGATTTGGATCATGATGTGGCTGCATGGATAAGTGAGTTGCAGGCAGAACCCAAGAGAGAATGTGTGGATGTATGGACGCCACTTGGCACAGTCAGGAGACACCTAACTTATCTTAATGTGCCTAAAAATACCAACAGTAAAAACCAACACCTCTTAAAGATGTTGCCATCAATTCTGTACGCATTATTAGAGGTCAGCATTCAGGCCCATATCACTCCTTAATACAGACTATAAGATCTTTGCAAAGTCTTTAGCAAACCGATTGAAACTGGTGATTGCTTCCCTTGTTCATCCTAACCAAACAGGATTTAAGGATTTATACCCGGGAGACAGATTCAGGAGAACCTGTACGGGACGTACTTGAACCTAACGTGGGGGGGGGGGGGGCCCGGACCACTCTATCCTGTCCTTGGAAGCTGCTAAGGCGTTCGACAGGGTAGAGTGGTCCTTTTTGTGGCGGACCATGGCACACTTTCGACTGGGGTCCACCTTTATTGCAATGACCCAATTGCTGTATACCCAGTCAATCGCTAGAGTTAATATTGACAGGGTGAATTCCTCCACCATTGAGCTTCAACGTGGCACGAGACAGGGATGCCCCCTCTCCCCCTTGCTTTTCGCGCTATTTATGTAGCCGCTGGCCTGTAGGATTAGTCAGGATGGTCAGATTCGGGGCTTCGGGGTAGCGGGAGAGAGTGATAAAATCAGGCTCTATGCAGGCGATGTTATTCTTTTTTTGGATCAGGGTTGGAAGGTTGTCCCCCACGTTATGCAGGTGATAGAGGACTTTAGTGAACTATCCGGTTATTTAATTAACTGGGCTAAATCCTCACTCCTCCCGCTAAATCGAAAGGTCCCCGACGGAGGCTCCCGGGTTCGGATATTGTACCGGGATGATTCTTTGGAATATCTGGGGATAAGGATAGGCCTTCCTATAGGTAGATTTTATGAGTTAAACCTTGCCCCGGTGATAGATAAAGTAAAGGGGAAAATTTTTTGGCATTAATAAAAATGATCATATTACTGTTGGTTCTGTACCCGATCTGTGCTTCCCCCATCTGGATAGAAGACGCCTTTTTTTTATAGATTGGAGGTTCTAATAAATAATTTAATCTGGGGGAGGAAGAGGGTCTGCATAAAGCAGAGGTACTTGTGCCTGGCCGAATCAGACGGGGGACTATCACTCCCCTTTTTCCAAGGTTATTTTTTATCTGCACAGATACAAAGATGTTGTAATGCTGGTCAGAACGCACTAGGGCAGTATTTAAATAGAGTATTAGGTAGGTCACTAGGTAAACTTTTTTATGCATTTAGAAACTGCACATTTTCTCACTTTGGATATTAGATGTTCAATTGTGACAACACTACAGAGGGTCTGGGACACAAATTGAAAACGATTTTGCAGGTACGACACGCCTTCCACTTTACCCCGCTGTGGCAGAATCGGAATTTAGGGGAATTTTTGAAAATAACTGATCACACTTACTGGAGTAGTAAAGGCATCACTAGAGTGGCACATTTGCTCGTTGCAGATCGCTTTAAAGGTTTACGGGACTTTGATTACACAAACACTTTTTTAGATCAATTTATGTACGCACGTCTACATCACGCCTATGAAGCCACACTTAACAAAACATATGATTACACAACAACACTCGTTCTTTGATTACGTCTTTCTTCACGCAGGGAAAAAGATCAAAATGGCACAGATCTACTCCAAAATGCGAAACTCACTTTCTATGGTATTTCCTTTTAAAAGCACACGTAAATGGGAACAGGATTTTAAAATCTTCCCCCTCCCCTGGCCACAGATTTTTCTAAATATAAAAAAGGTATCATTGGCAGCTAGCTATAGACTGATCCAGTTTAAGATCATACACTGGCTATACTATACACCACAAATGCAGGCTAAGTTTGTTAAAAACCGAGGACGAAATTTTCCCTGCCAAAAGTGCGGTAGACCCAATGTTGGATATATTCATCTCCTATGGAAATGCATTGTGATAGAGCGCTTTTGGGATCAGGTATTTACCGCACTGCAGGTGGAATTTCCTCAAGCTCGCGCACCAGATATGAGCTCCGTAATTTTGGGCTACTATACACTTGATAACCCCAATCTTTCTGTTCATCGACTAGCCTGGATGAAGGGCTGTTTGATCGCAAAGGTTCTGATAGTCAAGAGATGGGGCTCCCCCATCTCCCCGGTATTTGATGAGCGGAGACGGATCATGACTCAGATAACGCTGTATGAGGAGGTGGAGAGGCGAAATAGGTGTGATACGCGTAATGGCGTAGCCTTGCAGGAGTGAGATGTGTTGAATGGCTTAGCTCGACGGCAGCTAAGGGTAAGAGGGGGAATAGATGGGATTAGAGACACTATGTTTGTGTATACAGTGCTGGATTTATTGCTATCATGTATGTTAATGTAGAAACTATGGCACTTGTGTATGAGCTGTGCTCATTTTTTCTATGCTCTTGGCGCATTTTTTGTTCTTTTAGCACTGTTTAATTGTATTTCTCTGTAATTATAATTGAAGAAAATAAAAAATATTTTGAAATAAAAAAAAAAAAAAGAGGTCAGCATTCTCTCGGAGGGTAGACATGTGTATATAACGAAAATGCAAGCATATGTATCCCAAGTGGAAGCAAATGTTGCACATTTACAGTTTGCACAAGAGCATCTGGATGTTCCACAGCAGTACTAGCAAAATATTCTGTGGACAGATTAAACCAAAGTTGAGTTGTTTGGAAGAAACATACAACACTATGTGTGGAGAAAAAGAGGCACAGCACACCAACATCAAAACCTCATCCCAACTGTGAAGTATGGTGGTGGGGGCATCATGGTTTGGGGCTGCTTTGCTGCGTCAGGGCCTGGAAGGATTGCTATCATCAAAGGAAAAATGAATTCCCAAGTTTATCAAGACATTTTGCAGGAGAACTTAAGACCATCTGTCCACCAGCTGAAGCTCAACAGAAGATGGGTGTTGCAACAGGACAACGACCCAAAGCATAAAAGTAAATCAACAACAGAATGGCTTAAACAGAAGAAAATACGCCTTCTGGAGTGGCCCAGTTGGAGTTCTGACATCAACCCGATTGAAATGCTGTGGAATTACCTCAAGAAGGCGAGACATCCCAAGAATATTGCTGAACTGAAACAGTTCTGTAAAGAGGAATGGTCAAGAATTACTCCTGACTGTTGTGCACATCTGATCTGCAACTACAGGAAACGTTTGGTTGAAGTTATTGCTGCCAAAGGAGATTCAACCAGTTATTAAATCCAAGGGTTCACATATTTTTCAACCTGCACTGTGAATGTTTACATGGTGTGTTCAATAAAAACATGGTAACATTTAATTCTTTGTGTGTTATTAGTGTAAGCAGACTGTGATTGTCTATTGTTGTGACTTAGATGAAGATCAGATCACAGTTTATGACCAATTTGTGCAGAAATCCATATCATTCCAAAGGGTTCACATACTTTTTCTTGCAACTGTATATCAGCGTGGAGGACTCCCTGGAAAATAAGGGGGGGTTGAGACGGCCATATCGCGGCTCTAAGAACGGAACTGGGTTCCCCAAGAAAGGACTACAACCCACTCCCAACTGGAAAACCCAGGTCAAGGAAAAGTTGGAGACTGGAATCCGAGTCCAGACCGGCCCCATTATCTGTTGGAGATGTCAGGCTCCTGGACATATAGCAGCGCACTGCCCTTTGTCTGCCGAGCCCATGGAGTGTGGTGTTGGCCAACCATATTCTCTTTTTGCACATCCTGTGTGCAGTGCAGTTACCCAAGCCCAGGAAGGACCCCAGGTGTGCCAAGTGCCCCGTTACAATAACAGGCGCTAGAATTGGCCGGCGAGCAGGTGTGGGTGGTGCGGATGGTGGGCGGCGCGGTTGTCATGCAGGGTGTCTTTGATCGGCTAGCGTGGGTAATGGGGCATAATGTCTAGTTATTTATAAATATGTAAGGGGACAAACAGCTGACATAATTATTAAGGTGTCAGTTATTCATTTATATCTTAATTTCTAGGAGGAATGACAGAGGAACATATTTTTCGCCCTATAAGATGCCCTAGGTTTTAGAGGACAAAAAGAAAAAAAAAATTCATAGGCCAACTCCTGCACAATTCTCTGCTTCTCGGCGTAGGACCGGGTGCGGTCGTATCCCCGCACCAACATCCGCTGCAAGATAAAAATGCAAGCATATAATCCCAATTTTTAACAATAATAGAATTGAAAATAATTTACTCAAGTAAACTGCAAAAAGTATTTAATGCTTTGAGGTGGAAATCTTAGATTTAGGCCGCCTGCACATAGGCGTGTTTTTTCAAAACTACGGACCGTACAAACCCGTCCTGCAGAATGGATAAGCGCACTGCGTCATTGGTTACTATGGAATATACGGAATATAGTGTGCGGCATGACAATGGATGTGCAATGTGCATGTTAAATATATTTCACTGCTGTCCATACAAATATGCTACTAACATAGTGGTTGTGATGTCACAGGAATAATTAGTGCAAAAATCAATAATATCTAGTGAGACCTTATAAAATGTGAAGTTTTGTGCACTTAAGAAAAATTTGATTTGCTGAAGGTTGCACTGGATTTTTTCATAACACTCTTTATGCATATAAAGCAATTGTTCAGACATGCAGGTGAAATGTAATCAAATACACTACTTTAATGTAAGATTACTTACATTCACCAGGAGTTCTTCCTCTTCGTCTTTGAACTTAGTTCCAACCATTGCATCCATCTAATTTCTAGTCGGTGCAAACCAGTTCCTGTAGGCCACGCCTTCCGAGCGCATGTACTCTTGCGATTAATACTTTGCTGAAATTTCACCAATTAAAAAAGAATGCTTGTCGATCGCAGATTCGCTTAATACTTCTGGTATGTCAGTGTCCATGTTGTGGGACTATATGTGCACATCTAGTAACTATTTTGTGGTTTCAAATATGACCTGGAGGTTTTTCATGTTCGCCTGCCATTAAAATGAATGGGGTTCGCAAACATTTGAGCAACTTCGAGCGATAGCGTTCGCGAACCGCCCCATCAGATGTTCGTCCATCACTACCGATAAGCGCACTAGCCTAGCTCACGGCAGTGTGGACTACCTCACATTTCTAAAAATGAATGAGGCATGGATCTCGGAGGAATTCAACACCTGTGACGACCACGTTTAATTGAATTTCCTCATCCCAGCCCACAAATATCCGCCACCACTCAGAACAAATATGTATTTGACCTGTATTTGTACTGGCCTTCAGTAAAATTGATATCCATTGACCGTCTAATAGACCTCCAGCCACATACTTACTTGTTCTTTTGTGTACGCTGAATGCATAATTTTTGGGGCCTGTAGTACACTAGCCTGCTGGAAAATTGATATCCAATGACCGTGTAATCTACCTCCAGCCACTTACTTGTTCTTTTATGTACGCTGAATGCATAATTCCTGGGGCCTGTAGTACACTAGCCTGCTGGAAAATTGATATCCAATGACCGTGTAATCTACCTCTAGCCACATACTTAATTGTTCTTTTATGTACACTGAATGAATAATTGTTGTGGCCTGTGAGGAATTCAACACTAGTGACGACCATGTGTTATCGAATTTCAACTATTATCATTAGTTTTTTTTTTACAAGAGGGGGGATTTCGTTAGCCATGTTTTTAATCCAATTTAATATTTTTAGTTATTTTAAACATATGTATTTGACCTGTATTTGTACTGGCCTGCAGTAAAATTGATATCCATTGACCGTGTAATATACCTCGAGCCACATAATCAGAATTTTTTATGTCAGGTGAATGCCTAATTTTTAAGGCCCGTACTACCGTGGCCTAAAATAAAAAATTTCTAGGCTTCAACAGGGCACATTTCAGAGAATTTCCCTTTGAGACGCATAAAAATGTCCCCTAATTAAGATACATATTTTTTGTTTGAATTTTTGTCATTGATCCCCCTCTAGTATGTCACTGCCCATGTTGTGGGACTATTTGTACACTTCTTCTAAGTATTTGGTGGCTGCAAATATGAGCTGAAGGTTTTTAAGGTTTGCCTGCCATTAAAGTGAATGGGGCTGCCGCGAACTTGCGGTTCGCGAACATTTGATTGCATTCACGCAATCGCATTCGCGAACCGTCTCGGCCGATGTTCGCCCATCACTAGTTGAGATTATCCCTCATGCAGCAATGGATATGCAGAATCTGTGAAACCAGTAGCAAGGGGAATGTCCGGCTGAAGTATGTGTACCTGTTACCTGCAATGAGTGAATATCTAAAAATGGGGTAATTATGAGGGATTGCACCTTCATTTTGTATACTGGATTCCATTTAATAAGCTGGTTTATTTGAGGTCACAATGGAGAATTGCTGAACTGTGTGTACATGAGACAAACAAACTGTATGTTGCTTGTTAGTTCTCAGAACTATGTGTATCTGATGTTCTGGGAGTACAACTGGTTCTAGATACTTCTCAAGGATGAATAACTCAAGGATAAGATAAAGCTTTTTGTAATTAAATGTGCTTGATTTACAAATACCAAAAATGTTATGTTATTATTGTTAATCACGTAATGCTTATGTAAGTGACGAGAGCTGTGTTGGCTTGAGTCCTAGAAACTGGGTATAAGTATTTCTGTATCCTCTCAATAAAGTCAAGAGATTATTCTGATACAACCTTGAGTCTGTATCATAATCTCTTCAGAGTACCCGCACCTTTACCTGATTTGGACCCCAGCAGGTTATAGAAGTAGGGGTTTTGCAACAACAACAGTGATGTATACCGAGATACACTCTCCCTGCAGGCCAGAATATAGCTGATTTAACACGCTTTGTGACTAATTAATTTGGAGCTAAGCAAACTTTTTGGAAAAATTCGGCGAAGCATCCAAATCGAATTTTTGAAAACGTTGGTCATCTCTAACGAGCACCATCATCATCCAGCTGATTCTTATCAACAACTCCCTTTTAAAAGGAAACAGAAGAGCGAAACAATTTGCGCATACGTCTAGTTTCGGTTTGAGACCACAAATACAGAAGTAGGTTCAGGAACAAGAGTTTAGGAATTTAGGGACTTAAAACAAGGATCCTGAATGGGCGAGTTTCTACTGAAGACTATTAGGGTCATACAGAGTTAAACAGAGACAAGATGGCAGCAGTATTGCTAAGGTGCTCATTATATCACTCTCACCTATAAAGGGATCATTTAAAAAAACAAAATGTGCCATGATGTATGTATGTACATGATTACAATATTAGAGAAAAAGGTTACTGTTTTGGGGAGAAAACTACAATTTGAAGGGAGGCTCTAAGGCCCTGTTGGGCTGGCTCTAGCCTGGATACAAGATGAGATAGGTTGGTCATGGCTACATACCATACCGGTTCTGTATGGTATCCTGTGGCACATTTGCCCACAAATGTTGCAAATTGGCCTCTCAATACTTCACACTCATTGGTTGCCAAAGCTGGCCTCCCAGCTGGTCCCATGCTAAAATTGATAATAAATCTGGTGACTGGGCAGCCAAGCAAGTATTTTAGTCTCCCGGAAACATCCCTGGGAAACCCTCACTGTTTACACGGGAGCATTATCCTGCTGAAAAATGCCTGTTAGAAGTCCTGACATGAGAGGGACACATGTGGCCACAGGATGTCTTCAACATATCGCTGAGCTGTTAGTGCCCCTCATGTCACTTCTAGGGGTGAGCGACAGTCACATGCGATGCCTCCCCCAGATCATCACATCAGCAGTTGGAGCAGTGTGTTGCTGCATAGCAAAGGCAGGACTGAAGCATCCCCCCACAGCCTCCATACTCTAGCATGACAGTTGTGGGATCCTAAACCAAACCTGGATTTGTCACTAAAGATGATAGTCTGTTCCAGTCCAGGATTCATGACATCACTGCAAACAAAGATGACGATGGCTGGCAATGGCAGGACACAAAATGGGCTCTGTGACACCAAATGTCCTAAGATCCCGGAACTAGTTTGGGCAGAAACGGGTGTGTACTGAAGGAGCTGAATGTATCTGGATGGTGGACAGCAACATTGTGGGAGCTACTCATGCTTATCAGTGGATCAAACAACCCTCTCTGCTAGTAGCCTGTTTTGGTTGTCCAGAGTGCTCATGTAGACACTGCTCCCACCACCTCCTAACAGCTAGGTCAGACAAGCCTAGATGGCTGGCAATTCGTCAAAATGACCATCCTACTTCTTTTAGTCCAATAATGTGCCTCCTCTGAAAGTCTATCAACCGGGTATATCGTAGAGGCATGTCTAGCAGTCACCAATATCTCACCAAAAGGTACACTACCTAAAAGTAGCCTCTGAGAACCTTTCTATAGATCAGTTTGGTAAGCCCTTTAATCCCCTTTTGTGGCAAGACCCAGTGTCTAATCAGACCAAACTGTAATCATTTACATATCTGCCCGAGACATAACTGAATGCAAAGTTTAGCAGCAATCTGACATTTCTATCTGGTTGTGTTATTTTGTTTTGTCAATGAGTGTACTATCTGTCTTTCTAGAGAGGAAGATAATCCACTGGTTGTAGTATCCACAAAATGAATGTCCAGAAAGGGTTAGTGATGATTGTGTTCTCTGTTCTAATGTGAATGTGCCCCAGCCCCTAGCGTTTCCCATGTCATAACAGTGACATCACTGGTTAAGAAGTCCGGTGTCTGGGGGGCGGAGCCTGACAGCCGACCAGGAGAGACGCATGTGAGAGAGCTCCTCTCCATGTGAGTCAGCTAACTAGTAAATTCCGCTAACTAGCCTCACAATAATGGGCAAAGTGGGTAGATTTATCCCCAGTGATAACCCAGAACCTATCAGACCGATCAGAAATCCACAAGAAATGGATAAATTTCTCAACAAGAGACCTCCGGCCGCAAGTGCCGCCAAGATGGCGCCGCCTGAGCAAGAAGAACGGCTGCAGGATGCGGAAGGAGCGGATGGCGTCTCACCAGATACAAACACCCGGTCCAAGATCAATTCTTCGGCACCCATTTCACGCCAGTTTTACAGCAGGCATTGACCTCAGCACTGGCCCCAGTGATACAAGATCTCACGAGATCAAGAGCGATGTTAAACACATTGGGCACCGGGTGGAAAAGTTAGAACAAAATCAGGCGGCCATACTAACTTTTGCCCATACTATGGGAGAAAATAGTGCAGCACTGGCCTCTTCGCTGGATAATGCCTATGCACTTATAGAGGACCAGGAAAACCGTAGCCGCCGGAAAAACATCAGGCTACGAGGTCTCCCTGAGCTGGTACCTCATGAAGCACTACCTGAGGCGGCTGCCGCCATTTTCTCTGGCCTACTAGGAGCAGAGCGGGCTGAGGAGATCTGTGTGGAGCGAATTCACAGGGCACTGAGGCCAAGACCAAAAGATACAGACCCACCGAGGGACGTGGTGTGCGGGCTGCTGCGATATGTTGACACAGCGGCTGTTCTTAAAGCGGCCAGAGACCAGAAAGAACCGATCTATGAAGGAGCCAAGATCATGTTATTTCAAGACCTGGCACCCTCGACGCTGAGCAAGCGGAGAATCCTGAGACCGCTTACGGATCATCTAAGGGCAATCAAACTGCCCTACAAGTGGCTCTTTCCATTCGGTTTAACCTTTTCCTCTGAGGGCAAGAGGTGTACAATCCGTACTCCAGCGGACTTACCAGCAGCATGGTCCCTTCTCCAGACAACCCCCCTGGACATACCATCATGGCTTCCGTCAGCCGACACAGGGGTTCCACTGCCAGAATTGCCTGTTGAGCAGAGGTGGATCAGAGCAGCAAATAAAAGAAAATCCAACATCAGGCCCTGAAGAGGCGAGCATTGCTCAAAGGCACCCTCTATGTGCTTAGATGGTGGCCGATAGAAGCGGGAAAACCGGACTAGGCCGCATTATGGACGCCCTAGTGTACCGTTCTGCAAGTATTATTCGGAACTGTAAATGATTGCTTTGTTCACAGCTTAGTACGAGCCGCTCAGCCGCCGCCTTACGATTGGGGACCCCCAGGGGCCCTGATCGTGATGCTGCGGATGGGCCGCTCCATGGTGAGTCGATCAGCTCAGATGATTCATGAACGCAGTGGTAGATTACCTCTCTCATGTTTAGAGTCAGAGTACACAACTTCTCTTATACATACTCACTGCATATAACTGAGTTTGGTGTTTAATGATATGTCAATCCGTTTTACAACAAATGCATTGCGGTATAGCATAGACAGGATAGGGCATGGTTTAAGGACCGGTTAGGCTAGGTTGTTATGCCGATTATGTTCTTTTAAAATGCTAGTCGTGACTCATGGGATTGGCTGGCTTACTCCCCCCATCTTGCCATGAACCTTCAGTCTTACATGGCACACACCAGGGATTTAGTGGCGCAATCCTGGTGTAAGCGCCTTAGAACAGGCTGGCTTGGGCCATTCGCGCTTTGCCTTTTTCTGATGGGCTGCGCGTTAGGCACAAGTCACCCGACCAACGTGTTGGAGATTTACTCCACTTATCAAATGTTCTCAATGTTTTGTATGTTATTCCGTTTCCCTGGTCACACATATGGATATGATTCTTTGCTCGCTCAAATGCAACCACTCAGAATATATCATGGCATTGATTAAGTGTACATCATTCAATGTGAGAGGGTTTAACACCCCGCAGAAGAGGTCACAAGTCATAAGGACGATGAAAAAATTGCACACTGACATCTGTTTTCTGCAAGAATTGCACTTTAAGTCAGGGCGTGCACCCACCCTCCCCAGAACACATTTCCAGCATTGGTTTACTAGTGAATGGAGCAGGGCGGCTAGGGGAGTAGGCATCGCTATATCAAAGAAAGTACCTTTCCAATTGATTTGTAAACAAGAAGACCCAGAAGGGCGCTATGTATTTGTGAAGGGATCAATTGGTACCCAGGTAGTGACACTTGCCAGTTTATATTCCCCTAACAGGGGACAAGCAAAATGGCTTATCAATACTCTGAAAAAATTTGCCTCCTTTGCAGAAGGAATAAGAATATTAGGTGGGGATCTTAACATGACACTAAACCCCTTAGTAGATGCATCGGATGGCACCTCACAATTAACTCAGGCGGTCTTAGGCAGGGTAAATAACTACCTCGCAGATGCCAACCTGGTGGATTCATGGAGACTGCTCCACCCTGTCGAGAGGGATTTTTCTTTCTTCTCAGCCCCGCATAACACTTACAAGAGGCTGGACTATGTCCTGATCTCTGGCAGCTGTGCTGACAGGCTGGAGCGGTCCACCATTGAATCCATCACGGTTTCTGACCATGCCCCAGTGACTATTTCACTCCAGTTCCCAACACTGCCAATACATTCTAGACAATGGCGTTTAAACGAGACACTTCTAGACAAACATTCTGATCGAGACAATCTTAGTCAGAAACTGATTTGGTTTTTCAGGGAGAATTGCACGGAAGGAATGCCGCTCACAACTGTATGGGAGACGCACAAACAAGTAATAAGGGGGGAGCTCATTGCGCTAGGCAGTAGAGTCAAAAAGAGCAGACAGGAGCACTTAAATAATCTACTTAAACAAATTGCGGATATTGAATTGCTTCATAAGCGGTCTAGAGCCATAGATGCCAGAGATAAACTAAGTACCCTACGTAAACAGCTGACAGATCACCTAAACATAAGCTATGAGAAGACATACCAGTACTCGCAGTTCCGCTTTTACTCCCATGGAGATAAAGGTACTAAACTTATGTCCTCATTGCTTAAACAAAAGAAGGATTCCATGTTTATAGCAGGTATTGATACCAGAGATGGCACTACCCTACACAAAACGTCAGATATAGCCACTGAGTTCCAAAAATTTTATAAGGATCTATATGGTCTTCCAGAAGAAATAGCAGGATCCACAGCAGGAAGAGACACTCTGATAGATAACTTTTTAAGCCATCTGCAGCTACCCATCTTAACAGAGGTGGAAGGCCAGGCTTTATTGTCACCTGTTACAGAGGAAGAGGTCACCAAAATATTAGGCTCCATGCCACTGGGGAAAAGCCCAGGCCCAGACGGTTTCCCAGTGGGCTATTATAAAAAATTCTCGAAAGAGCTAGCTCCCCACTTGGCTGCCTGGTGCAATGAGCTTCTGAAAGGTTCCCAGTTACATAAGCAGTCCCTTGAGGCCACAGTCACTATACTCCCCAAACCGGGAAAAGATCCTAAGCTATGTGGCAGCTATAGGCCAATTTCGTTGTTAAACGTCGACGTTAAAGTCTGGGCGAAACTTTTAGCAACCAGAATTAGTGCCCTTCTTCCTAAACTCATAAACCCTGAACAACAGTTTTGTACCTGGCAGGGAAGGCAGCCACAACTCATGTAGAATCCTGTCCATCATGCAGTTAGCTATTAAAAAGAAAATTCCCCTGGTCCTGCTGGGTATAGACGCGGAGAAGGCCTTTGACAGGGTGAATTGGACCTATATGATGAGGACTTTACAAAAGTTTGGTTTTCCTCAACAGTTCAGGAATGCTATTATGTCACTGTATGGGGACCCTAGCGCCCGGATCAGAGTTAATGGTACTCTGTCTCCTCCCTTCCCCATAAGGAACGGGACGAGGCAGGGATGCCCCTTATCACCTGCTTTGTACATTCTAGTAATTGAAACATTGCTACAAGCTATTAGGGAGCACCCAGATATTAAGGGTATTAAATTGGAGAATAGCTCCGTAGAGCACCTTAATGCAGCATACGCAGATGACCTCTTGGTCATGGTGTCCAACCCGGTCGAGGCCTTCCCGCGTCTGTTATCCCTGTTCGAGCAGTATGGACAGGTGTCCAACTTTAAAGTGAATCACACTAAGTCAGAGGCAATGAATGTGTCCGCACCAGCCAATCAGATCAGTCTACTTAAATCTAACACTCCCTTTATATGGCAAACGTCTCATCTGTCCTACCTGGGTATCAAAATTCCCCATAAATTGGATAAAATATTCCAACTAAATTATGCTGCATTACTGAAAGATATCCAACAGCAGTTACACACCCTACGGATTCCGTATGTGTCGTGGATGGGTCGGAAGAACATGTTGAAAGCATTTATCATGCCTAGACTGTTATATGCCATGCAGATGCTGCCTGTCTTTCTTCCCTCTTCCTTCTTTACGCAAATTAGACGACTCTTTAGCACGTTCCTTTGGGGGGGGGAGGGGAGCGAGACTGGCACATCGCACGCTGATTTTAAGGAAAGCTCAAGGAGGTATGGCCTTACCTGATGCGCAGCTATATTATAAAGCCATACACCTGAAGAGATGGCTATATATCCATGCCCCTTGGTCTAATATCTTAGGCAAAGAACTAGAGACCGCTCAACTTGATAGGAAACAGAGAGCTGGTTTATGGGGCCTGAACTCCTCTTCACTACACTCACATGTGTTGCTTAAAGGCACAGTAGGTGTTGTTAGATATCTGAATAAGGATAAAAGCCTGCTCCCTGCTCCGTCATCATTGATGCCAGCCGACCTTGCTCCATTCCTAGTTAGACCCAAAGCAGATAATGTACCACCAATATGGAACAAAATGCACTCTTACACTATAGATGAATTTCTGGATGGGGCATCAAGTGCTCTTCATGTCCAACATCCTATAAACAACGTTCTGTCATCTTGTAACTTTCTAGATACCATTGAACTTAATTCTGTGAGTAAACCATTACTAAAGGATAGACAGAGCAAAACAGAAACCACTTGGTTTGAGAAGCTGATGCTTTTAGGGTCGCCACCTAACAAACTAATATCCAAACTATACTTAGCACTTAATGTCCAGAGCCCGATTGGGATACCACATTATTTAAAAACTTGGGCCACAGAACTAGATACAGACTTCTCAGAAACCGATATTTTGCGTATCCACGCACACTCTCATGGATTCTCCAGATGCGTGAGAGTGCAGGAGCACTCATACAAACTATTAACACAGTGGTATCACACCCCAAAACAATTATTCACTAAGGGGCTAAGCAGTTCTGACCTTTGCTGGAGATGTGGGGAGGAGAGTGGATCACAAACACATATATTTTGGTCATGTTCAAAAATACGAGAGTATTGGGAAGGTGTATCTGAAGTAATAGACAAAGTTATGAATAGACATGTCCAGCTATCGCCAGAATTGGTGCTTCTCTGGCTTCCCACTCCAGGCCTGTCTCCATCCAAATCAAGCTTACCTACCCATCTAATACAAGCAGCGAGGCTTCTAATTCCACAGAAATGGCTCAGTAAAGATCCACCTGCACTCCCACACTGGGAAATGAAAGTAGACCAGATATGTAGAATGGAGGAGCTAGCTGGTTGGGAAGGCAGACGGCATGAGAAATACCTTAAAACCTGGTCTCCGTGGTTGACATATAGGAACCAGGGAACAGATCCTCAAGTGCGCTAAGATGCTATGGAAGTAATCTATACAGTTGCCTCATTATACTCTCAATCCATGATCACCAATTCAACAAGGGCTGTTAGAGCGTGTATAGACAAAGCATAGATGAAAAGCATTTGAAACATGTGTGTCCAGGAGGGTCTCCTCTAGGGGCCTTATTACCCCAGTTCTCTCCCAGTCCAGGTTAAGGGACTGTTGTTCCTTTTTCCTTCCCCCTGTGTCCCCCTTTTCTGATTGGAACTTTTCCTCCTCCTACGGACGCTGGTGGTAGGAGCAAATAATAGTTCATCTCAGAAAACATGGTTGTCTGGTGTCTGCTGCCGTATATACTTCTTAATAAAGCTTGCCTACGTAAGATACAATTAGGCTATGGGGCAAGACACTTCACAGGATCTGGGTAGCCGTAATATCTGTCGTACGACACTTATAATGTTAAATTTTATGACGTTATAATCCAATGCACATTATAATGGAATGCATGCTTTACTCATAGTTAAGTACGCTATAAATGTGATGCCTTTGTCTTGTATGACAAAATGTGAAAATTGGAATGTTCCGATATTGTTTCTACTCTGCTACTTTTTCAATAAAAAGAAATTTGACAAAGAAGTCCGGTGTCTGTGATGGGACCAAAACTCACACTACACATTTTACTAAACATCTGCCGTTTCTTTCCTCTGTTATTTTTGATGTGATCATCGCTGCCTCTATACACTTTTATGGTGACAGGTAAAGCAGACTTCTTTGAAGCAGCCATTTTATGTGAGGCCCAATGTAATACTTTTTTGTTTCAATAATTTAAAAAAAGTGTTCTAAATATTAATTCACTGCTTCAAATAAATGTCAGTTAGCTACTCTGCTGGTATTAAGATTCACTTATATATGATTTATTATGAAATATTCTATTCAAGTGATTGCAGGGTTGTCTGGATTCTATTTGTTTCTATTTGCTTTTTTCTACTCATCAGTCAGTGCTGTAAATTGCTTTCCCTTCCTCTTCTATGACTGGCGGCTTTACGTTGCATCTACTGTTCTATTTTTTTATTGTACTATTTTTCGAAAAGTATAAAAAAAAACTAAAATGGTCAACAAGATATTATTTCCATCTAAACATTTTCCACATTGTGGGTTGACTTGAGTAAAAAATGTCCCAAATTCTGAAAAGGGTTTCTTCCCAGTGTGATTGATTTGATGTCTAATAGGATCTGAATTCTGGATAAAACATTCCACAAATTCAGAACATAAAAACGGTGTCTCCCCTGTGTGAGTGTTGTGATGTCTAACAACATCAGATTTCTTACATTCTAACCACTTCATGGCCTGCTTGGATATCTGGCATGTGTCGCCGCCTGGCATCACTGTACGTCGGGATCACGCGGTACGGTTTCAGCACTGGTTACCAAGACTTGATGTGATGCCATCCCTGAGAGTAAGGTCAGCTTAGAACAGTTTAACACAGACACCCCCTGTCCACACGGGCACAGGTAGTGAGAGAGGGTGGCCCATGCTACCTCCGGCGTGGCACAACACTCGCTCACAAGCCTGACAGGCTAAGAGAGCCCTTTCACTGCCCCAGTGAGACAGAGCCCTGCTAGCCCGGTAGACTGCCACCAGTTCCTCGTTAGATTAACAGGGTTATATCGGGTCAAAAACCAACCCAGGTAGCATGTAACTTAATACCGAGACACGGATGTGTGGATTCGTGGATCGAGACAACAGAACAGCGGAAGATTAAATTATATATTTAATTGCCTTAAGGGCGCACTAGACATAACACTATTTACACAGATCATATACAATGGTCAGCTATGCAAATACAGGTGATGGTACGGTCGGAGTTAACATATAAAATTTAATTACCAGATACATATGTGGTCTATTAAAGTTGTAATTTTGTAGAATTCTTGAATGATATAATCCTTAGCTGTAGTCACATGGGGAGGCAGTAAGGACAGCGAGTTTCTAGGTTCCTCCAAACAAGACACCCCGTGACCTCCCTTCAGAGAAAGACAATCACTTCTGCCCTGCACGGGCACTTAAACTTTAATCAGTCACACCCTTCCCCCTCGGGACGATCCCACTCCCTCTCCTTTTGGCTTGGCAGAGATCTAAAAACCCAATATATATATATTCAAAATATTTATCAATAATATATTTCCATCTGCTTAGTTTTATGTTAAATATCTATCAATTGAGGCACAAAGTTATCTGAATCAGAAGGTAGGCAATCTTTATTTCCTGCCGACAGTGAGACAACCAAATAACACACGATACAATGTTGTCAAGTTATGCTAAGCAGCTGTCTGATTATACTTGGAGTCCAGGATTTATATAAAGTTCCTTATGTAAGCAATAAAGAGGTAAGCTATCCTATATAATAAAAGTGCTGTGTCAGTGTACCCAGTTTTGAACTGGGCATGCGTGGTGACCAATCAGAACACATCGCTCCACATGCCGCCCACACCTGCGCTCCGGCCCGCTGCTGTGCCCAGCTCCACCGTGCCTCCTCCTCCCCCTCCGGCTTCCTCGCAGCCGCCTTATACCCCGGGATCCAGGCCCTGCAACCATCACCTGCCGCAGTGTATCCTTCACCGGACACCCTTATATTGGTGTACAATACCGGAGAACGATCACAGGCAGGGAGCGGCAGGCGGTGGTTGCAGGGCCCAGATCCTGGGGTGTGAGGCGGCTGCAGAGAGAGCCGGAGGGGGAGGAAGAGGCACTGCGGTGCTGGCCCTCCAACCCCCATCATCCTACATAATAAAAGCCCAGTGTGCGTGGCTGTGTTTGTGTGCTGATTTTTACACTGGGCATGCGCAGCGCACCGGCCAATCAGCGCACAGTGTGCCGACTAAGTGTCCTTATCTAGCCCGCCTGGGAGAGGGGTAGCAGCTCTGGAGCTGAGCAGATGCCTGAGTGCCTATGGTTTTCCACGCAGTCTGTAGACTGGGTTCTCATGGATTGTTTTACCCGCTGTGGTGGTGCTGGGTATTTCGAGGGTCTGTAAGTGATTTGATCCAGGAGGGGTAGGTGGTCGCTGTCCCTGTGGTGATTTATGGTGCAGGGCCTCGCGGTGTCGCTTTGATCTGGGCCCTTCTCATGCATCATTCACGCATCAAAGTCCAGATGAGCTCCGGAGAATCCACAATTAGTAACTGCAGGCCCTGATATATGGGATCATATCCACTGCGTGTCACTAGGGGGCAGCACCGACACTGAGGCGTGAGGTCCACAGTGCCTCACATCTACCTAGAACCATTGGATGTGATGGTGTGACCTGGCACACACTGCTGTGGTTACCACACAAGCTGCAAATCATGCGACTCTCCCTGTGCACTATGGACACGTAGCTATGTGTTGGGGCCACAAGTCATGTCTGTAGGGGGGTTATGCCATGTCTATAAGGGGCACGCGTCATGTCTGTAGGGGGAACACAAGCCCACATACATATAGGATGTGTAGATGTATACACGGCCCCCGCAGTCTGTTACCATAGGGCTGGGGATGAGGAGAGGTTACACCTGCAGCGAGACTCTTACCGGTCAAACCCGGGGAACATTATGGAGGTGGCTGTAAGTCAGTTGAGAAGAGGCCAGATGTGGAGCCGCACCAGTGTGAACAGGGATCAGCACCGTCACGACCAATCAGCACACGGCGCTCCATACGTTGCCCGCACTGCCCACATCAGCGCGCTGACCATTCACGGCCACCCCACACACAATCGGGCCGCCCACACCCGCGTGTCGACCAATCATCACACGACGCTCCACACGCCGCCCACACCTACTAGTGTTCTAGCGCCCATTATTGCAACGGGCTTAAAGTGTAACTGCCATTTAACTATCAAAAATGAAATTCCTAACATATGTGATGCTGAAAGGAAGATATTCATGAATCTGCATTTTTAAGCTAATTTTACCTTTCTGATGTCTGTATTCAGCCCTTATCATCCATATGTCTCTGTGTCTCTATTTCAGCAACTTCCTCTGCTGCTCTTCCTGTGATGATCTTTGCCCTTCCTTGAGGCCATCCTGTATTTCCCTCACTTCCCATAAGCCCTTGCTCTCCTCACATGAACTACAGTAGCAGGACCAATCAGAACGCAGATAACTTCCCACAGTACCCGGATCAGTGTGTATCCTCACATAAAGCTAACCAGAGACAAGCCCTGCAATTACATTAAATCAGTAAGCATTTATTTTAACCTCTTAATAGCCAGCTGTGCCTCATTCTCTTCCAGACTGACAGGGGGGGGGGGGGGGGGCTGCTTTAGCTACTTATATCTCTGGTTTGGTACCAGCTATGTATTGTCTGAAAGCTGACTTTCCAAGCTTTCAGACAATACCAGAATGACATAAATCGGTTTAGTACAGGGGAAGATATCAATGATAGAAGTCTGGAGGCTGTGAATGAAGCTGAAAGTGAAAGTAAAAGTAAAAGCAGATTTTACCCGTGATTATTCCCGACCTTAATTCTAACAGTGATTTCTCCTCTGTTGCTTGGACTGGTCTTGTATGAAAGCCTTGACTGTCAGCTTTCAAATAAGAGCAGTTGCATATTTCTAGCTGCCATTGAGAAGATATCACCATCTAAAGCAGCCCTCTCCCCTCCACTTTCTGCCTCAGCCCAGCTCCAGGATATCAGGGCTGAGATCCTCCTTCCAGAGCTCATCCGTCTCTTGTTAGAATACTGAGAAGACGGGCTGCACATGGCAACGCTGTGAGATGAGAGCTGCTGAATAGGAAAGTAGCATGCATTTGTGGGAGTTATTAGCAGGTAAATCTGAAAATGATCAAATTTTAAAGCACAAAAGTACTTATACAGCAGGGTGTATAATACCATTAGGGAATAAAAAATGAAACGTCAGTTACACTTTAATGTCTAATATAATAATAATTGCTATAACTAGGCAGGTTAGTCAATACTTTGAATAGAACATACAGTCAGGTCCATAAATATTGGGACCTAGACAATTGGCTCTATACACCACCACAATGGATTTGAAATGAAACGAACAAGATGTGCTTTAACTGCAGACTGTCAGCTTTAATTTGAGGGTATTTACATCCAAATCAGGTGAACGGTGTAGGAATTACAACAGTTTGCATATGTGCCTCCTACTTGTAAAGAACCAAAAGTAATGGGACAATTGGCTTCTCAGCTGTTCCATGGCCAGTTGTGTATTATTCCCTCATTATCCCAATTACAATGAGCAGATAAAAGGTCCAGAGTTCATTTCAAGTGTGCTATTTGCATTTGGAATCTGTTGCTGTCAACTCTCAAGATGAGATCCAAAGAGCTGTCACTATCAGTAAAGCAAGCCATCATTAGGCTGAAAAAAAACAAAACAAACCCATCAGAAAGATAGCAAAAACATTAGGCGTGGATAAAACAACTGTTTGGAACATTCTTAAAAAGAAGGAACGCACCGATTCGAACAAGATCAGCAACACAAAAAGACCTGGAAAATCACGGAAAACAACTGTGGTGGATGACCGAATAATTCTTTCCCTGGTGAAGAAAACACCCTTCTCAACAGTTGGCCAGATCAAGAACACTTTCCAGGAGGTAGGTGTATGTGTGTCAAAGTCAACAATCAAGAGAAGACTTCACCAGAGTGAATACAGAGGGTTCACAACAAGATGTAAACCATTGGTGAGCCTCAAAAACAGGAAGGCCAGATTAGAGTTTGCCAAACCACATCTAAAAAAGCCTTCACAGTTCTGGAACAACATCCTATGAACAGATGAGACCAAGATCAATTTGTACAAGAGTGATGGAAAGAGAAGAGTATAGAGAAGGAAAGGAACTGCTCATGATCCTAAGCATACCACCTCATCAGTGAAGCATGGTGGTGGTGGTAGTGTCATGGGGTGGGCATATATGGCTGCCAATGGAACTGGTTCTCTTGTATTTATTGATGATGTGACTGCTGACAAAAGCAGCAGGATGAATTCTGAAGTGTTTTGGGAAATATTATCTGCTCATATTCAGCCAAATGCTTCAGAACTCATTGGACGGCGCTTCACAGTGCAAATGAACAATAACCCAAAGCATACTGCAAAAGCAACCAAAGAGTTTTTTAAGGGAAAGAAGTCGAAGATGTTATGCAATGGCCAAGTCAATCACCTGACCTGAATCCGATTGATCATGCATTTCACTTTCTGAAGACAAAACTGAAGGGAAAATGCCCCATGAACAAGCAGGAACTGAAGACGCGTGCAGCTCCTTTGTACCTGATGAAGGGGAGTGATTCCCCGAAACGCGTTGTATTGCTGCAATAAAAGATTCCTTCTTGATCCTGGTGACTGGTAGACGGTAATTCGCGCCGTGGGACGTGTTTCGTTTTTTTGTACTACTATCTTCTTGGAGGCTCCAGGCTTCTCCTTTTGAAGATCCCTCGTGATCCCGAGGCTGCAGACCGCCATATCCAGACGTCCAGGCTTGTTTGAAAATACCTACAATAGTGTTGTGCCTATATCTGCACAACCACACAAGGTGAGCCTTGCCAATTCTTTTGTTCACCAATATATACCCACAGAATTACCCTATGGTGCGCCCATCTGTTTCCCTACAGATTTGAAACCAGCCTGTTACATTACAGTAGAGGCCTGGCAGAGCATCACCAGGGATGAAACCCAACATCTGGTGATGTCTACGCGTTCCAGACTTCAGGCTGTAATTGACTACAAAGGATTTGCAACCAAGTATTAAAAAGTGAAAGTTTGATTTATGATTATTATTCTTTACCATTACTTTTGGTCCCTTAACAAGTGGGATGCACATGTGCAAACTGTTGTAATTCCTACACCGTTCACCTGATTTGGATGTAAATACCCTCAAATTAAAGCTGACAGTCTGCAGTTAAAGCACATCTTGTTCGTTTCAATTCAAATCCATTGTGGTGGTGTATAGAGCCAAAAATGTTAGAATTGTGTTGATGTCCCAATATTTATTGACCTGACTGTATGACAGGATGTTTCAATAGAATATGACAGGATGATGAGGCAGGATGTTCTATAAACTGTTGACCCAGATGTTCTCTGCAGTTGTGCTTTACTACCCAAGTCAACAGTCTTTACATAAATCACTTTGTTAACCCTTAAAATTATATGAATTTCAAACTTTTCCAACATGGTGTAGTGGACGAATCCACTTGTGTCAGAGCTGCTTCAACTCAAGAGATTGGTCACCACCTCTATCTAAGGCACAATGGATGGATCTGTGGAGTTCTGGTGCCAGAGCTACTGTAGACCAGCTGATTGGTGGGGGTGCCAGGTGTCAGACCCGCCACCAATCTGATACTTATGGCGTTTCCTTACGACAGGCTATCGAGATCACATTAATGGAAAACCCCTTTAATGACATACGCATTATTGTCATTTAGAGCATGGGGTGGTTTAATGGTCCAAGCATCATTTTTACTTCTTGTGCAACCCACCAAATTTTTGCCATCGTTTTTACATGTCACATAGGGGTTCTTTATTACAATGTTTTTAGATAATTTTATTTTTTAGTCTTATTTGGGGGAAGAAAGTCATTTTATTTCAAACTATAGCTGCTTATTCTTTAAATATGCAAATTAACACCAAAATAAATGGTTAAAATTTGTTCTGTTTTGGTCATTTTAATATTTTTTTTTGTTTCATGTGAAAGGGGCGACAGTCCACACCTGGTTTCGGCAGGTGTGGACTGTTTTTCTATTTTATTCTTACTTATATTTCATGATATATTTTAATACTTTTAAAATACATTTTGGCAGGTGGGACATTTACAATTTTTAAAAAAAAAATTTGCTTGATTTTGCAATTTTCTTTATAACTCGGGCATCCAAATGTGGCAAGTGATGCTTGTGCGGCATAACGGCCCTGCCTGGCAAGGTAGAAACCACTATGTGCACAAAACAAGCAATCACCGACAGAATATATTAAGGGGCAGTGTCCAAAACCATCCATAAGAACAGTAAAGAATCACTACCCCCCCCCCCCCTTTCCCCTGCCTCCGAGGTATTGTCATTACTTCTAGAAGTAGTGTCAGGTGTAAGACATCCTATTAAAAACCCAGACAAAACTGTAACTGCGCCCATGGAACAGCCTGAATATTAGAGATCCTCCAAATAAAACATATCATCTCCGTATCACCATACAATAATAGGAATGGGAATAGTCATAGGAAACAAAATGATCAAAAATGAAACATATCCAATAAATATATTTTATATCATGTCATCCTCAATTATAAAACTAAACAATCCAGAGCTGGTGGGACATACAATAAAAAATAATTCATCCGAGATGAGTGAACCACATGACTTCTACAAATACAGGGGTGGCGGGGACCCCACTTGTTGGATTTATCTACAGGTACATTTTGGTCAGGGTGTTCAGATTAAGATGATATTCCTTTAGGAGGACGAGTAATGGCTTCTATGTAATGAGGCAATCCTCGCCTGAGTCACTGGTTGGGAGAACTTGCACATTACTGATGACATGTGCCCAGTAAGACCAGAGCTGATGGTTTCCTGACAAGTCCATATTTCATGTATCGCCCATTTCTTTTTAATGTCATAAATATTTATAGGGGTAGAACAGACTGGGGATGGAATAGGTAGATTGTTATCTTTTTATATCAGTCCCTGGTTTTGTGCTTCACCAGGTATGGTTGAAAGATACACTACTCCCATAGATTTACAACGTGTCACGCAGACAGGCTTACTCTTATCAGTGGTGGCCTATCTGTCATTCCACTTGACTGCAAGTAGCTGGCCATTTACAAGTGTGAATGACGCCCCTTTTTCCACATGTCTGGATACCAGCTCTATTTGTGGACATTCACATAGGTCCCTATATTTGCAGTTTTACAGGAATGGAGGGGCCCCATACCGATCACAGGCTGGGTGGTACCTTTGGGAAACTAGTTTTTTTCTCTCTCACCAATTGTTTAGAGGATATATATATATATGTCTGCTAAAGGAATCCGCACTGTCACATTTACAATCACAAAATTTGTGTCCGGGAAGGTTTTAGACCGGGTCTCAGCTCTCTAGCACGTACCGTTGCTGAGATATTACCAAAATAATGCAAATATGGCACATCACATGACCTACATTAGCCAATAGAAGCCTGAAGGTCTTTCTCTTCATATCCCAACTGTCATACACATGGTCACATGTCCCTTATCAGCCAATAGAAGCTCACAGGTCCTTAACACACACAGTTTTACACCAGGTTTCCATAACAACCCAGCCATTTTTCTTCACTGCTGTAGATCAGCTTTAAAGGAGCAGGGTGCTGTGGGTGACGCTGTTAAGGGAGTGGAGTGCTGTGGAGGTCACAGTTCAGGGGGCAGGTAGGGTGGCCATTCAGGCCACCCTCAAAAGATGGACTTAACACCCCGCCCCCAGGTCCCGCTAAGCCACGCCTCCTCCTCAGCCGACAGGGATTGAAGAAATGAAGTTAAAAATAAACTTCTGTCAGCTGCAGGGGTGAGAGGGACGGTGATTTTCTCCCTGCAGCTCACACTCAGACACCACAGTGCTGCTGTCTGAGAGTGAGCTATTCAAAAGGACATTAGGACATTCCTGTGTCCGTCCAGGCCCTACGCCAGACGGAGGACAGGGAGTCTGAAAGCCGTACTGTCCAGCCTAAAACTGGACCTCTGGCCACCCCAGGGGCAGGCTGCTGTTAAGGGAATGGTCCGGTATGGAGGTCAGTGTTAAGGGGCAGATTGCTATAAAGGCCGCTATTAAGGAAGCGGCCCCCTCTGGAGGTTTCTCTGGAGGTTTCTATCAAGGGAGTGGTGTGCTGTAAAACTCACTGTTAAAGGGTAAGGCTGCCGTTAAGGTAAAAGTTAAGTGGGTGGGCTGCTGTGGAGGTTCTATTTTAAGGTATGGGGCACTGTAGATGTCACTGTTATAGTGAATAGTGTCGATATCTTTGAACGACACAAACAAACATTAAATGAAATAGATTAAATATACCCAAGCGAAGCCGGGTCCTGCAGCTAGTAATAAAAGTGGTCCCAATTAGGGTTGAGCGAACCCGAACTGTAAAGTTCGGGTTCGTACCGAACTTTAGGATTTTTGGACCCCGGACCCGAACATTTCCGTAAAAGTTCGGGTTCGGGGGTTTCTTGGCGCTTTTTGAAATGCTGCACAGCAGCCAATCAACAAGCGGTTAACTGTCTGACCTTAGAAGCCATCACAGCCATGCCTACTAAAGGCATGGCTGTGATTGGCCAGAGCAGCATGTGATCCAGGCTCTATATAAGTTTGCACGTCACTGCACGTCGCTGCATGTCATTATGCTGTTACAAGTGTAGGGAGAGGATGCTGCTGGACTTGTGATTTCAGGGAGAGAATAGGAGAGAATCTAACTCAGCGATCTACAGAGAAACAGTTGTGTGGGTGTAGGGCACAATCGTTTTACCCTGCCCTGAGTTCATTGACCAAAAAAAACTAACTTTTATAATTCTGTTAGTTAGGTGGGCGGCGGCGGCCATTTTAAGCAAGCTCAGTGCACCAGCACTGCATCTGAGCTTTTGGGACATTGCAAATCACAATTTTTTTGGCAAACTACAACATCTGGATTAGTCAGTGTGCAATTTAAGGTAGAAATACACCCATCATTTTCTGGGGTTTGGAAAAACACCCTTTTAAAAAAAAAAACAACAGTATTTTCCAGATCTGCAAGTGTTAAATTCAAGTTTAATATATACAGCTTCCATATTCTGTTACCAAAAAAACACTTTTTGGCAATCTACAACATCTGGATTAGTCAGTGTGCAATTTTAGCTAGAAATACACCCATCATTTTCTGGGGTTTGAAAAACACACTTTTTTGATAAAAAACACAATTTTTAGGCCTTGCAGCATCAGCACGTGTGTTGGCCTGCCCTGCAGCCGGTGTATTGTCTGAACGTGTGTTTAGCACGACTGGAGGGTTATATGTCCCAATGTTTTGGGGTGTACCCCAACTTAAAAAAAATAAAAATGTATTTTAAAACAAAAAGCAGTGTAGGCTACCTCCTCCTCCTCTACCGCCACTTCCACCTACACCGCCACATCCACCGCCTCCTCAACCTCCTACTCCATATGGACCTGGTCCTCCTAGATCAAGATTATTTTTTATTTTTACTTATTTTATGTTATTTTAAGTCATTTCCCTATCCACATTTGTTTGCAGAGCACTTGCCATGCTCTTAACCACATCTTGACGCAATTTGCAGCCCTCTAGCTCTTTCCATTACATTTTTACAGCCATTTTAGTGCTCAAAAGTTTGGGGGGGTGATGTACCACTGAGGTTCAGGTTCGGGGTCAAGTTCGGGTCTTTTTTCCGAAGTTCGGCCGAACCTGTTGAACCCGAACATCCAGGTGTCCGCTCAACTCTAGTCCCAATCGTTGCTCCAAACCCTCAGCTACCTCTGGTAAATGAAATCAAGGTGCTGTTTTATCTCCCTGTAAAAAGGAGTATCTGATGAAATAAAGCCAGTGACGACCAAGAAAACATGTGTTGGTGGTCACTAAAGGGCCAAGCATAAAGATGGCTTCTTTTATATGTGAGTATTTTCATGTCTAACTAGAGATGATTTTTTCATAAAACATTCCCCACATTCTGAACATGAAAATGGCTTCTCCCCTGTGTGATTTCTCTGATGTGTAACAAGACCTGATTTATACTTAAAACATTTCCCACATTCTGAACATGAAAATGGCTTCTCCCCTGTGTGATTTCTCTGATGTGTAACAAGACCTGATTTCTGCTTAAAACATTTCCCACATTCTGAACATGAAAATGGCTTCTCCCCTGTGTGATTTCTCTGATGTATAACAAGACCTGATTTATCCTTAAAACATTTCCCACATTCTGAACATGAGAAATGCTTCTCCCTTGTGTGATTTTTCTGATGTATAACAAGACCTGATTTATGGTTAAAACATTTCTCACATTCTGAACATGAATATGGCTTCTCTATGTGAATTCTCTGATGTTTAAGACGCGATGAATTACAGTGGAAACATTTCCCACATTCTGAACATGAAAATGGCTTTTCCCCTGTGTGAGTTCTCTGATGTATAACAAGACCTGATTTATGGTTGAAACATTTCCCACAGTCTGAACATGAAAATGGCTTCTCCCCTGTGTGAATTCTCTGATGAATAACAAGACCTGATTGATCCTTAAAACCTTTCCCACATTCTGAACATGAAAATGGCTTCTCCCCTGTGTGAGTTTTTTGATGTTTAACAAGACCTGATTGATCCTTAAAACATTTCCCACATTCTGAACATGAAAATGGTTTCTCCCCTGTGTGATTTCTCTGATGTATAACCAGACCTGATTTATGGCTGAAACATTTCCCACAGTCTGAACATGAAAATGGCCTCTCCCCTGTGTGAATTCTCTGATGAATAACAAGACCTGATTGATCCTTAAAACATTTCCCACATTCTGAACATGAAAATAACTTCACCCCTGTGTGAGTTCTCTGATGTTTAACAAGACCTGATTGATCCTTAAAACATTTCCCACATTCTGAACATGAAAATGGCTTCTCCCCTGTGTGATTTCTCCGATGTATAACAAGACCTGAACTATTCTTAAAACATTTCCCACATTCTGAACATGAAAATGGCTTCTCCCCTGTGTGATTTCTCTGATGTATAACAAGACCCGATTTATGGTTGAAACATTTCCCACAGTCTGAACATGAAAATGGCTTCTCCCCTGTGTGAATTCTCTGATGAATAACAAGACCTAATTGATCCTTAAAACATTTCCCACATTCTGAACATGAAAATGGCTTCTCCCCTGTGTGAGTTTTCTGATGTTTAACAAGACCTGATTGATCCTTAAAACATTTCCCACAGTCTGAACATGAAAATGGCTTCTCCCCTGTGTGAATTCTCTGATGAATAACAAGACCTGATTGATCCTTAAAACATTTCCCACATTCTGAACATGAATAAGGCTTCTCTCCTGTGTGAGTTCTCTCATGTATAACAATCTGAGAATTAAATCTAAAACATTTTCCACATTCTGAACATGAAAATGGCTTCTCCCCAGTGTGAATTCTCTCATGTATAACAATCTGAGATTTAAATCTAAAACATTTTCCACATTCTGAACATGAAAATGGCTTCCCTCTTACATGAGCTGTTTGATGTTTAACACCTCTTCGGCTAATTTTATTCTGTGCTACAGTCGGTGATGAATCAGAAGATCGGACCTGTTTAAAAGAATAAAATGATGCATTGTGGCTGTGATTGGATGAGGGTATATCTTGTATATTGGCATGCTCTTCAAATGTATCTCGTGTGATACCACAACCATCTACTTCAAAATCTGAAGATACCAGATGTTTTTCTAAGTTCCTGGTACAGTCATCTGCCAAGAATAAAACACATTTTATTATTGATGAATAATATACCATAAAATTGTATTGAAATTTGATAACTTTTCCATATAAAAAAAATCCAAAAGAAAGAATAAGGCATGGCATAAAATTCAAGTGAGAATTGACTAAAACAGTGGTGGCCAAACAGACCACAATCTAATAGTAGACCAAGAAGCATAACTACAAATGGTTGGCCCCCATCTTGAGCAACTTCCATGCAACCCCCACCCAATCAGTCATTTATAAATAAAACATTTCCTAGTGCTGGACAAGAGGAGCTGAACACCCACGTAGTGCCCCACACAATAGTTATCTCCCCTCAGTGTCCCTTTCACAGAGAAATTCCTTCTTAGTGCCCTCTTCACAGTACGGATGATCCCTAAGTGTCCGCACTCAGTGGAATGTCCACACAATAGTTATGCCCCCTTTGTGTCCCCCTGCAGTAGTGCTGTCCCTTAGTGCCCCCCTTTACATCAGTGAAGCTCCTGTACTATGAATAAAATTAATAAAGTAATACTGAACACATCATGCTCTTTCCAGCAACAAACATTATGTGAATCCAGAGGAAAAAAAATCAGGTCTGGTTTGAGAGCTGCACTTATACAACCAGGCAAACAACGCAAGTTTGTGAGCGTTCACGTGTTTGATTTCAAGTGTGTTTTTTTTATTAAGTGTGTGACTTTAGATTACGTGAAGGAGTATTTGTGACGGCTAAATTATTTGTGAACATTGTTGAGTGGCTTGCTTTTGCTGCCAGGTTTATTGCATAGCAGCTGAGAGTATAGTGGGATTACATTTTTTTTCTTTCTTTCTCTTCCTTCTCCAGGGTGTTGCACAGGTGAGTAATTAGGGTGTGGGGTCGAGGTCTCACCTGTGACATGTGTTATAAGATCTGAGAGACTGGCTGCACGTGATGTGGTCTGACAGCCTCTTTTGATATTCATGTGTCAGTGTTGTTGATGGTAATGACCACACCCTCTTGTCTCAGGTGTAGCTTAGTGGTCATTACTAATCCCTTATTTAGTCTGGCTTCACACATCACTCCATGCGGTTGCTAGCTCCATTTTGGTTGTGGAAAGTGTTGGCGTCTGGATCTCGGCGAGTTCCTGCTTTTCCATTTACTACAGAGTTAAGTGTCTTTTTCCTTTTTTGTATTTTGTTGTTATTTCCCTGTCTTTTGGTATTAGGCCTGAGGGAGACTCATGTTCCTTCAGCTGTGAAGAAACAGGTCGTCTGTGGTCCCGACACTATCTCCAGGGCCTTACAGGGTGAGTCAGGCTTCTAGGTTCCTGCGAATGAACATTCCTACTATTGAGGTATGTTCATTCTGATAGGAGTCAGGGCCTAGGTTAGGATTTCATTAGGTGGTGACCTTTCCCCTTTCCCTATTTTTCAGGCCTGATACATCCTCCCTCCCTCTTGTGTTGGGTGTGGAGTTCCCCTCTCACACCACGCCGTGACATTATCAACCGATATTTTGTTTGTGTCATTGCGGCGATGTATCTGATCTCTGCACTGTTCAGACAACTACAGGGATTGTCTTTGGAGGTAGCTGACCTCCGCAAAACCGTCTCACAGATCCAGAGACCACAGGCGGCTGGTTCCGGCAGTGGGAACCAGGCCTGCCCTGAAACTAAGGTTGCTCTCCCAGACAGATTTTCAGGGGGGCAGTGACAATTTCATTCTGTTGAGGGAGTCGTGCAAATTATATTTTAAGCTATGTCCTCACTCTTCCGGTGAGAGTCAAAGAGTGGGTATAATCATGTGGTTGCTTAAAGGAGATGCCCAGGCTTGGGCTTTTTCTTTGCCGACCGGATTGCAGTCCCTCCGGTCGGTAAATGAGTTTTTCAGAGCTCTGGGTCTGATCTACGATGACCCGGATCGGATTTCCCTGGCCGAGACCAAGTTGCATGGTTTACGGCAGGGAAAGTGGTCTGCGAAGATCTATTGCTCTGAATTTAGGAGATGGGCCACGGATATGGAGTGGAATGATCCAGCTCTCCGTAGTCAATTCTGTCAGGGATTATCTGAGAGGCTGAAAGACGCGTTGGCCGTTCACAAAAATCTTGAGTCATTGGAGGTGGCTATGTCACTTGCTGTACGTATTGATAAACATCTGAGAGAGAGATCTAAGGTCCCTCACTCTTAGGATGTACTAGCATATGAGGTGGCGGCTTCCTCTGACACTGTGGATGGAAAGACACTAGAGTTTATGTTTGGTGACGAACCCATGCAGTTAGGGGGGGAGCTACTCCTGGACCTGCTGACAAGAATTTTTGCCATAAGAAGGAAGTATTTTTCTTTGGAAAAAGAGGACATTTTGTTAATGTCCTAATGTTCAGCATCATGGTGAAAAAAAAAAAAAGTTTAATACCCATCTTACTCTTAATGGTGTGGTTGGGGAGTCAGAGAACTTACTTTCGTCATTTACCGGTAGTACCTGATTTGTCCTGTCTGCCAAGGTGATGCTAGACTCCAAAACTGTGAGAACTGAGGCTTGTATTGACAGTGGGGCAGGGGTTAACATAGTTGATGGTCAGTTCATCCGTATGCATGGATTGACAACAAGTGCATTAGAGAAAAATATTTTGGTGTTTGCAATTGACTCCGCGCCACTTACTCAGAAATGATTGTCACAGATCGTGCAGGACATTAGTTTGAGAGTGGGTGATTTTCATCAGGAATTCATTTTGTGTTGGAGGGTCTGCCTGCTCCGATGGTTTTGGGCTTGCCATGGTTAAGTAAACATAATCCTACTATCGATTGGCAAGCGAGACAGATT
Source organism: Bufo bufo (assembly GCF_905171765.1). NCBI lineage: Eukaryota > Metazoa > Chordata > Amphibia > Anura > Bufonidae > Bufo > Bufo bufo. The sequence goes on along the minus strand of NC_053394.1, from coordinate 392,729,666 downwards.
CTCGATTGGAGTGATTATTGCATAGACAACTGTCTTAATAAATCTCTTTCTGTTGTAACCACTAAAGCTGTACCTTCATTTATATCTGAATTTGCTCATGTATTTTCTGAAAGTGGAGGCCATCAATCTTATTCCCGGAGCTAAATTGCCCAAATCTCCATTGTATAACCTTTCTGAACCCGAAAGTGCGGCTATGTAAGAATATACAGTCATGGCCGTAAATGTTGGCATCCCTGAAACTTTTCAAGAAAATGAAGTATTTCTCACAGAAAAGTATTGCACATGTTTTGCTATACACATGTTTATTCCCTTTGTATGTATTGGAACACAACCAAAAAAGGGAGGGAAAAATGCAAATTGGACATAATGTCACTCCAAAAATTTAGCTGGACAAAATTATTGGCACCCTTTACTTAATATTTGGTTGCACACCCTTTGGAAAAAAATAACTGAAATCAGTCACTTCCTATAACCATCAATAAGCTTCTGACACCTCTCACCCAGAATTTTGGACCACTCTTCCTTAGCAAACCGCTCCAGATCTCTCTTATTGGAAGGGCGCTTTTTCCCAACAGCAATTTTAAGATCTCTCCACAGGTGTTCAATGGCATTTAGATCTGGACTCATTGCTGGCCACTTCAGAACTCTCCAGCGCTTTGTTGCCATCCATTTCTGGGTGCTTTTTGACATATGTTTGGGGACATTGTTCTGCTGGAAGACCCAAGATCTCGGACGCAAACCCAGCTTTCTGACACTGGGCTCTACAGTGCTACCCAAAATCTGTTGGTAATACTCAGATTTCATAATGCCTTGCACACATTCAAGGCACCCAGTGCCAGAAGCAGCAAAACAACCCCAAAACATCAATGAACCTCCACCATATTTCACTGTAGGTACTGTGTTCTTTTCTTTGTAGGCCTCATTCCATTTTCGGTAAACAGTAGAATGATGTGCTTTACCAAAAAGCTCCATCTTCGTCTTATCTGTCCACAAGACGTTTTCCCAGAAGGATTTTGGCTTACTCAAGTTCATTTTTGCAAAATATAGTCTTGCTTTTATATGTCTCTGTCAGCAGTGGGGTCCTGCTGTGTCTCCTGCCATAGCGTTTCATTTCATTTAAATGCCGACGGATAGTTCGCGCTGACACTGATGCTCCCTGAGCCTGCAGGACAGCTTGAATATCTTTGGAACTTGTATGGGACTGCTTATCCACCATCCGGACTATCCTGTGTTGACACCTTTCAGAAATTTTTCTCTTCCGTCCACTCCCAGGGAAATTAGCTCAGTCCAGTGCACATCTTGTCTAATGTATGCAGCCTGGAACAGCAGTTTGAGGGTGCATATATTTGTTCAAAATGTGGGCAAATTGCCCGTTTGGAATCGCAAATTGAGTTCCCTGGACTTTATGTGGCTGTCATGGCCCATAAACAGGTAGGAACAAGTGTTAGGGACCACTCAAATGAGACGACCTTGACACGGTGAGTGGCTTATTACGCTTTGGCCAAAATGTACACCAATGTCTCATCCAGCATGGAGGCAGGGCAGAGTGCTGGATGTAGTGTGCGATCACATTTGCATTTTCAAATTGAGTATCTGTTGACAATTTGGAAAAAAGTTTGCTGCTCACTGAGCAAGCACTCTAAGGGGTAGATGTAGGGGAGGGTGGTAGCGAGGAGGCTGAGGAAAGTGAGGTAGCTAGCTGGAAAACAGTTAGAAAGCGGGGTAGAGGGAAGAGTGCCAGGGAGGTTAGTCCTGATCTGACACACCCCAACAAGTTTGCAAGGTTGGCAGATGAGAGGGATGTCAGTTCAGGGAGAGCACTGCTGCATGCGGACACTTCCTCTGCCAGTCAGGGGAATGTCGGCTCCAGTTAGCAGGGTACCAAAAGAGCAGGGCAGGCCAGACCAGACAGGTGCTGGTAGTGGGAGACTCAATTATTAGGGGTACATATCGGGCGATCTGTAACAAAGACCGGGATCGTCGAACGGTGTGTTGTCGTTCTGGCGCTTGATTTCGACACATCATGGATCAGGTTGACAGATTACTGGAAGGGGCTGGAGAAGATCCAGCAGTCATGGTCCATATCAGAACCAGCTTAGGGCAAGGACCTCAAAAGGTAGTGTTTTCCGAAATACTACCTGTACCACGAGCCACACAAGAAAGCCAGCGGGAGATCAGGGAGGTTAACAAGTGGCTCAAGAAATGGTGTAGGAAGGAGGGGTTTGGGTTCCTGGAGAACTGGGCTGACTTCTCTGTTGGCCTACAGGCTCTATTGTAGGGATGGGCTGCACCTCAATGGGGAAGGGGCAGCTGTGTTGGGGGAGAAAATGGCTAGAAGGTTTGAGGATTGTTTAAACTAGGAACTGGGGGGGGGGGGGGGAGATTACATTATAGGAGGGGAAGATAGTGCAGATAGAGACAGGGGGAAAGGTAATGGGACTGGGGGAGGAATGGAAGGAGTCCACAGAAAATCTACTACTAAACGAGAGACTAGATATATACTGGGAAACTGAAACCTGTACATCTTATAAAGGAAACAGGTTCTTGGCAATAACCAAAGACAATTACCTTTCCCTTACTAGAGGGTCGGCCATACTGGACTTAGTATTAACCAATAGACCTGACAGAACAGATGTGCAGGTTGGGGGGCACCTGGGAAATAGTGACTATAAAGTAATAACCTTCAAATTGTCATTCAAAATAGTGTTTCTTCAGGGAGGAACAAAAATACCAAACTTCAAAAAAGCTAAATTTAGTCATAGGCCTAACTAACTAGGACAAAGTCCTCAAAAATAAAAATACAGCCACAAAATGGGATATCTTTAAAAGCATTCTAAAATGTAATTGTTAGAGGTACATACCTTATGGGAATAAAAGGTTAAGGAACAAGAAAAAACTATGTGGATAAATAAAACTGTAAAAAAAAAAAAGCAATAAATGACAAAAAGAAAATATTTAAATCACTAAAACAGGAGGGTGGCGAAGAAGCACTGAAAAACTATAAGGAAAAAAAATTGAATATGTAAAAGACAAATAAAAGCAGCCAAACTAGAGACCGAGAGATTAATTGCCAAAGAGAGCAAAACTAACCCTAAAATGTTCTTCAATTATATAAATGATAAAAAGTATAAATCTGAAGGTGTCGGCCCTTTACAGAGTAATGAGGGGGAAGTTGTAGAGAGCGATGAGGAGAAAGCAAATCTATTAAATATTTTTTTCTCCACTGTATTCACTGAAGAAAAAAACTGTCAGATGAAATGCAGAATCTAAAAGTAAATTCCCCATTAAAATTGTCCTGTCTGACTCAGGAAGAAGTACAGCGGCGTCTTAAAAAGATTAAGATAGACAAATTGCCAGGACAAAATGGCATACACCCCCGTATCCTAAGAGAATTAAGAAGAGGTGGGACGAATCCAATTTTTTTCAAATCCGAATCCGAAAAGGTTCTCGAATATATAGAATCTTTCGAATCTCGAATCCTACGAATCCTGTACATAATTGTGTGAACGGTGTAAGAAACAAAGTCAGACCGCGTCAGTTTATCTGAACCTCCACCTCCCAGTCACGGTCGCACCCTATATGACCGCGATCGTTACGCCCCTGCTCCTATCACTACAGAACATACAGGGTAATACAGCGCCACATACCTCATACATCCAGTGACGTCTCCTTTGATGTAGATGTTCTCTTTCCTTATCTTCTCCTTTCAGACCTTCAAAAAGTCTTAGTTTACTACTTTTCCATCGTCCGCCCATCTTCAGGACAAATCATCCTAACACCCCCAATACTGTTCCGCTGTGCTCCCCAATACTATACTGAAGAAATAGATAATACCCCTGATAATACTAGTACCACACAGAGCCCCCCATATAAAATACCCCTTCTTTGTGGCCTCAGTAGATGCCCCCATAGTGCCCCCCAATAATGTGCCAATAAGAAGTGGCCCCACAGTGCCACCCAATAATGTGCCAGTAAGTGTCCCCATAGATGCCCCCCAGATGTGCCAGTATCAAATGCCTCTCTCCTCCCCCCATGTGCCAGTATCAAGTGCGGAGTGCCTCTCTCCTCCCCCCCATGTGCCGGTATCATAGTGCCATCTCCCCCCCAATGTGCCAGTATCATAGTGCCATCTCCCCCCAATGTGCCAGTATCATAGTGCCACCCTCCCAATGTGCCAGTATTATAGTGCCATCTCCCCCATAATGTGACAGTATCATAGTGCCCACTCCCCCCCAATGTGCCAGTATTATAGTGCCATCTCCCCCCATAATGTGCCAGTATCATAGTGCCATCTCCCCCCCAATGTGCCAGTATCATAGTGCCATCTCCCCACCAATGTGCCAGTATTATAGTGCCATCTCCCCCATAATGTGCCAGTATCATAGTGCCATTTCCCCCCATAATGTGCCAGTATCATAGTGCCATCTCCCCCCAATGTGCCAGCATCACAGTGCCCTCTCCCCCCCAATGTGCCAGTATCATAGTGCCATTTTCCCCCATAATGTGCCAGTAGTATCATAGTGCCACCTCCCCCCATAATGTGCCAGTATCATAGTGCCATCTCCCCCCATAATCTGCCAGTATCAGTGCCATCTCCCCACAATGTGCCAGTATCATAGTTCCATCTCCCTCATAATGTGCCAGTATCATAGTGCCACCTCCCCCATAATGTGCCAGTATCATAGTGCCATCTCCCCCCATAATGTGCCAGTATTATAGTGCCACCTCCCCCATAATGTGCCAGTATCATAGTGCCATCTCCCCCATAATGTGCCAGTATTATAGTGCCACCTCCCCCCATAATGTGCTAGTATCATAGTGCCATCTCCCCCCATAATGTGCCAGTATCATAGTGCCATCTCCCCTCATAATGTGCCAGTATCATAGTGCCATCTCCCCCCATAATGTGGCAGTATCATAGTGTCATATCTCCTCATAATGTGCCAGTATCATAGTGCCTCCCCCCAATGTGCCAGTAGTATCAGTGCCATCTCCCCCCATAATGTGCCAGTGTCATAGTGCCTCCTCCCCCCAATGTGCCAGTAGTATGATAGTGCCATCTCCCCCCATAATGTGCCAGTATCATAGTGCCATCTCCCCCAATGTGCCAGTATCATAGTTCCATCTCCCCCATAATGTGCCAGTATTATAGTGCCACCTCCCCCCATAATGTGCCAATATCATGGTGTCATCTCACCCCATAATGTGCCAGTATTATAGTGCCACCTCCCCCATAATGTGCCAGTATCATAGTGCCATCTCCCCCATAATGTGCCAGTATTATAGTGCCACCTCCCCCCATAATGTGCCAGTATCATAGTGCCATCTCCCCCATAATGTGCCAGTATTATAGTGCCACCTCCCCCCATAATGTGCTAGTATCATAGTGCCATCTCCCCCATAATGTGCCAGTATCATAGTGCCATCTCCCCTCATAATGTGCCAGTATCATAGTGCCATCTCCCCTCATAATGTGCCAGTATCATAGTGCCATCTCCCCCCATAATGTGGCAGTATCATAGTGTCATCTCTCCTCATAATGTGCCAGTATCATAGTGCCTCCCCCCCAATGTGCCAGTAGTATCAGTGCCATCTCCCCCCATAATGTGCCAGTGTCATAGTGCCTCCCTCCCCCCAATGTGCCAGTAGTATCATTGTGCCTCTCACCTCTCCCCCTCGCCAATGTGCCAGTACCAGATAAAAAAAAAAAAAAACACTTTTACTTATCTCCGCTGTGATGCAGGCCTCTTCTGGCCTGTGTCCCGCACTGTACGCTCAGGCGGCGCGATGACGTCATCACGCCGCCTGCACCGGCCTCTGATAGGCTGCCGGCACAAGGCCCGCAGCCTATCAGAGGAACAGGGAAAGGAAACGCCTCTCCCTCCCCTGTCGCAGCAGCGAAGCGCTCATCTTCTAGAGTGCCCTGCCGCCGCCACCACCAGTCTGGGCACCACCGGGAATCGTTGGATTCGTATCCGGTAAATTACGTCCGGATTCGAGTCCACGAATCCAGCAAGATTCGAGGAATCCCCTGTCCCATCTCTAGAATTAAGTAATGTTATAGCCAGACCCTTATTTCTGATATTTAAGATCTCTATACTGACAGGGATTGTTCCACAGGATTGGCGCATAGCAAATGTAGTGCCAGTATGCAAAAAGGGTCCAAAAATAGAGCCCGGAAAGTATAGGTGGGTAAGTTTAACATCTGTCATGGGTAAATGGTTTTGTAGGTTTTCTAAGAGCTGCTATCTTGGAGTATCTCAATGAAAATAAGCAAATAACGCCATATCAGCATGGCTTCATGAGGGATCGGTCATGTCAGACTAATTTAATCAGTTTCTATGAGGAGGTAAGGCTACTTTCACACTGGCGTTTCTGGGTCCGCTTGTGAGATCCGTTTCAGGGCTCTCACAAGCGGCCCAAAAAGGATCAGTTTAGCCCCAATACATTCTGAATGGATAAGGATCCGTTCAGAATGCATCAGTTTGCCTCCGTTCAGCCTTTATTCTGCTCTGGAGGCGGACACCAAAACGCTGCTTGCAGCGTTTTGATGTCCGCTTGACGATGCGGAGCCAAACGGATCCGTCCTGACTTACAATGTAAGTCAATGGGGACGGATCCGTTTTCACTGACACAATATGGTCCAATTGAAAACGGATCCGCCTCCCATTGACTTTCAATGTAAGTCAAAACGGATCAGTTTGCATTATCATGGTAATGCAAACGGATCCGTTCTGAACGGATACAAGCGTTTGCATTATAGGTGCGGATCCGTCTGTGCAGATACAAGACGAATCCGCACCGAACGCAGGTGTGAAAGTAGCCTAAGTTCTAGACTTGACAGCGGCGAATCAATGGATGTCGTATATCTGGACTTCTCCATAGCATTTGACACTGTACCGCATAAAAGGTTAGTATATAAAATGAGAAATTGTCTGCATGTGGGCAACTGGCTCAGTGATAGAAAAGAGAGGGTGGTTATTAACGGTACACACTCATGGGATCACTGTCACTAGTGGGGTACCTCAGGGGTCAGTATTGGGCCCTATTCTCTTCAATATATTTATTAATGATCTTGTAGAAGACTTGCAAGGTATAATATCAATTTTTGCAGATGAACTAAACTGTGTAAAGTAATTGACACTGAAGAGGACAATATACTACTACAGAGGGATCTGGATAGATTGGAGGCTTGGGCAGATAAGTGGCAGATGAGGTTAAACACTGACATTAGGGTTATTCACTTTAGAAAAAAGACGACTGAGGGGAGATCTAATAACTATGTATAAATATCTCAGGGGTCAGTACAGAGATCTCTCCCATCATCTATTTATCCCCAGGACTGTGACTGTGACGAGGGGACATCCTCTGCGTCTGGAGGAAAGAAGGTTTGTACACAAACATAGAAAAGGATTCTTTAGGGTAAGAGCAGTGAGAATATGGAACTCTCTGCCTGAGGAGGTGGTGATGGTGAGTTCACTAAAAGAGTTCAAGAGGGGCCCTTAAGTTGGGAAAATTGGCTTCTACCTCAGTTTTTTTTTGCCTTCCTCTGGATCAACTTGCAGGATAACAGGATGAACTGGATGGACAGATGTCTTTTTTCAGCCTTATAAACTATGTTACTATCTCTCCTGCTGAGCTGAGGAGAGCGCACAGGCCGGGGGATGATCTCAGGTCTGTGCACTCTCCAGGCCGTGGAATAGCGCCATTGAGTTCAATTCATTCTAAAAACGGATGTGTGCCATTGTTCACTGTTGTGTGAATGTAGCCTTATCCTGCAGCCTTTCCCGATTACACAACTACATTTAGCACCAAAGAATAATCCCGTGACCCAAACATTATAATTAGGGATGAGCGAATGGACTTCGGATGAAACGAAGTCGATTCACATAAAACTTTGTTCTATTACTGTACGGAGCAGTAATATAATGTATTGGCTCAGATGAGTGGTACCTTGGAACCGAACCAGAGTTCGAGAAATGTTTTTTTACAGTACAAATTAATTTATTAAGTTATTGCGCAAAGTCTTGTGAGACTTCGCAAAGTAATAACTTCGACTCATCTGAGCTAATACATTCTATTACTGTACGGGGCTCCTGCTCTGTACAGTAATAGAACAAAGTTCTATGGGAAACGACTTCTGATGTTTCATCCGAAGTCGATTCGCTCATCCCTAATTATAATCATCACTGCAGCTAGGACACTGTGCACACCGAACAAACTGCATGGCCCACACCATAAACTCTTCCTTTTTTCATTCATTTATATTAAAGGAGGTGTCTCATCTGAGACAATGGGGGCATTTCGCTAGGAAATTCCACTAATGTCTGGTAGTTGCCACCACTGGGACCCGCACCTATCTCCTAAATGGATCCCCGAAAGTGGTGGAGGGTGTACTGTGCATGCGCAGCCACTCTCCATTCATTTGTACGGGGCCGACAAATATAGCTGAGTACTGGCATGGCTATTTCCATCAGGCCCATAGAAGTGAATGGGAATGGTGGCCGGTCATGCGTGGTGCGCTCCCATTCAGAGCGCTTGATGGTGGCCGGACCAGAGTCCTCCAGCCACCACTTTGGCGTGCTCTGTTCTGGGACCCGCACCTACCAGACAATGGGGGCATATCCTAGTGATATGCCCCCATTGTCTCAGATGAGGCAACCCCTTTAATTGCGTGCGATTCAAATATACTGTACACACCATCCAAAGATTATGAAAAGTATATCACTAGAGAGGAACCAATTTCTTGAAATACATTGCAGGTGTAATTCTGAAGAATCAGTCAGAAGAGGGAACAAATACATTTGACCCTGCTCCCATTGGCCTGATAATCTGTGTATGACTCTCAGGCAGATCTACGCCTTGGCATCAGCTGGAGGTGTGTGACGATGCCACCTGCCACACTGAATACCCTGCACTGGAGGCTGGACAAGACAGTACACATATGAAACTGGGCCAGTTCCAGCAACTGTTACAATCTCCCTCCCAGAAGTCTATGGAGTCAGGGGACAGGATATGTGCTTTTGCAGATATGCGTCAGGTTGGCACAGCATTTAAAAAAACTTCCATCACATTAAGAAAACTAAATTGGCTGCTGCTGCTGTGCCTTCTGAGACTTATTGTAGGGGTAGCACCACCAGAGAGGGCGGGAGGTCTCTGACTCATCCAGGTTGAAGATGGGACTCCTGGACAGAAATGCAGGTGACAGGTATCCGTAAAATATTCTCCCCTTTTTGCTTTGATTGCAATTATCTAAAAGTATGGCTACCCAGTAGTCAACTTGCTTGATGCTAACCACATGCTTGCCAGCATGCCTGTGGACCCAGTTCTTTAAGACCCCACTGCAATGGTTAGTCATGGCCAATGTCATCATCATCATCATTATCATCAGCATATCTATCATACCGAGCGCCAACCTCCTTCCCTAGCTGTGCCTGGGAAGACTCCATGTCCCCCTGCACCACAAACTTCTCCTCCTCCACATCCTCTTTTATGCGACTTCGTCCGTCCAGGTTCCTATCAGTCAGAGGATCCCCAGGAAGCTGTGGAGGTTGTTGATCTTCCTCTAGTCCTTGTTGCATCACCGTGAGCATTAGTACAAATATAAATATCAGGGTGATGCCATGTTAATGCTTGTCCCTACTCTGGTGGCCTCTTCGAAGGGGGTTGAGTATGCTACACATGGCCCTGATGAGCTGCCACAGCATGCGCTCAAAATAACATATGTTTTCTGCTGTGGTGGTCTCGTGCATCATGTAAATCATTAATCTCTTTACAATGCTCATAGCAATGCATCACCATATGTAAGGTGGAATTCAAACGGTACAAAGGCAGACCATTTTGTCACTTCACGTTCAGAAGGGCCTTTTTAGCCACAAAAGAATGGCTGGACAGTCCCCTGGACATGACCAACACCATCTGCAAGCCATGTTATTTTAAAAAAAAATTGATGCACCATAAATTTATGATGTGTACAGTCGTGGCCAAAAGTTTTGAGAATTACATAAATATTGGAAATTGGAAAAGTTGCTGCTTAAGTTTTTATAATAGCAATTTGCATATACTCCAGAATGTTATGAAGAGTGATCAGATGAATTGCATAGTCCTTCTTTGCCATGAAAATTTACTTAATCCCAAAAAAAACTTTCCACTGCATTTCATTGCTGTCATTAAAGGACCTGCTGAGATCATTTCAGTAATCGTCTTGTTAACTCATGCGAGAATGTTGACGAGCACAAGGCTGGAGATCATTATGTCAGGCTGATTGGGTTAAAATGGCAGACTTGACATGTTAAAAGGAGGGTGATGCTTGAAATCATTGTTCTTCCATTGTTAACCATGGTGACCTGCAAAGAAACGCGTGCAGCCATCATTGCGTTGCATAAAAATGGCTTCACAGGCAAGGATATTGTGGCTACTAAGATTGCACCTCAATTAACAATTTATAGGATCATCCAGAACTTCAAGGAAAGAGGTTCAATTCTTGTTTAGAAGGCTTCTGGGCGTCCAAGAAAGTCCAGCAAGCGCCAGGATCGTCTCCTAAAGAGGATTCAGCTGCGGGATAGGAGTGCCACCAGTGCAGAGCTTGCTCAGGAATGGCAGCAGGCAGGTGTGAGCGCATCTGCACGCACAGTGAGGCGAAGACTTTTGGAAGATGGCCTGGTGTCAAGAAGGCCAGCAAAGAAGCCACTTCTCTACAAAAAAACCCATCAGGGACAGATTGATCTTCTGCAGAAAGTATGGTGAATGGACTGCTGAGGACTGGGGCAAAGTCATATTCTCCGATGAAGCCTCTTTCCGATTGTTTGGGGCATCTGGAAAAAGGCTTGTCCGGAGAAGAAAAGATGAGCGCTACCATCAGTCCTGAGTCATGCCAACAGTAAAGAATCCTGAGACTATTCATGTGTGGGGTTGCTTCTCATCCAAGGAAGTGGGCTCACTCAGAATTTTGCCCAAAAACACAGCCATGAGTAAAGAATGGTACCAAAACACCCTCCAACAGCAACTTCTTCCAACAATCCAACAACAGTTTGGTGAAGAACAATGCATTTTCCAGCACGATGGAGCATCGTGCCATAAGGCAAAAGTGATAACTAAGTGGCTCGGGGACCAAAACGTTGACATTTTGGGTCCATGGCCTGGAAACTCCCCAGATCTTAATCCCATTGAGAACTTGTGGTCAATCCTCAAGAGGCGGGTGGACAAACAAAAACCCACTAATTCTGACAAATTCCAAGAAGTGATTATGAAAGAATGGGTTGCTATCAGTCAGGAATTGGCCCAGAAGTTGATTGAGAGCATGCCCAGTCGAATTGCAGAGGTCCTGAAAAAGAAGGGCCAACACTGCAAATACTGACTCTTTGCATAAATGTCATGTAATTGTCGATAAAAGCCTTTGAAACGTATGAAGTGCGTGTAATTATATTTCACTACATCACAGAAACAACTGAAACAAAGATCTAAAAGCAGTTTAGCAGCAAACTTTGTGAAAACTAATATTTGTGTCATTCTCAAAACTTTTGGCCACGACTGTACATGCAGGGAACATGTGTTATTTCCCCTAAATGAAGTGGAGCTACAATGTTCCTGCCATTGTCACCAACCATGTTGTCCAGTTGTAGATGGAGGAGAGAAATCCAGAAGGAAACTTGCTGCTTGATGCACATTACCATCTGATTTATGTAGCTTCTCTCGCCCAAGCTCATCAGCTTTAAGACAACATGGCAATGCTTCAGTTTTCACACCTAAAATGAAGTAGAAGAAGTGGAAGCAACAAAGTGCTCTGTTTTTGTTGGGGATAGGAGGATGTCCATTGAGGAGGACATGGATAAGCACCTGGTGTAGAGTACCAGATAATAAGCAATTGCAAGCTGCAGCATGGTGGACAAGACCATATAGTGGTTTAAGACGACAAGTTCCACTCTAACACTCGGTCTCACACTCTCTCATACTGGCCACTTGAAGTTCAACACAGCACCTCATGGCAAAGAAATCTCTGAGGATCAGAAAAAAAGAATTGTTGTTCTACTTAAAGATGGCCTAGGCTATAAAAAGATTGCCAGCACCGTGAAATTGAGCTGCAGCACGTTGGCCAAGACTATACACTGGTTTAAGTAGACGGGTTTTACTAAGAACAGGCCTCGTCATGGTCGACCAAAGAAGTTGAGTGCACATGCTCATAGTTATATCCAGAGGTTTTTTTTTCAAAATAGACGTATGTTGTCATGGAGGAGTGGAAGAGGATTCAAGTGGCAACCTGTGAAGCTCTAGAGAACTCCATGCCCAAGAGAGTTAAGGCAGTGCTGGAAAATAATGGTGGCCACACAAAATATTTACACTTTGGGCACAATTTGGTCATTTTCACTTAGGGGTGTAATCACTTTTATTGCCAGCGGTTTAGACATTAGGGGCTGTGTGTTGAGTTATTTTGAGGGCACACCAAATGTGCACCGTTATACAACCGTACACTGACTACTTTACATTGTTTCAAAGTGTCAGATCTTCAGTGTGGTCCCATGAAAAGATGAAAAAATATTTACAAAAATGTGAGGGGTGGACTCACTTTTGTGAGATACTGTAGGTACCAGCAGCAGATCTTGATGATTTGCTTGCCCAAATGCATTCAGCATGGCAGAACATTCCTCAGACAATCATTAGTAACCTCATTGGTAGGATGCCAAGGCGTGTAAGTGAATGTATTTATGCACGTGGCTCTCATACTCAATACTGAATAAAGCGAGATGTTTTGCATATTTTGTTTCTATTTTTATCATTTGCAAATCATTAAAGGGGCTCTCCAAGATTTTCCTCAGCATAGGTCTTCAATATGAGATCAGCAGAGGTCCGGTCCCTGTACCCCCACCAATCAGCTGTCTGAGGAAGCCTCAGTGCTCACCGGAGCTCCAGTTAATACAAAGCCTCCTCACAGCTTACCAAGCACAGCGCCGTCTGTTGAATAGTAGCTGTGCTTGGCATTGCAGCTCAGACCCATTCACTCGAATGGGACTAATCTGTGCCTAGGCCATATGACCCATGAACGTCACATCGCATGGCCAGGAAGAGGCCTAAGAGCGCGCAGACTTCAGCAAAAAGACATGAAGCGGCACTCACAGTCCTCCGCTAAGTCCCAGTAAGTAGGAATCGGCCACAGCTCAGTCTCCTAATAACAAAACACTTTCGGTGGTGCTCAGCCCTGAATAGGATAAGATAATGTAGATACAACCGTGTGAAGGAATGAAGAAGGGCGGCACTCACCAGTGTAAGGACTTGATAGTTGCTTTATTCCAGAAATAGCAGTGGGCGGCATCGGGCAGGACGCCAAGAGCTTCACACAGGTGAGGTAGCGACGGCAGTTTCGCACTTGACGCGCTTCGTCAGGCTACTGCGTCAGAGCGCAGGTGCGCTCCGCCTTCTTAAGCCGTAGAGTCGATGCATTACCTGGGTGACCAGTGACGCTGCCACGATGCTTTCCAAGAAAATCCATAAAGACAAGGTAAACAGAAAACATAGCAAATGTAAAAGCGGCATTGCAGAAACACTTTTAAAGGAACATACTTAGGTCAATTCTATCATTGAGGCCCAATTCGTCCGCCGCTTGGGTACGGAGGATCCACCTTGCTTCCCGTTGTAAGAGGAGCCGGTGTCTATCACCCCCCTGCGGCGGTGATTGTACAACCTCTAATCCTGAAAAAGACTAATAGCTAACATCCCCTCCATGTGCTTTTCTAAAGTGCTCTATCACCCTGGGGCAACCTACACCAGAGGTTATGGAGTTGACATGTTCTCTTATGTGCTCATATAAGCATCTGATTGTTTTGCCGATATAAAATCGGCCACACTTGCAGCTTAAAGAGCGTGCAGAGCACTGTGTCCTCTCCATACATCTGACCGACAAGGCTGCCGGGAGTTGAGTCTGCCTCAGATCTGATATTAATGACCTCTCCTGAGGATGGACTTTATACATCATATACATACTGTATATCACCTATAAAGCTGTCACATTTCCATCCATATTTAATTAAAATCTTAGCTGAATCGGTGAATATAACGGACATAAGACAGATCCTAAAAATGTAACATAAAATTGTATCATCCAGTGAAGGAGTAGAATCTGTGAGTCTTCTCTGCTTTACTTAGTGGTCACTACTCACCTGGGTGGTTATCTGTAGGAATGTCCTCTGTACTCTGCTCATCACCCTTCACATATGTCTCTGGGGGATTAATATTGTTCAGATCTTCACCCGGATTCACAAGCTGTGAAAGAAATATTGTAGAAGTCATCAGACGGTTGGAGAAGTCCTGTGGAAGGTTTTATATGACCTGAAAAGACAACCAAAAATAACCGGACAGCAGGAGTTATCTGACCCAAATATCTGCAGGTCTCCTGTATAAATCCAATCTGATTGCTTCATTATTCCAACCAGTTTACAATGCAGGGAGAGTAGACCGTATATTCCATCCCTAACATTACATTGTGTGTATATAACATTACATTGTTTGTGCACCTGTTGCCCTTGCTGGCCGCCCCAGGGCTGTGAAACCGGTAAGCCAAAGTTCTTTCAGTCCGTGGCTTATTTACCTCGTCGGAATGGGCATAATCATCTGCTCTGCTGCAGCCAATGACTGGATTTAGGGGTAACATGTCCACAAGAGACACATCACCACTAAAGCACGTCATTGGCTGCAGTAAAGCAGGTGACCATGCCTGTGCCAGCGAGGGAGCAAACAACATTTACTGGAAGATGGACACACAGGAGCTGGCACACATAACCAGAGCTCAGGGTAGCAGGTACGTATGACTCTTTCCATAGTAGAGGCTTCGGGCACATGTGAAAAGTTACTTATTCCTGAACAAACCCTTTAATGCAGTCTTCCTGTTCTGAATACCAGTTTTGGGATGACTGCAGGCATGAAGATACTGTACCTAGTATAAGGACAGCGGAGAACACAGGAGAGGTGAGAACTGATTATCTATCACCACTAGAACACTCTGCTTATCACTGTCTATAGTATAAGGACAGGAGAGGTGAGAACTGATTATCTATTATATTACCACTAGATCACCCTGCTTATCATTGTCTATAGTATAAGGACAGGAGAGGTGAGAACTGATTATCTATCAGCACTAGAACACTCTGCTTATCACTGTCTATAGTATAAGGACAGGAGAGGTGAGAACTGATTATCTATTATATTACCACTAGAACACTCTGCTTATCACTGTCTATAGTATAAGGACAGGAGAGGTGAGAACTGATTATCTATTATATTACCACTAGATCACCCTGATTATCATTGTCTATAGTATAAGGACAGGAGAGGTGAGAACTGATTATCTATTATATTACCACTAGAACACCCTGCTTATCATTGTTTACTACAAAAGGACAGGGGAGAACAGATTATCTCTGTCTATAGTATAAGGACACAGTGGTGTAACTAGAGTTCTACAGGCCCCAGGGCAAACTTTGGATAGGGCCCCCACTCTCCCCATTATATGTCTGAATGGGTTGTAGTACACTGCCGCTGATCACTACACAAACCTGCAGCGTCTAAACCCCTATAGATATAAAGAGCCTGTAAGGCTTCCTACAGTGTCCTAGTAGCTAAATGTCCCCAGCAATAATAATGTCCTGGTTATGTTACCAGTATTAAAGAGGACCTGTCACCGCTCCTGACATGCCTGTTTTAATAGCTTTATGCATTCCCCATGTTATAGCAATTCTGGGGAATCTATTCTTATGGCTCTAAGTTGTGTCATTTCTTTATTATTCCTGCTAGAGGTTATGAATGAACTGGTATTAGCCTTCAGTAAAAGTACAGGGGGGGGGGGGGGGTAACCAGTTTGGGGTGTACCTGCACAGTCTGAAAATGGCAACACTGATTGGACAGAATGAGTCTGTGCAGGTACACCCCCCCCCCCCAACTGGTTACCACCCCTCTGTACCCTTACTGCAGACTGCTAGCAATTCATTCATAACATAGTAGAAATAATTAAAAAAAATGACACATCATAAAGCCATAAGAATAGATTCTCCAGAACTGTGATCACATGGTGAAAGCATGAAGCTACTAAAACAGACATGTCAGGAGTGTTGAAAGGTCCACTTTAATAATGCTTCTGACAGTGCCTTCAGTATTAGTAATGCCCCCCATACTTCCCCCAGTCCACAATCCCATCCTCTTTGCCCTCAATAATAATTTATCAGTTTTCATGAGCCAGGGAGAACTGTGGCCAACTACTACTACTCCTGGCCGGTACTGATACCGCTGCTACCACCCACATTCTAACTCTGGGAGGATGAGCAGAGCGAATCGAATCCCAAGAAGTGGAATTCGATCCAAATTTTTAGGATAAATTCAATTCGCCTAGAAGCCGAATTTCCTCGTGCTTCGTGTCAGCAAATTGATTTATCCTGAAATTCAAACTTACCACTTCCATTTGCGCGCGAAGGGCCGGCGTGATGATGTAATCTCGCGCCGCACAGGATTTTGGCCAAGATCTTCAAGCAAGATGTCGCCCGTCGCGATTAAATGGAGGCGATAAGTTTGTAAAATTAGCAATAAAAACAAAATTAAATCACTTGCAGCTCTCTGTCATTGCACCCGCTACTTACAAAAAAAATGCGCTTCGTGGCAAAGTAATTCGTCACAAAGGTAATTTTTTTGTGAAATTCGGCAAATCAGCAGAATCGAATTTTCAATAAATTCGCTCATCTCTAAGGACGAGGCATGGGTCTTTAGTTTAGTACTCTCCCATTTTCCAGACATATTATTATGAGGCCTATAAATGAAAAGTCAGGGATTTGGTACAGGCAGATAATTAAACAGTACTAGCAAAATTGCAAGTGTGTTTTAATTTAAAGACAGAGGCACAATTATAGCGTAATTAAACTTTTTTTTCACTTAGATAGACTGTGTAAGTGCATAGTTATAACTTTTCTTATTTTTTTACAGCGTTTCTTTCTCAAAACCTCAAGTTGCTACATAGGCTTATTGCCAGCACAGCATCCCAAATAGCATTCTGCTGCTATGCTGAGCAATAGCACATTATTGGAAGGGCATAAAATTCATGTTACCTTAAACTTATGTACTTCATTCACCAGTTCTGTTCTCTTCCCTGCGTAAATTTTGCACAAACATCATGTGGTCCAGTCCTAAAACTTGTCATCCACTGCCCATTTTGGTGGCTCTACCATGGAGCGCTTGTCCCCGCTATGGTCACATGTTTCTAGTGCCATGTGGTCACATGCTATACAGTTGCAAGAAAAAGTATGTGAACCCTTTGGAATGATATGGATTTCTGCACAAATTGGTCATAAAATGTGATCTGATCTTCATCTAAGTCACAACAATAGACAATCACAGTCTGCTTAAACTAATAACTCACAAAGAATTAAATGTTACCATGTTTTTATTGAACACACCATGTAAACAGTCACAGTGCAGGTGGAAAAAGTATGTGAACCCTTGGATTTAATAACTGGTTGAACCTCCTTTGGCAGCAATAACTTCAACCAAACGTTTCCTGTAGTTGCAGATCAGACATGCACAACGGTCAGGAGTAATTCTTGACCATTCCTCTTTACAGAGCTGTTTCAGTTCAGCAATATTCTTGGAATGTCTGGTGTAAATCGCTTTCTTGAGGTCATGCCACAGCATCTCTAACGGGTTGAGGTCAGGATTCTGACTGGGCCACTCCAGAAGGTGTATTTTCTTCTGTTTAAGCCATTCTGTTGTTAATTTACTTCTGTGCTTTGGGTCGTTGTCCTGTTGCAACAGCCATCTTCTGTTGAGCTTCAGCTGGTGGACAGATGGCCTTAAGTTCTCCTGCAAAATGTCTTGATAAACTTGAGAATTCATTTTTCCTTCGATGATAGCAATCCATCCAGGCCCTGACGAGGCAAAGCAGCCCCAAACCATGATGCCCCCACCTCCATACTTCACAGTTGGGATGAGGTTTTGATGTTGGTGTGCTGTGCCTCTTTTTCTCCACACATAGTGTTGTGTGTTTTTTCCAAACAACTCAACTTTGGTTTCATCTGTCCACAGAATATTTTGCCAGTATTGCTGTGGAACATCCAGGTGCTCTTGTGGAAACTGTAAATGTGCAGCATTGTTTTTTTTGGACAGTAGTGGCTTCCTCTGTGGAATCCTCCCATGAAATCCATTCTTGTTTAGTGTTTTACGTATCGTAGATTCGCTAACAGGGATGTTAGCATATGCCAGAGACTTTTGTAAGTCTTTAGCTGACACTCTAGGATTCTTCTTCACCTCATTGAGCAGTCTGCGCTGTGCTCTTGCAGTCATCTTTACAGGACGGCGACTCCTAGGGAGAGTAGGAGCAGTGCTGAAATTTCTCCATTTATAGACAATTTGTCTTACCGTGGACTGATGAACAGCAAGGCTTTTGGAGATACTTTTATAACCCTTTCCAGCTTTATACAAGTCAACAATTCTTAATCGTTAGTCTTCTGAGAGCTCTTTTGTGCGAGGCATCATTCACATCAGGCAATGCTTCTTGTGAAAAGCAAACCCAGAACTGGTGTGTGTTTTTTATAGGGCAGGGCAGCTGTAATCAAACACCTCCAATGTCATCTCATTGATTGGACTCCAGTTGGCTGACACCTCACTCCAATTAGCTTTTGGAGATGTCATAAGTCTAGGGGTTCAAATACTTTTTCCACCTGCACTGTGAATGTTTACATGGCGTGTTCAATAAAAACATGGTAACATTTAAATCTTTGTGTGTTATTAGTTTAAGCAGACTGTGATTGTCTATTGTTGTGACTTAGATGAAGATCAGATCACATTTTATGACCAATTTGTGCAGAAATCCATATCATTCCAAAGGGTTCACATACTTTTTCTTGCAACTGTAGATACAGTTGAATCAGCTCAGTTATACCATGTGACCACATAGAACTGTAAACATGTGACCGTAGCAGTAGAGGGGGATCTTGACGAAAAATGAATGAGAGGATTGATAACCCAAAAAAATAGTCCCTGTACAGGGTCACCCTTATTGAGATAAAACACAACTTTTACCATTTATGCTTTTACCATTATTATGTTATGGTGTACAGATCACGTCTATCATCTGATATTGGAGTGAGGTGTTGGCTCAAGGTGCACATGAAATTCTGGTGGGGGGTTGATCCACTAGTATTTTAGGGTGAATCTATAGGTATCTAGATTACCCAATATGTCCCAGGTCAAGTTGTCTCTGTGTGGTCTGGCTGCAGGCTACCTATTGGATTCTTCCAAAATAGCAGAGGAGCACTCGATTTTGTGAATACTCACTTTAGTGAGCAGTCATACATAGGTGAGAAGGGTGACCATTCCTGAGGTCTCCCCTTACTCCTTTCTCACACCCCTAAGCGGGGGAAAGGAGAGAGGGGAAATAGGTACGTTCAGATCACATATACACACTCCTATCAGAACCTAGGTGTGGAGAAAGACCTCCTCCACTGATGGGGGTCTTACTGAATCTGATTACTTTAGCCTTGATTTGCTCATGTTTATTCTGAAGGTAATCATTTCAGGGACTTGTCATTTAAATATATGCTTTCCCAGTTTATTGGATAATGTAGGAATTATATCTTCAGCAGCATGCTATGTTTAGAGACATACAGAATACAAGGAGGAGTAGCTGGTGGGGAGGGATCTCTCAAGAGGGATCTGATAAATGATGCTGTAATCTTGTAGTTCACAGGACATCAGCCACCCAGGACAGACTGATCTCCTGTCTGACAGGACAGCAATCCTCCGACTGGTGGTCAGACTGGAGATTACATGACGAGGTATCCATAATCAAAGGGTCTAAAATGTATGGATGCATCTGAGCAACTAGAAAATTGCTGGTGAGTTGACATAATTTGCGCAGATGAAAATAATCCTATACTGCTTTTCCAATGGTTCCCTGGCCCTGGGGGGCTTCACTATTGGCTGGGGAAAAAAAGGCAGGTGCAGGGTTACAATAAAATGTTGCAGGTCCTTGAGCTTCCCCTTAGCACAACCCAAACTCCCCTGATGAAGCCAGTGCCCTGGTGAAACATGTAAGAAGGGTTTGCTCATTGGACATCTTTTTTAGGCAGGGAACCACTATTCTACCTCTGGCACGGGATAGTGCTTGCTAACAAACAGACCTACAGAATCTACCTCCTGATGGAAGTGTGTGTGTGGGCAACTTTAGAAAACTGCTGGTGAGTTAGAATTCTATGTGCTGATGAAAATAATCCTACATAGCTTTTACAATAATCAACTGACAATATTATATTATACTCTATGCTAGTAAGAAGGGTGACTTGTATCTAGATGTGCTAGAACGAAATGATATGGCCTTGGTACTGCCACCCTAGACTACAAAACCCTTAAAGATAATGATGCATTTATCTCCTGATGTTCATGTTTAAGCTGACAATCCGAGCACAACTATGGTTGACTATTTGTATTGTTGTATGGTCCCGGCCGAAGACCTCTCAGAAAACTGTTGTGCCACTATTGTGCAACCACAAAAGATCTGCAGCAGTTCACAGAGGAAGCCATCCTAAAAGTCTGTACAGGCAGAAAATTGTGAGAAGAACCAGGCAACATGTAATGTCTATGGTCAGCTGTAATCCTGCCATCTCCACCTTACTCATTATACAAGGAAAAAACATATAATACTGGTGGATAAAACAAGACTCAACACAAGATCTTCACAGCCTTCTACAGATCATAGGGAATATTTCATTAGACCGTATTTCCATCTACCTGATCATCCTGTGGGACATTATGATGCTCT
This sequence comes from Bufo bufo, assembly GCF_905171765.1. NCBI lineage: Eukaryota > Metazoa > Chordata > Amphibia > Anura > Bufonidae > Bufo > Bufo bufo. Next base: position 392,708,881 of record NC_053394.1, on the reverse strand, counting down.
TTTGAACCATCCTGTGGAAGAAGAGGACTGGGACATCTCTCCGATGTTCTTCTCTTCTTTACTGTAGGAAATACATTCAGGGACTGAATTCATTTCTTACATACAAATGATGAGATGACATGTTATTTTAGTCATGTCTATTACCTGGTGATGTGAGAGGCCGGTGATCCTCCATCATGACGTCCTTGTACAGATCTTTGTGTTCTTCTAAATACTCCCACTCCTCCATGGAGAAATAGACGGTGACATCCTGACACCTTATAGGAACCTGACAACACAATGATACAGACATTACCCAGATCTCTTTATAGCGTTCCTGTATAATGTCCCAGCATTCCCAGCAGTGTCACCTCTCCAGTCAGCAGCTCAATCATCTTGTTGGTGAGTTCTAGGATCTTCTCTCTATTGATTTCCTCATGTATCAGGGGGTGAGGTGGAAGCTCCATGACTGGGCTAAGGGTTCTTCCCCATCCTTCAGACACAGGGTCCTGACAGCGCTCACTACAGGTCTTCACTACTGTGTAGTCCTGGTTATGGATAAACACAGTAATAAATATCCCTCCATACATCTCCAGAGTCCCTCACCTCTCCAGTGTTGTCCATCTGTTAGTAACATAGATAATATAATGTAATGTGACGTCATCAGATTCGCTCACCTCTCCAGTAATCCGGAAGAGGATCTCTAGGGTGAGATTTATTATACTCTCCGCATTCTTGTCCCTGTCCCTATCCATTCTTGCGAGGTCAATCAGAAGAAGGATCTTATATAGAAGATCTCCACTTAGAGGATCGTATATTGTAAGAACCTGAATGTAAAGAAGATGAGATGATGTAAAATCCCAAAAAATCCCATGTAAAATACAATTACTGGAGATAATAAGAGAAGACATCGGACGAGATAATAAACCGTAGATTTTGTGTTCTCTCTTATAGTGATCGAAACAAAATGTGTGAGGTCAAGGCAGTTTCATGGTATGTCACACCTTCACATGTGACAGCCAATAGAAGACGTCATCAGTGATGCCAGTATGAACAGCACGTGACCACCATAGACCATCATAGGCCTTAATGGTCAGGTGATATACATACTGCCATCAGAGCTCCAACCAATATTGTCGTTGCAGTGATGTAAACAGACTGACGGAGACCACAGGAGCCTCAGTGCTGGAGCTAGAGTTGTTGCGATACCAAATTTTTGATTCAGTTTCGATACCATAAAAAAGTATTGCGATACTCGATACCATTCGATACCACGCGAAAAAAAATAAACCAAAAAAGCCACGTGCATTTCGCATTTTTAAAAATGGCGAATCGCACAGTTTTTATTTATTTTTTATGTTCCGGCATTCACCGCATAGATTTTTTAAAATATTTTAATAGTTTGGACTTTTCTGACGTGGCGATATGTTTATTTATTGTTTATACAATTTATATGTGAAATTGGGAAAGGGGGTGATTCATACTTGATATTTTGGTGGGGTTTTTTTAACTTTTTTTTTACACTTTTTATTTAATAACTATTCCCCCCCCCCCCCCCCTTAGGGGCCAGAATCTGGGATTTTTTTCATCCCTGGTCCTAAATACCCTGATAGAGATCTATCAGGGTGGATAGGACCTCACACTGTCCCTGCTGCCCTGTGCACACAGCATCAGGGATGTTACCATGGCAGCCAGGGCTTCAGTAGCGTCCTGGCTGCCATGGTAACCGATCGGAGCCACAGGATTACATTGCTGGGGCTCCGATCAGAAGCTGCCACTGCCACCAGTGAGGGGGAGGGGAGAGGACCCTGTGGCCACTGCCACCAATGAGGGGGATGGGAGAGGACCCTGTGGCCACTGCCACCAATGATTTTAATACTGGGGGGTGGGGGCACTGTGCCACCAATGATAATTACCCCTTAATACAGGAGGCGGTTCTGGCATATCAGCGGCAGTTAACCCCTCCGGTGCGACACCTGAGGGGTTAAACGCAGCTGATCGCAGCTCCCTGTCAGGGGCAGGGTGCCAGCAATGCGATTCTGCTGCCGGCACCCCCCTCCTGTATTATGTGTTAAATACTTCTTTATATGAGTCCAGACTACATATTAGGCTACACAGAGCGGCGTCCAGAGATGTCCCTGCACTTATTATTCCTGGGCGCCGCTCCGTTCGCCCGCAGTGCCCCATTACGGTCTCCTCTCCTGCTCCATATGCCAATTACTATCAGAGCAATCGGGAGGAGACATCAGCTTCTCTAGTGGGCGTTCCTTCTCCCTGGCTGTAGCACTGTCTAATCGCAGCGCAGGGAGAAGGAACGCCCACTAGAGATGCTGATGTCTCCTCCCCATTGCTCCGATAGTAATTGGCATATGGAGCAGGAGAGGAGACAGTGGGGCACAGCGGGCGAACGGAGCGGCGCCCAGGAATAATAGTAAGTGCTGGGACATTGCTAGGCGCCGCTCTGTGTAGAAAAAGTCCTATCATTGGTGGCGCAGTGCGCCCTCCCCTCCTCCGCCCCTCTCTCCTCATTGGTGGCAGCGGCATCAGAGAGACTGCTTCCTTCTCCCCCGTGCTGCTGAGGGAACATGACCGTGTTGACAGCAGCGCGCTCATGTTCAGAGATACTAGACTGCGCAGAAGCGCAGCCCAGTATCGAAAAAATGGAAATCCCGGTATTGTATCGATATCGGGACAAAAGTATCGATTGGGTATCGAAATTTCGATACCCGCAACAACCCTAGCTGGAGCAGTGGAGGATTCTACAGGTCCAATCAGAGTAATTGTAAAACACTGTGGAATATGTTGATACATAAATAAAGATTATTACTATGTAGACAGACATTTGGTTGGAAGATTCGGTTTTTGGCAGCTCCTCACGACCACACAGATGTTGTAGTTTAATATATTTATTTTTAACAAGCAGCATGATGAAATACAGCGGTCATTAAAGGGTTTCTCCGGCATGTACTCAGGATAGGTCCTCAATATGAGCTCCAACTCCCAACACCCCTGAACAATCAGCAGGTGGCGCTTATACAGATACATGTACAGTTGCAAGAAAAAGTATGTGAACCCTTTGGAATGATATGAATTTCTGCACAAATTGGTCATAAAATGTGATCTGATCTTCATCTAAGTCACAACAATAGACAATCACAGTCTGCTTAAGCTAATAACACACAAAGAATTTAATGTTACCATGTTTTTATTGAACACACCATGTAAACATTCACAGTGCAGGTGGAAAAAGTATGTGAACCCTTGGATTTAATAACTGGTTGAACCTCATTTGGCAGCAATAACTTCAACTAAACGTTTCCTGTAGTTGCAGATCAGACGTGCACAACGGTCAGGAGTAATTCTTGACCATTCCTCTTTACAGAACTGTTTGAGTTCAGCAATATTGTTGGGATGTCTGGTGTGAATCGTTTTCTTGAGGTCATTCCACAGCATCTCAATTGGGTTGAGGTCAGGACTCTGACTGGGCCACTCTAGAAGGCGTATTTTCTTCTGTTTAAGCCATTCTGTTGTTGATTTACTTATATGCTTTGGGTCGTTGTTCTGTTGCAACACCCATCTTCTGTTGAGCTTCAGCTGGTGGACAGATGGCCTTAAAGGGCTTCTGTCACCCCACTAAAGTGATTTTTTTTTTTGGGCTAGTTAAATTAGTTATATTGCGATATATGAAAATATAATTGTGTTACTTACTTTGATCCAGCAGTTTCTGCAAAAAACGAAGTTTTATCATATGTAAATTCGGGCTCTACCAGCAAGTAGGGAGGCTACTTGCTGGTAGCTGCTGCAGAACTCCGCCCCCTCGTCATGTTGATTGACAGGGCCAGCCGGGATCTCCTCCTCCGGCCAGCCCTGTCGGCATTTCAAAAATCGCGCGCCTGTGTTGATTCGGCGCAGGCGCTCTGAGATGAGGAGGCTCGTCTCCTCAGAACTCCCTCAGTGCGCCTGCGCCGATGACATCACCGAAATAGAAGACGTCATCGGCGCAGGCGCACTGAGGGAGTGCTGAGGAGACGAGCCTCCTCATCTCAGAGCGCCTGCGCCGAATCAACACAGGCGCGCAATTTTTGAAATGCCGACAGGGCTGGCCGGAGGAGGAGATCCCGGCTGGCCCTGTCAATCAACACGACGAGGGGGCGGATTTCTGCAGCAGCTACCAGCAAGTAGCCTCCCTACTTGCTGGTAGAGCCCGAATTTACATATGATAAAACTTAGTTTTTTGCAGAAACTGCTGGATCAAAGTAAGTAACACAATTATATTTTCATATATCGCAATATAACTAATTTAACTAGCCCAAAAAAAAAAAAAAAACACTTTAGTGGGGTGACAGAAGCCCTTTAAGTTCTCCTGCAAAATGTATTGATAAACTTGGGAATTCATTTTTCCTTCGATGATAGCAATCCGTCCAGGCCCTGACACAGCAAAGCAGCCCCAAACCATGATGCCCCCACCACCATACTTCACAGTTGGGATGAGGTTTTGATGCTGGTGTACTGTGCCTCTTTTTCTTCACACATAGTGTTGTGTGTTTCTTCCAAACAACTCAACTTTGGTTTCATCTGCCCACAGAATATTTTGCCAGTACTGCTGTGGAACATCCAGATGCTCTTGTGCAAACTGTAAACGTGCAGCAATGTTTTTTTGGACAGCAGTGGCTTCCTCTGTGGTATCCTCCCATGAAATCCATTCTTGTTTAGTGTTTTACGTATCGTAGATTCGCTAACAGGGATGTTAGCATATGCCAGAGACTTTTGTAAGTCTTTAGATGACACTCTAGGATTCTTCTTCACCTCATTGAGCAGTCTGCGCTGTGCTCTTGAAGTCATCTTTACAGTACGGCCACTCCTAGGGAGAGTAGCAGCAGAGCTGAACTTTCTCCGTTATAGACAATTTGTCTTACCGTGGACTGATGAACAGCAAGGCTTTTGGAGATACTTTTATAACACTTTCCAGCTTTATGCAAGTCAACAATTCTTAATCGTTGGTCTTCTGAGAGCTCTTTTGAGCGATGCATCATTCACATCAGGCAATGCTTCTTGTGAAAAGCAAACCCAGAACTGGCATGTGTTTTTTAAAGGGCAGGGCAGCTGTAACCAACATCTCCAATCTCATCTCATTGATTAGCTCTTGGAGATGTCATTAGTCTAAGGATTCACATACTTTTTCCACCTGCACTATGAATGTTTATATGGTGTGTTCAATAAAAACATGGTAACATTTAATTATTTGTGTTTTATTAGTTTAAGCAGACTGTGATTGTCTATTGTTGTGACTTAGATGAAGATCAGATCACATTTTATGACCAATTTGTGCAGAAATCCATATCATTCCAAAGGGTTCACATACTTTTTCTTGCAACTGTATATGTGGTTACACAACATTTTTAATTACATGCTAATATGAAAGTATTCAGATCAGGGGCGTAGCTAGAAATGCATGGGCCCCATAGCAAAAAAAAAATTATGGGCCCCCCCCCCCCCTCTGTGCCATCCACAGATCCCCCTCCCCTAAATAGTGCCATCCACAGATCCCCCTCCCCTAAATAGTGCCATCAACAGATCCCCCTCCCCTAAATAGTGCCATCCACAGATCCCCCTCCCCTAAATAGTGCCATCCACAGATCCCCTTCCACTAAATAGTGCCATCCACAGATCCCCTTCCACTAAATAGTGCCATCCACAGATCCCCTTCCCCTAAATAGTGCCATCCACAGATCCCCCTCCCCTAAATAGTGCCATCCACAGATCCTCCTCCCCTAAACAGTGCCATCAACAGATCCCCCCTCCCCTAAACAGTGCCATCAACAGATCCCCCTCCCCTAAACAGTGCCGTCCACAGATCCCCCTCCCCTACATAGTGCCATCCACAGATCCCCCTCCCCTAAATAGTGCCATCAACAGATCCCCCTCCCCTAAATAGTGCCATCCACAGATCCCCCTCCCCTAAATAGTGCCATCCACAGATCCCCCTCCCCTAAATAGTGCCATCCACAGATCCCCCTCCCCTAAATAGTGCCATCCACAGATCCCCCTCCCCTAAATAGTGCCATCCACAGATCACAGATCCCCCTCCCCTAAATAGTGCCATCCACAGATCCCCCTCCCCTAAACAGTGCCATCAACAGATCCCCCCTCCCCTAAATAGTGCCATACACAGATCCCCCTCCCCTAAACAGTGCCATCCACAGATCCCCCTCCCCTAAACAGTGCCATCCACAGATCCCCCTCCCCTAAATAGTGCCATCCACAGATCCCTCTCCCCTAAACAGTGCCGTCCACAGATCCCCCTCCCCTAAATAGTGCCGTCCACAGATCCCCCTCCCCTAAATAGTGCCATCAACAGATCCCCCTCCCCTAAATAGTGCCATCCACAGATCCCCCTCCCCTAAATAGTGCCATCCACAGATCCCCCTCCCCTAAATAGTGCCATCAACAGATACCCCCTCTCCTAAATAGTGCCATACACAGATCCCCCTCCCCTAAATAGTGCCATACACAGATCCCCCTCCCCTAAACAGTGCCATCCACAGTATCAGGTGCCTCTCTCCCCCCCCCCCCATGTGCCAGTATCAGGTGCCAACCCCCCCCCCCCCCTCCCCCCATGTGCCAGTATCAAGTGCCCCCCGCTCGACCCATGGCAGTAACAGTCGGGTATTAAAAAATAAAAAATAAACACTTCTACTTACCTCCATGTCAGCGATGCGATGCAGCCTCTTCCTGTGTCCCGCCCTGTATGTCCATATATGGAGTCACTGCTTGTATTTCAGAAAAGGTTTCTGCTGGGATTCGAACCCACGACCTTCTGTATCAGAGGCAAAGCATCTAACCTCAAGACCATGAGAGATGCCTTGCTGCTGACTGAAAAATTATGAGACTTCTACTGTTATAGCTGGCTAAGTGTACATCTATATACATGACAGCTGCTCATATATAGAGATATAGCAGAGCTGAGTTTTTTCAATCAGTTGCAATGCCTCCTTTATGGCTGTGAGGGTTAATGCTTTGCCTCTGATACACTCATACATTGGAGGTTGTGGGTTCGAATCCCAGACACATCAGGAGACTTTAGAATACAGTAAGATTAGAGTACATTAGCGAGGGGGCCTGAACATTAAGACCGCTGCTGTGAAGGGGCCCTGAACAGTAAAACATCGATATTTAACTAACTCGAAAATAAACTGTCGGGCCCCGAAGCAGCTGCTTCCCCGGTAGTTACGCTGCCTGTGTCTGTGTGTGTTAATAATAAAAAAAATAAAAATAAATTGAATGCGGTCGGACGGGCCCCCCAGTGGCGTAGGGCCCCATAGCCACTGCTATGGTTGCTATGGCGATCCCTACGCCACTGATTCAGATCCAGGTGCTGGTTTGAAAAATGTAGAATATTTCCAATAAAGTTTGTATAATCTCTGCTTCTTTTTTGGGCCTCCCTAATGTATATTTCAGACATATTATTCCCTGTTTTTTGTTTTTGTTTTTTAATTGTTTTTCACAACAAAAAGGTGCACAGACCCCAATTATAAAATAAATGTATATAACAGGAAAAAAAAAGAAAAAATATATAATAATAATAAGTACAACATAATGAGTTTCCAGGGTATCTCACAATACTTTGAAGCGAGTATCTATTTGATAGCTGATAATACCAAGTTTTTTGTAATTCTTGCATTACATCCTAGCACACACTGTAATACCAATATATCATCGATCAATAATACCTGTGGGTTGTAGCAGTAATCTGCCTAAGGTGCCTTTCAGCTGTTCAGTTAGGTACCACTCTGTTAATGAGAAGGGACCTATGGCCAATCGGATTTTGGTGTCTGACATATAAGTGACAATTAATTTTTTCAATTTTTTGAACAAATTACATGTTGTTTTCTCTTTGACTCTCATTGTATCTAGACGTTCTAAAGAGAAAAGTCTTTTCAGTTCCTCTATAATAGTGGTTATCGTGGGCACTACTGGTTGCAACCATCTTTGCAAGATGCTCCTTTTCACTACCATACATATCGAATGAAATAAGACCGGGAGAGGTCGCTGACTTGGATTTTCATCTTCATAATGAAATAAAAATAGTTGCGGTTTGACCAACACTTCCTGTCCCCAAATGTCTTTAATCATCCCACCCACATCGTTCCATAAGTTTACACTCATTGCGCACGACCATAGACCGTGGTATAAGTCAGTGTAACCCTGACCGCATTTCGGGCAGTTTGTTATTCTATCGGGTTTATTAGGGTGCGGGGGTATATTAAAGCCATAAATTGCCCTATGAATTATTCTAATTTGGGTATTTCTCCATACTTCATTGATGATATGCTTTCTAACTCTGGTCCATCCCTGGCACATCATTTGAGTGCAATTATCAAGTCCCAAAATTTCTTCCCATTTTTTATAGGGGCTAGCTTTTTCGGTCTGTGATTCAGCCTCTCTGAGTCCGGAGTATAATGAAGAAATGGTAAACCTTCCCCCTCCCAGATCCAATAGCTTATCTAGTGTGTTTCGGCTAATTTCTTTATGAACCATCACAAGATTTGACATGACGGCTATCCTAACTTGTGCATATTGTTTGGTTTGAAAGGAGCGTAGGGAAAATTTTTCAATTGATTCCACCTCCTTGAGCCACCTAGGTTCTTTAACCAACGTTATTCCCTTCGATCTCCATTCTACAAAAAGGCTATTAGTTTGACCCGATTTAAACTCCGGATTATTCCAGAGCGGTAGGTGTTTTGAGATTCTGAAAGGCAGCCAAAATCATTTCCGTAAGATTCTCCATGTTGCTATGGTGTCCTTCATGAGTATGGATTGTTTTATCCAGAGTGGGATGGAGGTTAACCTTGAGTGTAATAACGCCACCAGAGACCAAGGGGCACAAAACCCTTTTTCCAGAGGCAAGGCCGAGTAGTGACTCTTTCCATTTATCCAATCGGCTATGTGCCATGCCATACAAGCTAGATTTTACCCCCTGATGTCCGGGAAGGCGATGCCACACCTTTCTTTGGTGGCCATCAAGGTACGTATTCGGGTTCTGGGACGTTTGCCATGCCACAGAAATGTAGTGAAGGCTGTATTCAATTTGTTGACTTCTGAGTGTTTAAGCAGAAGGGGGATTGTTTGTAAGGGATAGAGCAATTTAGACATGGACATCATTTTGAGTAAATGATTTCTACCCAGCAAAGAGAGTGGCAAATTGTGCCACTGCTTTAATTCCCTCATTATTTTAGCTATTAAAGGGGCATAGTTCAATCTATAAAAAAACTCCAAAGTTCTCCCTATATGTATCCCAAGGTACTTTACCGAAGACCTGGCTACTGGTATACCCCCTAGTAGCGAAGATTGACTGCTGACATTGTCCCTCCCTTTATCTGTCAAGAAGAGTATTTCACTTTTAAAGCGATTTTTTTTTAATCCCGAGAAGGACCCAAACTCCGTTAGTGTTTGTGTTACCCTTTGCAATTCTTCCCGAGGATTTGCCATAAATAATATGATATCATCTACAAAGAGTGCCGTTCACAGGGTCTTGTGCCCAATCTCCAAGCCTTCAAATACCACATGTGAATCTAGGTATTTAGCCAGCGGTTCGATTGCCAAATCAAACAGCAGGGGAGACAGCGGGCATCCCTGTCTCGTGCCTCGTGGAAGAATAAAGGGACCCGATCGGCACCCCGCATTATAAATCTGTGCTTTAGAGGTCTGATAAATCTTCTCCAGAAGTGTTCGAAACAAGCCCACAAAACCCATTCTGTCTATACTAAATTGAGCCATTGCCAACTGAAGCTATCAAAATCCTTTTCGGTGTCTAATGTTAGCAGGGCAGGACTTTTTTGACGGTATTTCTCAGTTTTCGCTACCGATAGCGCTAACAGCACTTTTCTAATGTTGGTTACCGCCGATCAGCCCTTTATGAAACCGACCTGGCTAGGGGAGATGAGCAATGGGAGCAAATCAGCAAGCCTATTCGCCAGAATTTTGGTAAATATTTTTAAAATCTTGGTTAATTAAGGAAATTGGCCTATAAGATGAGGGGTCTTCCAGGGTCTTTCCTTTTTTATGTATCAACGTGATATATGCTGTGTTCATATGAACTGGTATATTATTTCCTGCGGTCACTGTGGTATATAAAGCAGTTAGTGTCGGGGCTACTTGCGTACTAAGGGCCTTGTAAAAATCAGCGGTATATATGTCCGGGCCAGGGGCTTTTCCAGAAGGTAGGGGTTTAATGGTCTTTTGGACCTCCTGTGCAGTTATCGGTGCATTAAGGGAAGCCAGTTGATCGTCAGTAAGGGTGGGCAAGGAGAGAGAATCCAAGAACGTCTGTCCTGTCTCTATACTATTTTCGCATTTGTAGAAGTCAGCGAAAAAGTCGCCAAACAACTCAGCAATCTGCTTTGGATTCTCTGCCCTTTTACCATCCCGTCCTGTCAGGCAAGGTATGTGTGTTATTTTACGCTTGATGGATGAACACAACCTAGGTGAAAGCTGGTCAAACAAAATGAATATAAATGGCGCCCAAAATAAAGATTCTAAATAAATTGGATAATGGAATGCCTTAAAATATATACTTTAATAGTACCTCTTAAAATGATAGGCCCAACAATAATGTAAGCAATACCTCACAATGAGGTTAAAGACAACTGCCAACCAAAGTGAACTGGTAGGAAGAAAAAACAAAAATGATAACAGCCAGGAGGTGTGTTCACTGGCTCACTCAGAGGGTGAGTTAGGAAAAACAGGGATAGATAATAAGAGGGAGACAGATGCTGGGTCTCTTCCCCTAAATGCGTCCCTATGTCCTAACTACACATGAAACCCTCACTGACTGCCCCTAGATGGCCCTCAGACCTATCCATTGACTGCCCAGCTTCGTCAGAAGCAACAAAGACCAGTCACTTACTAGGGCAGGCAGACAAAACCATATATAATAACGAAAAGAAAAATGGGGCATTTTTCTTTTCGTTATTATATATGTTTTTGTCTGCCTGCCCTAGTAAGTGACTGGTCTTTGTTGCTTCTGACGAAGCTGGGCAGTCAATGGATAGGTCTGAGGGCCATCTAGGGGCAGTCAGTGAGGGTTTCATGTGTAGTTAGGACATAGGGACGCATTTAGGGGAAGAGACCCAGCATCTGTCTCCCTCTTATTATCTATCCCTGTTTTTTCTAACTCACCCTCTGAGTGAGCCAGTGAACACACCTCCTGGCTGTTATCATTTTTGTTTTTTCTTCCTACCAGTTCACCTTGGTTGGCAGTTGTCTTTAACCTCATTGTGAGGTATTGCTTACATTATTGTTGGGCCTATCATTTTAAGAGGTACTATTAAAGTATATATTTTAAGGCATTCCATTATCCAATTTATTTAGAATCTTTATTTTACGCTTGCCCTTAGCTAGTGTGGCTAATAGCTTACCTGATTTATTACCGAATTTATGTAACTCAATTTCGTAATAGGACCTTTTAATATCTTCTAGTTTGGTAGCCCACATATCGAATTCTCTCATGGCTAGCTTCCAATTCTCTCTTGCCTCCCAGGTATGGACAAAGGTAAAATGTATGCATGCCCTCCTCAAGTCATCACTAGCCCTTTCGTACTTTTCCCTAGCTAGTTTCTATATGTTAAAGACATGGGCCATTAAACGACCCCTCAATACCGTCTTGGCTGCCTCCCAGAATAACATCGGAGAGTTAACATGTTCTCCATTGTCGGCTAAAAATTCCATCCACCACCCCTTAGCAGTTTGACAAAATTTTTGTCTTGAATGAAAAAGTTAGGGAACCGCCATGTAAAATCCCTGCCCCTCTGATGTTGGTCTAAAACTTCAAGAAGCATGGGCGAGTGGTCAGAAATGACCATGTCCATTATGCTGACCTCTTTAACCTTATGGAAAACAGTTGGAGACAGGAAAAAATAATCAATACGAGACCAATTATTATGGGCATGCAAAAATGAGTATATTCCCTGTCTTGTGGATGGTATACTCTCCAACAGTCTTTCAGCGACAGTGTATTAACAAAATCTGCCAATCCCCCCTGCTTCCCTCTGGTTCTGGCATCTCACCTATCTTCCTGTATATTCATGACCCTGTTTAAGTCACCTCCCATTATTATATTAGAGCATGAATCTTGGAGGATCCTGTGTCCCAATTTGGATACAAAGCTCTCTTGACCAGAGTTGGGGGCATATATATTGTATATGTTATAAGTACCAAAGGGCCCTGAAATATGTACGTGTACCATCCTGCCTTCCTCATCTGTCTCCACCTTGTGAATAAGATAGGAGAGATGGTGGCCTATCAAGATCAGAACTCCAGCCTTTCTATCAACCGCCTCCGATCCCAAGACTGTCCCAACCCAGAGTTTCTCCATTCTATGGAAATCAGCCTTAGAGAGGTGGGTCTCCTGTAGCAACGCTATGTCCACCTTAAGTCTTAAGATGGCGTAGAATTTTAATGCGCTTGTTCGGGGAGAGCAGCCCCTTGACATTCCACGAAATAACTCTCATGGCCTATTACCACCAGGGGACCCGCGACTCCTATAGAGCCAAGCTAAAAGGGCTCAGATTAGAAATTCCACTAAAATGGAGAGGCACCTCCCAGCAAAATGCCCTCCAACATTACACAGCGCTACAATGCATCGTATCGACATTCCCGGAAAACTAACTAAAGAAATAGAAAAAATCTCAATAAACATTGTAGAACATTTAAACATGAATCTAACTCTCATTAAGACCTTCTTTTTTCTTGTAATCGCACCGAGTCCTCACCACCATATCCGAGGGTGTAAGATGTCCTTTCCGGCTGGTGGTTCCAGAACATGTGTGAGTGGAACTTTAAGCGAGGAAGGTAAGATTGTCATTTGACAGCTCTGACGTGTTTGCCATTTTGAGATCTCTGCAGTTTGGGGGATCCTCTTGCCACGAGCTCTCAGCGAGGGAAACGCGTTGCCATGCTGATTTGCTGGACGGAGCCGGTGAGGTCGATGGAGGTTCCGGGTCTGCCCCTGCCGTCTCGTCGTCAGCCGTGAGTAGCAAATCGGCGGCTCTTGGGTCAGTAAATTGCCTCGTGGAACCATCGTTATGTCTTATTCGGAGAATCGCTGGATACGCCAGTTGAAATTTGATCCCCTGGTTATGTAGTTTGGAGCATACTGCACTGAAGGCCCTGCGTTTTCTGGTTACTTCGGAGGAATAGTCCGCAAAGAGAAGCACTTTGGCGCCTCTGATGATCAGTGGATTCTTTTGTAATCTGTAAGCACGCAGGATATCCTCTTTGTCAGAAAACTCCAGGTATTTACAGATAATTTGTCTGAAATGGGAGTCAGGTGCAGTACGCGTTGGAGGGTCTTTCAAAGGACCTATTCTGTGCGCTCTTTCTACCTTCCTCCTGTTGGGCAGGGGAAGGGCCTGAGGTAACTAGTTTTCAAATATGTGGCGCAGTTCTCTCGCTGGAACCGTTTCTGGGACTCCCGCCATCCTGATGTTACTTCTACTGGATCCATTTTCAAGATCTTTAATCCGATCTTTCAACCTTTCGGCTAGCTGGGTGATCTCCTGTAGCTTTACAGAGGTATCAAGGGTCTCCTCCTCCACAGTTGTAACTCTTTGCTCCATTTCGGTAAGTCTATTACCATGCTGTGAGATTTCCTCCTGGAGCTTGCTTTTAATGTCTCCTGTACTGTGGAAGCCAGGTAGGTTATAATGTCAGGGGCTAATTTTCTTAGCTACTTCAATAGCTAGTGTTTTGATGTCCCCAGTGCCCCCAGCTGTGCCGAAGAGGTCCACCTGTGAGTCAGTGAGCTCTGCGTCCGGAGCTCTCTCCTGATCTTCTGCGGGAGCCGCTTGTTCAGATTGAGTCGGCGCCAACTTAGGTGAATAGAGTCCCTGCACGTGTTGCTGCTCGTGCTGTTGCCGGCCGATGGAGGTGGTTTTATGCCCGCTCCGTAGCAAATAGCGCTCCATACAGATGATGGAGCTTGTCAGGCTGATAATGTGCTCACTGCAATAAGCAGGAGGGGATCGGAGTGGGTGCTTAGAGTGTGCGGCAGTGGGGAGCTGAAGTCTGCGCGTCCTCACATACCAGCGCCGGAACCGGAAGCAATCATTATTCCCTGTTTCAGCTGCACAGCTAGATGCATTTCACTAAGAAGCAGGGAATGTATCACTTCTGTGAAATCTGCCATCACTGTATTGCTGTGATGTCCATTTCCTTACTTCACACTATGTTTGTTTTCAGCTCCGAACCTCACAGAAAAGATAAGGAGGAGTAAATCACACTTACAGAAAGGCGTTGCTAGGTTAAAACATTTGGGCCTGAGCCCCAGATGTTTTGTCTCAGGTCGCAAATGTACTGCCTGCCAGATATATTCAACTTTATTGCCATACTCAGGACGGCAATACAATTGAATCTAATGCATTGGAAGAGCTGAAGGATATGTAATGACATCACAGTCCATGTGATGAGTGCTGAAGGGAGTGGTTGAGGACCTGCGCTGATGTCACCATCACCCGACAAGTGCAGGAGAGGATGGCGCTCTGCAGTAAAGAGAAGTCCTGGAGAAAAAGCTGTGGCGAGGTCTGCTACATGAGGAGAGGTAAGTGAAGAGAAAGATTGGTGTGAGAGCCAGAGTCATGGGGGGTTTGTGGTTATTTAACTGGGACTGTTTGTTAGGGCTGAAGGGAGGGATGCTATTTACATGAGACTGTGTGATGCTATTTACATGGGACTGAATGTTGGAGGTGGCTGGGGCAGGGAGATGTTATTTACATGGCACTGCGTTGAAGGTGAAAGAGGGAGTGATGTTATTTACATGGGACTGAATGTTGAGGGGGTGATTTTTAAAAAACTCTTTTATTGATACAAGAGAAATAACAGCAACAGCATACAATTATATTGCAGTCATAATAAACACGGGTACAGTATATTTAAATTGCAAATACATTTTAGTCATCCACTGCACTACTGTAGAATTCCTCATTCTTTGCTGGAAGTTTGTATAACTCATTGATGTGACTCCGCTATACCGGCTGATCCCTAGTTCCCTGAGCTGCTGTCAACGCCTGTCGCAATCTCCAGGCGGAGTACAAAGTATTTGGAGAGCTGCACCACAAACCCCAGACCTTTTAAAAATTTTGTGGCTTGTTACAGTGTTTAAACACCAACACTAGATATGATATGATTTGATTTATCTGTAGTTTCCACATGGATAGGGTCGGTGTATTGGGGTCATACCATCTCAAGGCAATACATTTGCAGGCCATGAACAATGGCTCTCTAAAAAATATTGTCATGTAATGATCCCAGTTATCTTCATTCACCAGTCCCAGCAGGCAGATTTCAGGAGGACAATCTGGACCGGCAACAGACTGGAGAGAAAGGCTGTCACCCCCCTCCCTCTAGAATGTGGCAATTGGGCTGCAATTCCATATCATTTGCCAAAAGTCTGCTTCCAGTTCTCCACATCGTGGGCACGCTGTTGATGATGCTCTACCCATTCTGTGGAGCCTGGTTGGGGTTAAATATGTTTGGTGAATAATATACAATTGTATTATTTTATTATTGACTGCTGGCGATTCCTGTAAATGTGATTCCAATAAATCTGTTACGGATTCTTCTGTGAGTGTGGGTATCATTCTTTTCCATTTATCTATTACCTTGAGAGGGCTGTTCTTGACCTTTGCTTGTACTAAATGGGAATAAATTGCTCACACTAGTCCTCTAGGATCCTGGGTTTTAACAACCCCTATTAGTGGATATTTCGAGATCACGATGTTGGTGCTTGAAAATGCAGCCTGTATGGCTGACCTAAGTAGTAGATATGAAAAGAAGTGAGTGCGAAGAATATTATACTTCTGAGACAGTGCTTTAAACATCATTAATACTTCCTGATCATATATATCACCAAGAGTTTTAACCCCTCCTGCTTGCCATCTTCCAGCCCCCATGACTACTTGTACCTGTGGCAGCGATTGACTGGCCCACAGAGGTATAGCTTCCCTCCAGATTGTTTGTGCCAGTCTATGCAGCGGTTTCTGGAAATTAGGAGGCATTTCCAGGACCGACCATATTAAGTGACAATTTAGGAAACACTTTAGAAAGTACTCTGAAGTGTGTAGGTCCTTCGCAGTATACCAGGTTCTAATAAGCCTCAGCTGACCTGCTAAATAGTACACATAGTAATCTGGTAAAGCCATACCTCCATCTATTTTTAATGTGTCTAGGCTTAGTTTAGCACGTGAAATTCCCCATATAAAAACTCTAGTCAAAGGGCCAGATTTATCATTACAGTTACATCTTACTCCACTTTTACATATGTCCAAAGTCACTTTTGGCTAAGTCAGATTTATTAATGGTCCTTTAATACTGTGATAAATGTGGTTTGACGGTAGCAGTTTATCCTTCAGTAGGCGGCTTTACAAAAGTCGCACGCCTTTACGAAAAAGTCGCATAAGATAAGCATGGTCCTCACTGGAGTGAACTTGCGCAATTTTCTGCAACTTTTTAAATTGTCGCAATAGTAAATCTGTCTAGAGACTCATTTACATAAGAAAACAAGGCCACTTTCAGAAAACTGGCGAGCATAGCGCAGAGCCAATAAATGTCGCAAATTTTTGTGCAGTTTTAGCGATTGCGTAACAATTTGCAACTTTTTCACTCCATTATTTTGACTTGAGCTAATGATAAATCTGGCCCAAAGAGTCTATTTCCCTAAATATTGATTTAGGTATATGAACCTCCGAGTGTTGAATGGCGTATAACACCTTAGGAAGTATAATTATTTTAATTAGATTGATGCGTCCTGCCACCGAGATGGATAATGTTTTCCAGTTTTGGAGCTTATTTCGTAAATAATCCTTTAAGGGGTAACTATTAAGAGACAAGGCCTGTGAATATCTTTTAGTGATGTGTATGACTAGATATTTGAATGTATCTACTACTTTTAGTCTCTCAACATGGGGGGGGGGGGGACCAGTCCAACCTGCCTTGCCCAAAGGCATGTAGACAGATTTCTCCCAGTTGATTCATAGGCCCGAATACATCTATCAAATCCACTGTATTTTTAAGGGAAGAGTCAGGTGATGATAAATATAAAATCATGTCATCTGCATAGAGACCTATACGGACTTCTCTCTCCCCCATGGTCACCCCGAATAAAGTGTCTCTGCGCCTTATCCTAATCACCAGGGACTCAATTGCCAGTGCAAACAGGAGTGAAGAGAGTGGACAGCCCTGTCTCGTACCCCTATGGAGAGGAAATTTTCCAGATAACTCTCCATTGATCAACAGCCTGCTGTTTGGGTTACTGTACAGTATAGTAATCCATTTGAGGAATTGTGGACCGAACCCGAACCCTTTCAGGCAGCTAATCAGATAGGCCCATTCTATAAAATCGAATGCCCTGGCAGCATCTAACGAAGCCAAGGCCCAATCCTCATTTAGGTAGAATCCAACTTGTGTAACTACCTGAACCCGTCTGATGTTCTCAGTGGTGGATTTCCCGGGCATGAATCCCGTCTGATCCGGATGAACCAACGATAGGATTACCTTATTTAAACGAGTGGCCAGAATTCTCATCAATATTTTGTAATCTACATTTAATAATGCTATGGGTCTATATGAACCACACTCTGAAGGGTCCTTATCAGGTTTAAGTAATAGTACAAAAGTGGCTTCCATAAAAGTCTTGGGCAAGAGTCCACTATCCAAGGAGAATTGGAGAGTGGATAACAGTTGAGGGGCTAGTACCTCCACATATTTCATATACACTTCTTTAGGGAGTCCATCTGGGCCAGGCGATTTCCCATTATTAAGGTCTGATATTGCTTCCGTTATTTCTTCTAAGCTAATTGGTTGATCTAATTGGGCACGTTGTGATGTAGTAAGAGTGGGTAGAGTTATGCCCTCCAAATATGCAGTTATCTCTGCCTCAGTCGCTGTTATGCTAGATCTGTATAAATCTTTGTAAAAGTGTGTGGAGAATCGCCTCTTGTGTGTTGTGTAAGTGTCCTGCGTGGTCTCTAACTGCTAAGGCTACTTTCTCACTGGCGTTTTGGCTTTCTGTTTGTGAGATCCGTTCAGGGCTCTCACAAGCGGTCCAAAAATGGATCAGTTTTGCCCTAATTTTTTTGAATGGAAAAGGATCCGCTCAGAATGCATCAGTTTGCTTGCAGCGTTTTGGTGTCACTATTCACCATCACACATAAAGATGGAGGTTTAATGCAAATACCTACATGATGTAGAGATGGGTCTGCACGGCTGATCGGTGGAGAAGCCTTCTGGAGGTTCAGGATGAGAACTCAGACCTCACAACGGGGGCATCAACGGCACCCCCTTCCACACAACAGGAATCAATAATACATAGAAATCTGCAGCACTCTTCCGTTTATGCAAAATCCAAATTTGTTTTTTTTAAATCAGCAGCATAGTGACAGCGACGTTTCGACCATCTCTGGTCTTTATCAAGCAGACTGCTGAGGATTTCTACGTATTATTGGTACATGCCGGGACCCTCAGCCAGGATCTCTACCCGCGAGCACCACCTCTCCTATCAATGGTAGATGAATCTTTTTCCAATTGCTGTAATCTGTAGTGCTGCTAATCTTTTGTTATTTTTCCCCACAACAGGGACATCCACGGCGCCCCCCCCCCCACACACACACACAACAGGGACATCCACGGCGCCGCCCCATACACACACACAACAGGGACATGCACGGCGCCCCCCCACAACAGGGACATCCACGGCGCCCCCCCACAACAGGGACATAAATTATTTTCAAATTGCTGGAATCTGTAGTGCTGCTAATCTTTTGTTATTTCCCCCCCCACAACAGATATAACCATGGCATCCCCCCCACACACACACAACAGGGACATGCACGGCGCCCCCCCACATCAGGGACATCCACAGTACCCCCCACAACAGGGACATCTCCCGTGCCGCCCCCCCACAACAGGGACATCCATGGCGCCCCCCCACAACAGGGACATCCACGGCGTCCCCCCCACAAA
Organism: Bufo bufo; assembly: GCF_905171765.1. Lineage (NCBI taxonomy): Eukaryota > Metazoa > Chordata > Amphibia > Anura > Bufonidae > Bufo > Bufo bufo. The sequence goes on along the minus strand of NC_053394.1, from coordinate 392,689,888 downwards.
AGGGACATCCACTGTGCCCCCCCTCCACAACAGGGGCATCCACGGTGCCCCCCCCTCCACAACAGGGGCATCCACGGTGCCCCCCTCCACAACAGGGGCATCCACGGTGCCCCCCCCTCTACAACAGGGGCATCCACGGTGCCCCCCCCTCTACAACAGGGGCATCCACGGTGCCCACCTCCACAACAGGGGCATCCACAGTGCCCCCCCCTCCACAACAGGGGCATCCACGGTGCCCCCCCTCCACAACAGGGGCATCCACGGTGCCCCCCCCTCCACAACAGGGGCATCCACGGTGCCCCCACCTCCACAACAGGGACATCCATGGCGCCCCCACCTCCACAACAGGGACATCCACGGCGCCCCCACGTCCACAACAGGGACATCCAAACCCACTTCCCCACCCCTCCCCCCAACAGGGAAGAATATAACAAGTCGTCAGCACTCCCCAGTGAACGCCAGCACGGGATGGAAAAGGATCCACAGCGTATGGAAAGAATTCCCAACGAGTGATCGTTTTCTTTAATCAAATGGTCTTTATTTTATCCATACATCAGAACATATAGCAATGGACGCATTACGGCCCGTCCAGCCTTCATCAGTTGATTTTGATGTATGGATAAAATGAAGAAGACGACCGCTCGCTGGGAATTCTTTCCACCGCCCATAAAACAGGGACATCCACGGCACCCCCCCCCCCCCCCCACAACAGGGACATCCACAGCACCCCCCACAACAGGGACATCCACGGCACCCCCCCCCCACAACAGGGACATCCACGGCACCCCCCCCCCCCCCCCAACAGGGACATCCACGGCACCCCCCCCCCCCCCCCCCCCCACACAACAGGGACATCCACGGCGCCTCCCACAACAGGGAAGTCGTTTTGCTCATCCCTAGTGACAACCACGGCGCACTCTCCACACTTCTGGTCTGTGCGGGGGGGGGGGGGGGGGCGGTTAGACTCAGTCCTGCTGCTGCTAGTGCTAGGAAGAAGGCATGTATGTGGTGTTTATTTTTTTTTTACATTCTGTGAGGGGCACAATGTGGGCATATTACTGGGGGGCAAACAACTGGGCATATTACTTGGGGGCACAATGTGGGCATACTACCGGGGGGCACAATGTGGGCAAAATTATGTGAAGGAGTCAGGGGTCACAATAACACCTGTACAGCATCAGGCAATTTTACGTTTTGAAAAAAGACTAATGCGTATGAATACACATTACGGCTTTTCATGTAGTTAACCTGCGCACTGAACGCTGTGAATCTCATGGGCAGCACAGCAATACTGCTGTTGTCCAAAACATCCAATAGCTAAGCTCCTTACTCACAGGTGTAGGGTTGGCAGCAAGTAAGGAACTTGTTATTAGGGAGGCTGCTTATTTGCCAATTTCGGCATTGCTGCTTCTCCATACTGCTCCAGAGTCCCTGACTGTGTAGGCTAATTAGTGGCTGTCAGAGAAAAGATCCATGAAGACGGGAGAGCAGCCCGTGAGGAGGCCAACTGATGTCTGGGGACAAGCTGATAAGGAGCTGTGGACAGCAGAGCACTGATCTTTGCTCTGCATCGGGGTAATGGGATCACTTAGAATGCAAGGTGGCTGCATTCTTCTGACTGCAGAGCCAGCTACCGACATCAGAGGTGAGGAGGTGACTGCCAGACAAGAGGTCACCAGAATGTAAAGTACGATGCTAAACTTTCCTGTGTTCTTGCTGTGTTAGGTGCTCAGCCAGAGCCTCCTGGTGCAGAGATCAGCAAGTCCGGAGGCTAAGCAGCTGAGTCAGAGGACTCACTGATCACTGCAACAGCAGACTCAAGCTCAGGTGCTCAGCAAGAGTCTGTGAATTAACTGATCACTGCACCAGCACGTTATGGCTGAGTGCAAGGGCCTGCTAATGCAGTCTCTGGCTCAGTTAGGTCCCGCTGGTGCAGTGATCAGTGAGTCAGTGTATTTTTCTCATGTCAGTCTATATCATATTAATGCAGTGCTCTGTGTATCCTATATTTTTTTGCCCCATCAACATCATCCCAGAAAATATATTTCTGAGCTGCTCGATCATCCAAGTGCAAGATCCAGACTCGGACTGCCCCACTGAACCTGGATCTTCTGAAAGGCTCTCTGAGAAAGAGACCATTCGCCTGGATCTAGTCTCTGCCGACTGAAAAAAATCTACCCTTAGATTGAGGGAGCCCTTTAAGTGTACCACTGTAAGGGATTTTAGATTCTTTTCTGCCCACGAGAATATCTGTCTTGAGAGACTCTTTAGATGTGCCTCGTACCCCCTTGATAACGGATGAAGGCCACTGCTGTACAGTTGTCAGAGTGGACCAGTACATGACGGTTTCTTGACTGGGTCTGTGTTGCTTTTAGACCTTCCCATATTGCTCGAAGTTCCCTGTAATTGGATGACATCCCCCTCTGAGATTCGGACCAAGTCCCCTGGAAAGAATTCCCAGCTGCAAGGGCGCCCGAGCCCCAGGAGCTGGCGTCCGTTGTCAATTAGAAAATTTCCTCCCGATTCCAACAAACCCCCGTCTGTAGATTTTTGTCTCTGAGCCACCATTGTAAAGACCTGTAAAGAGATTTTTACTTCCCTGGGTATATATACAGTTGTGTTCAAAATTATTCAACCCCCAATGCTGTAAAGGGTTTTAGGGAATTTAGTGTACATTTGTAATTGTGTTCAGAATGAAATCTTACAAGGACTTTTTAAAGAACCAAATGCAACTAAAATGACATCAATTGTTTTTGTAATACAGTATTAAATGTTTTTTTTGTGATTTCTTCATTGACACAATTATTCAACCCCTTAAAGACTACCACTCTTAAGAACAGAGGTTCATTCAAGTGTTTTCGATCAGGTATTGAAAACACCTGTGGATGTCAAGGAGCAGCAATCAAGCATAATAAGCACCAATTAGGCAGATTTAAAAGGACTGTGATACTCAGCTCCTTCTAGACATTTACTGGTGTGTTTACAAACATGGTGAAGTCAAGAGAATGGTCCAGGAAGACAAGAGAAGAGCTGAGCGCTGCGATTGGCCAGCGCTACAGCATAGGAGAAGGAGACGCCGGCAGGCTCAAATGTGTGGAGCCTAACTATGACTTTACCGGAGGCTATCACCGGAGAACGGAGCGGCGCCCGGGGATAATAGTAAGTGCAGGGGGGTCCCTGGGCGCCGCTCTCCATGTATGTATATTCAGTTTACATACTTGATTCGTATGAAAGGTCCTCTTTAAACATACCAAGAGACACCATAGGAAGCATCATTCGCAAATTCAAGGCAAAGGGCCCTGTTGAAACGCTACCTGGTCGTGGCAGAAAGAAGATGCTGACTTCGACTGCTGTGCGCTACCTGAAGCGCAAAGTGGAGAAAAGTCCCTGTGTGACTGCTGAGGAACTGAAAAAAGATTTGTCAGATGTGGGTACTGAAGTTTCAGCTCAGACAATAAGGCGCACACTGCGTAATGAAGGCCTCCATGCCAGAACTCCCAGGCGCACCCCCTTGCTGTCTCCAAAGAATAAGAAGAGTCGACTGCAGTATGCCAAAAGTCAAGTGGACAAACCACAAAAGTTTTGGGATAGTGTTCTGTGGACTGATGAAACAAAATTGGAACTGTTTGGGCCCATGGATCAACGCTATGTTTGGAGGAGGAAGAACAAGGCCTATGAAGAAAAGAACACCTTGCCTACTGTGAAGCATGGCGGGGGGTCAATCATGCTTTGGGGCTGTTTTGCTTCTACAGGTACAGGGAAGCTTCAGCGTGTGCAAGGTACCATGAATTCTTTTCAGTACCAGGAGATATTGGATGAAAATGTGATGCAGTCCGTCACAAACCTGAGGCTTGGGAGACTTTGGACCTTTCAACAGGACAATGATCCCAAGCATACCTCCAAGTCCACTAGAGCATGGTTGCAGATTAAAGGCTGGAACATTTTGAAGTGGCCATCGCAGTCACCAGACTTAAATCCGATTGAGAACCTCTGGTGGGACTTAAAGAAAGCAGTTGCAGCGCGCAAGCCTAAGAATGTGACTGAACTGGAGGCTTTTGCCCATGAAGAATGGGCGAAGATACCCGTAGATCGCTGCAAGACACTTGTGTCAAGCTATGCTTCACGTTTAAAAGCTGTTATAACTGGAAAAGGATGTTGTACTAAGTACTAAGATTGAATGTCACTTAAGGGTTGAATAAAACTGATAAAGATGTGAGCACAGAAAAGACATTTGTGGTTATTTCATTATAAATGTTATGTTATATTTGTCTGACTTACAAGTGCCTCTTTGATTTAATTGTAAACAAGATGACTGAAATGATCAAAATCAATGTCAAACTGGCCAAAACACTCAATTTCAGTGGGGGTTGAATAATTTTGAACACAACTGTATTTTCTGGTCCAGAGTTGTCTGAGACCTGTTCCATTTCCTGAGGATCAGATGTTGCAGGGGTCTCATGTGGTGTTGAGCCCAGGCAACCGCAGGGATACATGACGATAGACGACCCAGAATTTTCATGCCTTCTCTTACAGAGCAGGCCAGACCTTCCAGGAATTGCCGGATTTTGACCTTCAGATCCTGGACCTTTGAGGAGGGTAGGAAATATTTCTGGAGGATGGAATCTTGAAAGATGCCCAGAAAAACTCTCCGATTGGCTGGAAGAAGGCTGGACTTCTCCCAATTGACTATCCAGCCAAGATCCTGAAGATGAGCAAGGACCACCTGGATATGTGATTGAAGCAGATCTGTACTTTGCGCTATGACTAACAGATCGTCCAGATATGGAACTATTAGTATTCCCTTCCGGCTTAAGGAGGCCACTACTTCTGCCATGACTTTGGAGAAGATGCGAGGGGCAGAAGCTATTCCGAAATAAAGGCAGTTGAACTGATAATCATAAACCCTTCCTTCCAGCTGTACCGTGAATCTTAGATACTTCCTGGATGGAGGATGCATCGGGATGTGAAAGTAAGCATCCTTGAGGTCTATCGTGGCCATCATAGCCCCCTTCTTGATGAATTTTCACTGCAGACTTCACTGTTTCCATTTTGAATCTGTGGTAGGTGATATGTTTGTTCAGTGGCTTCAAATTTATAATAGTCCTGAACTTGCCACTTGGTTTTTGAACTAGAAATAAAGGGGAACTGGGAACATTCTATTGCCCCTAGGCATAATAACTCTCTTATGCCATCGGACAGAAAGGACATTTGAGATAAGGGGAGCCGGGTTAAGGTGAATTTTTGTGGGGAGGGGGGGGGGGAGAGATTCTAGTTCTATCGCCTACATATTGCGGGACGCGCCTACATATTGCAGTTATATTTTTCTCCTTGCCTTGTTAACATTACGAGTCCATTTATTGGTCACCCCCCCTTTTTAGGGCTGCATAGGGATTTCTTATCAGGGCAAGGTTCCAGACGGGGCCACCCCTTGCGGGGCACGGACCCCGTGTTAGGTCACTAGGGCCAAATAGGTCAAGCAGGGCCGTATCAGGGAAAGTCTCTCTTTCTTTGATGCCAACTTACCACCACGTCTGACCTAAGTCTCGGATGCTTCTATCACCAATGGGACATCCAAGTGACAAGCACTCTTTACGTGAGCACCTCCTTCACCAAATATACGTTGTGAACAAGTGAGGCCTCAACAAAAAAACGGTAAGACCATTCCGTTTTTTTAGCGTCTCCTTAGTTCCGGTATCCCACAATTGGGACTGGAGCTTAGGGACTTCACTACTTGTCCTCTATGTGCCTTTACTATTGAGCATTTAGGCCTAGGGAGGACCGCACCTAGCCTGGTGTGTTGCCAATTATTGGTATCACACCAATTTAGGGCCCACACATATGTGTCTATTGTTTGTAAGGGGTCTTTTATTCTCTGAGTAGGGAGAATGTATATATATTAAAAGCTAAGTTTTAATTTGTTACTGCTCCCCTTCCTTTAGTATTAGTTCTATCGCATAACCTTCTCCTGCACTTCCGCATTTGCGGATCAGCACTTCCGCATCCGTACTTCCGTTTCCGCCAAAAAATAGAACACGTCTTAATCTTGTCCGCAATTGCGGACAAGATTAGGCATATTCTATTATAGTGCAGGCGATTTGCGGTCTGCAAACTGCGGAATGCACATTGCCAGTGTCCGTGTTTTGCGGATCCGCAAAACACTTACGGACGTGTGAATGGACCCTTATTGGGATTAAAGAGGAAATTTCTTCCTTTCCCCCCTTTTGTATAGCTACACCTCCCTGATTTCCCTCTATCTGTTTTGGCCTTCTGTTTTTAGATCCGTCTTCGGGAAACCCTTTTTTGTACAGTCAGTGGCGTTTTCTAGGATTTTATCCAAGTCAGGCAGAATACATACTGGCCATGGAACGGAAGAGAGATCAACTTGCTCTTGGACATCATATCCCCCGACCAGGCCTTCAGCCAAAGGAACCTTTTGATTGTGTTAGACAGGACCGCCGTACAGGCGGATAGTCTTATGGACTCTGCTGAGGCATCTGAAAGGAAGCTAGTGTCCATCTTCAGTAGTGGAAGGCTGTCCAAGATCTGTTACCTCTGAGTTTTATTAACCAAGTGTAACTCTAACTGCTCCAGCCATACCTTTCGGGTACGGGCCACACATGTCGCGACTACCCCTGGCTTTAAAAGGGCTGCCGTACTTTCCCACGTCTTCTTAAGAAAGCTCTCTGCCTTCCTGTCCATAGGGTCCTTCAACTGGGCGGCATCGTCAAAATGAAGGACCGTGCGCTTCGTGACCTTGGCTACAGGAGCAACGACTTTCTACAGATGGACTCCCAAGCTGTGCAATCTGCTTTGTTAAAGAGATACCGCCTCTTAATGCCACAGGGAATGAAGGAACCTTTTTCCGGCTTATTCCATTCAGCTTTAATCAGCTTCTGTACATTATTTGGCACCGGAAACACAGACCTCTGTCTTTCCCCCACACCCCGAATATCTCCTCCTGAACTGTTCTGGGCTTCCTAGGAATTTCCTGATCGTGGCCCTTATAGCTCTGATTAACTCTTCAATGTCTGCAGGGTTAAACAGAAACCTCCTGTATTGGTTATGTTCATCGGACTCCTGGGTCATATCCAAGATCTCAGGGTCCAAATGATCAGGAATCGGAATCACTTCCCACGCTAATAAGATCTCCAGAAATTCCAGGTCTAAGGGAGGTGGGCCTGGGGACAGGAGAAGCTTCCCTTTTTTGTGAGGCCAGGGCTGATTGAACCTCCTCTCTAACCATAGACTTGGTGTCCTCCAACAGGCAAGAGGACTCAGATTTCACAACTGAAGCAGTACATTCCTTGCACAGCGGTTTAGACCCAGAACACAAAAAAAAGCTGCACTTCCTGGTCTTAACTTTAACAGAGGAGGAAGACTCCCTTTTCTCCCTGAAAATATATAAGGGAGAGAAGGGTCAACCACTACAGGGCAACAACAGTACATGAAGGGTGACTGACTCAGGCTACTCACTGGACCCTGGGTAGTCAGGGGCTCAGATCCTGAGCCAGGTGTGGTAGGGGCACTCATGCTGAACACGTCCCGTCCAACAGAAACGCCAGCGGCACAACAGGGGGTTAAGATCCGCTGGGCGCCATTTTCTAGCTGGCATTGCCCTCTTTATATCCACTGGGCATGCGCCTGTGTGGGAAGGCTGCTGAAGGGCAGGCGGCTGGAGGAAAGCGCGTCTTAGTGTCGCTCCAGCCGCCACTACCACTCCACCTGGACCGCCGCAGGAGGGAACGTTGCTGGGGCCCCATCATTCACCAGGGGCCCGGGCGCAAATCCCACTGGAGGAGGGAGAGCCGAACACGCCGGAATTGACCTCCGGTCTGTAAAGTAAAACGTCCATAGAAGTATGCTGCCAGGAACCCCAAAGAGCTCCCAGCCCCTCTCTGGATCTTCCTTCCCTGGCAGGACAGGAAAATACACTGGCGATAAGGGGTAGGGGCGGGGTTTTTAACCCCTCTGTGTGTTTTCCTGTCCTATCTTAGGAAGTCAATCTCAGTGTGTGCTGTCATGAAGACAACTGGGGAATGTGGGCATAAATACTGTGCGGTGGCATGAAGGGGGAATAATTACTATGTGGGGGCAATAAGGGGACTGGTTGGGATTGGTGTATCGGTATGTTTTGGCCGGAGTTAGAGGCATGGCCTAATGTGGAAAAAATTTGCTGCCCCGCGCTTTGCATGCCGAACAATCTGTCCCTCTTTGTTCATTTATAAAGTTGGGAGGTATGGGAACTAGGGAGGAGCGAATCGACTGCGGGTGAAACATCCAAAGTCAATTTGCATAAAACTTTGTTCTAATACTGTACGGAGCAGGATCTCTGTACAGTATTAGAATGTATTGGCTCCGATGAGCCGAAGTTATTGCTTCAGGAAGTCTCATGTGACGTCACGAAATAACTTCAGAAATTAATTTGTACTGTAAAAAAAACATTGGAGCCAATACATTCTGATACTGTATAGAGCTCCTGTTCCGTACGTACAGTATTAGAACGAAGTTTTAGGCGAATTGACTTTGGATGTTTCATCCGAAGTCGATTCGCTCATCCCTAATGGGAAGGTATAAAGGTCCTGAAGGCTGCTCCGTGCTGCATCTATAACGCAGGTCTGAACAGGCCTTACAGGTGTGGAGCTGGTGAGCGCTCCTCTTACCTGGATGGAGCCTGTCCTTCTCTGTGCTGCAGGAGGAAGTAAAGGACCTGTGATGATGTCATGACCATGTGATCATGTGTGGGCGGAGTCAGGCTCTAGGCTGGGCTGCAGGAGGAAGTAAAGGACCTGTGATGATGTCAGGACCATGTGATCATGTGTGGGAGGAGTCAGGCACCAGGCTGTGCTGCAAGAGAAAGTAAATGACCTGTGGTGATGTCATGACCATGTGATCATGTGTGGGCGGAGTCAGGCTCTAGGCTGGGCTGCAGGAGGAAGTAAAGGACCTGTGATTATGTCATTACCATGTGATCATGTGTGGGAGGAGTCATGGAGATCACATGACCAGGTTTATCTGCTCTGTGTATGCAGGGCTGTACTGTACTGCTTGTAATTCCAGTCTGTATGTAGCAGAGCTGTAGAGCTGTAATGTTTATATGGATGAGCTGTATCTGTGTAAGGTTTATGTAGTTCAGCAATATGTGTACAATGTTTATGTAGCAGTGCTGTATGTGTGTAATGCCTGTATAGCTGAGCTGTATGTATTTGCAAGCAAGCTGTGTAATATGCCTTTCCCTAGAGTTGTATGGGTGTGTGCAGCAGAGCTGTGTATGTGTAATGCTCAGTTACTACAGCGGAGTCTTTGTCATGTCCATGTAGCAGAGCCGGCGATGTAATCTGCTGTTATCGGGGCTCTGTGTGTGCTCAGGAGATGTTTAGGGGTAACTCTATCGCCCGGATATCACACCAATGTCAGACCCACCTCCAGGACCCGCAGCTGTCTCTAACCCAGAGCTCACACAGTGAAGGAGAGCGCACCGTGCAGGCCCGGCCGCCCTCCATTCATCTCATATGTGTGTGAGAGGGGCGAGAGCTTGTGGTGTCCTAGAAGACAGCGGCTGCATCGTGAGGGAAGATATAGTGGAGAGCGGTAGAGGAGTCACAGAGCGTTCGAGACCTCGATGTTCCTACGAGGGAGCTCTAGTGTATGGACTGGGGGGAGGGGGGAACTGTACATTTCACTTAAAGGGGTTCTACAGTTTTTTTTGTTTTTTTTTTTTACTGATGATCTGTCCTCTGGATAGACCATCAGCATCTGATCGGCGAGGGCCAACACTCAGGACCTCCACCGATCAGCTGTTTGAGAAGCAGCGGTTGGGGGCATCTACTGGGGGCCCTATACACTCACCTAAAGAATTATTAGGAACACCTGTTCTATTTCTCATTAATGCAATTATCTATCAACCAATCACATGGCCGTTGCTTCAATGCATTTAGGGGGTGGTCCTGGTCAAGACAATCTCCTGAACTCCAAACTGAATGTCAGAATGGGAAAGAAAGGTGATTTAAGCAATTTTGAGCGTGGCATGGTTGTTGGTGCCAGACGGGCCGGTCGGAGTATTTCACAATCTGCTCAGTTACTGGGATTTTCACGCACAACCATTTCTAGGGTTTACAAAGAATGGTGTGAAAAGGGAAAAACATCCAGTATGCGGCAGTCCTGTGGGCAAAAATGCCTTGTGTAAGCTAGAGGTCAGAGGAGAATGGGCCGGCTGATTCAAGCTGATAGAAGAGCAACGTTGACTGAAATAACCACTCGTTACAACCGAGGTATGCAGCAAAGCATTTGTGAAGCCACAACACGCACAACCTTGAGGCGGATGGGCTACAACAGCAGAAGACCCCACCGGGTACCACTCATCTCCACTACAAATAGGAAAAAGAGGCTACAATTTGCACGAGCTCACCAAAATCGGACTGTTGAAGACTGGAAAAATGTTGCCTGGTCTGATGAGTCTCGATTTCTGTTGAGACATTCAAATGGTAGAGTCCGAATTTGGTGTAAACAGAATGAGAACATGTATCCATCCTCTGATGGCTACTTCCAGCAGGATAATGCACCATGTCCTAAAGCTCGAATCATTTCAAATTGGTTTCTTGAACATGACAATGAGTTCACTGTACTAAAATGGCCCCCACAGTCACCAGATCTCAACCCAATAGAGCATCTTTGGGATTGTGGTGGAACGGGAGCTTCGTGCCCTGGATGTGCATCCCTCAAATCTCCATCAACTGCAAGATGCTATCCTATCAATATGGGCCAACATTTCTAAAGAATGCTATCAGCACCTTGTTGAATCAATGCCACGTAGAATTAAGGCAGTTCTGAAGGCAAAAGGGGGTCCAACACCGTATTAGTATGTTGTTCCTAATAATTCTTTAGGTGAGTGTATATTGGCATTATATACTGGTATACGTCATGGGGGGCACTATGGAGAGGTGTGGCAGAGAAGCACTATGGGGGCATCTACTGGGGGACATTATATAGGGGGATTTTATACTGGCACACATTATTCGGGTTCTATAGGGAGGGGGGAGAGGATATCTACTTGGGGCACTCTATAGGGGCATTTTATACTGGCACATTATGGGGGGCACAATGGGGACATTGGCTGTACTAGAGGCCCTAAAAGGAGGTAATTGTTTTACTGCCACACAACAGGCCATTATTTGTACTGGCGCACATTATTAGGGGCATTTTTCTACTGTCACACATCACAAAGATAATTATCACTACCGGGGGCATTATGTTGAGCTTTATTACAACTGGGAGATTATGGGAAACATGAATACTATTGGAGCATTATTATGTCTGGGGCACAATGGGGACATTATTACTGTTGGAGGCACTAGTACTGCTAAGTGCACTCTGGCAGATAATGATTTCTATTGGTGGGACATTTGGGAACACTAGTACTGTGGGGGGCACCCTGGCACACTATCAGCTTACCAACATTATTTTGGGGACATTATGTTTACACTAGTAGTGTCAGGGACATTATTTGCTAGGCAAAGCTATTTTCTACAGCACTGTGTGCCAATAAGTATTGAAGGAACACTGTCTGTGTGGTACTCATATTTTCAGGGGGTTTATCTGTTTCTGTAGTATAGTATTGGGGGTGGCAGGACGGGGTGTTGAGAAGGTGAGAGAATTATGAAATAGAAGGAAACCGATGTCTGTCAAACTCCCCAGAGACAAGAGATGGCTGAAAGAAATCATCATGGCGGTCTGGTCTGAATGGAGAAGATAAGGAATGAAAATGTCTACATCTGAGGAGACATCACTGGATGTACGAGGTATGTGGTGCTGTATTAGTCTACTTTAATCTCTGCGTTAACGATTCCAGCAGACTTTTCCAGCAGGATCCAGCACTGCTGGATACAGATGGAATGCTCGATGTATGCTTCATGATAGTGGGATGGTGTCATCAGTAAGGCTGGATTCATATCACTTTTTACTTTTCCATTCTTCTGATCTGTCAAAAGAACAGCCAAAAAAAAGCTGTTCCTGTATTTTGAGAATCCGCCTTTAAACAGTCAGTATTTGGTCAGCATTTGATCAGTATTTGCCAGGAAAAAACAGAAGTGGGTCCAAAGCAGAGATGACACGTGAAGGAAGTATTTGCATGTCTTCTGTGTTTTGGACCCACTCCTGCTTTTAGCTTCCAAATCATAATAAAATCCAGATGTAAAAGTCGGACTGTGTGATAGAGGCCTCATGCTCAATTTGTATCAGTTTTGACTATTTGTGTCTGAGATCTGTTTTTATTCAGATGGAAAAGAAGTCCTGCATGCAGAACTTGTATGGCCTCTATCACACAGTCAGTATTTGGTCAGTTCTTTTCATTAGTATTTGATCAGTATTGGTAAGGCAAAAACAGGAGTGGGTCCAAACCAAAAATTTGCTTGTCTTCTATGTTTTGGACCCACTCCTGTTTTTGGATTCCAAATCATTATCAAATCCTGATGGAAAATACTGACCGTGTGATAGAGGCCTTATGGATGCTCAAACATCAGGACCCGTTTTTTAAAAAATTATTTTTCTGTTCTTCTGGCAGATCAGAAAAATAAACAGTGATGTCAACACGGCCAAACAGGAACACTAGTGTTCCCATAACAGCCTGGTGAGGGTGGAAACAGCATAAAGAGTCACACTAGTGGCCCCAGAACAGAGTGGTGAGGGTGGAAACAGCATAAAGAGTCACAATAGTGGCTCCAAAACAGAGTGGTGAGGGTGGAAACAGCATAAAGAGTCACAATATTGGCCCCAGAACAGAGTGGTGAGGGTGGAAACAGCATAAAGAGTCACACTAGTGGCCCCAGAACAGAGTGGTGAGGGTGGAAACAGCATAAAGAGTCACAATAGTGGCTCCAAAACAGAGTGGTGAGGGTGGAAACAGCATGAAGAGTCACAATATTGGCCCCAGAACAGAGTGGTGAGGGGGGAAACAGCATAAAGAGTCACAATAGTGGCCCCAGAACAGAGTGGTGAGGGTGGAAACAGATTGAAGAGTCACAATAGTGGCTCCAAAACAGAGTGGGAAGTTGGGGTGCAACAGCATAAAGAGTCACAATAGTGGCCCTGGGACAGAGTGGGCAGATCACAGTAGGAGCAGCTGTGGCAGATCACAGTAAGAGCAGATGGCAGTAGAGGCAGCAGGTGTGTGGCATCAGGCGGGTGGCAGCATCAGAATAGTGGCTGAAGCACGTGGCCAGAAGTAATGGGCCATTTGTCACAATGTTCCAGTGTAGCAGCACATTACAGTCAGATCATTACTGCCAGAATGATCTAGTCTGTTGGATCAGTCACCAGTTTCTGGAAATCCTGGCTGATCCAGGCCTGATCCATCTTTATAAAGGTTAGTCTCTCAACATTTTGTGTCAAAAGGTTAGTTCTTTTTGGGGTAACTATCCCCCGCCACACTTAACACCCGCTCTGATGCCTCGCTACTGCTCGGGCAGGAAAGCCTGCCCAGGGCAAACTTGGCCAGTTGTGGCCACAATTCAAGTTTGGCTGCCCAGTAGTCCAGGGGATCTTGGATCTGGGGTGACAGGGTGCAGTCCAAGTATGCCACCACCTGCTGGTTCCGGTTCTGCTCCATGTTCTGTTGCTGCTGGGTAGATTCTTCAGTAGGCGGGTGAAGAAAAGTTCTTATCAGAGACTGAAGACTTAAGTTGCTGCTGATGCAGCTGTTGCTGCTATCCCCTCCAGCAATCAGGGAAGTAAAGAGTGAGCTCAGAGGGTCCTCCTGGTTAGCCCTTCATGAGGATAGGCGATGGCGCACATAGACAGCAACCAACCAAATAGAAAGAATGTCTCGACAATAGGTGAGTTTTTTATCCCTCTACGGTCTAGAAAAAGGCCCCTATTTTGGACTGGTAGCTATAAACCACTGTAAGGGATCGTCTTTTTATTCGGGGGTCATTCTCACAGACTCCTTCCAGACAAAGGCTTTAGTGTCTAAACAGTACATTTATTTGGCAGTCTTCATGCACAAGCAGCAACCAAAACATAAATCAAAACAACTCCTCAGCCGTCTGGCCACTGACTAAACAGTATAGTCCCTCTCTAGCAGGATCCAAGTCTACCATCCAGCTCCCAAAAACACTGCAGTGCTTACCCCACACAGGGTCATAGGGTCCCGGCTCCCACAGGCTTTAGCACATCCTGCTCCTTCCTCAGACTGAGAGCCCCACCCAAGTTCAGCAACAGGATTAAATAGCATCCCTGATCATGGGCATATTCTTAAATCCTGGAGTGGAGCATGGGGAACAGGCACCCACCCAACACATTGCCTGTTCCCAGTAAAAGCATGCCCTAGCTGGAGCCAGCTAAGCTAAGTAGCTTGGTGTCCACCAACTAGCTTAGTGGCCATCTATATCTAGGGCCTTTACTCCACCAAGGCCGGGCTCCTTGGTGACACACTCCTGGTGCAAACAACACCCCCTTTTCCATGCTTTGCCGGGACTTTTCTGTTCTCCTATGGGTGAGATACACCCTTTCAATGGCTCTCATGTGGCCCTCTGGTAGCTCCACTGCCACACCACCTATTTCTGTATAGAATTCTTGGGACTTTATGTCCTCCTCCTCGACCTCCTCCTCTGCTAGTATAGCCTCCACAGGGCTTAGGTGGCCATGAGATGTAGGTGCCATGTCTCCTGTCCCCTCACCAGTCAGATTTATCAGCATCCCCTCTAGGACATGGAGTGGAATAATATCATTCATCCCATAGTCCTGGCGACTGACAAATAAAGTGGCCTCCTGAAAGGGCCTGAGCAAACGGCAGGTTCCACGCATGAGCTGTCACTGTCTAAGGTCACAGTTATACCAGGAGTAGTGATAAGCGGCAGGGGCAATATTCGAATTCGCGATACTTCGCGAATATTTGGGCGAATATTCGCCATATATTCGAGAATTCGCGAATTCATGATCTCCAGGCATTATTTTCTTGATTGCGAAAATTTGCATAAAAATTCGCATGAACTGGTATTTTTTAAAAAAATCAAATATTCGCGATTATGAATATATTTTGTGATATTCTAAATATTCGCGAATTCTCGAAGTGTCGATATTCGCGATTAAAATTCGCAATTCGAATATTCGTGATCAACACTAACCAGGAGTAGTCCTGTCCATCTGTATCATCAAAAAATCGGTCACAGGTTTCCGCTGCTCATAAAGTTGGTCCAATATGTGGAGGGTGGAATTCCAACAAATGGAAATGTTGCATATGAGGCAATGTAGGCAAACATTCTATTTAAAATAAACAACAACTTTTTTTAACTCGCAAATTACTTCACTTTTTTCCTTTTTTTTTAAAAGTAACTTAAGGGATGAGCTAACGGGCTGACCCAGGGGCTGTCTTATAGTCTGTAACGTCCACCCTCTTCTCCTCCCTCACCTCTATACTATCTAGGCTCACCCCCTTTGGTCCGACCATGTGATCCTCCCTCTTTTAGTCATTCTGTCCTTAGTCACACATAAGGTCAGATCCTGATGGTAATTAAAACATTCAACATTTAACACTTAATGAAAACACTGAAACAAACAAATCTGACAATACAAATAGCACATGAAAGGGCCCAAACGAACGTTTCCAGAACATAAACGTATCGAACTGAACTAAAAATGTTGACGCCAAAAAAAAATTAAAATCTCCATATAAAAAATGTTAAATCTCCAATGCGCATAAAAAATAAAGTAAAACATCTCAAACACTTGCTACAGCTTTATATCACATTTATTTTCTTTCTTCTAATCCTCATCTATCACATATTCATTTCTTGCTGCATCCTAATATAACATATTTCCTTGCTTCAGCCTCATCACACTAATTTCCTTGCTGCCGCCTCATATTTTGGATGCACACAAGCTGTGCTGTCTTATTGACTGTCTGCTCTAAATTACAAGCTGTTAGATCATTTTTCTCAGAAAGACACACATACACCAAGCAAGTATCAAAGCAGTACTCCTTTATTACAGGTTATATCTCATCAGAGAGGGCGTTCCTCTACTGATGCTCATGACATGGTTGCATTGGCTAAAATACAAAAACAAGAAAAGAGATAACGCTTGGCATCTCGCACAGCATATTGCATAGACTTTGGTATGTAAACATCTAGGTGCCAGCGCCATATTGTAATGGCTTCACATTAATATCATGACATCCTCAACAGTCCCCCCTTTTTAAGCTATTTTAATTGGCCAGACGCTGTCCCTCATCTAAGTATCTTCTACAATCTGTCCCATTGTACCTTTTGGTTGTTTCATCACTTTGGAGACAACCTATCTCTATTGGATAGGCTCCCTCGTAATGGACTTATACAATGGGAAGTCAGATTGTCATCTATCCCTAATACAGAATATATGGAGGCGATGTTGAGTGGTGGATGCTTAGTTGGGTTTCAGTCTTCAACTTCTCCATTATTGTGAACATAAAAACGACTATATTCATACTGAGAATCTTTGGGCAATACTATAAAAGGGTCTCTGGGCTGGAAGTATCGGACTGTAACTGCTTTGTTCTTCCTTTTACACAACTTTTTTCATGGCCCAGAAACCTATTTTTACTATCTCATTCAGATTCCATATTTGAGTCAGGATCAGCAGTCACACAATGGGGAACAATAAACACCATCCTTTCAAGTCTGCGGACTCAACATTTTCTTGCAATGACTGGGGCGTAGATCCAATTAGGCTTTCCTTTGAGCTTCACTAATGTAATTATGTTCAGCAACAAGTAGAAAAGACCATGAAACTGGGCTTTGAGGACTTTCCTATTGTGTCTCTTTACCACCACCCATTCTCCAGACAAGAGTGGGCAGGTTCCTGGTACTTTATCAGGATCTGGAAGTGAAGCAAAAACTCGAGAATGTATTTTAGTCAAATGCTTGTGCAAACTGATCACATAATCTGTCAGACAACCAGGTTGTATCTGGAGCTGTTGTGGGAAATACAATCCTGTCCTAGGGGCTGACCCAAAAAGGACATTATAGGGACTAAGGCCTGCCTTTACGGTTAGGGGTATACCTTACTGAAAAGAGGGCTACCGGCAGGCACTCTGTCTATGGCTTACCAGTCTCTGCCGTGGCTTTTTGAATCTTTAACTTTAGTGTCCCGCCCCGTTCAGTTTTTTTTATTCTTCCCTACCGCTGCTTTGTGGATGGTACGAAGCATGTAAGGCATGTTCTACACACAAAGCCTTCATCATCTCCTGCATCACTTCACTTGAGACCACTTTTTTTTTTTGTATAATTGTCTTTTTTTTGAAGAAAAAAGTACAATAATAAAAGTGCATTTTTACCAATTTTTTCATGTAAACAATTAACTATCAGGTATTTTAAATGGATAAAATAGTAGGAATGACAATACAAATACAGCGTCATAATGCTAGTCCCAGCAAGCCATATTAAATCCCGAAAACCGGGTAGGTGAATCTCACATTCTAAAATAATAATATATACTTATAAAATAGGAAACAAGACAAGACACAAAAGGGCAAACATACAAAAAGGGGAAGAGAGTATCAGTCACTTTTATCAAAGAAAGTATCCCAAGGTTGCCAAACCTTATTAAACTTATCTACCGTGTTATTAATAACTGCTGTCAGATACTCCATTCTTCTAATTTCCGAGATACTAGTAAACCTGAGACCACTTTTAATGGTCTCAGGTACCCCATACCTGCATACAACTTTGGCCATAATCTTCTTTGCTGTGGCCTTAGCTATCTGGTATGCTTCTGGCCATCCTGAAAACAAGTCATCACACACCAATGCATACTCATACATGCCCACCTTGAGTAGTTGAATGTAGTCTATCTGCAAGCATTGAAACAGATACAAGGGGCGAGAGGTATGTTTCTGGGGTACCTTAACCACTTTGCCCACGTTGTTCTGGGCACAAATCATACATCCTTTAGTATATCTGGCTGCTACAGTGCTGAACCCTGGGGTGTACCATGTGCTATGTACTAAATCACACATAATGGTTTTTTAACTGGTGTGTCACTCCATGGGTTGCCTTTGCCATCGTAGGGTAGAGGAACCTAGGAAGGCAGAGTTTCCCTTGGAACTGTATTTAGCCTTCCTCATTTGCAGTCAATCCTTTTGACATCCACTGGTCCCTTAACTCCTTCTCCGCCTGGTTCTTTAAGGTCTTAAGAACTTCCAGGGAGACAGGAGGAGTTATTTATGGGACCTGAGCTATGGCCACTAGGGCAGGGGTCTGCCTAGTCAATTTGGTAGCAATTTTTGCTGCCTGATCTGCCTTGGTTTTTCCCTTTGCCTCCTCTGAGTCTGTTTTACAGTGACTTTTTGTTTTTATCACCGCCACTTGAATTGGCAACATGAGGGCTTCCATCAGGGACCTCACTGCTTCCCCATTTATGATGGGTTTACCTGAAGTGGTCAGGAAGTCTCTGGCTTTCCAAATGGGCCCATAGTCATGGGCTATACCAAAGGCATACGTAGAATCAGTGTGAATGTTGGCTGTTTTTCCCTCTGCATATCTGCAAGCCATCTTCAGAGTCTTTAGCTCCACTTCTTGGGCAGACATGTGTGGTGGTAAGGACTCTGCTTTTAGAATGTCATGTTTAGTCATCAGGTCATCAATATGTGATGGGTGGGGGTCACACTCCCTGCACCCCAGCCGATCAGCTGTTTGAGGAAGAAGGGGCACAACGTATTCTGAGTGAGGGATCATTATTTGTGGTGCCATATGTATTTTTTATTGATACTATTTTGGGGTGTGTATCACTTTTTTTATTGAATTTTTTTAGGGAGGAGAAGCAACAATTTTTTTTTTCATTTTTTCCCCTTACAGCGTAGTATGGGTTAAATACGCTAATATTTTAATGGTACTGGTGTTTTTGCACATAGTGGCTTCTTTATGTTTCTTTTTAAAAAAAATGGTGTAATTAGAATTTTTATTTTTTAGATTTTTTTAAATCTACAGATTGCTTCTGCCATACATTACATTTCCCCTCCCACGACAGCACCATCGAGAGAAAGGGATCCAGGGACAGGAAACCTACAGAAATAAAAGGGTGGAGCCTCTCTACCCATTCAGTGGTTTCCTGTCCCTGGAGTGGGAGACCTACAGTTTTTCCTTTTAGGTTCTTACCGTAGGTCTTTTATTCCTAGGGGGTCCCTAGAGGGCTGCCGGTAGCTGCCGGGGTCCATCGCGTTGCTGGGAAGGCTGACAGGACCCTAGGATATGGAGGTGCTCCAGGGGCCCTCTGTATCTTGCGGCAGGCATGCGGGTTACCTCTCATGGAGAGCTCTGCCCTGTGGGAAGCGCCATCTGGAGTGGCAGTAAACGTGGACATCCTTGAGGAAGGATGTCCACCGGCCCGCTAAGGGAGCGGGCCGGTGCGGACGCTTCCGGGCACACGATGACGACGGGCGGTCACTTCCGGTAGGCGATGCGCGTGATGACGCGCTTCCGTCTAATCACGTGGGCAGCGCACGGGAGGCAGTGAAACGCATGCACGTGATGACGCGAAATCGAGTAGGCGGCGTCTTCCGGGAGATGGACGCAGGAGCAGAGCACGTCTTGACGCGCTTCCTGTGGGGGACGCCACTCTTACTATATTTAAGAGGTACAAGCCAGACCAGTCCCTGAGCTATTACGGAACGGTCTGTGCTTGACTGCATGTATGGGAAATTTATTTCAATAGAAACATTCTTCACGTTAGTCAGGGTGCGGACTAAAAGATTAATTATTCCTTTTTTGTTCCTCTCTTAAGTGAATAGACTCCCTACCTCCTCCTTTCTGACAATGGAGGAAGAAATCTGCTGAGGGTGAAATGGTGAACCCCATCTTGGTAGTTGACCAATCTTCCTTGGAGTAAGTGGCTCAGTTATGATGCCCCATCTCAAAATTTTGCACTTTGTGTTCTTTTTTTTCCAGCCTAAGCCGAAGAAGATGCTGTCAAAAAGAAAAAACAAAGAATGTGCGCTGTGTAGAACATCGCTATCTTCTTCTTACGGGAAGAAATTATGCCAAACTTGCATCGACAAGACCATTTCTGACGAATCACCTTCATTGTTAGAAAACATAAGATCACTCATTAAAACGAAGGTCAAAAATTCCTTAAAGTCAGTCAAGAGGGTGAGAACATCTGTGAAGGATAAAAGTTCAAAATTTAGCCTATCCCAGAACTACTCGTCCGACGACAGTGACTCACCACGGGAGTCGTCTTCTTCTGGTTCTTCCACTGAAGATGAAACTATGACTAATACCTTTTTTTTTCCTCCGGAAGATACGGACAAGTTGCTAAAGGTCATAAGATCTACCATGAACATTGAAGATGTCAAAGAGGATAAATCAGTAGCAGACTCTTTGTTTGAGGGGTTACAGGAAAGGAAAGGTCGTTGTTTTCCTGTACATGGTAGTATCATGTCCTTAATTCAGAGGGAATGGAGAAAGCCAGGCAGGAAAGTCTTTGCCTCTAGGGCCTTTAAGCGCAAGTATCCGTTTGAGGAAGTGAATTCCTCCTCTTGGGGGAAAGCCCCTAAAATTGACGTTGCCATCTTAAAGGTGTATGCTTAAAGAACCCCTAGACAAAAAAGAAAGATCCCATAGGGAACAAATTTTATCCTCACCAACTCTACAAAAAGCGGCTGACTTCTTAACAGACGCGTCAGTCGATTCTATTAAGCTCGGTGCGCAGTCGGCATCCCTCACCAGTTCCGCACGGAGGGCCCTTTGGCTTAAAAGTTGGAGTGGGGGGGATATAGCCTCCAAACAAAGGTTATGTAACATCCCCTGCCAGGGAGAATTTTTGTTTGGTCCAGAGCTAGATGACCTTTTAGAGAAGGCAGCTGATAGGAAGAGAAGGGTTCCGGGCCCTAATCCTGCTGCGGTATTTGGTTCCAGGAATAATATTCCCTATAGGAATAATGCGAGTAGAAGACCAGGCAGAGATAAAGATCATAGATTCAGATCCAAGAATTTTGGGGGGAAAGGATTCCTATTTTGAAACTCTTCCTCTACAAATAAAAAGCAACCTCAACAATGACGCCAGGTTAGAAGTGGGAGGAAAGCTAAAATTCTTCCAGACAGCCTGGGAAAGGATTGCAGGGCCTTGGGTCTTGGAGATTATTTGGTCAGGTCTCAAACCAGAATTCCTTTCCTTGCCTCCGCAAAGATTCATTATTACAAAAAGCATTTGTGTAAAAGGATGTTTTCCCATAATAAAGGAAGTTTTAGACCTTATCAAGAAAGATGTCCTGATTCCTGTTCCTCCAGAAGAGCAATCCGAAGGCTATTTCTCCCATCTTTTTCTAGTTCCGAAACCAGATGGTACGCACAGGACTATCATCAATCTAAGGGATTTGAACAAATTTCTGGTTTTCAAAAAGTTAAAAATGGAAACAATGAGGAATACGATCCAGCTTCTTTTTCCTCATTGTTTAATGGCCGTAATAGATTTAAAGGACGCCTATTTTCATATTCCCATGCAGCAGAAATTTCAAAAATACCTCAGAGTGGCGATTCTAATGGAGGGTCAGATTCAGCAATATCAATTCCAGGCATTGCCCTTTGGCCTGTCCATGGCACCAAGGATATTCACAAAGGTGGTGGCAGAGATGGTTTCGTTCATAAGAATCAAAAACGTTTTGATAGTTCCATATCTAGACGATTTTTTAATCATAGCGAATTCCCGGCTGAATTGCGATAATGGCATTCAGATAGTTGTACAGACCTTCCAAGAACTAGGGTGGATAATAATCTACAAAAAATCCAGATTAAAACCTGTAAAAAAAAACTGAGGTTCCTATGCCTAGTTTTGGATTCAGAGACTCAGAAGGTATATCTCCCAGAAGAATCAGATCCCTTTCTTCCACCTCTCTGACTCTTCGAAAGGCAATGTCGGTCCTGGGGTCTCTAGTTTCCTGCATCCCGGCAGTAGAGTGGGCTCAACTTCATTCCCGCCAGTTACAGTCAGAGATCTTAACAGCCTTCAAAAAGCACAGGGGGGCATTGGATGTCAGAATAAAAATTTCGAACACGACATGGAAGAGTCTATCATGGTGGCTGGACAGGGACAATCTAGTTCAGGGAGTCCCATGGTCCTATCCAGATCCTATTGTCCTGACCATGAATCATTGATAACCCCATGGGCCAATCTAAAAGGTTTCTACAGGTGTGGATGCTGTCAAAATTGTAGACAGACACACTTTGATAGAAACATTAAACAGATAACATCAACGTCCAACAACTTCAAATGGGAAATCAATGAAATTTTGTCATGTAATAGTAGGGCAGTCATTTACATTGTTCAGTGCCCATGCCCAAAGCAGTACATCGGCCGTACAAAAAGGGTATTTAAGACCAGAATATCTGAACACATTAATAATATCAAGAAACAATCTGAAACGCATCCTCTATCCAAGCATTTTAAATTATATCATGCAGGTGATCCAAGCAAAATGAGTTATGTGGCTATTCAATCAGTCAAACAGGACTGGAGAGGAGGCGACTTTGTGGCCAAAATGTCTAGACAGGAGTCCAAGAAAATATTCGAGTTTGGGTCTTTGATGCCTCAAGGTCTCAACTCAGAAATTGAAATTTTCGGGTTCCTATAGGGGAGACGGGTTGGTTTACACGGGGAGTCAATGCCGGGCTGTTTTTCAGCGCATTGACCCCTCCTGCATCCCTTCCCCTCTCACCCTAATGCCACATACCAGATATCCCAGCATGTAATTTATTATCACTTTTTATCATTATTATTTTTATCTTTAGTATTATTGTATTTTTATCAATAATTTTTTTTTTTATTATGTATATTTATATTTAATATGAAATAAATGTGTATCTGTATAATGTAGCCTATGCAGTAACGTGCTGGAATTTATTGATTATCTATGTATTTTAGAGTAATGACTGAGACTGTGATTGGCTCAGTCCAAAAACCGACCCATATTTTCCACCAAACCTCTCAATATTAGAGTCCAGCCGTTCCAGCATATGTTACATTTTAAATTGTTTCAATTGTTTTATTGTTTATTTTTTAATGTGTATCCTACACATATATAATTATAACATGATGGTAGGACGCCTTTTAGCAATATATTTGCAGTCAGTCATTGTGTCTGTCATTAAAGGTGAAGATTACGGCTGTGCGGTTAGCCCAGTCCGCCATCCGACCCACATTTTTTAACAAACCCAAACAGGGTATATAAAGTAACAACCTGTGTCTGTATTCAGCATTATACACCTATCTACTGAGGAAGGAACTTGGTTCCGAAACGCGTCTAGTGTGTATTAAGACCTGGCTATTAGTGCGGTTTTAAAAAACGCAAGAGGACTTTCTTCAATTATTTCATGTGCAATCGTTTTTAAAATATACAAGACGTCCCACACCGTTGCAAAGATCTTATCTACTAAGGACTCACCAAGTGGACTGACATTGTGTTGTTATATCTGGCATTGCCGCAAATACAAGGTAAATCCTGTTCACTCTTTCTGACCTGACGAGTTCAGACAATACCGGTTCAACTCAGCTGTACCAGCTTCCGCTGGTCTGAGGGTTCAGACTCCTGCGTCACAAACCAGCGATCGACTACCTGGCTGGACACGTGGGACGCTGAGAGAGCGGCTCTGATGGTTTGCTCCGCTAACAACAAGTAAGTGGAGCCCTACTGAGTGGAACAAGTGCGGTTTCCATTTTTGTCAGACAACATCCTAACACAGAGTCCTTCTGTGAGAAAATAAAATTGGGACAAAGCAGAACCTCCGGTTCCAACTATACGGCAAATTGATATTTGAAAGCTTGGACATATGAGCGGTCCAACAGAATACCCCTTGCAGCCCAACTTTAGCCATTAGGTCTTATTCCTAGGAGTACTCCGGTTATTTAGGTTTTGTGCGTGAGCTCCGCACTTATATACCTATTTACACATTTTTGTCTACATATGTATGCTGATACTGACACAGTCAGGCTGTTGTGATTGAATGTATCAATAAATTTTAAAGCAAAAATACTGTGAGCCAGCCTATATTTATATTGATTTAGGGTGGATAATAATCTACAAAAAATCCAGATTAAAACCTGTAAAAAAAACTGAGGTTCCTATGCCTAGTTTTGGATTCAGAGACTCAGAAGGTATATCTCCCAGAAGAATCAGATCCCTTTCTTCCACCTCTCTGACTCTTCGAAAGGCAATGTCGGTCCTGGGGTCTCTAGTTTCCTGCATCCCGGCAGTAGAGTGGGCTCAACTTCATTCCCGCCAGTTACAGTCAGAGATCTTAACAGCCTTCAAAAAGCACAGGGGGGCATTGGATGTCAGAATAAAAATTTCGAACACGACATGGAAGAGTCTATCATGGTGGCTGGACAGGGACAATCTAGTTCAGGGAGTCCCATGGTCCTATCCAGATCCTATTGTCCTCACCATGAATGCAAGCCCTTGGGGGTGGGGAGCCCATATTCAAGAGTACAATTTTCAGGGTCAATGGTCCCCAAATCAGAGATTGTTCTCTTCCAATCGGAAAGAATTAGTGGCAGTAAGACTGGCCGTGAAAGCTTCTCTGTCCCTTCGAGGCACAGGCCACATGAGAATTCTCTCAGACAATCAGGCGACCGTGGCATATGTGAACCACCAGGGGGGAACAAGGTCGGTAACACTAGGGTGGGAAGCAAGGAGATTACTGGGGACATTAGAGAAACAGGTCAGTCACGTATCAGCTCTCCACATAAAGGGGAAGGAGAATGTTCAGGCAGACTTCCTCAGCAGGTATCCCTTGAAGCAAG
The DNA here is from genome assembly GCF_905171765.1 of Bufo bufo. NCBI lineage: Eukaryota > Metazoa > Chordata > Amphibia > Anura > Bufonidae > Bufo > Bufo bufo. Next base: position 392,665,129 of record NC_053394.1, on the reverse strand, counting down.
GAGAATGGTCCCTGAACACCTCAATATTTTCCATGATCACAGAGTATTGGGGCATGCCGGTTATAGATCTTTTCAGTTCAGACCAGAACAAAAATGTGGAACTTTTTTGTTCACTAAATCCGAGGGAGTCCCCCTATGGGATGGATGCCTTTCTCCTGAAGTGGAACTTCCCCCTAGCCTATGCCTTTTCCCCCTTCCTATTGAAACCAGCAGTCCTGAAAAAGATCAGGAAGGACAAGGCAAGGGTTATCCTCATTGCCCCCTTCTGGCCCAAGAGGGCATGGTTTACTCTGCTCCGGACCATGTCGATATCAGACCCCTGGATTCTACCAGACCTCCCGAATCTGCTGTCCCAGGGTCCGGTTTTTCATCCAGCGGTCAGTGGTCTCCATCTGACTGCTTGGAATTTGAGCGGAACTTATTAAATCAAGAAGGGTTTCTCTCAGGAGCTCATTGCGACCTTACTTAAAAGCAGAAAACCTGTAACTATTTCTATCTACGCTAGAACCTGGAAGAAATTTATAGAATTTAGTAATCTCAACCCAAAACATTTACCCTTACCTATTTCCCAGGTCCTGGAATTCTTCCAGAAAGGTCTTTCTTTAGGTCTTGCAAAGAGTACTCTTAAAGTACACGTCTCTGCCCTGTCAGTACTATTCGAGCAAAACTTTGCTTCGAATCCATGGATCATTAGATTCTTTAAAGCAGTTGATAGGATGACACCAGTCTTATCCCCCAGGGTTCCCCCGTGGGATCTTAATATTGTGCTAAATTCCTTAACCAGAGCACCCTTTGAACCCATTGATTCTTCAAGCATAAAACATCTTACTTACAAGCTAGTTTTATTGGTAGCCCTCACCACTGCTAGAAGAATAAGCGAGTTGCAGACCATTTTCATTAATCCCCCTTTCACTAGGATTCTGGATGATAGAGTTATAATCCTACCTGATCCGGCCTTTTTACCCAAAGTGTCTTCTAAATTCCATAGGTCCCAAGAGATAATTCTTCCTTCCTCTTGTGACCATCCTAAAAATTCTGGGGAGGTGGCATTTCATGCTTTGGATGTATGGAGATGCTTATTACAGTATCTCAGAGTTACGGAAGAATGGAGAAAGTCTTCTGCTTTATTCATTCTCTTTTCGGGATCGAATAAAGGGAAGAAGGCTACCAAGAGCACCTTGTCTAGGTGGCGTAGACTGGGCATTATACAATCCTACTTGGAGGAAGGCCTATCTCCTCCAGTCTCGGTGAGGGCTCACTCTACTCGCTCTGTTTCCACTTCTTGGGTGGAAAGGTCGGGGGCTTCTATAGAGTAAATTTGTAAGGCGGCTACGTGGTCTTCACCTTCTACCTTTTTCCGTCACTACCGTTTGGATCTGCACTCTTCCTCTAATCTTTCTTTCGGTAGAAAGGTTTTACAAGCAGTGGTCCCTCCCTAGGAAGGGTTCTATTCCTCTGTAATTCTCTCTATGGTGCTGTCGTGGGGGAGGGGAAAAATTATGATTACACTTACCGGTAATCGGATTTTCCAGACCCCACGACAGCACCCTTCCTAATTCCCTCCCTTCGTGATGGTTTCTGTATTCCACATGGAGTAGCCAAAAAAAAGATTTTTTTCTGTATTGATTATATAGTTTATATGCTGGTTCGGTTCAGAATGATTAATGGTGTAGGAGTCCCTCTCTTGCTCTGTAATCCACTGAATGGGTAGAGAGGCTCCACCCTTTTATTTCTGTAGGTTTCCTGTCCCTGGGGGTGGATCCCTCTCTCTCTATGGTGCTGTCGTGGGGTCTGGAAAATCTGATTACCGATAAGTGTAATCGTAATTTTTTTCCCCCATTTTTTCCCCTTACAGCGTAGTATGGGTTAAATACGTTAATATTTTAATGGTACTGGTGTTTTGGCACATAGTGGCTTCTTTATGTTTCTTATCAAGAAAATGGTGTAATTAGATTTTTTATTTTTTAGATTTTTTTTAAATCTACAGATTGCTTCTGCCATACATTGCAGTGAATTAGCATTGCAAGTAATAAACATTCACTGCAGCCTGCAGGTCTCCATAAGAACTAGAGCTATAATAGTCTTGGTTTCTTCAGAAAGACTGAGGCCATTACTGAAAAGGAATGGCATCCCAGATCTCCAGTTGGGGAAGCTGTTTGGACCCTGGGAGAGAAAGCTGCCTAAGATGCCATGATTTCAAATAACTATGGCAATTGAGGGGTTAAATGTCTGCGATCGACATTGTTGCTGTTTAAAACAGCAGAAATCATGTGACTATGGTGACATTTGTACTTGCTAACAGGTGCCATATTTAAAGTCCAAACTTCCACCGCACATATTCCGTGCTGGTCTTGAAAAGGGTTAATTAAATCTGGTCTTTGTCTCGGAATGACATGAAACACAGTGCGTCTTTAATTACCTGTGGAGGGAAGTATATTACAGGTTTACTTACCCTCCGCAGAGCAAAAATGGGGGGGGGGGGGGGGGGGGGTTCCTTCTGACACCACAGTTAGGTGGCATGGCCCAGGAACAAGCTCTGTGTCCTCACCTGTCCTGAAACTGCCTCTTTCTTTTGCTGCTCCTTCTGCTAGGCAAGCGATGTATGCCGCCGGCTCTGCTCCGCTTTTGAGCGAGAAAGATATTACCGAGGACAGTCAGCAGCTACTGCCCAATCCAGATTTGGAGGAAAGGTCCGCTGTTTCCTCCTATAGGCATGTAAGTAGCGACGATGACAGTAGAGTGATAGCAGGTGTAGCGAGCGTTCAAGGACGTGGCCATGAGACTGGAGAGGGTAACATAAGTGATGAGTAGACAGTAGTGGATGATGTAGCCAATCGCACACAGGAGCCAGGTGAAGAGGGGGCTTCATCATCATCAGTGAGGGAGAATGCCAGCGTGTCCTTAAGACAGCAGCAGAGTGGCAGCATGCGGTTGGGCCAGCAGGGTGCAAGCGTGGCCTTAAGCCAGCAGGGTGGCAGCAGTGTGAGATCTGGAGCCAAACGTGCTCAGGGCAGACAGTTTGCTACTCAGGAGCCTACCTATCTAGAAACAACTAGCGGTGCACGGATTCATAGAGGCAGCGGCAGGCAGTCAGTACACAGTGGTGGGGGTAAAATGCCATACTCGCCAGTGTGGGAATTTTTCAACAAGTCACCAGAGGATGTCAGCATGGCCATATGTAGGATCTGTGGGCAGAAGGTGATGTGCCGCCAGGGTGCCAATGTTGTCACCACGGCCCTGCGTCGACACATGGAGCGCCACCATAAAGTGACCTGGGAAAACCACAGCGCTAATGTAGTGGTACAGCCTGATGCAAATCCCAGTGGCCCGCACCCCTTCTCCAGCGGTGTTTCCTTCCCATCATCTACTGGTCCTGATGCTCCTTGTCATGTGTTTTGCCAGCAATTGATCACTGAGGCAATTGCAAAAAAAGTATGCGTGCACTTAAGCAACAGCACAGAAGCTGAACGTGTTCCTGGCCAAGTTGCTAGTACTACAATCCTTCTGTTTTCATGTGGTTGACTCTGCACATTTCAGAGAACTGATGGCTTGTGCCAAGCCAAGGTGAAGAGTTCCATGCCGTCACTCTTTCTCTAAAAAAAAAGCTGCACCAGCCCTGCATACGTACATACAGCAGAAGGTGGGCCAGTCCTTGAGCCTGTCGGGGTCTGGCACAAATCATGGCAGCGCCGATGTGTGATGTTATAACTATGGTCAAGGACAATATAGATCCTTTTCAGCCCACTGGGTAAATGTGGTTCCAGCCTAGACACACCAACAACTTGGCCAGGTGATCACAATGCCGCCTCTGCGTTCTCCAGCTAGGATTCCATAACCAATGTCCTCCTCATCTTCAGCCTCCACTGTAGGCACAGTTCAGAAAGGTCCTTCAGCATATCACCTATGCAGAGCATGGCGGTGTCAGGCTGTTCTGCACCTGGCCAGCCTGGCGAACGGAGTCACATCGGGGAGGAACTGCTCCATGTCTTAAACCAAGAAATCGAATCCTTGCCAACTGAAGATAGGAACCATGGTCACCGATAACGGAATGAAAATTGTATTGGTGCTGCATCAAGGAGGGCTGACCCATGCACCCCGCATGGTGCACATCTTTAATCTGGTTGTAATCCGGCTTCTGAAGTCTTTCAACTAACTGCAAGACGTCTTAAAAAAGGCCAAGAAATGCATGCACTTCAGCCACTCGTACCTTACCGTACAAAACATGCCCTCCTTGAGCTGCAAAGCCAGAATAGTGTTCCCCAACATCGCCTCATATGCATTGTTTTCACATGTTGGAACTCCACGCTCCACATGTTGGACTGACTATACGATTTCTTGATGATGCAAGCGGACAGGGGTACTCCCTTGTGTAACTTCGACGTTAGCCAGTGGCAGCTCATGCGTGACACTTGCCATTTGCTCAGGCCCTTTGAGGAGGCAAATTTATTTGACAGTTGGCAGGACTATGGGATGAATGATGCCATGCCACTCCTTGACATCCTGAAGCAGATGCTCATAAATCTGGCTGGGGAGGGGACAGGAGACGTGGCGCTTACATTTCACGGTCACCTGAGCTCTGTGGGGGCTGAACTGGTAGAGGAGGAGGACATTAACATACAAGAATTGTATACAGAAATAGGTGGTTTATCTCCCCAAGTGACAGGAGAGGAACAGGAGGAGCTGGAGGGTGATGCGAAAGACCAGGCAGATGACCCTGACAGACCGTGGCAGTATGCAGTGAGGATGAAGGCAGGGAGTCCCTCTGATTCCTTTGTGCAAATGGCCAGATACATGCTGAGTTACTTGCGTAGTGACAACTGCGTCATCACTATTCGGAAGAGACATGACACCTGCTGAGGAATGATAAATGTAACTACTGTCGAGACATCCTATGTAGTCGGTTGGTCGCTGCCTATGTGCCTCATTGCCCATCCTCACCCTCTGACCCGGGAGACCCTCTGAGCTTACGCTCAACTGCCATGACTGCTATGGCAGGAGGAGCACCAGCTCCATCATCAGCAACTTAAAGGGGTTGGCCACTTTCTGGTTATTGTTGACCGATGTGCATGTAAGATGATTATATGACACTAATATAGCCTTTGTTGATTTTATGTGACGTTTGCTATATTTCATAAGTTGTGTCCCCTTGTTGGGAAAATCTTCTGTGCTGTCCACAGAGGAGATCTGTCCATAAGATGGCCGCTGATGGAGGGTCATATGACCAAGCAAAAATAACTCCAGACACATCACTCAGCCTTCTCCTCTCAAATGCACCATATCTGCCATCTGCACTTAAATTTGGAGAGTTTAGTGCAGGTGTAGGGAGTAGTTTGCCTGGTTACATGACCCTCCATCAGCAGCCATTTTATGGAGAGGACTGCCATGTCAACAGCACAAAGGACTTGGTCAAAAATAGAGAATACCTTATTAAATATAGAAAATGTTGCAGAATATCAGCAAAGACTATATTAGTAAGTGCTATATACTCATTTTGCTAAAATATTGATCAAGAGTAGCCGGAAAGTGGCCTACCCCTTTAAGTCTTGAATCTCTAATGAGCACTTTTCTTCACCTGCCTACTGAAGAAACCACCCAGCAACAGCAGAACATGGAACTAGCAGCTGGTGGCATACTTGGACTGTACCCTGTAATCCCAGATCCTCTGGACTACTGAGCAGCCAAACGAATGGTGGCAGCAACTGGCCGAGTTTGCTCTGGACAAGCTTTTCTGCCTGGCCAATAGTGTGGCATTAGAGAGGGTGTTCAGTGCGGCGGGGGGCATAGTTACCCCAAAGAGAACTCACCTTTCAACACAAAATGTAGAGAGATTAAATTTATAAAGATGAATCGGGTGTGGATCTGCCATGATGTCCACACCTGATCCCTGATGCATCAGAAGAGGTAATTCTGGCAGTAATGTTCTGACTGCAGTTTACTGCCACACCAGAACAGGGCCAATATGTTAACTCCTCTTGCTGTTGCCACTCTCACCACCCTGTGACTGGGCCACTATGTTACCCCATCTTGCTTTTGCCACCCTCGCACCACTAGTGTCCGTGTTTGGCCTTGTTGTCATCACCGTGTATTTTATCCTTGTTATCTGTCAGCAGAACCGAAAAATGAAAACCACAACGGATCCTGTCTTTGATGCATCCATAAGGCCTCTATCACACCGTCAGTATTTTGTATCAGGATTTGATCATGAGTTGGAAGCCAAAAGCAGGATGGGGGTCCAAAACACAAAAGACATGCAATTATTCCTATCACGTGTCATCTTTGTTTTGGACCCACTCCTGTTTTTGCCTTACCAATACTGACCAATTATTGACCAAATACTGACCGTGTGAAGGCGGATGCTGAAAAGACAGAATCTATTATTTTGAGGTTGTTCTTGTGACAGATCAGAAGAAGGGAAAAATACACGTCAACACAAACTTACAGCTAACACCCTCCCCACTCTGTCATGGGCCCACTACTTGTCAGAAGAAGGGAAAAATACACGTCAACACAAACTTACAGCTAACACCCTCCCCACTCTGTCATGGGCCCACTACTTGTATCAGTGTGTAACAGAACAGGTTCTCTAGCAATCTATGTGGAATCAGCAGAGGGTGTAAAAGGAGAGAGCTATTTGACTCTATAGTAGAATCTTGGGCCACTGCACGGTTAAGTACATTATACCTGACACTAACATTGGCCTGTAAGGTTCAGTTAACACTTCAGCTAATTCCAGCACTTACTGTATGGTGGGCCAAAATCAGGAGCCAAACCTACTCTCAGATAAGGTATCATGAATAGATCTGCACCTGTTCTGTGTTTTCGACCTGTAATTGACTAAATAATGGAAGTGTGAACCGAGCCTAAGAGTGACGCCTGTGACCTGCTTGGTATACTGACTCACAGTAACTATATAACTCCCAGAAAGGACTAGCTATGCATGTTGCTGCAATGCTGAGATTCACTCTCCCTGCAGGCCATAATATAGCTGATTTCACACGTTTTGAGACTAATTAATTTGGAGCTAAGCAAATTTTTGGGAAAAATTTTAGAACATTTTGCTCATCTCTAACGAGCACCATCATCATCTAGCTAATTCTTATCAACAACTTAAAGGGAAACAGAAGAGAGAAACAATTTGTGCATAAGTCTAGTTTCTGTTTGAGTCGAGACCACAAATACAGAAGTGGTGGTCATTATATTACTCTCACCTATAAAGGGATCATTTTAAAAAACAAAACGTGCCTTGATGTGACACCAAATGTCCTTCTAAGATCCCGGAAGTAGTTTGGGCAGAAACGGGTGTGTATTGAAGGAGACGACTGGATCTGGATGGTGGACAAATAAATTGTGGGTGCTGCTCATGCTTATCAGTGGATCAAACAATACTCTCTGTTCCTAGTCGGTCTTGGATGTCAAGATCCCTCATGTAACCACTGTGTCTGTTGCGGATATAAGACTAAAGATCTGAAGCCATTACAAGATGGCTCTGGCATCCGGGATCACTCCCCACTTATCTGTAGTTTACATTCCTTAGATATGCTAATGAAATGAAACAAACAAAATGTGCTTTAACTGCAGACTGTCAGCTTTAATTTGTAAACGGTGTAGGAATTACAACAGTTTGCATATGTGCCTCCTACTTGTTAAGGGACCAAAAGTAATAAGACAATTGGCTTCTCAGCTGTTCCATGGCCAGGTGTGTGTTATTCCCTCATTATCCCAATTACAATGAGCAGATAAAAGATCCAGAGTTCATTTCAAGTGTGCTATTTGCATTTGGCATCTGTTGCTGTCAGCTCTCAAGATGAGATCCAAAGAGCTGTCACTATAAGTGAAGCAAGCCATCATTAGGCTGAAAAAACCCCAAAACAAACCATCAGAGAGATAGCAACAACATTAGGTGTGGCCAAAACAACTGTTTTGAACATTTTTAAAAAGAAGGAACGCACCGGTGAGCTGAGCAACACCAAAAGACCCGGAAGACCACGGAAAACAACTGTGGTGGATGACCGAAGAATTCTTTCCCTGGGGAAGAAAACACCCTTCACAACAGTTGGCCAGATCAAGAACACTCTCCAGGAGGTAGGTGTATGTGTGTCAAAGTCAACAATTAAGAGAAGACTTCACCAGAGGGTTCACCACAAGATGTAAATCATTGGTGAGCCTCAAAAACAGGAAGGCCAGATTAGGGTTTGCCAAACAACAAAAAAAGCCTTCACAGTTCTGGAACAACATGCTATGGACAGATGAGACCAAGATCAACTTGTACCAGAGTGATGGGAAGAGAAGAGTATGGAGAAGGAAAGGAACTGCTCATGATCCTAAGTAGTGATGGACGAACATCTGCCAGGAACAGTTCGCGAACGCGATCAAATGTTCCTGTACATCTCAAAGGAAACAGGGTCTTGGCAATAACCAAAGACAATTACCTTTCCCAACTGGTTCAGGACCCGGCCACACTGGACTTGGTATTAACCAATAGACCTGAAAGAACAACAGATGTGCAGGTCGGGGGACACCTGGGAAATAGTGACCATAAAGTAATAACCTTCAAATTGCCATTCAAAAGAGTATTTCTTCAGGGAGGAATAGAAAACACCAAACTTCAAAAAAAGCTAAACTTAGCCAACTAAGAGAGGCCATAGGCCTAACTAACTGGGACAAAGTCCTCAACAATAAAAATACACCCACAAAATGGGATATTTTTAAAACCATCCTAAAATCTAATTGTGAGAGGTTCATACCTTATAGGAATAAAAGGTTAAGGAACAGGAAAAAAAACAATGTGGATAAATAGAAATGTAAAGAAAGCATTTAAATCACTAAAACAAGAGGGTAGCAAGGAAGCATTAAAAAACTACAAGGAAAAAAATAGAATATGAAAAAGACAAATAAAAGTAGCCAAACTAGAGACAGAGATTCAGAGAGCGATGAAAAAAAAGTACGTGGCAAAAAAGTACAGACAGCCACCTAAAAGTTAGTCAGGGGTGCTGTATCTGTCAATAAAGCAAAGCATGGTGGCTGTCTGTACTTTTTTGCCACATACTTTTTTGCCATTTGCTTTTGCATTACATCATTGAGTCTGTTGCATTGTCTCTGTATATTTGATCTGTGTCAGGCGGTTTGTAAGGTGTTTTTCTTTTGGTGCTCCAGCATTCCTGATTTATTTCTGCGGATTGTATATGTATAGATACAGCAGTGTGTCTAGCACTGCGTTATATGTATATATACAGCAGTGTGTCTAGCACTGCGTTGGTTTCTCTCTAGTGGTCTCCTGACGAACCAAATCTAATGGGGAAACGAGTCGAGACGAGAACCCTCAATTGAATTTTGACAATCCTTTTTGGTTATATCACATAATATTATTTGACCCGGGCATCCATAAGGGTCCATTGTGTATTGTAGGGCTGTTCTAGGACAGACAGGGCAGGCACGGGGACAGAGTGCTCCCACCATCAGGGTGCATCTCTGGGCTTAGTACCAGTAAGGGATACCTTAGGGTGTTACTAGGGACCCTTCTGGCCTGCCTGTTCCCAGTCATACCATCCACCCCTTCCGTCCTTGATCCAGCCCCATGTGTGTTGGTATGTTTGTTTGTCTTTCTATTGTCCCCATGTGAGGGATTTATGGTAATTTTTTACATTTTCTATTAAGTTAAGTTATTTTTTTAGGTGGTTTACCTCTGTGACTGTTTGCTATCTTGAAGTACCTCAATGAAAATAAGCAAATCACGCCATATCAGCATGGCTTCATGAGGGATCGGTCATGTCAAACTAATTTAATCAGTTTCTATGAGGAGGTAAGTTCTAGACTTTACCGCGGCAAATCAATGGATGTCGCATATCTGGACTTCTCCAAAGCATTTGACACTATACCGCATAAAAAGTTAGTACATAAAAGGAGAATGCTTGGACTGGGAGAAAATGTCTGCATGTGGGTAAGTAACTGGCTCAGTGATAGAAAACAGAGGGTGGTTATTAATGGTACACACTCATGGGATCACTGTCACTAGTGGGGTACCACAGGGGTCAGTATTGGGCCCTATTCTCTTCAATATATTTATTAATGATCTTGTAGAAGGCTTGCACAGTAAAATATAAATTTTTGCAGATTACACTAAACTGTGTAAAGCAATTGACACGGAAGAGGACAGTACACTGCTACAGAGGTATCTGGATAGATTGGTGGCTTGGGCAGATAAGTGGCAGATGAGGTTTAACACTGACAAATGTAAGGTTATGCACATGGGAAGGAATAATGCAAGTCACCCGTACATACTAAACGGTAAAAAACTGGGTAACACTGACATGGAAAAGGACCTAGGAATTTTAGTGAACAGCAAACTAAGCTGTAGAAACCAGTATCAGGCACCTGCTGCCAAGGCCAATAAGATAATGGGTTGCATCAAAAGGGGCATAGATGCCCATGATGAGAACATAGTCCTGACACTTTACAAGTCACTAGTCAGACCACACATGGAGTACTGTGTACAGTTCTGGGCTCCTGTGAACAAGGAAGACATGGCAGAGCTAAAGAGGGTTCAGAGGAGGGCAACTAAAGTAATAACTGGAGTGGGTGGACTACAGTACCCAGAAAGATTATCAAAATTAGGGTTATTCACTTTAGAAAAAAGATGACTCAGGGGAGATCTAATAACTATGTATAATATATCAGGGGTCAGTACAGAGATCTCTCCCATCATCTATTTATCCCCGGGACTGTGACGAGGGGACATTCACTGCGTCTGGAAGAAAGAAGGTTTCTACACAAACATAGAATAGGATTCTTTATGGTAAGAGCAGTGAGGCTATGGAACTGGAGGAGGTGGTGATGGTGAGTTCACTGAAAGAGTTGAAGAGGGGGATGGATGTACTTCTGGAGTGTAATAATATTACAGGCTACAGCCACTAGAGAGGGGTCATTGATCCAGGGAGTTAGTCTGATTTCCTGATTGAAGTCAGGAACAAATTTTCCCCCCTAAAGTGGTAAAATTGGCTTTTACCTCCCTTTTTTTTTTTGTTGCCTTCCTCTTGATCAACTTGCAGGATAACTGGATGGACAGAGGTCTTTTTTCAGCCTTCAAACTATGTTACATTCTATCTGTGATTCCACATGACTGCAAAGAACTGAGAATCCCCCACTTTTATGGCTGAAGAATGGGTTTACCACCTCGTCAGTAAAACAACACATAACATACCTGGGACTGAAAATTGGTAAGCTCCCTAGCTCATTATACAAATCTGAATTATCCGCCACTCATAGGAAAGATAGTGCCAGAACTAAAGAAATGGCATACCCTTCCTTTGTCATTTTTAGGCACCTGATTAAAATGATGAGCTTCTCCAAACTATTATACCCTACCACAAATGTCAACACTGTCAACAGGGCCTTCAGTAAATTTATATGGTTGGGTAAACACCCCCGGAAATCACCACAAAAATTGATGCTATGGAAGCCTGAGGGTGGAGTCAAGTTTCCAAATATACGGGGATAAAACATCACATGCCTCATGAGACACATAATGGATTGGATACATGACACAGACCACTTTTCCAACAGAGACCTAGAACTAAACTTGGTAGATCCTTGGGGGCTGCTCTCCCTCCAGAGGTAAAAAAAACTCAGTGCTAATAAGGGACACAGTGGTGGCTTGGAAAATAATCAGGAAAACATTTCGACTTTCTCACTCAATGTCCAAAAGAATGTCATTATGGAATTACCTGGAGTTTCCCCAGGGGAAACATGAAAGGTTTTCTAGGGACTGGAAATCCAGGGGCATAGTCATGGCAGAGCATCCAGGGAACTAAAGGAAAGACACCAACTACCAGATTCTCATTTTCTGCATATTATGCAAGTGTTGGGATTCTTAAAACATAAGGTTCGAGATCTCTCCAAGGAAGCAACCACAAACACCTTTGATGACATAGTAGGTAGCTCCCCACGAATGGTATCACTCTCGGGTCTGTACAGAACCATGTCTGGAAATTTCACGAAAGCGGTACCATCCAAACTTTTCTGCAAATGGGAACGAATCACAATGGATGATGAGATCAGGGACAAAATTTTGGAAGGATGGGCAAACGTCCGCTCCTGTGTCATAAATGAGAGATGGCGAGAATCTTATTTTAACGCCATATATGGATTTAACTTTCCAGCCTCTCCCAGCTTCCCAGATTGCATCACCCATTGCCCCAAATGCAAAACAGTGGCTACAGATTTTTGGCATGGTATTTGGTCATGTCCCCAGGTCTCGAAATTCTGGGGAAAACTGATAATGTATATTAAAACGCACTGGTTGATCTCTCTCCCCTTTAAACCTCAAACACTTGTTTCACTATATTTGATTACCAACACACCAATCCACTCGCTCCCAAAAAGTACCTCTTTTCCTTAACTCTATTTTGCTGGTGGCTAAGAGAGACCTATTACATCATTGGCTTTCTAGTCATAGGCCGGATATATCAACAGTAGTCTTGCAATTGAAGATACTGTTGAGACATAACCGGATGGAGGTGGAAAGGCATAAAAAAAATTCCAAAATGGAAAACTTTACTTATTACACATTTTAGCCCCTCCAAAATATCGGAGATGGTAAACCATTTCAATATACCTCCTGGTCCCTTGTTTCTTCTTTAAAAGGAACTCTGGGCGCCCTTCAAGTGTAACATGCCCTTGCCCCCTCCCCCACCTTTCCCTCCCTCTTCCTCTTTATAAAGGGTTCTCATATATCACAATATTGTGTTCTAATGCCACGCTGATTGCTGTACATCCATTTTTTTATTTATTTTTGCCATATGTGACAGGATTTGGAAGAGATACTCAAAAGGATGTAATACTTTAGAAATCTTTATTTATGGCATGTCTTTCATACTGTAGCAACATTTCTGTCTCTGTCTAAAATTGAAATGTTCAAACTAAAAGAATTTGAAAAAAAACAAACATAAAAAATGTCATTCAATACAGGAGACTATGTTTGTTTGGGGAGATCTCACAGTGGTCCTAATCATTGCTCCAAGCCCTCAGCTACCTCTGGTAACTGAAAGCAAGGATCTGTTTTATCTCCCTGTAAAAATAAGTATCTGACGGAATAAAGCCAGTTAGGGACCACCATAAAAACACATAAGGGAGGTCACTAACGGGCTAAGAATGAAGATGGCTTCTCTTATATGTGGGTTTTGTGATGTTTACCAAGAGATGATTTATGGTTGAAACATTTACCACATTCTGAACATGAATATGGCTTTTCTCCTGTGTGAATTCTCTGATGTTTAACAAGTTCTGATTTCATCTTAAAACATTTCTCACATTCTGAACATGAAAATGGCTTCTCTCCTGTGTGATTTCTCTGATGTACAACATAAGCCGATTTTTGTCTAAAACATTTCCCACATTCTGAACATGAAAATGGCTTCTCCCCCGTGTGAATTCTCTGATGTGTGACAAGTTCCGATTTTTGTCTAAAACATTTCCCACATTCTGAACATGAAAATGGCTTCTCTCCTGTGTGAATTCTCTGATGAGCCTCAAGAGATGATTTCTGGAGAAAAAAATTCCCACATTCTGAACAAGAATATGGCGTCTCCCTTGTGTGAATTCTCTGATGCATAACAAGACCTGATTTATTGTGAAAACATTTCCCACATTCTGAACATGAAAATGGCTTCTCCCCTGTGTGAATTGTCTGATGCATAACAAGACCTGATTTATTGTGAAAACATTTCCCACATTCTGAACATGAAAATGGCTTCTCCCCTGTGTGAATTCTCTGATGTACAACAAGAGCCGATTTAAATCGAAAACTTTTCCCACATTCTGAACATGAATATGGTGTCTCCCCTGTGTGAGTTCTTTGATGCATAACAAGACCTGATTTATCGTGAAAACATTTCCCACATTCTGAACATGAAAATGGCCTCTCCCCTGTGTGAATTCTCTGATGTACAATAAGAGCTGATTTAAATCGAAAACATTTTCCACATTCTGAACATGAAAATGGCTTCTCTTTTATGTGAGCTGTTTGATGTTTAGCACCTGTTGCAATCTGTGATGAATCAGAAGATCGGACCTGTTTAAAAGAATCAAATGATGCATTGTTTCTGCGATTGGATGAGGGTATATCTTGCATATTGGCATGCTCTTCAAATGTATCTCGTGTGATACCACAATCATCTACTTCAAAATCTGAAAATACCAGATGTTTCTCTAAGTTCCTGGTACAGTCATCTGCCAAGAATAAAACACATTTTATTATTGATGAATAACATTAAAATTGTATTGAAGTTTTATAACTTTTCCAATTAAAATAAATCCACAGAAATGCAAGGCATGGCACAAAAGTCAAGTATCAATTGACTAAAACAGTAGTGGCCAAACAGACCACAATCTAATAGTAGACCGAGGGGCATAACTAGAAAACGCTGGCTCCCACCTTGAGCAACTTCCCTGCAATCCCCACCCAATCAGTCATTTTAAAGATATATAAATAAAACATTTACTAGCACTGGACAAGAGGTGACGAATTCCCTCTTAGTTCCCCATACAATAGTTATCTCCCCTCAGTGTCCCTTTTACAGTGGAATTCCCCCTTAGTGCCCTCTTCACAGTGCTGATGCTCCCTAAGTGCCCCCACTAAGTAGAATGTTCCCTTCATGTCTCCAAACAGTAGTTATGCCCCCTAAATGCCCTCACACAGTAGTTATGCCCCCTTTGTGCGTCCCCTGCAGTAGTGCTGTTCCTTAGTGTCCCCTTAACATCAGTGAAGCTCCTGTACTGTGAATAAAGTTAAAAAAAATAATACTGAGCACATCATGCTCTTCCCAGCAGCAGACAAATATCTGGTGTTCAGTGGTGAGACTTTCTTGTATGACTTCTTAAGGCTACATTCACGTGAAAAAATGGCCATAAAATTCTGACACACACAGTTTTTCATGGCCATTTTTCAACCATTTTTTGCATCCCTTTACTGGTCATCTGGACATTTTGCATTCATTTAATGATGATTTAGATGATTTTTATTAGCTTTTTTTAAAATTTCATTACCAACCCCTGCAGAATACATAACGTCCCCCACAGTGGCCCAAGTTAGTAATAATGTTCCCAAGGGTGGCCCCCATCAGTAATTAATAATGTTAATAATGTTCAGGGTTTTGTTTTTATGGGGGAAAAAAATTACTCCTCTCATCCACTTGCACACATAGAGAAAAGTCTCTCTTCATTTTGTGCTAACCTACACTCTCAGTGGGATGGTGTCACCATTCGCTCCTAAGCAATAATGCTGGGAGAGCATGGAGATGTCATCATGTTGGTAGCACAGGTCCTTTAGCACCAATAGAGACTTGTGTGTGTGAGCAGATAAGGCAATTTATTTATATTTTAACCCCTAAAAGGCCATTTTCCACTAGTGTGCCCATTTTTAATGGCCATTACATGGATGCACTCCTGTCTAAATGACCAATAAAAATAGTCCCATTGATTTACATGGGGTCTATCTGGCAGTGAGAATGGCCACAAATAGGACATGTCCTATTTTTCACAAACACTATTCACTGGCCTTTAAAAAAAATGGCCACGTGAATAGCGCCATTGACTTCAATTCATTCTAAAAACAGCTGTGTGCAATTTTTCACTGTTGTGTGAATTTAGCCTTATCCTGCAGCCTTTCCAGATTACACAAACTACATATAGCGCCAGGTCTTTCCAAATCTCAGTCCTGTCACAATCAAGTAAACAAACTGCATGGCCCACATCATAACATCTTCCTTTTTTTTGTGCATTTATATTAAAGGGGTTGGCTCATCTGAGACAATGGGGGCAATTTGCTAGGATATGCCCCGATTGTCTGGTAGGGACCCGCACCTATCTCCTAAACGGAGCTCCAAAAGTGGTGTAGGGTGCACTGTGCATGCTCAGCACTGGCTTGGCTATTTCAGTCAGGCCCATAGAAGTGAATAGGAGCGCAGGCCGGTAATGCGCGGTGCGCTCCCATTCACTTCTATGGGGAGAGCCCTTGGTAGTGGCCGGACCAGAGTCCTTCAGCCACCACTTTGGCCAACTCCATTCTCGATATAGGTTCGGGTCCCAGCGGTTGTACCCGCACCTATCAGACAACGGGGGCATATCCTAGTGATATACCCCCACTGTCTCAGATGAGACAACTCCTTTAAGTGCTTGCGACTCATATATACTGTACACACCATCCAAAGATTATGAAAGGTATATCACTTGAGAGAGACCAATTTCTTGAAATACATTTCAGGTGTAATTCTGAAGAATCAGTCAGAAGAGAAAACAGATAAATTCGACCAGAATCGACCCTGCTCCCATTGGCCTGATAATCTGTGTATGGCTCTCTGGCAGATCTACTCCTTGGAATCAGCTGGAGGTGTGTGACGATGCCACCTGCCACACTGAATGCCCTGCACTGGAGGCTGGACAAGACAGTACACATATCAAACTGGGCCAGTTCCAGCCACTGTTACAATCTCCCAGAAGTCCATGGAGTCAGGGGACAGGATATGTGCAGAAGAAAGGGCACAGTCCAGGTACGACTGAACCCGGTTGTTCAAGCAATGCTTATGCTTTTGCTGATATGCGTCAGGTTGGCACAGCACTTAAAAAAAACTTTGATCATATTAAGAAAAATGAGATTACACTTACCGGTAATCAGTTTTCTTTGAGCCTATTACAGCACCCATGGAGAGACTGCCTCCTCCTCCTCAGGACAGGAAACAGGAACCAGAAACCTCTTTAAAAGTAGGACCACACCCTCTACCTCCAGTCCTTTTCCAAGAACTAAGACACATGCTAATATGATATTTTTTTGGGGGAAGGGGATGGGAATTAGCCGGGTACTGTCATAGGCTCAAAGAAAACCGATTCCAGGTAAGTGTAATCTCATTTTTCCCCATCGCTCCGATGCGCTCCCTTGCCCTGCGCTAGATCGCGCAGGGCATGGGCTCTTTTATTTACAACAACACACTGCCAGGCGGAGGCTTCTGCCCTGCAATGTGTTCGGTGACGTCAACGGCTCTGATGGGCGGGCTTTAGCGCTTCCCTAGCCTTTTTTCTGGCTAGGGCAGTGCTAAAGCCCGCCCATCAGTACAGGTGACGTCACCGGGCTTCCTGGCAGCCCCATGGAGAGCCTGGTTTGTCACCGGAACTCCTAAAAATGCCTTTGCCCTGTGCGATTTAGCACAGGGTAAAGGAGAGCATCGGAGCATGAACTGATCCGATGCTCAAGTCAGGGGGGGCTGCCTGGGTGAAAATGGGGATATGTCCAGGTTCAGCTCTGAACCCGGACAACTCCTTTAAATAAATCTCAGAAGTGACCCTCTTACGACTCGCCAACACAGTAGTGATAACCTTATCAGAGAGACCCCTTCTTGTTAAAATTTCACTCTCAATAGCCAGGCAATCAGGTGAAGACTCTCTACTTCTGGGTAAAGTATTGGACCCTGAGCGTAAAGTCCCCGGAATACTGGAAGAACCCAAGGGGTGGCAATTCACATTTTGTGGATCTCAGAAGGACTGAGCTAACGCGTCCACAGCCCTCGGTGACAGATAAAAGACCCCCCCCCCCACTTTTCTGTTTGACCTGGTGGCAGAGAGGTCTATCTCCGAGACACCCCATAAGGCAGAAATCTTGTTGAAAACCCCCTGACGTAGGGACCATTCGCCTTGTCAGAGATGATGACGGCTGAGGAAATCTGCTTTTACGTTGTCTACCCCTTTTAGGTGTACAGCAGAAAGAGATGAGAGGATTCTCCACTAGATTGAAAATCTAGTGGCTAAGTGATGTAAGACTCGGAGCTCTGGTACCACCCTGCTTGTTGATATGGGCTACTGCTGTTATATTGTCTGAATAGATCCTGACAATTCTACCCTTGATGATCGGAAGACTCTGAGTCAATGCTAATTTTATAGCATTCAGTTCTGACATTTTGAGACTGGGCTGAAGAACCGAAGTCCCAGGTCCCCTGCAGTAGAAGAGACTCTACTGCAGCAGAAGAGGCTTCCCAACCAAAAGGGCTGGCGTCCGTGGTCAAAGAGAGGCCTGCATCTCTGTGCCAAGGAACAACCCTCTGTAAATTCTGTAGATTCATCCACCACTCCAGAGAAATCAATGTCTGGGTTGATAGATGAAACCTCACATCCAGAGAGAGAATACACCTGTCCCAAACCTCCAGAGTCTGAAGCTGTAGGGGCCTTGAGTGATACTGGGCCCATTCTACCCTCAGAATGGCTGCAGTCATAAGCCCCAGCGCCGACATGGCTTCCCTCAGGGAAACTACCTGCTGAAAATAAGAGCTCAGAATTTTTGAGGTGATTAACATAGCTTTGAGTAGGGGCAACAGACACCTCTGGGATTTTGAATCTAGGATCATCCCAAAAAAACTGTACTTTTGAATTGGACGCAAACTCGACTTTTCTATGCTTCTCTCCCATACTAGCTTGTCCAGAACCTCCCTCAACCAGGTAATCTGTTCTTCCAAGATGTGGCCTGATTGGGCGAGGAGAACAAAATCGTCTAGATAGGGAATGATCACTAAGTCCCTTTCTCTCACATGAGCCATCATTTCCGCAATGATCTTCGTGAAAACCCTTGGGGCCTGAGACAGTCCAGCCTGAAATTGACGATCCTGTTCTCTAGGTGAACTGCTACTCTCAAAAACTTTTGGTGGTGGGGATGGATAGGAACATGATAATATGCATCCCTGAGATCCACTGTGGCCATGTAACAAGTCTGGAAAGGGATAGTTTACTGCTGACCTGATGGATTCCATCCGAAATCTTTCGTACACCAGAAAACGTTTCAGACACTTTAAGTTTATTATTCTAAGAAAATAACCATTCGGCTTTTTTTTTTACAAGAAAAAGAGTCAAGTAAAATCCTCTTGTCTCCTCTTGCTTTGGAACCTCTACCAATACTTTTTTTGCTAACATGGAAAAAAAAAACATTGAAATGATGGCTGCCTGTTTTGGGGGTCTGAACTATTATCTGTAATCACGAATCTTTCTGTTGGAAGCTTCTGAAACTTAAATTTTAAGCCTTCCCTTATAACCGAATTTATCCATGGGCTGTTGGAGATTTTTTTGCAACTGACATGAAAAAGTGAGACAGACGACCGTCGTTGGGGCTGTTTCTTTGAGGCCTCTGGCCTAGAAAAAAGAAACCCTTTTGACTTTTTTGCTGCTCCCGCATGCTGTCTAGATCTCTCTATTCCCCTGAAACCCTCTATGTTAAACCTGGGGCAGAAGGAATTTTTAGAGGGCTGCTGACTGGTGGAAGGATAGCTCTTTTTCTTATCCAAGGCCTTTTCAAGTAGATCGTCAAGGACTGGGCCAAATAAGAATTCCCCCTGACACATACAAGAATCCCCCCTGACAAGGAATGGCACAAAGCTTAGCTTTGGAGCTACTGTAGAATCCTCGTTCCAGCTTTTTAACTAGATAGCTCTACGGGCAGAATTGGATAAAGAGGAAGCTCTGGCCGATAATCCAAGAGAGTCCACCGAAGCATCCTCCATAAAATCTAGGGCATTATAAAAAGTAGGAAACGAGGATAACAACTGCTCCCTAGGGGTACCCCCTTTTATGTGATCCTCCAACACCTTCATCCATGCTTTAAGGGATCTAGCTACCGAAGTAGCGGCAATTGCCGTTTTAAAGGCCCCTGCCGTGGCTTCCCAATTTTTCTTTAAATAAATGCCTGCCCTTCTATCCATTGGGTCTTTTAGAGAACCATATCCTCAAAGGGAAGCACAGCTTTATTAGCTATTTTGGCAACCGGGGCATCTAGCTTTGGGGCTCTATCCCAAAAGGCAGTCACTTCCTTATCAAAGGGGTATTTACGCTTAACGGAGGAAGGTATAAAAAACTTCCCATCAGGCTTTTTCATTCTTTAGCAATAACAGCCTGAATATTCTTATGCACATCACTTTCTTCTTTTAGGGCTCAGACCTTCAAACATAGAGTCCTGAACAGACTGTGGCGGCTTTTGGCCATCTAAATCCATAGTAGCTCTTACTACTTTTACTAGGGAATTAATGATCTCTGCATGAAAAAGCGGCTTCATTCAATAAAAGCCATTCTTGCTTTTCCTCCAATACAGAAAGTACATCACTGTCGCTAGAGGGGGGATTAGATGCAGCTGTAGAGGTACTAGGACGGCTCTTTAGCAGACCGCTAACCGACTCCTTAACCTCCTCTCGGATCATCTGCTTGATGCTGCCCATCAGGGATGGAGCTTCCTCCTCCATTAACTTGCTCACAAACGCTTTGCCCAAGCAGAGGGTAGCTTCTTTTTACATACAGCACAACCCTTGTCCTTAGATCTGGAGACCTTACTAGACTCCTTAGACACCTAAGCATAGAAGATGACCCCCATTAGTAAACTGCAACATGCATATAGGGGGATCACCCCTCTTACCCCACCGTGGTACCGGCGTATAATTGGTGGTTTCAGTGGCTTCTGCACGCTGAGACTGCTCCATATTCAGACACAAAATCTTTCCAATGGAGGAACTGCCTGCTTCTTCACCCAGCAAGGCAGTGAGCTGGCTGGACTTTTCTCTACCAGGCGTGCAAACTGGCTCCCCCCACTTCCGGCTTACCATGCATGCTTCCCTCTACTGTCGCCCTGGAAGTGCGTCACTGCTCAGGCCCCCTGGCTTCGGGCGAGAGGCTGACAGCCGGACATGTGGCACAGCCAGAGATGTCCACAGACGTCCAGGAAGGAAGAAAACCCTCCTGGGCCGAGAAGGAATGGAGCGGGTAGGTGAGATTAAGAGGCCCAGACTTATAAGCATCTAAAGGAGACTTACGCCACACGGGTAAAGCCCTCCAAATACTCTTTACATAGACGGGGCGCCCGCAGCTCTATGCAATCCTTTGTGGTTCCCAAATTCCCTCCTGTCCCCTTAGGACAGGAAACAGAACTGGAGGTAGAGGGGGTGGTCCCTCTTTTAAAGCAGTTCCTGTTTACTGTCCTGAGGAGAAGGCGGTCTCTCCATGGGTGCTGTCATAGGCGAAGAGGAAAACTAAATTGGCTGCTGCTGATGTGCCTTCTGAGACTTATTGTAGGGGTAGCACCACCAGAGAGGGAGGGAGGGAGGTTTCTGACTCAGCCAGGTTGGAGATGGGACTCCTGGACAGAAATGCAGGTGACAGGTATTAGTAAAACATTCTCCCCTTTTTGCTTTGATTGCAATGATCTAAAAGTATGGCTATCCAGTAGTCATCACTTTGCTTGATGCTAACCGCATGCTTGCCAGCATGTAGGCAACCAAGCATGCAGTTTGTCATGCTCACCAGCATGCCTGAGGACCCAGTTGTTTAAGACCCCACTGCAATGGTTGGTCATGGCCAATGTAATCGTCGCCATCATCATCAGCATATCTATCATACCTAGTGCCAACCTCCTTCTCTAGCTGTGCCTGAGAAAACGCCATGTCTCCTTGTCCCACAAACTTCTTCTTCTCCACTTCCTCCTTTATGGGACTTCGTCCGTCCAGGTTCCCATCAGCTACAGGGTCCCCAGCAAGCTGTGGGGGTTGTTGTTCTTCCGCTAGTCCTTGTTGCATCAGCGTGAGCATTAGTACAAATATAAATATCAGGGTGATGCCATGTTAATGCTTGTCCCTTCTCTAGTGGCCTCTTCAAAGGGGATGAGTATGCTACACATGGCCCTGATGAGCTGCCACTGCCTGCACTCAAAATCACATATGCTCTGCTGTGGTGGTCTCATGCATCATGTAACTCATTGATCTCTTTACGCTGTTCATAGCAACGCTTCAGCATATGTAAGGTGGAATTCAAATGGTACAAAGGCAGACCATTTTGTCACTTCAAGTTCAGAAGGGCCTTTTTAGCCACATAAGAATGGCTGGACAGTCCCCTGGACATGACCAACACCATCTGCAAGCCACGTTACTTTTCCACAAATTGATGCACCATAAATGTATGATGTGCGCCATGCAGGGAACATGTGTTATTTCCCCCAAATAAAGTGCAGCCACAATGTTCCTGCCATTGTCACCAACCACGTTGTCCAGTTGTAGATGGAGGAGAGAAATCCAGAAGGAAACTTGCTGCTTGATGCAGATTACCAACTGATCTATGAAGCTTCTCTCGCCCAAGCTCATCAGCTTTAACCCCTTCACGCCCGATGACGTACATGTATGTCATGGGGCATGTGTTTAAAGATGGCGCCCACTCCTGCCCGCTGCGGGCGCCATAGCCGGCTGCTTCTTACATACACCCGCTGCTAATGTCCTTAACCAGCAGTAATGCCGATCGTGGACATTTAACCCCTTAGATGCTGTGGTCAATCTTGACCACGGCATCTGAGTGCGCTGAAAACCAAAGCTTTCGCTTTCGGTTGTGCTCCGGCTCCCCGTGTGGCGATCAGAGGAGCCGGAGCGTGTATGCAGCAACCCCTGTCTTTATGAATGACAGGAGGCTGCTGCATAGGATTTCCTAGGGCTCCATAGGAAAGTAGTGAAATCATAATAGATTCCAATGCAAGTGCATTGGAGTCTATTATAATAGCAATTAGATGATTGATTGTTATAGTTCCCTATGGGAAATATAAAAAAGTTTTTAAAAAAAGTAAAAAATAAAAATAAAAAAAAAAAACATCAAAATTCTAATCAAATATTTTCCCAAAATAAAAATAAAAGAAATAAATTTTTTTTAATAAATCATGGATGTCGCAATGTGTGAAAACACCCATAGTATAAAAATATATTCCCCATATGGTAAACAGCAAAATGGAAAAAAAGCATGAAAACGGCCGATTTGCCGTTTTTGGTCGCTTCATTTTCTACAAAAAAAGAAAATAAATAATAATAAAAAGTGATCAAAAAGTAATACACACCCCAGAATGGTATCAATTAAAAGTTCATATCGCCCCGCAAAAAATGAGCGCCCAAACAGCTCCATACACATAATTACAAAAAATATGGCGACAAAAAAATAAAACAGATTTTTTCCCACTTTTACATTTTTTTATCACCATCAAAACGTAAGAAAAACTATACATATAAGGTATCGCCGGATTCGTACTGACCTGTAGAATAAAAGTAACTGCAGAGTGTCACAGCCAGGAAAATAAGAAGCTCACCTTCTCCCTGGCTGTGACACTTTTCTCTGTGATTGGATCGCGGCATAGCCAGGGAGAAGGAGACGCCCATTGAGAAACCCTGGTGTCTTCTCCTCCCTGTACCGATGCTCAGTATTAACAAAAAAAGCTGAAAAATTGCAGGGGGGCACAGCGGGGCGCAGGAGAGATATTTGAAAAAAAAAAAACAGGCAGGGTGGCGGCATCAGCGGGGGTACTCTGCAATGAAACGGTATTTATCTAAACAAAAAAAAAAAAACATGAAAGGTCCTCTTTAAGACAACATGGCAATGCTTCAGTTTGCACATATATAAGGGGGTAGAAAAAGTGCAAGCAACAATGTGCTCTGTTTTTGTTGGGGATAGGAGGATGTCCATTGAGGAAGACGTGGATAAGCACCTGGTGTAGGGGACCAGATAATCAGCAATTGGAAGCTGCAGCATGGTGGCCAAGACCATACAGTGGTTTAAGAAGACAGGTTCCACTCTCACACTCGGTCTCACACTCTCTCATTCTGTTCACTGCAAGCTCAACATGGCACCTCATGGCAAAGAATTCTCTGAGGATCTGAAAATAAGAATTGTTTCTCTACTTAAAGATGGCCTAGGCTATAAAAAGATTGCCAACACCCTGAAACTAAGCTGCAGCACGTTGGCCAAGACCATTAAGTGGTTTAAGAAGACAGGTTCTACTCAGAACAGGCCTCGTCCTGGTCGACCGAAGAAGTTGAGTGCACATGCTCAGCGTCATATCCAGAGGTTGTCTTTTCAAAATAGACGTATGTTGTCATGGAAAAGTGGAAGAGGATTCAAGTGGCAACCTGTGAAGCTCTAGTGAACTCCAGGCCCAAGAAAGTTAAGGCAGTGCAGGAAAATAATGGTGGCCACACTAAATATTGACACTTTGGGCACAATTTGGCCATTCTCACTTAGGGGTGTACTCACGTTTGTTGCCAGCGGTTTAGACATTAGTGGCGGTGTGTTGAGTTATTTTGAGGGCACTTCAAATTTACACCGTTATACAAGCTGTACACTGACTACTTTACATTGTATCAAAGTGTCAGATCTTCAGGGTTGTCCCAGGAAAAGATAGAATAAAATATTTACAAAAATGTGAGTGGTGGACTCACTTTTGTGAGATACTGTAGGTAGCAGCAACAGATCTTGATGATTTGCTTGCCCAAATGCATTCAGCATGGCAGAACATTCCTCAGACAATCATTAGTAACCTCATCGGTAGGATGCCAAGGCATGTAAGTGAATGTATTTATGCACGTGGCTCTCATACTCAATACTGAATAAAGCGAGATGTTCTGCATATTTTGTTTCCGTTTTTTATTATTTGCAAATCATTTAAAGGGTTTCTGCAAGATTTTCCTCAGCATAGGTCACTAATCAGCTGTCTGAGGAAGCCTCAGTGCTCACCGGAGCTCCAGTTAATACAAAGCCTCCTCACAGCTTACCAAGCACAGCGCCGTCTGTTGAATAGTAGCTGTGCTTGGCATTGCAGCTCAGATCCATTCACTCGAATGGAACTAATCTGTGCCTAGGCCATATGACCGATGAACGTCACATTGCATGGCCAGGAAGAGGCCTAAGAGTGCGCAGAGCACTTTGTCCTCTCCATACATCTGACCAACAAGGCTGCCGGGAGTTGAATCCACCGCCGATCTGATATTAATGATCTCTCCTGAGGATGGACTATATACATCATATACATACTGTATATCACCTATAACGCTGTCACATTTCCTTCCATATTTAATTAGAATTTTAGCTGAATCGGTGAATATAACACAGAAAAAACTGACAGAAGACAGAGCCTAAAAATATAACAAAAAATGTTATCATCCAGTAGAGGAGTTGAATCTGTGAGTCTTCTCTACTTTACTTGGTGGTTACTACTCACCTGGGCGGTTATCTGCAGGAATGTCCTCTGTACTCTGCTCATCGCCCCTCACATATGTCTCTATAGGATTAATATTTTTCCGATCTTCACCCGGATTCACAAGCTGTGAAAGAAATATTGTAGAAGTCATCAGACGGTTGGAGAAGTCGTGTAAAAGGTTTTATATGACCTGAAAATATGACCAAGAATGACCGGACAGCAGGAGTTATCTGACCCAAATATCTGCAGGTCTCCAGTATAAATCCAGTCTAATTGCTTTGTTATTCCAACCAGTTTGCAATGCAGGGAGAGTATTCCTTATATTCCATCCCTAACATTATATTGTGTATATAGTGTATAACATTACATTGTTTGTGCAGCAGTTGCCCTTGCTGGCTGCCCCAGGACTGTGAAGTCGGTAAGCAAAAGTTCTTTTGGTCCATGGCTTGTGTACCTCCTGCTCGAAATGAGCATAATTATCTTCTGTGCTACAGCCAATGACTGGATTCAGGGGTAACATGTCCACAAGAAACACATCACCACTAAAGCCAGTCATTGACTGCAGTAAAGCAGGTGACCATGCCTGTGCCAGCAAGGAAGCAAACAACATTTACTGGAAGATGGACACACAGGAGCTGGCACACATAACCAGAGCTAAGGGTAGCAGGTATGTAGTAGAGGCTGCGGGCACATGTAAAACGTTACTTATTCCTGAATAAACCCTTTAATACTGTCTTCCTGTTCTGTCTACGAGTTTTGGGATGACTGCAGGCATGAAGATACTGTACCTAGTATAAGGGACAGGGGGGAACACAGGAGAGATGAGAACTGATAATCTATCACTACTAGAACACCCTGATTATCACTGTATTTAGTATAAAGACAGGAGAGAACACAGTGGCGTAACTAGAGTTCTAAGGACTCCAGGGCAAACTTTGGATAGGGCCCCCATCCTCCCCATAATAAGTTTGAATGGGTTGTAGTACACTGCCGCTGATCACTACATAAACCTGCAGCATCTAAACCCTTATAGCTATAAAGAGCCTGTAAGGCTCCCGATAGTGTCCTAGTAGTTAAATGTCCCCCTTATAGTGGACCCAGCAATAATAATGCCCTGGTTGTTTTACCAGTATTAATAATGCCTCTAACAGTGCCTTCCGTAATAGTAATACACCCCATATTTCCCTCAGTCCACAATATCATCCTCTTTGTCCTCAATAATAATTTAGCACTTTTTCGTGAGCAAGGGAGAAGTATTATATGCTGTAGGCTGGGCTTCACTTTTCATCGAGGATGAGCTTTTGGAGGACAGTCAGCAGCTACATCCCAGCCAAGATCTGGAGGAGACATCGGCCGCTTCCTCCAGTAGGCGGCAAACAGTGATGATGAGAGTTGCGCGGGAGCTAGTGTTGCAAGCGGTCAGGCTGCTGACCCTGAGACTGTTGAGGGGAACATCAGTGACTTACAGTAGTGGATGATGATGTAGCCAATCGCACTTAGGAGCCAGGTGAAGAAGGGGCTTCTTCATCATCAGGAGAACAGGGTGGCAGCTTTTGTGTGAGGCAGCAGCTGAGCCAGTAAGGTGGTAGCGTGGCTGTGAGTCAGCAGGGTATGGCAGCAGTGCAAGGTCGAGAGCCAAACATGCCCGGGATAGACCACCAACTTTGCAGGAGCCTACCTGCCCGGAAAATAGCGGTACACAAGTCCATGGAGGCAGCAGTAGTAGACAGTTAGCATGGGGTGTTGGGTGGGGGGGAATGCTATACTTGGTGGTGTGGCAGTTTTTCTTCAAGCCACCGGAGAAGGTGAACATGGCCATTTGCCGAATTTGTGGGCAGAAGATGAAGCGTGGCAACACATGCGTCAACACATGCAGCGTCGCCATAAAGTGGCCTGGGAGAACCGTGGCTCTGGTGTAGTGGTACAGCCTGCAAGGCTCCACCACCTCAGCCAAATAAGCGGTCTTTCCTTGTCATCATCTACTGGTCCTGATGCTCCTGCTCCTCGTCCTCCTAGTCATGTATTTCATCAGCAATCAATCACCAAAGCAATTGCAAAGAGACAACCGTACGCGGGTACTGCAGTTCCTCCCTTTCCAAGTGGTGACTCTTCACCTTTCAGAGATCTGACAGCTTGTGTCGAGCCAAGGTGGAGAGTCTCAAGCCGTCATTTCTTTGCCAAAAAGGCATTACCAGTCCTGCACACGTATGTTGAACAAAAAGTAGGCCAGTCCTTGAGCCTGTCTGTGTCCGCTAAAAGTCACGGAAGCGCCGATGTGTGGAGCTGTAACTACAGTCAAGGAAAATATATGTCCCACTGGGTAAATGTGGTTCCTGCCCAGCCAAACCAACAACTTGGCCAGGTGACGCCACTGCCGCCTCCACGTTCTCAAGCCGTTGGTCCTGCGCCAATGTTCGCCTCTGCCTCCTCATCTTCCACTGTGTCCTCAGTCTCAACTGCAGGGACAATTCAGAGTGCTCCTACAGCATACCACATGTGCAGGGCACGGCGGTGTCACGCTGTTCTGCACCTAGTTTGCCTGGGTGAACAGAGTCACACAAGGGAGAAATTGCTCCGCGTCCTCCATCAAGAAATCAAATCCTGGCTTTCTCCTCGCCAACTCAAAATCGGAAACCATGGTCACCGACAACGGGAAGAACATGGTGTCGGTGCTGCGTCAAGGAGGGCTGAGCCATGAGCCCTGTATGGCGCATGTGTTCATTCTGGTTGTAAAGCGGTTCCTGAAGTCTTCCACCCATCTGAAAGACATCGTGTAAATGGCCAGGAAACTTTGCATGCACTTCAGCCACTTGTACACTGCAAAGCACACCCTTCTTGAGCTGCAAAGGCAGAATGGCGTTCCCCAACATCAGCTGATATGCGACGTTTCCAACCGTTGGACTGACTATATGAACAGAGAAAGGCCGTAAATGATTTCTTGACGATACAGGCGGACAGAAGTACTCCTTTGTGAAACTTCGATGTCAGCCAGTGGCAGCGCATGTATGAAACCTGACATTTGCTCAGGCACTTTGAGGAGCCCACTATATTTGTCAGTTGCTTGCACTACGTGATGAACAACGTCATTCCACTGCTTAAAGTCCTGGAAAAGATGCTGCTAAATCTGGCTGGCCAGGGGACAGTAGACTTGGCGCCTACATCTCACAGCCACATGATCACAGTGGGGGCTGAACTGGAGGAGGCGGGTCTGACCGCGGAGGGGCCCTCTGCACTAATGTTACACTGCCATATGGCTGCTGGGGGTGGGGGAGCAGAAGCAGTACCAGCTCCATCAGCAGCAACTTAAGTCTAGAGTCTCTGATTAGCAGTTTTCCTCACACTCCTAGTGAAGAAACTACTCACCAGCAGCTAGACATGGAGCAGAACCTGAACCAGCAGGTGGTGGCATACTTGGACTGCACCCTGCCACCCCACATTAAAGATCCCCTGGACTACTGGGAAGCCAAACTTGATTTGTGGCTGCAACTCGCCGAGTTTGCCAAGGACAAGCTTTCCTGCCCGGTCAGTAGTGTAGCATCGGAGCGGGTTTTTAGTGCGGTGCGGGCCATAGTTACCCCAAGGAGAACTCGCCTTTCCACCTAAAATGTGGAGAGACTTACCTTTGTGAAGATGAATCAGGCCATCTCTGTGGTCTCCTCATTACCTAATAACCTGATGAAGGGGACATTTTGACATTTTGAGCCCCAAAACACGTTGTTTTATGTACATATGGTATCTATGAAATAAAGAAGATTTGATCTCTAAAGACCTGCTTCACCAGTGATTTTGCGCCTGACCAGAACTTCCTCTCCTACAAGTATCCTTTGGGGGATTGGGCATCCGAACCCAATGAAACTCCTTCAGCGGCTGCATTCCTGAAACAAAGGGTCTATAATTTTACAAGTCTACAATAGTGTTGTGCCTATCTTTAGCACAACCCTAAAAGGTGAGCACCTTTGTCCTTCAATCAATTTAGATTTGTGTTGAACGTACTATCCTATTGTGCACCCCCCCATCCCTCCTTTTTTGTCTCTATTCGCCTCGTCGCCGAGTGAAATTTAGATTCGTCTGTGGTTTCAAGACCTTCTCCACTCTGTCAGGAGGGCTCTACTTGTATCACCGTAAAACAGAACAGGTTCTGTCGAAATGTGTGGAATCATTTGATGATGGTGTAAAAGGAGTGCGCTTTTTCACGCCATATCTGGCACTAACATTGAATTGAGTTCACACTTGAATTATTTGGTCAGTTTTGGCCCCGTAACTGACCAAATATGTGAAGAAAAAAAAGAGTGACGCCTGTCATTTGTGTGTCATACTGACTCACATTATTGTTTTACTACCACAGCGGACTCCCTATGCATGTTTCTGCAAGGCACAGTGTTCTACACCACTATACAGGCTCTCTGCAGCCATGAAATAGCTGTTTTTAATGCGATTCGTCATGAATAGATTCGGATCGAATTAAATCTTTTTGGAAAATTTGACGAACCAACCGAATCAAATTTTTTACAAAATTCGCTCATCTCTACTATCACGGTCCTGCTGTCTCTATTATGTTATGGTGTAAAGATCATGTCTTATCATCTAATACGATATTGGAGTGAGGTGTTGGCTCAAAGTGCACATGAAATTCTGGTGTCGGCTTTATCCACAAGTATTTAAGGGTGAATTTCTAGGTATCTAGATTACCCAACATCTCCCAGGTCTAGTAGTCTCTGCGTGGTCTGGCTGCAGGATACCAATTGGATTCTTCCAAAATAGCAGAGGAGTGCTCGATTTTGTGACTACTCGCTTTAGTGAGCAGTCATACATAGGTGTGGAGAGTGACCTCTTTCACTCCTGAGGTCTCCAGGTCTCCCCTTACTCCTTTCTCCCCTTACTCCTTTTTTACACCCCTAAGCGAGGCAAGGAGAGAGTAGGTACGTTCAGATCACATATACACACTCCAGTAAGAACCTAGGTGTGGAGAGAGACCTCTTCCACTGATGGGGTCTCCCTTGCTCTTTTCCTCCACCCCTAAGCGGATAACTTTTTGTGAGATTCTTACTGAATCTGATTAGTTTAGAATTGATTTGCTCTTCTTTAGTCTGAAGGTAATCATTTCAGGGGCTCATCGTTTAAATATGTTCTTTCCCAGTTGATTAAATAATGAATAGATGATATCTTCAGCAGCATGCTATGTTTAAGGGGAAATACAAAAGACAAGGAGTAGTAGCTGGTGGTGAGGGAGCTCTGAAGACCTCCAGAATCTACCTCCTGATGAAAGAGTGTGTGTGTGTGTGTGCGCTACTTTAGAAAACTGGTGAGTTAGAATTATATGTGCTGATGAAAATAATCATATACAGCATTTCCAATAATCAACTTCCAATATTATATTATACTCTATGAAACTAAGAAGGGTGACTAGATGTGCTAGAACGGAATCCGTGGTATTGCTACCCAAGACTACAAAACCCCTGAAGATAATGATGCATTTATCTCCTGATGATCATCTTCAAGCTGACAATCCGAGCGCAACTATGGTTGAACATTTGTATTATTGCATCGTCCCTGCCGAAGACCTCTCAGAAAACTGTTGTGCCACTCTTTTGCAACCACAAAAGATTTGCAGCAGTTCACAGAAGAGCCCATCTTAAAAGTCTGTACAGGCAAAAAATTATGAGAAGAACCAGACAACATGTAATGTCTATGGTCAGCTGTAATCTTGCGATCTCCACCTTTCGCATTATAGAAGGAAAAAACATATAATACTGGTGGATAAAAAAAAAGACTGAGTGCAAGATCTTCATAGCCTACTACAGATTATAGGGGTCATTTCATGTGACCGTATCTCCATCTACCTGATCATCCTGTGAGACATTGTGATGCTCTTCTGAACCATCCTGTGGAAGAGAAAAACGGGGACATCTCTCTGGTGTTCTTCTCTCTTCTTTAACTGTAGGAAACACACCCAGTGACTAAATTCATTCCTTACATACAGATAATGAGAGGACGCCTTTAGTCATGTCTATTACCTGGTGATATGAGAGGCCGGTGATTCTCCATTATGATATCCTTGTACAGATCTTTGTGTTCTTCTAAATACTCCCACTCCTCCATGGAGAAATAGACGGTGACATCCTGACACCTTATAGGAACCTGACAACACAATGATACAGTCATCACCCAGATCCCTTCATAGCATTACTGTATAATGTCCCAGCATTCCCAGCAGTGTCACCTCTCCAGTCAGCAGCTCAATAATCTTGTTGGTGAGTTCTAGGATCTTCTCTCTATTGACTTCCTCATGTATCAGGGGGTGAGGTGGAGGCCCCATGATTGGGCTCAGGGTTCTTCCCCATCCTTCAGACACAGGGGCCTGACAGCGCTCACTAGAGGTCTTCTTCACTACTGTGTAGTCCTAGTTATGGAGAGACACAGTAATACCTATCACTCCATACATCTCCAGAGTCCGTCACCTCTCCAGTCATGTCCATCTGTTAGTAACATAGATAAGATATGACATCATCAGAATCTCTCACCTCTCCAGTAAGCCAGAATAGGATCTCTAGGGTGAGATTTATTATACTCTCCGCCATCTTGTCCCTGTCCATCCTTGACGGGTCAATCAGAAGAACGATCTTATATAGAAGATATCCACTGTGCGGATCTTATATTGTAGGAACCTGAAATGAAAGATGATGAGACAATGTAAAATCATACAAAATCCCATGGAAATTAAAAAGTTACTGGAGATAATAAGAGGAGACATCGGAGGAGATAATAAAGTGTAGATGTTGTGTTCTCTCTTTTTATAGTGATCGAAACATGTGTGAGGTCAAGGCAGTTTCATGGTATGTCACACCTTCACATGACCCTACAGCCAATAGAAGACGTCATCAGTGATGCCAGTATGAAAAGCACGTGACCGCTATAGACCATCCTAGGCCTCAATGGTCAGGTGATATACATACCGCCATCGGAGCTCCGACCAATATTGTCGCTGCACTGATGTTAACAGACTGAAGGAGACCCCAGGAGCCTCAGTGCTGGAGCTGTGAAGGATTCTACGGGTCCTGTGCTATCAGGGTAATTGTAAAATGCTGCGGAATATGTTGGTGACACATTTTGATGTTTTTTTTTTACTTTTTACTTACTAACTATAAGCCCCATTAGCGGCTAGAACCTGGGATCTTTTCATCCCTTGTCTTATTCACCCTAATAGAGCTCTATTAGGGTGAATAGGACTTCACACTCTCCCTGCTGCCCTGTGCATAGTGCACACAGCAGCAGGGAGATTACCATGGCAGCCAGGGCTTTAGTAGCGTCCTGGCTGCCATGGTAACCGATCAGAGCCCCGCAATTAGGGTCCATTCACACCTCCATGTGTTTTGCGTTCCGCATTTTTCGGACCGCACATCGCCAACACTCTCATAGGAAATGCCTTTTCTTGTCCGCAATTGCGGACAAGAATAGGACATGTTCTATATTTTTGCGGATCCGCAAATGCAGACAGCACATTCCGGCCCCATTGAAAATGAATAGGTCTGCACTTGTTCCGCAAAATTGCGGAACGGATGCGGACCCATTTTGCGAACGTGTGACTGGACCCTTACACTGGTGGGGCTCCGATCAGAAGCTACCACTGCACCACCAATGAGGAGGAGGGGAGGGTCCCCTGTGGCCACTTCCAACAATGAATATAACAATGGGTGGGGGGAAGGGCGCCTGTGAAAAAAGGTACTGAATCACCTAAAGAGATTCAAGCCAGATAACGGTTTCCTGCAGGAAACCCACTGCGGCTCAGACACGGGTAACATAAAAGCTCCCTGGTTGGAGTCTTGTTACACTGCTTCACAAACCTCAAGCTCAAGAGGGGTACAATATTAGTGAAAAAAAAAAAAAGGCCTGCCGCACTCCACCTAACATATTACATCCGACCCTCAAGGTATATATTTAATAATAAAAATGCTGATATCAAAGGTCCCTTACGCTCTAGTTAATAAGTTAATATTTATGCCCCAAACCAATACCAGGAACTTTTTTTTTCTCACACCTACTAAATAAACTCCTACAACTAAATGCTTAAAACATTATTATCGTGGCAATTTCAATACCACCATCGCCCAGCAACTAGATCGATCCACCTCCACCAGTACTATACCACCCCTAGCAACTCGCAAAAGAGTACACATTACATTCGGCATCATTCTCCAGAATAGAATACTTCCTCACCTCAAGTTCTTTATTTGAAAAAATCCTTGACACATCGATACAAGCAATAAACATTTTTGACCATGCCCTCATCACCTTAAGCCTTCTTATTATAAATAATCTTCAAAGGAGAGAAACAAAACGAGCGGCACTCACCGATTTGTAGAAAGGTATACTTTAATCCAAAGCAGGAGGGGGGTGCATGGGGTGCAAACACAGCATCAAGCAACAGCCGTTTCGCGCGTGTATGCACTTCTTCTGGCTTTCCACCAGGAAAGCCAGAAGAAGCGCATACACGCGCGAAACGGCTGTTCCTTGATGCTGTGTTTGCACCCCATGCACCCCCCTCCTGCTTTGGATTAAAGTATACCTTTCTACAAATCGGTTAGTGCCGCTCGTTTTGTTTCTCTCCATTGAAGATTATTTTGCATACGTACTGCTGCTACAGGCTGAGCACCACCGCAAGGCATCACTCCTTGGTATTTATTTCCAAAAGCACATAGGTTTGGTGTAGTGCCACTGATTTACCTTTTCTACAGCTTCTTATTATAAATCCCACTCCTAAAACTCACTTATGGTGCTTTCCAACATATTTGTCTAACTTCGATGACTTCTGCACTTTTTTAAAGACCCATTGAGCAAATTACCTAGATGATAACATCACACATAGCCACAATACACCGCTTCTCTTGGCTGCCTCAAAAGCTGTGATGCGAGAATATATTATATCATTGCCCACAAACGGAAAAAAAAAACACAAAAACAATTTAACGAGTTACACGCCACATTATTAGATTCCAAAAAACAATACGCCACTAACCCAACCTCACGAAGCTACCAGACATATACCACAGCAAAAGAAATGCTGGACGCTTTTATCAAAACTCAGGTCGACTGGCATATTATACTGTCTCAAATCGTAAAGGAAACAAATCAGTATGCCTTTTGGCATGACTGGTCAAGCCAATTAGAGTAAACAAACCTATACTAATCCTACGAGACCCTCACACCAGTCAGCTACACGCAAACTCTGAAGACATATCATCTATTTTGTTCCACTACTATGAAGACCTATATTTACACCAACAGACATATCCAAAATACACTCCTTCCACCAATCTTTGACTCTAAATTCACTAAGGAAGAAGTCAGCCAAGTTATATCTCAAGCGCCAACTCTTAAAACACCAGGCCAGACGACCTACCATGAGAATACTACAAAATACTTGCCCCAGAGATGATACCCACTTTACCCAACCTAATTAGCACCATATATTACGAAGTTAAACCACCAGACTCGTTCACTGATTCTAGAACTATAATTATACCCAAACCGGACAAAAGACCCCACTCTCCCCAATCCTATCGCCCACTTTCTTTACTAAACCAAGACTACAAATTTATGACAAAGGTGTTGGCCAGTCGCCTTCAGACCATGCTTTCTCATATATTACACGAATCTCAGGCAGGTTTCACGAAGGGCAGACACCCCAAAAGTGTTGGACTAGGGTACCTAGGGCCCAACAGTAAAATTTATTTTGGGGGCCCACCATATGGATACATTCCATTATAATAAATAATCTAACAAGTCCGAGCCTGCACCCCACTAAGAATATCGAAACAGCCAGGGACGGATTGGCAATGCACCATACCGGGGAAACTCCCGGTGGGCCGATTGCCTTTTACTAGGCAGGGGGCCAGAAAATCGCTCAAAAAAATAAAAACAAAATATAGCTCTCAGAACATGGAGACATTAAAACATCATTTTTTTGCTTCAAAACTGCTATTATTGTGTTAAAGTGAAATAAATTTTAAAAAAGTAGACATATTAGGTATTGCTGCATCCTTAAGAACCTGCTCTATCAAAATATCACATAAATTGACCCCTCAGGTGAACACCGTAAAAAAATAAAAATAGAAACAGTGCCAAAAAAAGCATTTTTTGTCACCTAACATTACATAAAGTGCAACACCAAGCGATCAAAAAGGTGTATGCCCCCCAAAGTAATATCAATCAAACCATCACCTCATCCCGCAAAAAATTTGACCCTACCTAAGACAATCGGTCAAAAAATAAAAAAGCTATGGCTCTCAGACTATGGAGACACTAAAAAATGCTATTATTGTGTAAAACCTGAAATAAATAAGAAAAAGTATACATATTAGGGATTGCCACATCCGTAACGATCTGTGATATAAAAATGTCACATGACCTAACCCCTCTGGTGGAACACCTAAAGGGTTAACAAAGTTTGTAAAATCAGTTTTGAGTAACTTGAGGGGTGTAGTTTCTACAATGTGGTCATTCATGGGGGGTTTCCACATTAATTTTTTATAAATAAAAGTAAAACATATTGACTCAAATATACCATTAACATGAAGTACAATATGTCCCGAGAATACAATCTCTGAATGGCTTGGATAAGTAAAAGTGTTCCAAAATTATTACCACATAAAATGACACTTGTCAGATTTGCAAAATTAGGCCTGGTCAGGAAGGGGGTAAATGGCCTGGATGTGAAGTGGGTAATGACCACACTGGCGTGTGATGTGTGAGAGCCTCATCCGAACAAAATCACCTCTCCCTCCTGCCCACACCGTGCGCTGACAGAGCCGCTGCTGCCTGTACCAAATACTAGCTCGGAGCCTGGAGCTGTCATGTGATGTGTGCCATCCAATGACAGCCCTCCCCTCTCGACTCAGTTTCCTGCTCTCCAAACATGGAGACATTGCCCCTCCCACTGTTATCAGGTATGCTGACACTACCTCCTGCTACTTCATCAGTCAGTCCCCCACTTTCTTAGACGGGGTCACTTTTAGGGAGTTTCTACTCAGGGGTGCATCAGGGGGGTTGAAACAGGACACGGTGTAAATAAACTGGTCCATAAAAATCAGCCCTCCAAAAACCAAACGGCGAACCTTTCACTCTACGCCCCGCTGTGTGGCCGTACAGTAGTTTACAGCCACATATTGGGTGTTTCTGTAAACGGCAGAGTCAGGGCAATAAAGATACAGTCTTGTTTGGCTGTTAACCCTTGCTTTGTTAGTGGAAAAAAATGGGTTAAAATGGAAAATAAGGCAAAAAAATGAAATTCTTAAATTTCATCCCCATTTGCCAATAACTCTTGTGCAACACCTAAAGGGTTAACGATGTATGTAAAATCAGTTTTGAATACCTTGAGGGGTGTACTTTCTTAGATGGGGTCACTTTTAGGGAGTTTCTACTCCAGGGGTGCATCAGGGGTGTTGAAACAGGACACGGTGTAAATAAACCGGTCCATAAAAATCAGCCCTCCAAAAACCAAACGGCGCACCTTTCACTCTACGCCCCGCTGTGTGGCCGTACAGTAGCTTACGGCCACATATTGGGTGTTTCTGAAAACGGCAGAGTCAGGGCAATAAAGATACAGTCTTGTTTGGCTAATAACCCTTGCTTTGTTAGTGGAAAAAATGGGTTAAAATGGAAAATAAGGCAAAAAAATGAAATTTTCTAATTTCATCCCCATTTGCCAATAACTCTTGTGCAACACCTAAAGGGTTAACGATGTATGTAAAATCAGTTTTGAATACCTTGAGGGGTGTACTTTCTTAGATGGGGTCACTTTTAGGGAGTTTCTGCTCTAGGGGTGCATCAGGGGGCTTCAAATGGGACATGGTGTAAATAAACCAGTCCATAAAAATCAGCCTTCCAAAAACCAAACGGCGCACCTTTCACTCTACGCCCAGCTGTGTGGCCGTACAGTAGTTTACGACCACATATTGGGTGTTTCTGTAAACGGCAGAGTCAGGGCAATAAAGATACAGTCTTGTTTGGCTGTTAACCCTTGCTTTGTTAGTGGAAAAAATGGGTTAAAATGGAAAATTAGACAAAAAAAATGAAATTCTCAAATTTCATCCCCATTTGCCAATAACTCTTGTGCAACACCTAAAGGGTAAACAACGTATGTAAAATCAGTTTTGAATACCTTGAGGGGTGTAGTTTCTTAGATGGGGTCATTTTTGGGTGGTTTCTATTATGTAAGCCTTGCAAAGTGACTTCAGACCTGAACTGGTCCCTAAAAATTGGGTTTTTGGAAATTTCATAAAAATGTCAAGATTTGCTTCTAAGCTTCTAAGCCTTGTAACATCCCCAAAAAATAAAATATCATTCCCAAAATAATTCAAACATGAAGTAGACATATGGTAAATGTAAAGTCATCACAATTTTTGGGGGTATTACTATGTATTACAGAAGTAGAGAAACTGAAACTTTGAAATTTGCAAATTTTTCTAATTTTTTGGTAAATTAGGTATTATTTTGTGCAAAAAAAATATTTTTTTTTACTTCATTTTACCAGTGTCATGAAGTACAATATGTGACGAAAAAACAATCTCAGAACGGCCTGGATAAGTCAAAGCGTTTTAAAGTTATCAGCACTTAAAGTGACAGTGGTCAGATTTGCAAAAAATGGCCTGGTCCTTAAGGTGAAATAAGGCTGTGTCCCTAAGGGGTTAAGGGTGTGCACACTTATGCAACCATATTATTTTATTTTTATATTTTTTTTCTTCCCTCTACCAAAAAGATTTCAGTTTGTTTTTCAATTGAGTTGTACAGTTTATAGGTCACATGAAAGGTGGAAAAAGTTCTGAAATGATTTATCTTTGTCTCATGTGTGGATGTGTGTATATATATATATATATATATATATATATATATATATATCTCCCAGGATTACCTCTAGTAATAGATATGTA
The DNA here is from genome assembly GCF_905171765.1 of Bufo bufo. Taxonomy (NCBI): domain Eukaryota; kingdom Metazoa; phylum Chordata; class Amphibia; order Anura; family Bufonidae; genus Bufo; species Bufo bufo. The sequence continues at coordinate 392,627,197 of NC_053394.1, read as the reverse complement.
CGGCAGTGTATATCTAGCTATCTATCTATCTAGTCCTGCAGTGTGTGTATGGACATATACAGTGCTGCCCATAATTATTCATACCCTTGGCAAATTTTGACTTAAAGTTACTTTTATTCAACCAGCAAGTAATTTTTTGACGGGAAATGACAAAAAGATAATAAGACGATGTACAAGAGGAATTATTGTGGAAAAAAAACATTTCTCAGTTTTCATTTACATTTGAGCAAAAAGTGTCCAGTCCAAAATTATTCATACCCTTCTCAAAAATCAATAGAAAAGCCTTTATTGGCTATTACAGTAATCAAACGCTTCCTATAATTGCAGACCAGCTTTTTGCATGTCTCCACAGGTATTTTTGCCCATTCATCTTTAGCAATGAGCTCCAAATCTTTCAGGTTGGAGGGTCTTCTTGCCATCACCCTGATCTTTAGCTCCCTCCACAGATTCTCAATTGGATTCAAGTCTGGACTCTGGCTAGGCCACTCCAAAACGTTAATTTTGTTGTCTGCTAACCATTTCTTCACCACTTTTGCTGTGTGTTTTGGGTCATTGTCCTACTGAAATGTCCACTGGTGCCCAAGGCCAAGTTTCTCTGCAGACTGCCTGATGTTGTTGAGAATCCTCATGTATTGCTCTTTTTTCATGGTGCCGTTTACTGTGATTAAGTTCCCTTGTCCATTGGCTGAAAAACACCCCCAAAGTATTAGGTTCCCACCACCATGTTTGACAGTGGGGATGGTGTTCTTTGGGTTGAAGGCTTCTCCTTTTTTACGCCAAATAAAGGAAACATCATTGTGACGAAACAAAAATTGAATTGTTTGATCTGACCATAACACAGAAGATCAGAAGTCTTCTTCTTTTCCCAGATGAGCTTTTGCAAAGGCCAACAAGCTTTTGTGTGCCTTATCTGGAGAAGTGGCATCCTCCTTGGTCTGCATTGTGCAGTGTCCATTGGATTGTCTGCCTTGAGACATTGCCACCAGCAGAGCCCAGATTCACCAGGATGGCCTTGGTGGTGATCCTTGGATTCTTTTTCACCTCTCTAACTATCCTCCTGGCCAGCACAGGTGTCACTTTTGGCTTCCGACCACGTCATTTTCCACAGTGCGGAACATCTTGTATTTTTTGCTCAAATGTAAATAAAAGCTGAGAAATGTTTTTTTCCCAGAATAATGACTCTTGTACATCGTCTTATTATCTTTTGGGAGACACCTATGTAATTTCCCGTCAAAAAATTACTTGCTGGTTGAATAAAAGTAACTTTAAAGTATAACTGTCGTATTTATTTTTTGGAGTATTAGATTGTTGTGATTAATATCTCCTTGGTGGCCATATTTCAACTTTTCACTGTGTATTCAATTACCCCTTAATTCCACATTTCTCGTTCCCTGTAGTGCCTACTTTTACCTGTGCTTAAAATAGGGTTGCTAGGCATGGTCAGTCTATCTGTTGAAGGACGGAGGACGCAGAAGCAGGCTGCGTGTAAGGTCACATTACTGACAGCCAGGGACTGTAAGTAAATGATTAAAGCCAGGTCCTCCCCAGCAACTGATAACAGTGCCTGGGCTGTGTGCACTTCTCCCTGTCCCTGCGCTTGGCAGACGCTCCCTCACTCAGCAGAGCTGGAGAATGCAGAGTTGAACCAGCGCACAACAGGGAAGGGAGATCTGCCATCTGCTCAGTGTATAAATGAAAGCAACATGTGGTAAGAGGACCCCTTTGTGCTGCAGGAGATTAACCCTTTAGGGGGGAGAGCTCTGGTTACTGACACTTTTGGGGGGCTATTGTTACTGGCTAGTGAGGGCAGGCGGGATTAGCCTCAGGGTGAGGGCAGTGGCGGCCATCCTAACTGAATAGTGAGATTGGGGTAAGTCAGTCTAACAGTAACTGATTCTGGAATATCATGTTATTAGTAACTACATATATGAAAATTGAAATTAGGGTCTAAATGTGACAGTTATCCTTTAAGTCAAAATTTGCCAGGGGTATGAATAATTATGGGCAGCACTGTACATTCATCTATGTTCTGCTAATTAAAAAAGTGTGACTTTTAAAAAGGACAGTATCTGAATCCCTAAATATAAAAAAAAAAAGTAAAAAATACAAAAAAAAAATATGTTAAATATAAAAATACAAAGTCAAGTAACATCTAAGGTCTCATGCACACAAACTTATTTTTGTTCCGTGTCCCGTTTATTTGCATCCTGTATGTGGAACCATTCACTTCAATGGGGCCGCAAAAAACTGAAATGACTCCACGTGCATTCCATGTCCACATGGCTGTTACACAAAAAAAAGAACATGTCCCATCTTTGCACTGCAGACAAGGATAGAACGGTTCAATTAGGGGCCTGATGATCCGTTCCGCAAAATGAGGAATGCACACATCCGGTATCCATGTTTTGTTGACATCACTATTTTTTTCCCATTTTTCTAATGCAGTGCTTTTTTTTCTAAAATAACGGATCTCAGGCGGAAAAGGCTCAAACGGATGCCAAATTTGCATAACTAATTTCAGGAGGTTTTATTTTGATAGGATCCATTTATTTTTTTATTTTCCAGTTTTTTTGATAGATCAGAAGAACGGAAAAATAAACGGTGAACTGAACCTAATATGGAATCTGTGTACGAATTTAGCATGATAGTCTGCTTGTCATAAACAGGTAGGGATAAGTGCGGCCCTAACTCCACCCACACCTCTATCCCTACCTACTTGCACGGTCCATCCTAACCGACGGGGTACAACTGGGCGGCAGTCCCTAGCTTACGTACGTGCAGGGGCCTAAGGAAGGGGAAAAACAACACAGGGAGAAAACAATACACAAAGACAGAACACACAGAAGCGAGGGCTTCCCAGGCCAGCACAAAATAGCAATTGGATCAATGGAGCTGAGATCAAGAGCCAGGAGAAAACGCAGGCACAAAGGGGTAATACAAGATCGAAGTCAATACAAGCTGAAATCAGGAGCCAAGATATCGCATCAGTACAAGGGGTCGAAGGCAAATCCAAGCCGAGGTCAAACAAACCGAAGTCACACATGCAGGATACGCTAATGAGCGTTTAATGAGACCAATCACAGGCAACCTGTGGCCAGCAGGTTACCTGTTTAAATAGGTCCTCTTGATGGGTCACGTGACGTGGCCGGCGTCACATGACCGTTGTCCAGCATCTCTGTACACCCGAGCGCCGACTCGCTAGCATCAGCGCTCAGTTCCCCACCTGCTCGCTGTCTAGGAGATGGAGGACGCCGGCCACGCTGAGGAGGGGTGCGCGCCCGGCTCCTCCCCGCCCACTTGTTACCATGGTGAAGAGGACGCCGGCCGCGTCCTTGCTCCTCCTCGCGAGCGGGATGCCGGCGGCGCTACAGAGAGAGAGCGCGTCGCCGGCTCCCCGTTACACTGCTACTCAATAATATACAAGGCTGTATTTGTAGCTGAAAAAAAAATTTTATACTCTGGATGATCAAATAAATATAGTGAGTCCCAATAATTTAAAGAAAATAATTAAGAAAAGTAGTAGAACCCTAAAACATAAATGTTTATTAATATCCTTAAATCGACCCTAAGTGGTCAAATGTAACTATATAATACACACAAAAAATGCCCTTTTCAGATCAAACAAGGGCCCAGAAGTAGGTACAGTATATGCAAGGAAACAGTCACAAGAGGAAATGATTTTCCATATAATGATCCTGATTGGTCCTCAGCCCGAAGGCATCACCTAATGGTAGTGATCCTTCGTCCTCGTACTTGCCCTGGAATGCCCTAATGCGCCCTAAGAAACCAATAAGTACTCTATTACCCCGATGCGTTTTCCCCCAGTATTTGGGTTCATCAGGGGGTACATATAAAGGGTGGTTAAAGGGGTAACACTCCCCCCCCCCTCCACATACAAAAAAGAAAGGTGAGGAAAAGTAAAGCCAGGAAGGGGGGGGGGGGGGCTGGTTAATACACAAATACCTGAAGTGGAATATGATCCAGTGTAAAGATGACTTGGTTCCTCAATTTAATATGCACTAACAAGCATCCAGCACCCCCAGAGGTATCATGATGAAAACATTAGGCTTCACTTTTCCTCTCCTCCCATTTTTGTATGTGGAGGGGGAGGGGAGGAGTGTAGCTGGTGGTTACCCCTTTAACCACCCTTTATGTGTACCCCCTGATGAACCCAAATACTGGGGGAAACGCGTCGGGATGATAGAGTACTTATTGGTTTCTTAGGGCGCATTAGGGCATTCCAGGGCAGATACGAAGACGAAGGATCACTACCATTAGATGATGCCTTCGGGCTGAGGACCAATCAGGATCATTATAGGGAAAATAATTTCCTCTTGTGACTGTTTCCTTGCATATCTAAAGCACTAAAGCTAAAGCACTAACATATCTAGGAGTAAGTATTACCCAACATCTATCTCGTCTACAGTATGCAAATATTAAGACATACATGCAAATCTTAGAAACAACCATATCTACTTGACAAAAACTTACACTATCTTACATTGGCAGAGCAAACCTACAGAACTTTCCAAGCTCCTCTACCTCCTTTAATCCCTTCCTATTATCCTAAGGCCAAAGACAAAAAACACATTAACTTTCTATACCGGTCCTTCATATGGAAAAAAAAAAAAAAGCCCTGGTATAGCACTTCGCATTCTGCAACAACCAAAACTCAATGGAGGCATACATTTCCCAAACATCAAAATGTATAATTTGGCCGCACACCGTATAATACTCGACTGCCTACAAGACTCCTCTCATTACACAAATTTGACCCTAGACAGTTCACTTCTCCCCCACACTCTCGTTAAAGGGTAACTGTCATGATTTCATAAAAAAATCAATTTTAGCATATGTTACTGCTGCAGCAGAATTATGCATAAAGCAATCTTTAGTTTCTTCACATACCACTGTTTTCCTTGAGTTTTTCCCTTAGTTACGGCTGTTTAAGCATTTACAATATGAGGACCTTCTCTGAGGCCATAACTGATTTCCCTCACTTCACATAAACACTTGATATAGCCAGCAGCTCCCTGCCAGCCAATCAGATTGTATTACTGAGAGACAAGCCTCCTCACTCTGAAGCCTAATGCAGGCATGCAGTGTGAAGGACCGCCCCTCTGTCTTCTGTTTATACTAAAAGGAAGACAGACAAGCCTTAACAATGGTCTTTTAAGGCCTCATGCACACGACCGTAATTTGTTTCTGTGTCTGTTCCGTTTTTTTTTGCGGATAGGATGCGGACGCATTCATTTCAATGGGTCCGCAAAACCGTGTGCTGTCCGCATCAGTATGTCCGTTCCGTTGCTCCGCAAAAAAAATAGTGCATGTCCTATTTTTTTCTAGTTTGCGGACAAGGATAGGCATTTTTACAATGGATCCGCAAAAAAAACGGATCCCATACGGAAAGTCATCCGTTTTTTTTGCGGACCGCAAAACACATACGGTCGTGTGCATGTAGCCTAAGGGAGCAGTGGAAAGGGAAAGAGGACTTTAACCACCTCAGCCCCCAGTGCTTAAACACCCTGAAAGACCAGGCCACTTTTTACACTTCTGACCTACACTACTTTCACCGTTTATTGCTCGGTCATGCAACTTACCACCCAAATGAATTTTACCTCCTTTTCTTCTCACTAATAGAGCTTTCATTTGGTGGTATTTCATTGCTGCTGACATTTTTACTTTTTTTGTTATTAATCGAAATTTAACGATTTTTTTGCAAAAAAATGACATTTTTCACTTTCAGTTGTAAAATTTTGCAAAAAAAAACGACATCCATATAGAAATTTTGCTCTAAATTTATAGTTCTACATGTCTTTGATAAAAAAAAAATGTTTGGGTAGAAAAAAAATGGTTTGGGTAAAAGTTATAGCGTTTACAAACTATGGTACAAAAATGTGAATTTCCGCTTTTTGAAGCAGCTCTGACTTTCTGAGCACCTGTCATGTTTCCTGAGGTTCTACAATGCCCAGACAGTACAAACACCCCACAAATGACCCCATTTCTGAAAGTACACACCCTAAGGTATTCGCTGATGGGCATAGTGAGTTCATAGAACTTTTTATTTTTTGTCACAAGTTAGCGGAAAATGATGATTTTTTTTTTTTTTTTTTTTTTTCTTACAAAGTCTCATATTCCACTAACTTGTGACAAAAAATAAAAAGTTCTATGAACTCACTATGCCCATCACGAAATACCTTGGGGTCTCTTCTTTCCAAAATGGGGTCACTTGTGGGGTAGTTATACTGCCCTGGCATTCTAGGGGCCCAAATGTGTGGTAAGGAGTTTGAAATCAAATTCAGTAAAAAATGACCTGTGAAATCCGAAAGGTGCTCTTTGGAATATGGGCCCCTTTGCCCACCTAGGCTGCAAAAAAGTGTCACACATCTGGTATTGCCGTACTCAGGAGAAGTTGAGGAATGTGTTTTGGGGTGTCTTTTTACATATACCCATGCTGGGTGAGATAAATATCTTGGTCAAATGACAACTTTGTATAAAAAAATGGGAAAAGTTGTCTTTTGCCAAGATATTTCTCTCACCCAGCATGGGTATATATAAAATGACACCCCAAAACACATTCCCCACCTTCTCCTGAGTACGGAGATACCAGATGTGTGACACTTTTTTGCAGCCTAGGTGGGCAAAGGGGCCCATATTCCAAAGAGCACCTTTCGGATTTCACTCGTCATTTTTTACTGAATTTGATTTCAAACTCCTTACCACACATTTGGGCCCCTAGAATGCCAGGGCAGTATAACTACCCCACAAGTGACCCCATTTTGGAAAGAAGACACCCCAAGGTATTCCGTAAGGGGCATGGCGAGTTCCTAGAATTTTTTATTTTTTGTCACAAGTTAGTGGAAAATGATGATTTTTTTTTTTTTTTTTTTTTTTTCATACAAAGTCTCATATTCCACTAACTTGTGACAAAAAATAAAAACTTCCATGAACTCACTATGCCCATCAGCGAATACCTTGGGGTCTCTTCTTTCCAAAATGGGGTCACTTGTGGGGTAGTTATACTGCCCTGGCATTCTAGGGGCCCAAATGTGTGGTAAGGAGTTTGAAATCAAATTCTGTAAAAATTGACCTGTGAAATCCGAAAGGTGCTCTTTGGAATATGGGCCCCTTTGCCCACCTAGGCTGCAAAAAAGTGTCACACATCTGGTATCTCCGTATTCAGTAGAAGTTGGGGAATGTGTTTTGGGGTGTCTTTTTACATATACCCATGCTGGGTGAGAGAAATATCTTGGTCAAATGCCAACTTTGTATAAAAAAATGGGAAAAGTTGTCTTTTGCCAAGATATTTCTCTCACCCAGCAGGGGTATATGTAAAATGACACCCCAAAACACATTCCCCACCTTCTCCTGAGTACGGAGATACCAGATGTGTGACACTTTTTTGCAGCCTAGGTGGGCAAAGGGGCCCATATTCCAAAGAGCACCTTTCGGATTTCACAGGTCATTTATTACAGAATTTGATTTCAAACTCCTTACCACACATTTGGGCCACTAGAATGCCAGGGCAGTATAACTACCCCACAAGTGACCCCATTTTGGAAAGAAGACACCCCAAGGTATTCGCTGATGGACATAGTGAGTTCATGGAAGTTTTTATTTTTTGTCACAAGTTAGTGGAATATGAGACTTTGTATAAAAAAAAAAAAAAAAAAAAAAAAATCAGCATTTTCCACTAACTTGTGACAAAAAATAAAAAATTCTAGGAACTCGCCATGCCCCTCACGGAATACCTTGGGGTGTCTTCTTTCCAAAATGGGGTCACTTGTGGGGTAGTTATACTGCCCTGGCATTTTCCAGGGGCCCTAATGTGTGGTAAGTAGGTAAATGACCTGTGAAATCCTAAAGGTGCTCTTTGGAATATGGGCCCCTTTGCCCACCTAGGCTGCAAAAAAGTGTCACACATGTGGTATCGCCGTATTCAGGAGAAGTTGGGGAATGTGTTTTGGGGTGTCATTTTACATATACCCTTGCTGGGTGAGAGAAATATCTTGGCAAAAGACAACTTTTCCCATTTTTTTATACAAAGTTGGCATTTGACCAAGATATTTCTCTCACCCAGCATGGGTATATGTAAAATGACACCCCAAAACACATTCCCCAACTTCTCCTGAGTACGGCGATACCAGATGTGTGACACTTTTTTGCAGCCTAGATGCGCAAAGGTGCCCAAATTCCTTTTAGGAGGGCATTTTTAGACATTTGGATACCAGACTTCTTCTCACGCTTTGGGGCCCCTAGAATGCCAGGGCAGTATAAATACCCCACATGTGACCCCATTTTGGAAAGAAGACACCCCAAGGTATTCAATGAGGGGCATGGCGAGTTCATAGAAAAAAAAAATTTTTGGCACAAGTTAGCGGAAATTGATATTTTTAATTTTTTTCTCACAAAGTCTCCCGTTCCGCTAACTTGGGACAAAAATTTCAATCTTTCATGGACTCAATATGCCCCTCACGGAATACCTGGGGGTGTCTTCTTTCCGAAATGGGGTCACATGTGGGGTATTTATACTGCCCTGGCATTCTAGGGGCCCTAAAGCGTGAGAAGAAGTCTGGAATATAAATGTCTAAAAAATTTTACGCATTTGGATTCCGTGAGGGGTATGATGAGTTCATGTGAGATTTTATTTTTTGACACAAGTTAGTGGAATATGAGACTTTGTAAGAAAAAAAAAAAATAATTCCGCTAACTTGGGCCAAAAAAATGTCTGAATGGAGCCTTACAGAGGGGTGATCAATGACAGGGGGGTGATCAATGACAGGGGGGGTGATCAATGACAGGGGGGGTGATCAATGACAGGGGGGGTGATCAATGACAGGGGGGGTGATCAATGACAGGGGGGGTGATCAATGACAGGGGGGGTGATCAATGACAGGGGGGTGATCAATGACAGGGGGGGTGATCAATGACAGGGGGGGTGATCAATGACAGGGGGGGTGATCAATGACAGGGGGGGTGATCAATGACAGGGGGGGTGATCAATGACAGGGGGGTGATCAGGGAGTCTATATGGGGTGATCACCACAGTCATTGATCATGCCCCTGTAAGGCTTCATTCAGACGTCCGGATGCGTTTTGCGGATCCGATCCATCTATCAGTGGATCCGTAAAAATCATGCGGACGTCTGAATGGAGCTTTACAGGGGTGTAATCAATGACAGGGGGGTGATCAGGGAGTCTATATGGGGTGATCACCACAGTCATTGATCACGCCCCTGTAAGGCTTCATTCAGACGTCCGGATGCGTTTTGCGGATCGGATCCATCTATTAGTGCATCCGTAAAAATCATGCGGACATCTGAATGGAGCTTTACAGGGGGGTGATCAGGGAGTCTATATGGGGTGATCACCACAGTCATTGATCATGCCCCTGTAAGGCTTCATTCAGACGTCCGGATGCGTTTTGCGGATCGGATCCATCTATCAGTGCATCCGTAAAAATCATGCGGACATCTGAATGGAGCTTTACAGGGGGTTGATCAATGACAGGGGTGTAATCAATGACAGGGGTGATAACCACAGTCATTGATCACGCCCCTGTAAGGCTTCATTCAGACGTCCGGATGCGTTTTGCGGATCCGATCCATCTATCAGTGCATCCGTAAAAATCATGCGGACATCTGAATGGAGCTTTACAGGGGGTTGATCAATGACAGGGGTGTAATCAATGACAGGGGGGTGATCAGGGAGTCTATATGGGGTGATAACCACAGTCATTGATCACGCCCCTGTAAGGCTTCATTCAGACGTCCGGATGCGTTTTGCGGATCGGATCCATCTATCAGTGCATCCGTAAAAATCATGCGGACATCTGAATGGAGCTTTACAGGGGGGTGATCAGGGAGTCTATATGGGGTGATCACCACAGTCATTGATCATGCCCCTGTAAGGCTTCATTCAGACGTCCGGATGCGTTTTGCGGATCGGATCCATCTATCAGTGCATCCGTAAAAATCATGCGGACATCTGAATGGAGCTTTACAGGGGGGTGATCAGGGAGTCTATATGGGGTGATCACCACAGTCATTGATCATGCCCCTGTAAGGCTTCATTCAGACGTCCGGATGCGTTTTGCGGATCCGATCCATCTATCAGTGCATCCGTAAAAATCATGCGGACGTCTGAATGGAGCTTTACAGGGGGGTGATCAATGACAGGGGTGTGATCAATGACAGGGGGGTGATCAGGGAGTCTATATGGGGTGATAACCACAGTCATTGATCACGCCCCTGTAAGGCTTCATTCAGACGTCCGGATGCGTTTTGCGGATCCGATCCATCTATCAGTGGATCCGTAAAAATCATGCGGACGTCTGAATGGAGCTTTACAGGGGGGAAATCAATGACAGGGGTGTAATCAATGACAGGGGGGTGATCAGGGAGTCTATATGGGGTGATAACCACAGTCATTGATCACGCCCCTGTAAGGCTTCATTCAGACGTCCGGATGCGTTTTGCGGATCCGATCCATCTATCAGTGGATCCGTAAAAATCATGCGGACGTCTGAATGGAGCTTTACAGGGGGTTGATCAATGACAGGGGGGTAATCAATGACAGGGGGGTGATCAGGGAGTCTATATGGGGTGATCAGGTGCTAATAAGGGGTTAATAAGTGACGGGGGGGGGTGTAGTGTAGTGTAGTGGTGCTTGGTGCTACTTTACTGAGCTACCTGTGTCCTCTGGTGGTCGATCCAAACAAAGGGGACCACCAGAGGACCAGGTAGCAGGTATATTAGACGCTGTTATCAAAACAGCGTCTAATATACCTGTTAGGGGTTAAAAAAATCACATCTCCAGCCTGCCAGCGAACGATCGCCGCTGGCAGGCTGGAGATCAACTCTCTTACCTTCCGTTCCTGTGAGCGCGCGCGCCTGTGTGCGCGCGTTCACAGGAAATCTCGCGTCTCGCGAGATGACGCACGGATGCGTCCAGGAGGAATGAATCAACCACCTTCCGGACGCATCCGTGCGTTAGGCGGTCGGGAGGTGGTTAATGAAAGCTGTTATTTTAAGGTAATTACAGCTCTTTTGACAATCATTGACAGGCTTAGGGTACTTTCACACTTGCATTAAACTTTTCAGGTATTTAGTTCCGTCCTAGGGGCTCAATAACGGGAAAAAAAACTGATCAGTTTTATGCTAATGCATTCTGAATGGAGAACAATCCGTTCAGTATGCATCAGGATGTCCTTAGTTCAGTCACTGTACGGTTTTTGGATGGAGAAAATACCGCAGCAAAATTCCGGAACACTTGCCTGAATGCCAGATCCGGTATCAAGTGTGTCGGGAAAAAAGGATCCGGTTTCCAGGTCTGCGCATGAACAGACCTTTAAAAATGTGAAAAATAATTAATACCAGATCTGTTTTTCCAGATGACACCGGAAAAACTGATCCGGTATTGCAATGCATTTGTCAGACTGAATGAGCTGTGCGCTGCGATTGGCCAGTGCTGCAGCAAGGGACACGCCTCATACAAAAAATCAGTCCAGTACAACAGAGGAAGGGCAGACACCGGAGCCTAAACCGGACGAACGGAGCGGCGCCCAGACATACTAGTAAGTGCAGGGGGACCCCTGGGCGCCGCTCTGCCCACTGATATAGTTTGTTTTTAGTTTGTACACTAGTGAAAGGTCCTCTTTAAGTAACAACCAGCATTCCCCCCACAAAGACTATCTTACTTACAATAGTAGGTCCCTGAGAGGAATCCATCTGACCAGTACCCAGCTCAGACATGTTTAACTGTACCACCTTGGATTCAGTCGTTTAGGCGACTCAAGGCAAGCCAGATTTTTGTGATCAGTAATTACCGTAATAGGATGAATTGCATCTTCCAACCAGTGGCGCCATTCTTCAAAAGCCAACTTAATGGCCAGCAATTCCCTATTACCCACATCATAATTTCTTTCAGCAGTCGAGTTTTTTAGAGAAAAAAGCACATGGGCACCATTTACTAGGTTAAGGACTTTGCGACAAAACTGCTCCCACCCCAACCTCGGATGCGTCAACCTCTACAATGAATAGCTGAGACACGTCCGGTTGCACCAGAATAGGGGCTGAAGCAAAACATTCCTTCATGGCAGAAAAAGCATGTAATGCCGTCTCAGACCAAACAGAGAAATCGACCCCCTTCCTAGTCATGTCTGTTAAACGTTTAACCACATTCGAATAATTCAAGATTAATTTACGGTAGTAGTTGGTGAATCCCAAAAACCGCATAAGCGCTTTCAGATTTTTGGGTCGATCCCAGTCCAACACCACATGGACTTTCTCGGGATACATACGAAAACCTGAGGATGAGAGCAGGTAACCCAGGAATTGCACTTCCTGAACAGTAAAAACAATTTTTTCCATCTTAGCATACAATTTATTCTCTATTAGGATCTGTAACACCTGTCTCACATGATCCTGGTGAGTCTCCATGTCTGGAGAATAAATTTGTATGTCATTCAAATATACAACAAATCTCCCCACCAGATGATGAAAGATGTAATTTACAAAGTGTTAAAAAACCTCTGGAGCATTGGTTAACCCAAAAGGCATGACCAAATTCTCAAAATGACCCTCAGGGGTATTAAAGGCTGTCTTCCATTGGTTCCCCCTCTTGGATCCTTACCAAATTATATGCCCCCCTCAGATACAATTTAGAGAACACCCCGGCACCGACAATTTGATTAAACAAATACGGAATCAAAGGAAGAGGGTAAGTATCACGGACAGTAATACGGTTGAGCTCACGGACGTCCAGACACGGTCTAAGGGTACCATCCTTTTTTTTAAACAAAAATAAAACCAGCAGCCACTGGGGATTTGGATTGTCTGATATGACCCTTAGCCAAGCTCTCTGTGATATACTCTCGCATAGCCTTTCTTTCGGGCTCTGAAAGATTATACAACCAAGATTTGGGCAGTTTAGCTCCAGGAATAAGATTGACGGGACAATCATACTCACGATGCGGGGGTTACCACTCTCAGAAAACTCATCAGAAAATTCGGAAATGCACGAGGGTACAGTTTTAGTGGTGACCACAGAGGAAGACGCATTAAGACAGTTGTCCATGCAAAAATCACTCCAATTGAGAATCTGTCTCGCTTGCCAGTCGATGGTAGGGTTATGTTTGCTTAACCATGGTAAGCCCAAAACCATCGGAGCAGGCAGACCTTCTAACACATAACATGAGATAGATTCCTGATGGAAATCACCCACTCTTAAATGGATGTCATGTAGCACCTGTGACAGGCATTTTTGGGTAAGAGGTGCAGAATCAATTGCAAAGACAGAAATGCTTTTCTCTAGTGCACTAGTAGTCAACCCATGAATACGAACAAACTGTTCATCAATCAGGTTAACCCCAGCCCCACTGTCGATAAATACCTCAATTTCCTTGCGCCACTTCGGTTGACAGGAGAAATCGGGTACTACCAGTAAATGACAAAAGTACGTTTTCTTGCTCCCCACCCACACCACCAATAGTAATTTGGGGATTAAGCGTTTTGTTTTTGTTTACACCTTGACGCTGAATGTACGGATAAATATTCACAAAATGTCCCTTTTTTTCCCACAACAAAAACAGACTCCATTCATATGACCAGAGCTCTTCCCAGCAGTCCCAGGAGTAGCGTAACCACAGGTGTCTCTTTACCATAAGTGTCAAAGGAAGCCGCCACCTTACTCGACCATACATCCTGAGGGTGATGACCTTAGATCTCCCCCTCAGGCGTCTATCCAGACGTACAGCAAGGGACATAGCTGCCTCCAATGACTCACGTTTTTCATGAAAGGCCAACGCATCCTGTAGCCTCTCAGATAGACCCTGACAGTACTGGCTACAGAGAGCAGGATCATTCCACTCCGCATCCGTAGCCCATCTCCTAAATTCAGAGCAATAGATTTCCGCGGAAACCACGTAACTTAATCTCAGCCTGAAAGTATATACACAAATCCGCAGCACTCGTCAGTTAAAGCAAATGGTTGATTTATTCCATAGAAAAAACAGCAGGTGGATGCGACGTTTCGACCGTCCTCGGTCTTTCTCAAGCAATACAGTGAATACAAAACATGTGTCTTATATAATGCCCAATACATGGGGTAAACCCTCCCCCAGGTGAGTCAATACAACTTCATTAATACATATTAGTAATACGTCATCACACGTAATCATCTATAACAACTTTCCGGTGTATATAATCCATTAAGTTACCTCTCTTACAGGGATGGTCTTCACAGGGCCTCATTCCCCCTCCGCAAATTCTTCTAAGACGAACCACGTTCGGCGTCCCGGAAGCTATGGTGCGCATGCGTCCCCCAGTCATCATTCAACCAATGAGAAAAATTCATCAGCTGACGTCACCTGTTGTCAATAACACAGGAGCAGTTTCTGCTCCACGGCATTGCAGTGCGTCCACCTCGTCTCCTATCAATGACGTGGTTCTCGTCATGGAGACACGGTTGTCAACACAAATATTTATGTGACGCACATGTCACCCGACTCCTACCTACGCCATTGTTCAGTGGATTCTCGGACATGTCCTCATGGGTGCAAGTCCCTCCTCCTTAGGTCAAAAACACCTCCGATATTATACTTGGGATAGTCTCTGGACTAAGTTCATCCAGGAGTCTCCATATTCACTAACTGTTCAATATGGTTCTTCCAGAGTGTTCGCTGTTTTCCTTCAGCTATACACCCCTCTGAAGATATCATATCCCAAACATACCGACCCTACAGGTAAAACCCCGTCCCATCCATATTACATGTTGGGGCAGGTGTCTCCTGACAGGAATTCAGGTCGTTCAGAGTGCCACGAGGGCCAGCCATATTTAGTGACCATAGCCCCCCTGGCACTCCACGTCCATCCATACATACACTATATTTGTCTTTTTTAGAGGTGATAGACCAGGGATAGGACTTACCCCCCACTTCGGACATGCCCGTCGACCTTAAATATTGGACAGACGACTGCATTGCCTTGGGGACATCGACATTCAAGATTGCGGAACAGGGAGAGACCCCAGTGAAGACATCCCTAGGGAGAGATAATGAAATAAAATTCAGTGTTGGTGAACAATAGTGAACAATAGTGATTAATAAGTTAAAATCATCACAACAAAGTTGGGCACATACTTAAGTTACAAAAATAATGAATAAAAGTCCAGTCTACATTTATGAGGAAGAGATACGTAGAATCCCTTTATAGGAAGACCCCCAGATTGAAATCTCTATTAAGTCCCCTAGGTTCACGCGTATCGAGCCTGTAAATCCATTTTAACTCTAGTTGTTTAAGGAGGGTCTCTCGATCTCCCCCCCTCCGTAATGTTGGTATCCCATCTATAACTTGAAACCGAAGTTGCGACAAGTTATGTCCCATTTTGTTAAAATGTTCTGGTACTGGGAGATCCAAGGCTTTTTTTCTGATCTTGGACTTGTGTTGTGTGATCCTCTTTTTTATCTCCTGTGTGGTCTCTCCCACATAGAGGAGCCCACACGGACATTGAAGAGTGTAAATGACATAGGATGAGCTACAGGTGTAAAACTGTTTGATTTTATATTTTTTCCCAGTGTGAGGATGTGCAAATGTTTCTCCTTTTGTCATATTATTACAGTGACAACATCCTAAACAGGGGTAGCATCCTAATCGTTTCTGCATTTGTACATTTGGAGGTTTATCTGCATGAACCAACCTGTCCCTTACATTAGGGCCTCTCCTGTATGAAAATAAAGGTGGGTTCCTAAACTCTGGGGTATCTGGAAACGCTTGTGTGAGAAGCGTCCAGTTCTTTCTGATCACCGTAGCCACCTGCCTGCTCAACATTGTGTACCTGGAGACAAAGGGGATCCTATTCTGGATACCTGATTTATCCGTGTTTTTCTCAAGTAGTTTCTCCCTTTCCATTCTATGAGCCCTATCTTGATGTTTATTCGTCAGCTGTTTAGGGTATCCCCTATTCACAAATTTTTTGTTCATTTCCCCCAACCTTACCTCCACTTTTTCTTCATCACTGACAATTCTACGTACCCGTAGAAATTGGCTGTAAGGTAATGATTTTATCATATCTCGGGGATGTGAGCTGTCATATTTTAAGATGTTATTTTTGTCAGTATTTTTCACATGTATGTCCGTGCCCAATTTTCCATTCTGGACACATACCAATGTGTCCAGGAATTGTAGCTCGGTCATAGAACTGACTCTCGTGAATTTTAAAGCTGGGTGAATGTTGTTTAGGTACTCATTGAATGCATGTAATTCCGGTTCTGTACCTGTCCATATACAGAAGATATCGTCAATGTATCTCATCCAGCCCCTCACAAATTTGAAGGAGCTGGATGGATACACAAACCGATCCTCTATACATGACATGTAAATGTTGGCATAAACAGGTGCGGCGTTAGACCCCATTGCCGTCCCCCTCGTTTGTAAAAAAAATTGATCTTTAAATTTAAAGTAATTCCAGGTCAGTATAGTCTCCAATAACCTCAGAATAAAATTTACCATTTCTGGTGTATATTCTGAGTCAGTCAAGACATGCCTGACTGCCTCCAAACCTTTAGCATGGTCAATGCTCGTGTAAAGACTGACCACGTCAAACGAGACTAGCCTGTCTCCAGGTTCAATCTTTAATTCTTTCAGTTTACACAAGAAGTGGGTGGTATCTTTCACATAAGATAATGCTTTTGTAACATACGGTTGTAACACCCCATCCAAGAACATAGCTGGTCGTGAAAGAACAGAGTTGATGCCGGACACAATAGGGCGTCCTGGCGGATCAACCCTGCTCTTATGTATCTTGGGTAGGGTGTACAATACCGGAGTGACCGGATGTGTGACTATCAAGTAGTCATGTAATGGACCATCAATGATATCCTCTGCGTACGCGTCATCTACCAAAAGTTTGATCTTCCGAGAGATATCAAACTTTGGGTCTTGATCAATTAGACGATAGCCAGAGGTATCGTTGAGCTGTTTTTTTATCTCACACTCATATTTCACAGTGTCCATAATGACAATCGCTCCGCCCTTGTCGGCCGGTTTGATTGTGATTTCATCCCTGTTGCTCAATTTGGTTAGTATATTCTTCTCTATTTTAGTGAGGTTAGATCTAAATTTAGCCTGTGACTGTTCCCTTAGTTGCTGCATATCCTTTTGTACTAATGAGATATATGTTTCGATGACATTAATGTTTGGTGGTGGTTGAAATTTACTTTTCAGTGAAAGGTTATATTTTTTAAGGGTCATGGTGTTTTGCACCTCTTCCTCCTCTCTTTTGGTGATATCACCCCCTTTCCCTGAAAAAAAACCTTTTAATCTTAAGCGTCTAAAAAAACGGTACAGATCTACTTCATACTCAAACCAATCGATAAACATAGTTGGACAATAGGATAATCCCTTATTAAGCAATGTCAATTCTAGCTCTGTGAAAGAAAATGATGAGATATTTACCACCAGACTCTCTATTTCAGTCTGTTCACAGCTTGATCTCTCACTTTGTCCATATGTCCTCTTTGGTTCTGGCCCATCGGTAGTTTCCTGGACCTGGTTATCACAGAACTTCCTCCATCGTCTGTGTTTAGATCCTCCCCTCCTTTGTTGTCTCGTTTTCTTTGGCCAAGTCCTTGACCTAAAAAAAGAGGGTCGTCACTACAGTCCTCAGATGATTCCGGGGTAGTTGCGTCTCTATTTTTTCTTCCATCATAGGGCCTGCAACGTGATTTTCCTTTAAATTGTGCGTTTTGATTTCTTTGTTGTCCCATGGTCTGTTTACGGTATACTTCTCCTCGAGTGTAGTCATCGAGATCCCGGTGCCACTTTTGTCTCTTTGTGATCTCGATATTACTTCGATATTTATTCAGATCAATATCCAATTTGGTTTTAATTACTGAAATCTCAGTTGATGTTAATAAAGTGCTTAATTGGTTCTCCAATGTATTGATCCGTATTTGGTTTGATTCCAACTCCAGTTGCAAGTACTCCATATTTAAAAGCATGATGTCCATGGAATATCAGGAGACACCTGCCCCAACATGTAATATGGATGGGACGGGGTTTTACCTGTAGGGTCGGTATGTTTGGGATATGATATCTTCAGAGGGGTGTATAGCTGAAGGAAAACAGCGAACACTCTGGAAGAACCATATTGAACAGTTAGTGAATATGGAGACTCCTGGATGAACTTAGTCCAGAGACTATCCCAAGTATAATATCGGAGGTGTTTTTGACCTAAGGAGGAGGGACTTGCACCCATGAGGACATGTCCGAGAATCCACTGAACAATGGCGTAGGTAGGAGTCGGGTGACATGTGCGTCACATAAATATTTGTGTTGACAACCGTGTCTCCATGACGAGAACCACGTCATTGATAGGAGACGAGGTGGACGCACTGCAATGCCGTGGAGCAGAAACTGCTCCTGTGTTATTGACAACAGGTGACGTCAGCTGATGAATTTTTCTCATTGGTTGAATGATGACTGGGGGACGCATGCGCACCATAGCTTCCGGGACGCCGAACGTGGTTCGTCTTAGAAGAATTTGCGGAGGGGGAATGAGGCCCTGTGAAGACCATCCCTGTAAGAGAGGTAACTTAATGGATTATATACACCGGAAAGTTGTTATAGATGATTACGTGTGATGACGTATTACTAATATGTATTAATGAAGTTGTATTGACTCACCTGGGGGAGGGTTTACCCCATGTATTGGGCATTATATAAGACACATGTTTTGTATTCACTGTATTGCTTGAGAAAGACCGAGGACGGTCGAAACGTCGCATCCACCTGCTGTTTTTTCTATGGAATAAATCAACCATTTGCTTTAACTGACGAGTGCTGCGGATTTGTGTATATACTTTGAAGCTGGGATCAATGGCCAGGATCTCGATCTGCTTGCACCACCATTACCGCAAGTAAGGTACTGTTTATGGTTTTCCCAATTGTTTTTTTTGGGCATAGTAGTGCTGCCGGATCTTTCTATATATCCTTAATCTCAGCCTGAGAGATCTGATCCGGGTGATCATAAATAAGACCCAAATCTCTAAAAAATGTATCTGTCGACTGGATCTCCGTCCCTCCAGTCGGTAGATGAATTTTTTAGAGAAAAAGCCCAAGACTGTGCATCATCCTTAAGCAAAGAAATGATCATACCCACACGTTGACACTCATCCCCAGAAGAGTATGGACGCAGCTTAAAGTACAACTTACAGGATTCCCTGAACCGAATGAAATTTTCACTACCACCAGAAAATCTGTCCAGGAGGGCAATCTTAGGTTCAGGGCAGGCCTGGTACCCACCATCAGAACCAGCCGCCTGTGGTCTCTGAATACGTAAGACTGTCACGCGGAGGTCTGCTACCTCCAATGACAGTCCCTGCAGATGTTCGACCAGTGCAGACAATGAAATGGCGGTTTCTATTGGCGGGGTGGTAGATAATATCACGATCGGTGTGGGCGGAAACGACCACACTGAACACAGGAGGGAAGGGGAACAGTGACTGGGCCTGGAAACTAGGGACACCTCCTAAACAACCCTGATCCGGGCTCTAACTAACTATCAATATGAATAGACCTTAATGGTAGGAATATTCATATGCTGGATACCTGGGCCCTTATATCCCTATAAGGCCCTGTGAAAAGGTTAGGACCAAAGTGTCACGACGAGATGTGGGAGGGAACACCACACCAAACACAAGAGGGGGGTGGAAAAGGTATCTGGCCTAGAAGCTAGGGAGAGGAAAAGGTCACCACCTAATGAATCCTAACCCTAGCCCTGACTGCTAACCGAATTAACGGACCTTAGTGGTAGGACTGTTTATTCACTGGAACCTAAAGCATGACTACCCTGTAATGCCCTGAGGTAGTTATAGGGCCCAAAGATGACCCGTTCCTTAAGCTGAAGGAACAGGGGTCTTGACTCAGATACCAGAAGGCAGGGTTAGATACCAGAATGCAGCTCAGCTACATCTTTATTCTACTCCCCCACTAGCACTGTGTCTGAAAAGCTTCATATACAGCTCTGCTACATCTGTCTATCTCTTCAACCAGCACTGTGGCTGAACAGTCTCATATACAGCTCTGCTACATCTGTTTCTCTCTTCCATCAGCATTGATGCTTACCCGCTACATATACAGCTTTGCTACATCTGTCTATTCCCTTCCCCATTAGAACTGTGGCTGAACAGTCTCATATACAGCTCTGCTACATCTGTTTCTCTTTTCCATCAGAATTGATGCTTACCCGCTACATATACAGCTTTGCTACATCTGTCTATTCCCTTCTCCATTAGAACTGTGGCTGAACAGCAGCATATTCAGCCCTGCTACATCTGTTTCTCTCTTCCACCAGCATTGATGCTGACCCGCCACATATACAGCTCTGCTACATCTGTCTATTCCCTTCCCCATTAGAACTGTGGCTGAACAGCAGCATATTCAGCTCTGCTACATCTGTTTCTCTCTTCCACCAGCATTGATGCTGACCTGCCACATATACAGCTCTGCTACATCTGTCTATTCCATTCCCCATTAGAACTGTGGCTGAACAGCAGCATATTTAGCTCTGCTGCATCTGTTTCTCTCTTCCACCAGCATTGATTCTGATCCGCCACATATACAGCTCTGCTACATCTGTCTATTCCCTTCCCCATTAAAACTGTGGTTGAACAGCATCATATTCAGCTCTGCTACATCTGTTTCTCTCTTCCACCAGCATTGGTTCTGACCCTCCACATATACATATCTGCTACATTAGTCTATTCCCTTCCCCATTAGTACTGTGGCTGAACAGCAGCTTATTCAGCCCTGCTACATCTGATTCTCTCTTCCACCAGCATTGATGCTGACCCTCCACATATACAGATCTGCTAAATCTGTCTATTCCCTTCCCCATTAGTACTGTGGCTGAACAGCAGCTTATTCAGCTCTGGTACATCTGATTCTCTTTTCCACCAGCATAAATGTTGACCCGCCACATATACAGTTATGCTACATCTGTCTATTTTCCTCCCCTGCCAGTCATATGGCTTTGTAAGTCTAGCTTATGTCCTGCTGGATGTCATAGATTGAAACCTAGCAACTCATGCTAGTAAAGTAACTTGTTACATAAGAATACACAGTACTGCTTCAGAAAGCAGAGATGGGTATGCAACGTAGCTCCTTATTTTAGTTATTGGAGTATTTGTGTGTTTCTGTCTACTATATACAGCAGTGCTGAGTATGCTTATTGGAGTATTTGTGTGTTTGCTTACTATATACAGCAGTGCTGTATTTGCAGCTTGGTCTAGACCACCAAATTGCTGGTGTGGGAAGTGAATAGACCAATGTAGTAATGTAGTATATGAAGCAGTTCAGTAACATTGCAGGTGGATAACAATAGAAGACAGAAGTAGCAGAGCTTTATATGAGATGAGTTGGCCACCAAGCTTGTGGGGGAGGGGAAGACAAACAAGTATCAGTGATATCCACAGTGCTTTTGGGGGAGGGGGGTGGTGGTGGTATGCATTTATAAAAAAAATATTTCGAGCCAGTCAGTCACACTACTGATGTTAGGGTACTTTCACACTAGTGGCAGGACAGATCCGACAGGCTGTTCACCCTGTCGGATCCATCCTGCCGCTATTTCGCCTTGCTACCGCTCCGTCCCCATTGACTATAATGGGGACGGGGGCGGAGCCTCTCACCGGACTAAAAAGTCAGACATGCAGTACTTTTAGTCCGGCGGCCTTGCGCCGTGCAATGCCGAGCTGCGGCGGAGCTCTGCCCTTGTCCCCATTATAGTCAATGGGGACGGAGCAGCGGCATTGCAAAATAGCGGCAGGACGGATCCGACAGGGTGAACAGCCTGTTGGATCCGTCCTGCCGCTAGTGTGAAAGTAGCCTTAGAGTGTACTTTCTTCTATCACAATACATAGCTAGGACTGGAAATCCAGCGGTATAGCATCTGCCATAGTAATAATTATTCTATTTGGCATAGCTTCTACTCCACCAAGAGGCGTGAACATCCTTGAACAATCAGTATTCTAATATATATATTTAGTTTGTTTTTATAATATACATCATACATTATGAAAGGTTTCAGAATTAAAAATTTAGATTTTTAAAATAAAAGTTTGTAATTAGAATTTTTTATATTTTTAAGGCACCTTGTAATACTGTCACTGGGATTTTGTGTATAGAGCTGAGGACATGGGTTTCTAGATGGCCGCTAGCACATCCGCAATACCCAGTCCCCATAGCTCTGTGTGCTTTTATTGTGTAAAAAAAAACGATTTGATACATATGCAAAAATAATCTAAGATGTGTCCTGTACGTGAGATGAGTCCAGCGTGAAGGAGCCCAGCACTGCCCGCATCCTCAAAATCTGCTCCTTGCTCCTCGACGTCAGAAAGCCAGAGCGCCATAATCTCGGGATGCGCGATCACAGTTCGTTCCCTGAGGCTGATGCCAGCACAGGGAAGGAACACTATGACGACACTGCACATGCGCTGATCCCATATAAGTGAATGGGAGCGTACTGTGCACGCGCGTCCCACGGTACCATTCATTTATATGGGGCCTACGGAAATAGCCAAGCCAGTGATCTGCTATTTTTGTTTTACCCATAAAAAAGATTGCGCATGCACATTACGACCTCCGTTCATTTCAAAGCACCATTCTCATTGTAAATGTGAGTCCCAGCAGAGAGACCCACAACTATGAGACAATGGTGACATATCATAGAGATATGCCCCCATTGTCTGAGATGGCTATACCCCTTTAACCAATGGCTAATTGTTCACATTGGTTGGAACAATCAGCCATCGTGGGGATATATCTTACAGATATTTGCCTCCAGTGTCCTCTATTGGAATATCCATGTAACAAGAGTATGTGGTGTAACAGGGGCCACATAGTGGGTATCAAAACCGATAAGAAGCAGATTTGACTTTCTCTATATAAAAAGCCTTTCACATATGTTGGTACACCTCGTGACATCCAAAAATATCAAATACAGAAACAAAAATTTAGTTTTAATAAAAAACTTTACTGTAAACATTATTAACATGTATATTGAAATTTAAGATTTAATTTTACAAGATAAGAGAATATTATTCAACTTTTTATTTTTTTTACTTGCTATACAAAAAATATTATTTTCTAAAGAGATGTCTTCGAACCAAGTCCTCTTTTGGTGGCCTTTCAATTGGTGCAATATTTTTTGGTAAAGTAGAAATGGCCGATTGCCATGGTGAATCTAGTTTTCCTTCAGCAAAGTCAAGAATTCTAGATAGTCTTGGCTGTAGAGATTCTTGAGAATGTGGTTCGTACATGATTTTCACCACCCAGGCTTTTCGCGCCTTACTGTACTCGAATCTGGATCTCTTCTGTGGCTTCTCACCCTCTGTGTCAACAAATTCTTTTAAAACAGCCTGGACTCTGCCCACATTTGAATTGTGGTCCAAAACAGCTAGCGTGGTTCTAGCAACCATGGCATCATAATAAAAATGTACCCTTTTCGGACGATACTTGAGTACACTCGAATGTAAAACCTCCAATTCACCGGTGTGGCAAAAAAAAACAAAGATGTTCAATGTCCTTCAGAAGTGACTGATTAATAATAATACTTTTTATTTTATCATATGCTGTGGAGTCGTCGGTGAGCCACTTTGTATCCTTTATCCCAGTTTTATGATGGCACCTTGAGTAGTTATTGTCAGATTCCCATTCGTGAATATTTAGTACGTGTTGTAAAACGGACTTCCATCTGGCTATTAATTCAGCTTGGTCTGCGTCACAGTTTCTTGAGCACCACCAAAGATGATTTTTAATTGATGGTATCCATGGTGACAGTGAGGCACAATGTTTTGTTTTTGAAGCAGTTAGTAGCTTCTGTCCAACTGACTTGGCCAGATGCTATACATCAAATTAATGCCTGATACAGGGATATTCTTCTCTAATTAGTTTGCGTATGCCTACTATTCGCACATTGACATCGCTAGCAATCACTCGGTCTATAGTTTTTTTTAACGCTTTTTTCTCAAGGCTTACAGAATTTGCCGGTGGAATTGTCTGTTGTACACTAAGTCCACTATTTTGCGAAGTTCGGTCTCCATCATTGTATAAATACAATATTTTGCAGAAAATCTGGGGCTGTCGGATTGACCGTCCCCTGCCAAGCATACCGGTCTCCTTCCCAGTGTGGATATTATTTCAGCACGTTCTTTTTTCCACTCTTTACTTATCATCGGGAAAATATACTTTGGCTGGTTCAGGTAATGTGTCAACTGTGATATCATCGACACATTTTTTTTTTTGAAATGGCTACTGCTTAGAACAATAGCACTGGACAATATAATGTTGCCAGCCGCAATTCGATTTACTCTCGGCTGGCTGGTCCACAGTTGTTGAATGTGTCCACGTACACATTTTACATCCAGGTTAATTGCCGATCCAATCTCCCTGATCTTCAGATGAGTAAGTTTTGAGCCACAGGTTTTTCGGTATTGGCATGGAATCATAGAGACCAAACTTTCAAGGCAACTTTAAAAAACAATACATTTTTTTATCTGAAACAGGGTCTTTTAGATCGCCACAGATAATATCCATTTGATCAGGATCTGTTGTTACTTTGTCTAGTGGTTCAATCTCATCTTCAAAGTCATCAATAAATGCTGATAAATCCTCATCTTCCTCTTCTGATTCCAGATTGTCAACTGGATTAAACTATGGGTCTTCTTCTATTTCATTTATTTCATCTTGCACTTGATGTCTTTTTGCCAGCTCTATTTTTTGTAAAATTTTATTTTTTATTTATTTTCAAAGGTGACATATTTGTGATTTCGATTCTGTTCAAATTTTTGCCTGCACTCAATGGGGTGGACGAAAAAAAAGTAGGTGATCGGTCTATGGGTTCGATGTCTTCATGCAGGGAATCATTATTGCTATTTTCTGATCGGTTTGAATGTTCTACATCTTCTTCAGAAGAAAGTTCACTGTGTGATTCATTCAAGTGTGCTTTCTCTGTTTCCATTGCTGCTTTTTCAGTAATGGTAACTTTTCTTTTTCTAAATTTTGAAAACTGTTGCCTTCCCAATTTTGACCTTGTCCACCAATAAACGTCACTGTGTTCCACGTTGACGATGCCTAATTTTTTTGGTCTGATTGGCAATATTTACTTTTCTAACAAAACTTGTATCTAAAACAAATGTATTATGGTCTTTGGACCAATACAAGTCTGTATTGGTTGATTTGTCCTCCTTTGATGGCTGACTTGGAGTCTCAATTTGAACATCCGTATCGTTTACAGTAGCAGTCAATGGAAGGTGGAATTGGATCGTGCTTCCAAGCAAATTAATTTCCCTACAAAAAATTACATTGCCAGTTGAAATAACAGCATCAGACCGAACTTGTGTAGTAGGCATATTTGCAACCTTTCTTTTCTTAGGTCTCCTTTTTACAAACAGCGTAGTCTGTAACGTGGGGTTCTTACAGCTGCAGCTTGATTTTCTCTTCTGAAATATGTGCAGAAGGGGTAGCCGATCGCGAGTCCGAACTCTGGAATGATGCAGAGCTTGATTGGCTTTCTTCCGCTGTCCCTTCATTTGTATCTGATGACTCCTTAGTACTGTCAAGATTTTTCTGAAAAATGGTGGGCATTGCGTCTGAACGTAATTTTTTGCGTAATCCACCTTCTTCGTAAGAAAAAAATCTAAGTGCTTAGAGCACAATCGGTAATTTAAGGTATGTTTTTTTTGGATTCCATGATTTTTTCAACCCATTCTTCTACGTTGGGAAAATGCTAGACCAAAAAAAGTAATATTACTTATTATTTAAAAAATTACTTTTCAAACAAATTCACAATATAAATAGGCATGTCATATTGATCGCATATACACGCATTAGACCATAGATGTTTTTTTTTTAAATATGTAACCACGCATCCATCTGTTAAAAAGGCGCAAGTAAAAAGTCATAATGAGCTGACTTTGCTTACGCAGCCGCCCTCCGTTCACTGCAGTGTGTTCATTGAAAATAAGCAAGCTATATAAGTGGGCTGCACTGAAGTACATGGGGGTGCCATCTGCACAAGTTATCAGAAGCACAAAGATCATCCAACTGGGTCAGATCCCATAAAAATATCTGTAAGGGTTAGGCTAAAAGCACACAAATGTATTTTTTTCCCGTGTCCGTTATTTTTTATTTTGCGTATAGGATGCGGACCCATTCATTTCAATGGTTCCGGTAAAAATGCAGACAGCAAAGAGTGTGCTGTCCGCATCAGTATGTCCGTTCCGTATCCCCAAAACAAAAAAGGACATGTACTTTTCTTGTCAGATTTAGGCATTGTTACAATGGATCAACAAAAAATAAAAGGATGTCATACGGATGTTAGACTTTTTTTTTTGTGGATTAGCAATTTACAGACCTCAAGCCTAAGGTTACATGCACAAGACTGTTCTGAGCCACAGATTTTGCCGCTTGGATGGGTACCCATTCACTTCATTGTAGCCACGAAAGATGCAGACAGCACTCCGTATGCTGTCCGCATCTGTTGCTCCGTTACGAGTTCAGCATACAGAATCTAATCGCTCCTATTCTTGCCCGTTTTGCATACAAAAATAGCAAGTTATAAGGGGTTACGTTTTGGGGCTGCTAATTGCGTAAAGCACACAGACGCCAACCATGTTTTGCGGATTGTCAACTTGAGAACCGCAAAGCACACAACAGTCGTGTGCATGTAGCCAAAGGCCTTATGCACATGACCGTGTGCTCACCGTGGCACTTTTGCGGCGCGCATAGAGCGGGTCCACAATACACTGGCAATATACTTGTGCAGACCACATCATGGATCGCGGACATATTCACTTCAATGGGTCCGCGATCTGGGAGATGCAGTGCGGAAGCACGTAGCGGAACACCACAGAGTGCTTCCGTTGTGTTTCTGACCATGCCTAGACCCCGAAAAATTTTCACTACGGACTGAGGCCTCGTTCACATCACCGTTTCTCCGACTACATTGAGGAGCAGGAGAACGGAAAGCCTAAAGATGATTTTTGAGCTGAGATGAAAGTCCTGCATGCAGGACTTTCGTCTCTGTTCAAAAATCATGTTCTGAGCGGACACCAAACGGACCCCATTATAGTCTATGGGGTCTTTAGGCTCCGTTACGCTCACTTAGGTTTCAGTTATCTACAGAATCTGTCCTTTCAGTTTTCCTGCTCCTCAACGGAGCCGTAGAACGGAAAGGAGAAACAGTGATGTGAACGTGGCCTTATCAAGTTAAATGGGTATGGATTTGTCTGAGGCAGCCGCAGGTATGTTGCCCGTGCATTGGGGACCGAAATGGCGCTCCCCAATGCACGGAACGGCCGGCACACGTTAGTCTGCATGAGACATGATACTGATTGTATTTATGTCAACTATTTGAAAGGTCATTAGAATCAATTATGCCTCCTGCACACGACCTTGCACGCCACATGGGCGTCCTGCAGCCTGCAAATTGCGCACCGCAATGCACAAACACATACAGTGGTGCAGCTTCAGGATCTTGAGGAACAATTCACTTTAATGGGTCCCGAAGCCGCCAGTTTGGCAAAAACTTTGGAGCAAGTGCACAAAAGGAGGAAAAGACTTGGGAAGTTGGGGATGGGCCCAAGCAAGGCACAGTCAGCGGCTCAAAAGCTAAAAGAGTATGTGAGGCAAGAGGCTCAAAATGGCACCGCCGCTCCTGCCACACCATGGGCGGCAATCACGCGAGGTCAAGCAGCGCAGCAGTCAGAGGTGGAAGGTACCGGGGAGCCTGAGATAAGCTTAAAAACTGTTTCTGACCAGCTCCTAACAGCAATTTCCACTTGTCAGACCTCACTCACCTGCAAAATCGAGGAAGTGAAGGTGGACCTGGGCCTGTTGAGGCAAGATGTGCAGCAGCTCAAGGAGCGGGTGCGCCACACAGAAGACAGGGTCTCAGCCTTAGAAGACCTCACTAGACCACTTGTGGGGAGAGTGCAAGTTGTGGAAAGGTCTGTGAGCCTATGGCAACAAAAGTGTGATGACCTTGAGAACAGGGCCAGACGCAATAATGTCAGGATCCTGGGATTACCAAAGAGAGCGGAAGGCTTGGATCCGGCTACAGTTTCCTAAAGCGCCATTTTCTGTCGCCTACGCTGTTGAAAGAGCACATCGGGTTCCTGCCAGGCCTCCCCTCCAGGGCGCCCCCAAGGCCCCTTTTGGCGCGGATGCTTAACTGGAAAGATGGAGATCTTATCCTAAATCAAGCAAGAAACAAGCGTGACATCAAACATGAAAACGCGAATATATCGCTATTTCTTGATTTTTCAGCTGAGCTGCAAAAGAAGAGGGCTATCTTCATTTCAGTCAAGCGACGACTACGCGATTTAAATCTACAATACTCCATGGCTTATCCGGCGTGTCTTCGGGTGATAGATGGCGAAAATACCGTCTTCTTCGTTAACCCAAAGGAAGCGGAGGAATGGATTTCCAAGAGACCAAGTCGCTCAAGACTTCATTGATACTACCGCCTTCGCAGATGTAGCAAGTATTATGTTCACACTTCTACACTCACCTACTAGATGCGCTCCATTGACTCTTAACATCCCGGTCCGGGACTCAGGGCAATCCCTCACCCTGCACCAATGGAACGTATGAGATCATAGTATCCCACTCTGGTGTATCAGAGGGGCAGCTACTTTTTTCCCCCATTTTTTTCTATTTTCTATATGCACGCATTATGCCACATTATTTTATTGTCACGGGGACCGAGCAGACACCTGCATAGGTTTAACACCATATGGCACTATGCAGGTCTCCGGAAATTTAGCCACACTACAGGATGGCAGTGATGTTATCACTTACAGGTTCACTCAATTGTCTGGTAAACTACAGTTAAGGCCTCATGCACACGACCGTTGTGTGCACCCGTGGCCGTTGTGCCGTTTTCCGTTTTTTTTCACGGACCCATTGACTTTCAATGGGTCCGTGGAAAAATCGGAAAATGCACCGTTTTGCAGCCGCATCCATGATCCGTGTTTCCTGGCCGTGAAAAAAATATGACCTGTCCTATTTTTTTCAAGGCCAACGGTTCACGGACCCATTCAAGTCAATGGGTCCGTGAAAGAACACGGATGCACACAAGATTGGCATCCGTGTCCGTGATCCGTGGCCGTAGGTTAGTTTTTATACAGACGGATCCGAAGATCCGTCTGCATAAAAGCTTTTTCAAAGCTGAGTTTTCACTTCGGGAAAACTCAGAACCGACAGTATATTCTAACACAGAAGCGTTCCCATGGTGATGGGGACGCTTCTAGTTAGAATACACTACAAACTGTGTACAAGACTGCCCCCTGCTGCCTGGCAGCACCCGATCTCTTACAGGGGCCCGATCTCTTACAGGGGGCCGTGATCAGCACAATTAACCCCTTCAGGTGCGGCACCTGAAGGGGTTAATTGTGCTGATCACGGCCCCCTGTAAGAGATCAGGGCTGCCAGGCAGCAGGGGGCAGACCCTCCCCCCCTCCCCAGTTTGAATATCATTGGTGGCCAGTGCGGCCCCCCCCTCCCTCTATTGTAATAATTCGTTGGTGGCACAGTGTGCGCCCCCCCCCCCCTCCCTCCCTCTATTGTAATAATTCGTTGGTGGCACAGTGTGCGCCCCCCCCTTCCTCCCTCTATTGTATTAAATCGTTGGTCGCACAGTGTGCGCCCCCCATTGGACCCCCTCCCTCTATAGCATTAACAACGTTGGTGGCCAGTGTGCGGCCTCCCATCTCTCCCCCCCCCCCCCATCATTGGTGGCAGCGGAGTTCCGATCGGAGTCCCAGTTTAATCGCTGGGGCTCCGATCGGTAACCATGGCAACCAGGACGCTACTACAGTCGTCGTTGCCATGGTTACTTAGCAATAGTACAATAGTAGAAGATTCATACTTACCTGCTGCTGCGATGTTCGTGTCCGGCCGGGAGCTCCACCTACTGGTAAGTGACAGTGACAGGTCTGTGCGGCGCATTGCTAAATGAACCGTCACTTACCAGTAGGAGGAGCTCCTGGCCGGACACGAACATCGCAGCTCCCAGGTAAGTATGAATCTTTTACTATTGTACTATTGCTAGTAACCCGCTGCCACCAATGATCGGGGGGGGGGGGGGGGGCAATGTTGTTAATGCTATAGAGGGAGGGGGGGCCAATGGGGGGCGCACACTGTGCCACCTACGATTTATTACAATAGAGGGAGGAAGGGGGGGGGGGCGCACACTGTGCCACCAACAAATTATTACAATAGAGGGAGGAAGGGGGGGGGGGCGCACACTGTGCCACCAACGAATTATTACAATAGAGGGAGGAAGGGGGGGGGGGGCGCACTGGCCACCAATGATATTCAAACTGGGGAGGGGGGGGGGGTCTGACCCCCTGCTGCCTGGCAGCCCTGATCTCTTACAGGGGGATATGATAGTACAATTAACCCCTTCAGGTGCGGCACCTGAGGGGTTAATTGTGCTGATCACGGCCCCCTGTAAGAGATCGGATGCTGCTAGGCAGCAGGGGGCAGTCATGTACACAGTTTGTAGTATATTCTAACTAGAAGCGTCCCCATCACCATGGGAACGCCTCTGTGTTAGAATATACTGTCGGAAATGAGGTTTCACGATCTAACTCATATCCGACAGTATATTCTAACATAGAGGCGTTCCCATGGTGATGGGGACGCTTCAAGTTAAAATATACCATCGGATTGGAGAAAACTCCGATCCAATGGTATAAAAGGGACTCCAGACTTTACATTGAAAGTCAATGGGACGGATCCGTTTGAAATGGCACCATATTGTGTCAACGTCAAACGGATCCGTCCCCATTGACTTGCATTGTAATTCAGGACGGATCCGTTTGGCTCCGCACGGCCAGGCGGACACCAAAACGACTTTTTTTTCATGTCCGTGGATCCTCCAAAAATCAAGGGAGACCCACGGACGAAAAAACGGTCACGGATCACGGGAAAACGGAACCCCGTTTTGCGGACCGCAAAAAAATACGGTCGTGTGCATGAGGCCTAAGTTGCATACAGTTTATTCTATTAAAGGCATGGTACACTGTTTATAGTATCCTAGCGCAGAGGGCATACGCAAGAAGGTTCAAGAGAGAGGGTTTTTATCCCCCTGGAGCTGGGGAGCTGATTCATTCGGAGGAGTTGTTGGGTTATAGATGGCAGATTTGAATGTTGTGTCCTTGAATGTAAGAGGACTGGGTAGACCAAGAAAAATTGTTGCTGTATTCTCCCATTTACGCCAGTACAATCCCCATATCCTGGGACTGCAGGAGACCCACCTTACACCAGAGACAGGGAATAGAATTAGGAAGCCATGGGTTCAGTGGTCTCTGAATGCGTACGGGTCGACGCATTCTAGAGGTGTGGCTATACTTGTTCATAAGAACATTAGATGGGAGGTACAGCAATCAGTGGTAGATCCAGAGGGGCAATATATTTTTGTGTATGCATTCATCAACTGCACTCCCTATGTAGTTGTCAATATATACAACCCCCCCCCCTCTGCTACTATGACCATATTCCAGGAGGTGATGGGCTTTGTTGCGCAGTATCCCAATGCTAAACTGCTCTGCATGGGAGACTTTAATTTAGTGATGCATGAAGATATGGATAGATTTCATTTAGCGGGAGGAGGAGACGGTCGTTCTCAACATGTCACCACCCTCTCTAGAGTGGTTGAGGAATTGGGATGGTTAGATATGTGGAGACTTAAACATCCGCTTCAGAGGGAGTACTCCTGCTTTACTCCTGCCAGGGGTGCCTTGTCCAGGATTGATTACCTCCTCGGCAACGACGCAGTATACACAGATCTTGAAGATATAGGGTATGGATCGAAGGGACCCTCAGACCATGCTCCGGTCTTTGCTCAACTTAGACTTCATGACATTGTCAAGCAGAGTATCAAAATGTGCATTCATCCATTCTTGTTGTCCCTTATGACCATGAATGACAGAATCCCTGACCAGCTTCAGTTATTTCAGGAGGTGCAGGATGAGATGACGGATGATTTGCTATTCTGGGAGACGATGAAAGCCTACTTGAGGGGGTGTCTCAAATCATCTATCTCCTATATCAAGAGAGACTCAATGCCTAAAGAACTGGAATTACATACTAATTGTAAGGAGGCAGAGAGCTCATTTAGGTCTGATCCTTCTGAGGTGAATAGACAAGAATGGATGCTTAAAGGTAGGCCTTATATGATGCATCTCAGGGAAAAGAGCGAGCGCAAATTATTCTTTTTAAAGCAGCAATCCTTTGAGACGGGTAATCAGGCGGGTAAATTGCTTGCTCATATTGTATGTAGTAACAGCATGTCCCCCCCCCCCCCCGGTCATCCGAATAAAGAATTCTGAGGGATCGGTGGTTGAATCAGTGGACGGTATTTTACAATGTTTCAAGGGGTCTGCAGTTCAATACACAGCACAGGAGTTAGGGGACTATAATGGAGGTAGCGCATCCCCAGCTTAATGAGGAGGACAGGAATCTATTAGAAGCTGACATTTCACTAGAAGAAATCCAAATGGCAATAAAGAAGCTGCCTGCTGGTAAAGCGCCCGGCCCAGACGATATTCCGGTAGAAGTGTATTCTAAATATGTTGATGTACTAGGGCCCCAACTTCTCCAATTATACCTGGATACTCAGCAACGACATCAGTTGTCAGAATCCATGTATGATACTACTATAGTAGTGATCCTGAAGCCAGATAAAAACCCATTGGAGTGCGGGTCGTGTCGACCAATCTCGCTTCTGAACTTAGATTATAAAATACTAACGAGGCTACTAGCTACCAGATTAAACAAGGTAATTGCCACTATAGTACATAAAGATCAGTCGGGATTTATACCGGGTAGATCGACATCTGATAATATTAGGAGAGCGCAGGCCATCGCGCAGATAGGAATGGCAGGGGATAAGCATTGGGCCCTGGCATCGTTGGATACAGCCAAGGCTTTCGACTCAGTGGAGTGGATGTATTTATTAGAGGTGTTGCAGAGCTTTGGTTTTGGCCCTAAGTTTATCAAATGAATAGAGATACTATATCAACTTCCCAAGTCTAACATATTAGTGAATGGGTCTCAGTCAGATTCTTTCAGGCTCCACAGGGGCACTAGGCAAGGGTGCCCCATGTCGCTGCTATTATACGCAGTGGCGATAGAACATCTCGCCCTTAGGATAAGGCAGGATCAGGTTTTCATTGGTGTTAGCATGGGGATAGAGTAGATAAAGTGGGATTATATGCAGACAATCTCCTTTTTATGGATGAGCCTGAGACTACGCTTCCTAGAGCGATTTAAATAATAGGAAAATTTGGGAAGTACTCGGGCTTGCACATAAATTGGACGAAGTCTGCAATTATGCCAACTAAGGGCACATACGTGGCCCTCACAATACTGCAATTTACCGGTTGTGGATCGCTTCAAATACTTGGGAATTGTGATCACCAAAGATCCCCAATTGTCGTACTCCCTAAATATAGCACCCCTGGAATCCCTGTTTATTGATAAATTCAGAACGTGGAAGTACCTACCGTTATCAATCATGGGGAGACTGAACCTGGTCAAAATGATTCTTTTGCCTAAGGGTCTATATCTACTGGCACATGCATGCACACCGGTACCTCAGGGATTCTTTGGTCACATTCATGCACTGGTGGCTAGCTTTATCTGGGGAGGAGCTAGAAGGAAACTCTCCCTTAATGTTCTCCAGAGATCTAAGCTGGAGGGGGGCGCTGCCCTGCTCGATTTTTTCTTATACTATCTGGCTGATCAGCTGAAATTCTTATCTTCTTGGATCTCAGCATCAGAATTACCAAATGAGGAATATTATCTTAGGGAATACACATGTCTTCTCTGTGGCCATTACTGGAAGAGTCACGGCTTGCCCCCACACGTCTGCTCCCTCTACATAAACTAGCTCACCAGGTGTGGAGTGCTGCTAAGATGCAATCATTTAGAGATCTCTCGGATGATATTCCAATATGGGATAATCCCATGTTTGCTCATCTGAGAGAACTAGAAGGAATGAATTTGTGGAAATCTCATGGTGTCCTTATCCTGAGAGACCTACAGTACAGACCAAAAGTTTGGACACACCTTCTCATTCAAAGAGTTTTCTTTATTTCCATGACTATGAAGGCATCAAAACTATGAATTAACACATGTGGAATTATATACATAACAAACAAGTGTGAAACAACTGAAAATATGTCATATTCTAGGTTCTTCAAAGTAGCCACCTTTTGCTTTGATTACTGCTTTGCACACTCTTGGCATTCTCTTGATGAGCTTCAAGAGGTAGTCCCCTGAAATGGTCTTCCAACAGTCTTGAAGGAGTTCCCAGAGATGCTTAGCACTTGTCGGCCCTTTTGCCTTCACTCTGCGGTCCAGCTCACCCCAAACCATCTCGATTGGGTTCAGGTCCGGTGACTGTGGCGGCCAGGTCATCTGGCGCAGCACCCCATCACTCTCCTTCATGGTCAAATAGCCCTTACTTTCAAAGTTTTCCCAATTTTTCGGCTGACTGACTGACCTTCATTACTTAAAGTAATGATGGCCACTCGTTTTTCTTTACTTAGCTGCTTTTTTCTTGCCATAATACAAATTCTAACAGTCTATTCAGTAGGACTATCAGCTGTGTATCCACCTGACTTCTCCTCAACGCAACTGATGGTCCCAACCCCATTTATAAGGCAAGAAATCCCACTTATTAAACCTGACAGGGCACACCTGTGAAGTGAAAACCATTTCAGGGGACTACCTCTTGAAGCTCATCAAGAGAATGCCAAAAGTGTGCAAAGCAGTAATCAAAGCAAAAGGTGGCTACTTTGAAGAACCTAGAATATGACATATTTTCTGTTGTTTCACACTTGTTTGTTATGTATATAATTCCATATGTGTTAATTCATAGTTTTGATGCCTTCATAGTCATGAACATAAAGAAAACTCTTTGAATGAGAAGGTGTGTCCAAACTTTTGGTCTGTACTGTATATGGTGAGGGCACTTTGCGCTCCTTTTCTCAGATGCAGGAGAAATTCGAGCTACCTTGTAACTTTTTCTTTAGATATTTGAAACTGAGACACGCGTTAAAGGCCCAGTTCGGGGAGAGAGGGCGAAACATCTCAAAATACCCTTTAATAGGTATACTGAGGTCGCAGGGCCCGAGAGGTATCATTTCTGTGCTTTATACACACCTGCTTAGTAATCACATTGTGTTGAACCCTCTAGCCATCGAGGGAAAGTGGAAAATCTCAATACCGTCTCTGACGGCTGATTGGAATGAAGCCTTAATGGCTCCGCTGAAGGTCTCTCCATCAATTAACAATAGGTTGATTCAGCTGTTTATTCTGCACAGAAGTTATCTTACGCCGACTAGGTTACAAAAAATGGGTAGACTACCACACAATAGATGTCACAGATGTTTAGAGGATAATGCAGATTTTTGGCATCTGATGTGGGATTGCACTTACTTGAGAGGCTTCTGGAGAGAAGTGATTGGGGTATTGACAACTATGGTTCCCTCTGTAGTACCGCTTTGCCCTAAAGTTTGTGTTCTGGGTATATTAGATGAGGAGATATGGGGGCATTATCACAGGGTGTTCCTGAGTGAGACTCTATTATTTGCTAGAAAAAAACATTGCTTTGAGGTGGGTGGCCGATAGAACACCCACACTAAGTCAGTGGAAATCACTGATCAATCATGCTGTGAGTATGGAAAAGATTGTATTTATCCACAGAAAATGCCCACAAAAGTTTCACAGGGTGTGGGGAGAGTGGTGCTCATCTTCTCTAACTTTGCACAATGCATGCATGTATTCTGTGGCCGATATTGCTCATACGTCGGCTGTATAATAATGTGCGGCTCTTGGGTTCTGGACTATAGCTTTATCATACCTGCAACTTACTTCTCTGTGATTAAGAATGGACTTTTCTTATACCTGCTGTAAGATCCTTGGGATCTCTCATGTTATCAGTGTATCCCTTGCGTGGGATGTATCCCTGCTATGCTCTATTGTCACATGCCTTATTTGTTAAACTTCAATAAAACGAGTTAAACAAAAAACAACGTCCCCTTTGGTCCCAATTTGTTCCTGCAATCCATATTTTTGTCCACTGGGCCCCTCAAATTCATAATGTCCTCCCCTCTGTGTTTCTGAATTCCATAAAAGCGTCCCCTTTGGTCCCTCCACTCCATACTGGTGTCCCAATTTGTCCCTGCAATCCATAAAGGCCCCTGTGGCCCTCCAGTTCATAATGTCCTCCCCTCTGTGTCCCTCCATTAAATATATGCTTCCCCTTTTGGTCCCTCCACTCCACATTAATGTCCAAATTTGGGCTCTAGCTGCAGTCTGGCTCCACTGGTCTTGAGTAGAACAGGCTTTCTGGAGGCTGTTTGTAACTGTGGTCACAAAAATCTATGTTCTGGGAGAACGGGAAGCAGCTCCATTTTTTGGGCCCTTTTACACAACTCAAGGTCTGGGCCCCAGGGCCTGACGGTGAGTATGCCCATAAGGCCCACCCATAAGTCCACCTACATGTTCCACCCATGAGTTTGTTCACAGTGGGTGAAGTGTGTAGGGGATGTGATATGTGTTGCTGTAGAGAATCTAATGGGTGTGCTTATAGAATGTAGTGTATAGGGATACCAGTGTGTATAGATGATACAGTGTGTGTGTGTAGTGGATTGCAGTGTGTTTTCGTGTAAGGGATAGAAAGAAGTTTGTGTTTGTATATAAGGTATGTATTGTGTGTTTCTGAATGTGTGTACGGAATGTGTTGTGTGAATCTGTGTTTGTATGTGTAAGGGCTGCAAGGTGTGTTTCTGTGTCTGTATATTCATCTATTCCAAAATCGTTGGTGGATTTGGTGGTGCATGTAAAAATTATACTCACCTCTTATGAAGTCAAGTTTGCCGGTCCTCTGATCTATGTCAATCGCTCGTCCGCACTCTCAACTTCTTTGCCAGAACTGTTCGGGCGGCCGCGCATGCGCTGAACTATATTCTTTTGTGCTGCGTTTACTATGGAGCCGCGTATGCGCGGCTCTATTTTAGACGCGACTCAAGGGAATATAGAATCTGCACATGCGCGGCCGCCCAGAGCCGCAGGAGACGTGCGCGTACACATTTTCTTTGAGAGGCCGGCCAGTGGGTCGCAGGAGCTACTCTGCTCAATCGCGGCCCATGGATGCGGCAGGCAAGAGGTGGCCGTATCCATGGGAAACGCACATCAACAATGAGAAAGGATTTTTGAAAAGAACGGTAGGAAATTTTAGGACAAGTATAGGACAAAATGTTCACTGGGGCCTTTAATGGCCAGCAATTCCCTATTACCCACGTCATAATTTCTTTCAGCAGTTGAGAGTTTCTTTGAGAAAAATGCACATGGGCGCCATTTACTGGGTGAAGGACCCTGCGACAAGACCGCTCCTACCCCAACCTCGGATGCGTCAACTTCCACAATGAACGGCTGTGACACATCCGGTTGCACAGCTGAAAAGTCTTGTAATGCCGCATCAGACCAAACAGAGAAATCAGCACCCTTCCTAGTCATGTCTGTTAAACGTTTAACCAGTCGAATAGTTCAGAATTAATTTACGGTAGTAATTGGTAAACCCCAAAAACCGCATAAGCGCCTTTAGATTTTCGGGTCGATCCCAGTCCAACATGGCACGGACCTTCTCGGGATACATACGAAAACCTGAGGATGAGAGCAGGTAACCCAGGAATTGCACTTCCTGAACGGCAAATACACACTTTTCCATCTTAGCATACAACTTATTCTGTCTTAGGATCTGTAACACCTGTCTCAATATGATCCTGATGAGTCTCCATATCGGGAGAATAAATAAATATCTCATCCAAATATACAACAAACCTCACTACCAGATGATGAAAGATGTCATTGATAAAGTGTTGAAAAACCGCTGGAGCATTGGTTAACCCAAAAGGCATGACCAGATTCTTAAAATGGCCCTCAGGGGTATTAAATGCAGTCTTCCACTCATCCCCCTCCTTGATCCTTACCAGATTATAAGCCCCCCTCAGATCCAATTTACCTTGGCACCGACAATCTGATTAAACAAATCCAGGATTAAAAGGAAGAGGGTAAGGATCACGGACGGTAATACGGTAGAGCTCACGGAAGTCCAGACATGGCCTCAGGGTACCATCCTTCTTTTTTACAAAGAAAAAGCCAGCAGCTACAGGGGATTTGGATGGTCTGATATGTCCCTACGCCAAACTCTCGAATATATATTCTCGCATGGCCTTTCTTTCGGGTTCCGAAAGATTATACAACCGAGATTTGGGCAGTTTAGCTTCGGGAATAAGATTGACGGAACAATCACATTCCCGATGCGGAGGCAACTCCTGGTTACCACTCTCGAAAAACATCTGAAAATTCTGAAATGAACGAGGGTACAGCTTTAGTGGTGACCACAGAGAACGATGTATTAAGACTATGCAAAATTCACTCCAATCGAGAATCTGTCTCGCTTGCCAATCGATAGTAGGGTTATGTTTGCTTAACCACGGTAGACTTAACACCAACGGAGCAGGCAGACCCTCCAACACATAACACAAGACAGATTCCTGATGAAAATCACCCACTCTTAAAGGGGTTGTCCGGGTTCAGAGCTGAATCCGGACATACCCTTATTTTCACCCAGGCAGCCCCCCTGAGGCTAGCATCGGAGCATCTCATGCTTCGATGCTCTCCTTTGCCCTGCGCTAGATCGCGCAGGGCACGGGTTCTTTTGTTTTCAATAAAACACTGCCGGGCGGAAACTTCCGCCCGGCAGTGTGTTCGGTGACGTCAGTGGCTCTGATGGGCGGGCTTTAGTGCTGCCCTAGCCGTTTTACTGGCTAGGGCTGCGCTAAGTCCCGCCCATCAGTGCCGGTGACGTCACCGGGCTTCCTGGCAGCCCCATGGAGAGCCCCGGGACGTCACCGGATCTCCAAAAAATGCCTTTGCCCTGCGCGATTTAGCGCAGGGCAAAGGAGAGCATCGGAGCATGAACTTCTCCGATGCTCAAGTCAGGAGAGCTGCCGGGGTGAAAATGGAGGTATGTCCGGGTTCAGATCTGAACCTGGACAACCCCTTTAAATGGATGTCATTCACCACCTGCGACAGGCATTTTTGGGTAAGAGGTGCTGAATTAATTGCAAAGACAGAAATACTTTTCTCTAGTGCACTAGTAGTCAAACCATGCATACGAACGAAGTGTCCATCAATCAGGTTAACCCCTGCCCTACTGTCGATAAATACTTTGATTTCCACAGTTTGGGACTCTAGCGCCACCTCGGCAGACAGGAGAAATCTGGCACTACCAGAAAAAGACCACCCACACCAGCAATAGTAACTTGGGGATTAAACGTCTTTTTCTTGTTTTTACCTTGACGCTGCAAGAACGGACAACTATTCACAAAATGTCCCTTCTTTCAAAAACAGACCCCCTTCATATGACCAAAGCTCTTACCAGCAGTCCCAGGAGTAGCTCCCCCTAGCTGCATAGGCTCATCACAAGGGGTAAACTCAAGAGTCTCTCCACCCAAAGTATCAGAGGGAGCAGCCATCTCATATGATAGTAGCTCCAGAGAATGAGGGACTTTAGATCTCTCTCTCAGACGTCTATCTATACGTACAGCAAGTGACATGGCTGCCTCCAAAGACTCAGGATTCTTGTGAAAGGTCAATGTGTCTTTCAGCCTCTCAGATAATCCCTGAAAGAATTGACTACGCAAAGCTGGATCATTCCACTCAGTATCCGCAGCCCATCTCCTAAATTCAGAGCAGTAGATCTCCGCAGACCGCTCTCCTTGCCGCAAGCCAAACCACGCAACTTAGTCTTGGCCAGGGAAATCCAATCCGGGTCGTCGTAAATCAAACCCAGAGCTCTGAAAATCTCGTACAACGACAGGAGGGACTGCGATCCAGTCGGCAAAGAAAAGGCCCAAGCCTGGGCATCTCCTTTAAGCAGCGACATGATGATACCCACTCTTTGACTCTCATCACCAGAAGAGCGAGGACGCAGCTTAAAATAAAATTTACATGACTCCCTAAACAGGGTGAAATTATCACTGCCATCGGAAAACCTGTCTGGGAGAGCAACCTGAGGTTCAGGGCAGGCCCGATTCCCACAGTCGGAACCAGCTGCCAGAGGTCTCTGGATCTGTGCGACGGTATTGCGGAAGGTCAGCTACCTCCAAAGATAACCACTGTAGTTGTCCGACCAGTGCATGGATTGGATCCATTGGCACACTGATACAAACATAATGGCGGTTTCGGCGGTGTATAATGTCACGATGAGGTGTGGGAGGAAACACCACACCAAACACAAGAGGATGGGGGGGAAGGTATCTGGCCTAGAAGCTAGGGAGAGGAAAACCACCACCTAATAAATCCTAGCCTTGACTGCTAACTGAATGAACGGACCTCAAAGTGGTAGGACCGTTCATTCACTGGTACCTAAAGCCTGACTACCCTGTAACGGCCTGAAGTAGTGATAGGGCCCAAAGATGACCTGTTCCTTATAGGGATCGACTGATTATCGGTTTTACCGATATTATCTGCCGATATTCAGGATTTTGAACGTTATCGGTATCGGCATCTATTTTGCCAATATTCCGATAACGTATGGGGAACACAGATCGCGCTGCTGACAGCGCTCTCCGTGTTCCCTCAGCAGCACAGGGGAGAAGGAAGCAGTGTCTCCCTCCCCCTGTGCTGCTGCTGCCACCAATGAGAGGAGGGAGGACAAGAGGAGAGGAGGGGCTGTGGCCACTGCGCCACCAATGAAGATAACTCTCTCATTAATTCATATACAGGAGGCGGGAGCTGGCTGCAGAATCGCATAGCCGGCTCCCGACCTCTATAACAAGTAGCTGCAATCTGCGGTAGTTAACCCCTCAGGTGCGGCACCTGAGGGGTTAACTGCCGCGGATCGCAGCTACCGCTCATAGAGGTCAGGAGCCGGCTATGTGATTCTGCAGCCAGCTCCCGCCTCCTGTATGTGAATTAATGAGAGTGTTATCTTCATTGGTGGTGCAGTGCGCCCCCCACCCCAGTATTAGACATTGGTGGCTCAGTGCGCCCCCCCCCCCCCAACCCCAGTATTAAAAGACATTGGTGGCGCAGTGCGCCCCCCTAGCCAACCCCAGTATTAATCATTGATGGCAGTGGCCACAGGGTCCCCCTCCCTCAACCCAAGTAATTTCATTGGTGGTGCAGTGGCAGCTTCTGATCGGAGCCCCAGCAGTGTATGCCTGGGGCTCCGATCGGTTACCATGGCAGCCAGGACGCTATTGAAGCCCTGGCTGCCATAGTCAGCTCCCTTGCTGCTGTGTGCACAAAGCACAGAGCAACAGGGAGAGTGTGAAGTCCTATTCACCCTAATAGAGCTCTATCAGGGTAAATGGGACAAGGGTTCTAGTCCATTAGGGGGCTTATAGTATATAAAAAAAATTAAAAAAAACATAACATTAAAATATCAAGTATAAATGAAAAAGAAAGAATTACAAAAAAAATAAACTACACGTTAACAATAAACATATTTATTTTCAGCAGATTTGTGTAGGAATTTTTTATTTCACAGAATATCGGTATAAATTATCGGCTATCAGCCTGAAAGTTCACAGATTATCGGTACCGGCTCTAAAAAATCAATATCGGTCGATCCCTAGTTCCTTAAGCTGAAGGAACAGGGGTCTTGACTCAGACCAGATACCAGAAGGCAGGGGAAACAACACAAAACTTATACAAAGGATGAGACACTTAACTCCTGAAGTAGCAGAAAGAGCAGTAACACCAGAGGAGACAACACACACCAGCTCTTCCACTTGCAAATGAAGCTTAACTTCTGAAGAGAGGGATGAGCAGGAACACCAGAGACGACCTCAAACCAGTTCAGCCAAACCCAAATGAAGCTATCTACCGGATAGTCAGAAGGGAGGGGTCAGACTATAAAGGGTAGAAGTGATGACCACTGAGCAACAGCTGAGAAAAGGGAAGTGGTCATTAACCCAGTCAATACTGAATCGAGATAAATCAAGGAGGCTGTTAGATTCCTACATGCTCAATCAAGTTAAATGAACAAGCGTGGTGTTGGCTGTATGAACAGAAAAACAGGGCGCACCATAGGGTGAAAACGTATGGGAAATTGAATAAACTCCAATTTAGGAGGCTCACCTTGAACGGTTGTGCATATATAGGCACAACGCTATTGAAGACGTGTCGGAGATAAAATCAATCCCCAATAGGTAGGTAGGTATGCAGCCACGGATGCAGGTGTCCTCAGATGAGCGTGCCAAGGCCCACACGAAGGATTAATGTAAAGTGGAAGAAAGGAACATCCCTCGGCGCAAGGAACCAACCAGATGCGAATGGCGTATCTTCAGAAGTATTTATTGCAAACTCACTACGCGTTTCGGGGACAAAATCCCCTTCATCAGGTGAATAATGTTGCATAACAATTGAACAAACATACTGGTTATATATACACGCAAATGGTCACATGCAAACAAGGTCAAAGGGGAGGTGGGCGTTATCCCAAAACCACCCAAAATTGGGTCATAAAAACAATTGTACAAACAGGTATAATAAAACACATATGTATATGTACTGCCACATTGGCTTGCAGACCATACAGTAAATACATTTTGATTAGTGACAAACACAATTGCCGCTCCTGAATGCAGCACATCGCCTACGTCACCCTGTGTCACAGGATCGCGCTCTTCACAGACTAGAGCAGCCGATGTCCTGCTGCTGCTAGGAAGATGGTAAGTATGGGGGGTTTATTTTTTTTACATTCTGTGAGGGGCACAATGTGGGCATATTACTGGGGGGGGGGGGGGGCACAATGTGGGCATACTACTGGAGGCACAATGTCGGCATAAATACTGGGGGGCACAATGTGGGCATATTATTGGGGGGCAAAATGTGGGCATATTACTGGGGAGGGCACAATGTGGTCATATTACTGGGGGCACAATGTGGTCATATTACTGGGGGGCACAATGTGGTCATATTACTGGGGGGCACAATGTGGTCATATTACTGGGGGCACAATGTGGTTATATTACGGGGGCACAATGTGGGGATACTACTGGGGGGCACAATGTGGGCATACTACTGGGGGGCACAATGTGGGCATACTACTGGGGGGCACAATGTGGGCATACTACTGGGGGGCACAATGTGGGCATACTACTGGGGGGCACAATGTGGGAATACTACTGGGGGGCACAATGTGGGAATACTACTGGGGGGCACAATGTGGGAATACTACTGGGGGGCACAATGTGGGAATACTACTGGGGGGCACAATGTGGGAATACTACTGGGGGGCACAATGTGGGCATACTACTGGGGGCACAATGTGGGCATACTACTGGGGGCACAAAGTGGGCAT
Organism: Bufo bufo; assembly: GCF_905171765.1. Lineage (NCBI taxonomy): Eukaryota > Metazoa > Chordata > Amphibia > Anura > Bufonidae > Bufo > Bufo bufo. Next base: position 392,583,748 of record NC_053394.1, on the reverse strand, counting down.
ACTACTGGGGGGGCCACAAAGTGGGCATACTACTGGAGGCACAATGTCGGCATAAATACTGGGGGGCACAATGTGGGCATATTATTGGGGGGCAAAATGTGGGCATATTACTGGGGAGGGCACAATGTGGTCATATTACTGGGGGGCACAATGTGGTCATATTACTGGGGGGCACAATGTGGTCATATTACTGGGGGGCACAATGTGGTCATATTACTGGGGGCACAATGTGGTTATATTACGGGGGCACAATGTGGGGATACTACTGGGGGGCACAATGTGGGCATACTACTGGGGGGCACAATGTGGGCATACTACTGGGGGGCACAATGTGGGCATACTACTGGGGGGCACAATGTGGGCATACTACTGGGGGGCACAATGTGGGAATACTACTGGGGGGCACAATGTGGGAATACTACTGGGGGGCACAATGTGGGAATACTACTGGGGGGCACAATGTGGGAATACTACTGGGGGGCACAATGTGGGAATACTACTGGGGGGCACAATGTGGGCATACTACTGGGGGCACAATGTGGGCATACTACTGGGGGCACAAAGTGGGCATACTACTGGGGGGGCCACAAAGTGGGCATACTACTGGGGGGGGCCACAAAGTGGGCATACTACTGGGGGGGCCACAATGTGGGCATATTACTGGGGGGTACACAATGTGGGCATATTACTGGGAGGCACAATGTGGGCATAAATACTGGGTGGCACAACGTGGGCATATTACTGGGGGGCACAATGTGAGCATATTACTGGGGGCAAAATGTGGGCATACTACTGGGGGCAAAATGTGGGCATACTACTGGGGGCAAAATGTGGGCACATTACTGGGGGGGCACAATGTGAGCATATTACTGGGGGGGGCACAATGTGGGCACATAACTGGGGGAGCACAATGTGGGCACATTATTGAGGGCACAATGTTTGCATATTACTGGGGGGCGCTGTGGGCATAAATACTGTGCGGTGACATGAAGGGGTAATAATTACTATGTGGGCATTAAGGGGACTGGGTGGAATGAGGTGTACAGGCATGTTGTGGGCGGAGTTAGAGGCGTGGCCTAGTGCACACAATGTGTCCCTCTTTGTTGGTGAGGTATAAAGGTCCTGAAGGCTGCTCCGTGCTGCATCTATAACGCAGGTCTGAACAGCCTTACAGGTGCGGAGCTGGTGAGCGCTCCTCTTACCTGGGCGATCCTTCACCATGGAGGGTCCTGGATTTCTATTTCTTTCAGCATCTACAGGAGTCAGGCTCCCGGCTGTGGGGCAGGTGGACGAAAAGTACCTGAGATGATGTCACGACCATGTGATCATGTGTGGGAGGAGTCGGGCTTCAGGTTGCCCTGTAAGAGGACTCAGAGATCCTGTGAGGGTACCAAGACCAGGTGATCATGTACAGGGGGAGTCAGGCTCCAGGAGGATGTAAAGGACCTGTGGTGATGTCACAACCATGTGATGATGTGTGGGAGGAGTCGGGCTCCAGGCTGTGCTGCAGGAGGAAGTAAAGGACCTGTGGTGATGTCATGACCATGTGATCATGTGTGGGAGGAGTCAGGCTCTAGGCTGTGCTGCAGGAGGAAGTAAAGGACCTGTGGTGATGTCACGACCATGTGATTATGTGTGGGAGGAGTCAGGCTCCAGGCTGTGCTGCAGGAGGAAGTAAAGGGCCTGTGGTGATGTCGAGACCATGTGTAGGAGGAGTCAGGCTCTAGGCTGTGCTGCAGGAGAAGGTAAAGGACCTGTGGTGATGTCACGACCATGTGATCGTGTGTGGGAGGAGTCAGGCTCAAGGCTGTGCTGCAGGAGGAAGTAAAGGACCTGTGGTGATGTCACGATCATGTGATCATGTGTGGGAGGAGTCAGGCTCCAGGAGGAAGTAAAGGACCTGTGGTGATGTCACGATTATGTGTGGGAGGAGTCAGGCTCCAGGCTGTGCTGCAGGAGGAAGTAAAGGGCCTGTGGTGATGTCATGACCATGTGATCATGTGTGGGAGGAGTCATGGAAATCACATGACCAGGTTTATCTGCTCTGTGTATGCAGAACAGGACTCTTGTGCAGATTGTAATTCCAGTCTGTATGTAGTAGAGCTGTATGTGTGTGATGTTTATATGGATGGGCTGTATCAGTGTAATGTGTATGTAGTTCAGCAATATGTGTACAATAATTATGTAGCTGAGCTGTATGTATTTGCAAGCAAGCCATTTATGTGTAATATGCCTTTCCCTATAGTTGTATCAGTGTGTGTAGCAGAGCTGTGTATGTGTAATGTTCAGTTACTACAGCAGAGTCTTTGTCATGTCCATGTAGCAGAGCCGGCGATGTAATCTGCTGGTATCGGGGCTCTGTGTGTGCTCAGGAGATGTTTAGGGGTAACTCTATCGCCCGGATATTACCCCAATGTCAGACCCGCCTCCAGGACCCGCAGCTGTCTCTAACCCAGAGCTCACACAGTGAAGGAGAGCGCACCGTGCAGGCCCGGCCGCCCTCCATTCATCTCATATGTGTGTGAGAGGGGCGAGAGCTTGTGGTGTCCTAGAAGACAGCGGCTGCATCGTGAGGGAAGATATAATGGAGAGCGGTAGAGGAGTCACAGAGCGTTCGAGACGTCGGTGTTCCTACGAGGGAGCTCTAGTGTATGGACTGGGGGGGGGGGGGGGCACTGTATATTTCACTTAAAGGGGTATTGCCATCTTAGACAATGGGTGTATATCTCTAGGATATGCCCCTATTGTCAGATAGGTGCGGGTCCCACCGATGGGACCCGCACCTATATCGAGAACGGAGCGGGGAGCGCTGTGGCTGGAGGACCCCAGATTTCCCGGGGTCCGTCCACCACCAAGCGCTAATCCCTGCCTCACTTGTGGATCGTATTATTATGATATGAGTTCCGATATGCATTTGCACTTAGCTTGCCCCTCCTCTTCCATCCTCCGTTCCTGCAATCCCTCCCTCCCCCCCCCTTTTCCGCTATTGTAATTCTCAGGTGCCGACTTGGGCTTGATAATTACAATTACCAATATGTCCCGCCACTGTTACGCTGATCTGCGATGGTTACTGATATTTGTTACGGTTCGGGATTGAATTCCAGTAGCTTTACCTGAGACGGCCGTTCGTTGTTATCGTTTTGACGTCATTGGTTACCATGGCCACTCAGTTTGGCATAGCATGTGATAGTATGACTATACCGATCACATGAACATGTGATGTCACTTCCTGGTTCCGGTGTGGGCGTATTGGCGCGGTACATGGCGTGATGGGAGTGGTTGGTTTTCCCAGCTGTAGGCATGGTGCCGGCAGGATAGACACGCCCCTTGAAGAAGCCGAGCGAAACGCGCCTCGGGGTGCGCTCACTAGAGATCTAAGGTTTGTCCCCTGCTAGTTGTTGTTATATGGGCTCCACATGGATTACAGTATGCGGGAGGCTCTGACATTTTAGATTATCCCTGATGGTGTCACCGATTCCATTATGACCCACGCTCTCCTGTGGCTTGTTGAGGAGGTTGTCATCTCCGTATGCATATTATTATTAAGCCATTAGGAGGGATGTTTGAAGGGGGTACATTTATCCTGTGTATCTTTGATACTGCATTACTGCTATTTATTATTGTCTATTTTGTTGTCTTTTATGACATTATTCTATAAAAATGGATTATTATTGTACACGTGTGTCCTTGTTTGTTGGTAATATTGAGTATTTGCTCACACATAGTCCTTCATCTTCTGATTGCTTTGGTTAAGATCACAGTAAGAGCAGATGGCAGTAGAGGCAGCAGGTGTGTGGCATCAGGCGGGTGGCAGCATCAGAATAGTGGCTGAAGCACGTGGCCAGAAGTAATGGGCCATTTGTCGCAATGTTCCAGTGTAGCAGCACATTACAGTCAGATCATTACTGCCAGAATGACTTAGGCCTAGTTCACACGAACGTATGGCTTTTATAGTTTTTCACGGATCCGTTGTTCCGTTTTTGAGTTCCGTTGTGTTTTCGTTTCTGTTCCGTTTTTCCGTATGTCATATACAGTAATTACATAGAAAAAATTGGGTTGGGCATAACATTTTCAATAGAAAATAGGTTCAGCAAAAACGGAACAAATGCGGAAGACATACGGATGCATTTCCGTATGTGTTCCGTTTTTTTGGCGGACCCATTAAATTTAATGGAGCCACGGAACGTGATTTGCGGCCAAATATAGGACATGTTCTATCTTTCAACGGAACGGAAATACGGAAACGGAATGCATACGGAACACATTCCGTTTTTTTTTGCAGAACCATTGAAATGAGTGGTTCCGTATACGGACCACAAAAAAACGGCCCGTACACTCGCAAAAAAAAGTTTGTGTGAACTAGGCCTTAGGCTGGGTTCAGACCTGAGCGTCTTTGATATGCGCGTTTAACGCGCGTTTTTGACGCGCGTTTTTGACGCGCGTTTTTTGCAATAGTAAACGCGCGTTTGACGCGCGTTTGTGTGATTGACTGCAATGTCCTATGGCCACAAACGCGCTGTAAAACGCCCCAAAGAAGCTCAAGTACTTGTTTGAGCGTAGGGCGTTTTACAGCGCGTTTTTCTGCGCTGTAAAACGCTCAAGTGAGAACCAGGGCCATAGGGAAGCATTGGTTTTCATGTGTTGAGCGTTTTACAGCGCGTTTGAACGCTCTGTAAAACGCTCAAGTGTGAACCCAGCCTTAGTCTGTTGTATTAGTCACCAGTGTCTGGAAATCCTGGCTGAGCCAGGCCTGATCCATCTTTATAAAGGTTCGTCTCTCAACATTTTGTGTTGAAAGGCGAGTACTCTTTGGGGTAACTATGCCTTCCCCGCCACACTATACACCCTCTCTGATACCCCGCTACTGGCCGGGCAGGAAAGCTTGCTCAGGGCAAATTCGGCTAGATGCAGCCAATATTCAAGTATGACCAGTAGTCCAGGGGATCTTGGATCTGCGGTGACAGGGTGCAGTCCAAGTATGCCACCACCTGCTGGTTCTGCTGCTGTTGGGTGGTTTCTTCAGTAGGTGGGTAAAGAAAAGTTCTTATCAGAGACTCAAAACTTAAGTTGCTGCTGATGCAGCTGTTGCTGCTATCCCCTCCAGCAATCAGGGCAGTGGAGCGTGAGCTCAGAGGGTCCTCCTGGTTAGACCTTCATGAGGATAGGCGATGGCGCACATAGACAGCAACCAACCAACTAGAAAGAATGTCTCAACAGTAGTTGAGTTTTTCTGAAAGGGCAATGCAGGCGCGTGCAGCATGACGGAGTGAGTGACGTCACGTTACGCTGCCGCCGGCCTAGTTTAAATGTTTGAGAGCCCGCCCAGTGAATGTGGAATACTAGCTGGAGTCTGGCAGTAAGTAGTACGTTTACAACACTAAGTTTACAACACTTTACATAAGACCCCGGCGGCCTCCACCCCTGTTGGGGGTCACGCCCTGTGTATTTCCGATCACCACCGCCTCGTGTCGGTCATCGCCGCAAACTGCAGGTCAATTCAGACCTGCGGTTTGCGGCTTTTCATGTTTGGGGGCGGTGGCGGTGCCATCGGGTCCCCATAGGGCTGTAGGGGGGACCCGATGGCCTAGAAGGCAGCGTGATGCCTTCCTGAGGCATCACCGCTGCCTTCCTGTGACGTGCCTGTGAGATCCAGCCCCCTGGATCTCACAGACCCGGAAGCTGTATGAGTAATACACACTGTATTACTCATACAGCCAATGCATTCCAATACAGAAGTATTGGAATGCATTGTAAAAGGGATTAGACCCCCAAAAGTTAAAGTCCCAAAGTGGGACAAAAAATAAAGTGAAAAAAAGTTGAAAAAATAAAGTTTTCCCCCCAAAAAATTAAAAGTTTCAAGTAAAAATAAACAAAAACGTCATTTTCCCCAAATAAAGTAAAAAAAAATTGGTAAAATAATAAGGGGGGGGGGGGAGTAGACATATTGGGTATCGCCGCGTCCGTATCGACCGGCTCTATGAACATATCACATGACCTAACCCCTCAGATGAACACCGTAAAAAATAAAAACTGTGCTAAATAAACCATTTTATTGTCACCTTACATCACAAAAAGTACAACAACAAGCGATCAAAAAGGCGTATACCCACCAAAATAGTACCAATCTAACTGTCACCTCATCCCGCAAGAAATGAGCCTCTACCTGAGACAATCGCCCAAAAAATAAAAAAACTATGGCTCAGAATATGGAGACACTAAAAAATCATTTTTTTTGTTTTAAAAAAGCTGTTATTGTGTAAAACTTATATATATAAAAAAAAAAAAAGTATACATATTAGGTATCGACCGGCTCTATAAAAATATCACATGACCTAACCCCTCAGGTGAACACCGTAAAAAAATAAAAACAGTGTAAAAAAAAACATTTTTTGTCACCTTACATCACAAAAAGTGTAATAGCAAGCGATCAAAAAGTCATATGCACCCCAAAATAGTGCCAATCAAACCGCATCCTGCAAAAAATGAGACCCTACCTAAGATAATCGCCCAAAAACTGAAAAAACTATGGCTCTCAGACTATGGAGACACTAAAACATGATTTTTTTTGTTTCAAAAATGAAATCATTGTGTAAAACTTACAGAAATAAAAAAATTGTATACATATTAGGTATCGCCGCGTCCGTGATAACCTGCTCTATAAAAATATCACATGATCTAACCTGTCAGATGAATGTTGTAAATAACAAAAAAAAAACTGTGCCAAAACAGCTATTTCTTGTTACCTTGCCTCACAAAAAGTGTAATATAGAGCAACCAAAAATCATATGTACCCTAAACTAGAACCAACAAAACTTCCACCCTATCCTGTAGTTTCTAAAATGGAGTCAATTTTTGGGAGTTCCAAAAACCGTATGGCATTCCTTTCCTTCTGCGCCCTGCCGTGTGCCCGTACAGCAGTTTACGACCACATATGAGGTGTTTCTGTAAACTACAGAATCAGGGCCATAAATATTGAGTTTTGTTTGGCTGTTAACCCTTGCTTTGTTACTGGGAAAAATGGATTTGCCAAAAATTTAAATTCTGAAATTTCATCTCCATTTGCCAATAACTCTTGTGGAACACCTAAAGGGTTAACGACATTTGTAAAATCTGTTTTGAATACCTTGAGGGGTGTAGTTTCTTAGATGGGGTCACTTTTAGGGAGTTTCTACTCTAGGGTTGCATCAGGGGGGCTACAAATGGGACATGGTGTAAAAAAAAACAGTCCAGCAAAAATCTGCCTTCCAAAAACCGTACGGCATTCCTTTCCTTCTACGCCCTGCCGTGTGCCCGTACAGTAGTTTACGACCACATATGGGGTGTTTCTGTAAACTACAGAATCAGGGCCATAAATAGTGAGTTTTGTTTCACTGTTAACCCTTGCTTTGTAACTGGAAAAAAAATATTAAAATGGAAAATCTGCCAAAAAAGTGAAATTTTGAAATTGTATCTCTATTTTCCATTAATTCTTGTGTAACACCTAAAAGGTTAACAAAGTTTGTAAAATCAGTTTTGAATACCTTGAGGGGTGTAGGTCCTAGAATTGGGTCATTTTTTGGTGGTTTCTATTATGTAAGCCTCGCAAAGTGACTTCAGACCTGAACTGGTCCCTAAAAATTGGGTTTTTGCAAATTTCTGAAAAATTTCAAGATTTGCTTCTAAACTTCTAAGCCTTGTAACATCCCGAAAAAATAAAATATAATTCCCAAAATGATCCAAACATGAAGTAGACATATGGGGAATGTAAAGTAATAACTATTTTTGGAGGTATTACTATGTATTATAGAAGTAGAGAAATTGAAACTTGGAAATTTGCAATTTTTTTTAAAGAAAATGTAAATTTGGTATTTTTTAAATAAATTAAAATTAAAATTTTTGACTTCATTTTACCAGTGTCATGAAGTACAATATGTGACGAAAAAACAATCTCAGAATGGCCTGGATAAGTCAAAGCGTTTAAAAGTTATCACCACTTAAAGTGACACTGGTCAGATTTGCAAAAAATGGCCTGGTCCTTAAGGTGAAATAAGGCTGTGTCCCAAAGGGGTTAAGTCCATCCGTTGAGGGTGGCCTGCATGACTACCCTACCTGCCCTGCATGGCCACCCTACCTGCACCCTTAACAGCACTCCACTCCCTTAACCACTTCACATCCGCCCATAGTATATAAACGTCCTATGGGTGGATGTTTAACTTTGAATGGACGTTCTAGAACGTCCATTCAGAGATCGCAGCTGCACGCTAATCGTGCAGCTGCAGAGCGTGTTGCCCGCTGTCAGTGACAGCAGGGCAACACAGAGAGAAGGCAGGGACAGTTCCGAGGTGTTGTGTATACAGATCAGGAAGCGTCCGGGCCGGGAGAGTGCAGGAGCTATCAGGTCTTTCACAGACCTCGATCAGCCCTGCACTGAGGCTGTACAGCCTCCCTGTAACTTGGGCTACTATGTCAGCCCCAGTTACAGGAGAAATCAATAGTGAAAAAAAAAAAATGTCCCCCAGAGGTCTTGTATGACCTTATGGGGGATACAAAGTGTAAAATAAAAAATATATAGTGTTTTATAAAAATAAAAAAAAAGGTTTCAGAATGTAAAAAAATAAAAAAAAATCCCCAAATAAGTAATAAAAAAAAAATATATAAAAAATAGGAAAAAATAAAATAGACATAATTGGTATTCCCGCGTCAGTGTCGTCACATCATCCACCCTGTCTGATAAATACCATAAAAAAATAAAAACTGTGTAAAAAAAAGCCATTTTTGTCACCTTACATCACAAAAAGTGCAACATCAAGTGATCAAAAAGGCATATGTCCAACAAAATGGTACCAATAACACAGTCACCTCATTCCACAAATAATGAGCCCCTACATAAGAAAAATCGCAAAAAAATAAATAAAAAAAACTATAGTTCTCAGAACATGGAGACATTAAAATTAGGGGTGCACCGAAATTCCGGCGGCCGAAAATATCGGCCAAAAATGGGCCTAATCCATTTCGGCCGATATTGGTACATATCGGCAGAAAATATGATAGCCCTGCCGGTATACTAATATAAGATGTCATATTCATTTATTGGTTATTAAACATGCCCCCTCAGTCCTATTACTACCTTACATCCTAATCGCAGCTGTAGAATTCAGGCAGGCCAGGCGGGCGGCAGCGTAACTCTTGTCATGTGCCTGAATGAAGCCGACGGCGCAGGCAAGTGACGTCAGTGAGAGACGCGCCGGCCGCCCGGCTTGGGCTGCCTGAATTCTACAGAAGCGATTAGGATGTAAGGTAGTAATAGGACTGAGGGGGCATGTTTAATAACCAATAAATGAATATAACATCTTATATTTGTATACTGGCGGCAGCGGGGGGGAGGCGGGGGCGATCTGTGGATGTCACTGTTATGGGCTGGGGGGGGGGGTCTGTGGATGTCACTGTTATGGGCTGGGGGGGTCTGTGGATGGCACTGTTATGGGCTGGGGGGTCTGTACATATATAACAGTGCCACCCACAGATCCCCCCAGCCCATAACAGTGCCATCCGCAGATCCCCTCCTGTAACAGTGCCAGCCACAGATCCCCCCCCCCCTGTAACAGTGCCAGCCACAGATCCCCCTGTAACAGTGTCCGTCATCCACAGATCCCCCCCATAACAGTGTCCGTCATCCACAGATCCCCCCCCATAACAGTGTCCGTCATCCACAGATCCCCCCCATAACAGTGTCCGTCATCCACAGATCCCCCCCATAACAGTGTCCGTCATCCACAGATCCCCCCCATAACAGTGTCCGTCTTCCACAGATTCCCCCCATAACAGTGTCCCCCCATAACAGTTGTTTTGTACAATCACTTGTGTATGAGGAAGCACCATGTTATATAATATGATTTATTAAATTCATGAAAAAGAATTATTAATAAAATCATTAAAAAAAAAGTATTTTAAAAGTATTTGGGCAAAAAGGCAGTTTCGGTTTTCGGTCAAGGGCATCCTGAATTTTCGGTTTCGGACCAGAATTTTCATTTCGGTGCACCCCTAATTAAAATATTATTTTATTATTTTATTATTAAAGTTAAATAAATAAGTAGACATATTAGGTATCGCCGCGTCCGTGACAACCAGCTCTATAAAAATATCACATGTCCCAACCCCTCAGGTGAATGCCGTAAAAAATAAAATAAAAAATAGAAACAGGGCCACAAAAAAGCAATTTTTTGTCACCTTACATCACAAAAAGTGTAATAGCAAGCGAACAAAAAGTCATATGCACCCCAAAATAGTGCCAATCAAACCATCATCTCATCCAGCAAAAAACTATATCCTGCCTAAGACAATCGTCCAAAAAAAAAAAAAAAAAATATGACTCTCAGACTATGGAGACACTTTTTTTGTTTCAAATATTATACAGTCCTGATCAAAAGTTTAAGACCACTTGAAAAATTGCAAAAAAATCATATTTAGCATGGCTGGATCTTAACAAGGTTCCAAGTAGAGCTTCAACATGCAACAAGAAGAAATGGGAGTGAGACAAAACATTTTTTGAGCATTCATTTTAATGAAAACAACGAATAAACTGAAACAGGCTGTTTTTCAGCTGATCAAAAGTTTAGGACCACACCTCCGAAAAAAAACTAAACCCCCCCCCCCCCAAAACAGAAATCCAACTTCCAAACATGAACTCAGTAATGAGTAGCTCCGCGGTTATTGTTTATCACTTCAAAAATTTGTTTCGGCATGCTTCATGCAAGCGTTTCCATGAGGTGAGTGGGAACATTTCTCCAAGTGGTGAAGACGGCCACACGAAGGCCATCTACTGTCTGGAACCGTTGTACATTTTTGTTAACTTCTCAATTGGATTTAGATCAGGGGAACACGCAAGATGGGCCAAAAGAGTGATGTTATTCTCCTGGAAGAAGTCCCTTGTCCTGCGGGCATTGTGTACTGTAGCGTTGTCCTGTTGAAAAACCCAGTCGTTACCACACAGACGAGAGCCCTCAGTCATAAGGAATGCTCTCTGCAACATCTGGACATAGCCAGCGGCCGTTTGACGCCCCTGCACTTCCTGAAGCTCCATTGTTCCACTGAAGGAAAAAGCACCCCAGACCATTATGGCGCCCCCTCAACTGTGGTGCGTAGAAAACATCTCAGGTGGGATCTGCTTGTCATGCCAGTAACGTTGGAAACCATCAGGACCATCAAGGTTAAATTTTTTCTCATCAGAGAATAAAACTTTCTTCCACCTTTGAATGTCCCATGTTTGGTGCTCTCTTGCAAAGTCCAAACGAGCAGTTCTGTGGCGTTTAAGGAGACGAGGTCTTTGAAGACGTTTTTTGTTTTTGAAGCCCTTCCGTCTCAGATGCCGTCTGATGGTTATGGGGCTGCAGTCAGCAACAGTAAGGGCCTTAATTTGGGTCGAGGATCGTCCAGTGTCTTGATGGACAGCCAATTGGATCCTCCGGCTCAGTGCTGATGAAATTTTTGTTGGGTCTTTCACTTGACTTTTTTGTTCCATAACCCTCAGGATCATTTAAGAAATTCCAAATGACTGTCTTACTGCTTCCCACCTCAGCAGCGATGGTGCGCTGTGAGAGACCCTGCTTATGCAGTTCAACAACCCGACCACGTTCAAAAAGGGAGAGAGTTTTTTTTGCCTTTGCCATCACAATGTGTGACTACCTGACAGAAAATGACAATGAATCCACATCTTTGCACAGATTTGGCCTTTTAAAGGCATGTGGTCCTAAAATTTGGATCAGCTGAAAAACAGCCTGTTTCAGTTTAAACATTATTTTCAATTAATTGAATGCTCAAAAAATGTTTTGTCTCACTTTCATTTCTTCTTGTTGCATGTTGAAGCTCTACTTGGAACCTTGTTAAGCTCCAACAATGTAAAATATGATTTTTTGCCATTTTTCAAGTGGTCTAAAACTTTTGATCAGGACTGTATTATTATGTAAAATGTAAATAAATAAAAGAAAGTATACATATTAGGTATTGCCACGTCCGTAATGACTGGCTCTATAAAAATACCTATTAACTAGCTATTTGTTTGAAGGTTCAAGTATAAGGTACCTAGGGTTTGAGTCATAAAAATCAATGAAAATATTGGTTACCTTTAAAATATAACTTTTAATATATATATAAAATATATGCCCTTAGATAATAGTGCACGTGCAGTACATAGAATGTAGTACCACCCCACTGCTGGGTGGGTAAAGGGTTAATGCTAGGGAGGGAAAGGGGGAAAGGGGCTGCTGGGTCTCTGCGCCCAACCAAAACCCTAGTTAAAGAGCCCTTTTCCAGGTCCACTGCAACCTCCTACAACATCCCTATATCCTTTCCCTAGACAGTGCTCTGACTGCCCAGCTTCGTCCTGAAGGGGGAAGGAAAGGAGGGAGGGGTTCCCTAATAAATCAAATTAACCCACACAGCAAAGTTGCGCTCCCAGAGCCCTGGGACACAACAAATTGATGCAACGCTAGAGAGTAATCCCCACGTCCAGCAAAGACAGAGTCGCCAGGTCTCATGTCCGTGAGGCATCCGACACAATTGGCATAAACTGGTGAAAAGAGTGCTAAGAAAGACACCACTTAGCAGCCCGACGCGTTTCTCTGATGTTTGTCAGGGGCCTAAGCAAATTGATGTCAGCACCAGTGTCTTTGACTCACCCTCTGGTGGGGGCGGGTCAATATCAGTTTCAAAAGATACTTTGCAGAAATCAATAACAAAAACTCATGCAATATAAATCCAAATTTACAACCTCCCACTGTAAGGCAGTATGTCAAGCCACAATTACACATGGGGGTTTGAACAGAGAAGGGTCTACTTATCTTACGGAAATCGGAGTCAGTGGACTTGTTCCCCAGATTCCTGGCTGGCTGCCTGTTCACTGCTAGCCTGTCAGCCGGATCCCGCGCGTGGCAGTACCGCTCTGACCGCCGGCCACGCCGCACTATTTAAAGCCGCCCGCGCTGTCAGAGGACCGCCCTCCCACCCGACCCATCACGTGACCACAACGTCATGGTCACGTGGGGCATCATGTGATCGCAAGTCCTGCGACCACAGTATTGTATAATCAGAGTGGAGTAGGGGGAGGCTGTCCGAAGTAAGGGGCGTGCTGGAAATAATCGAGCCTCGCCCACCTCTCCCATGTAAATAGATCTCAACCAGGGGATATTGGTTCTGAATCCCCGTCAGAACTCGGGCGGTAGTAAGTATATGGGGAGACGCTAGAAGGGCAGCGCATCCCCACATCTTGGTGGTGTATTAGAAGTTCAGTTCCATTTAAGGGGGGAAGCCGCATTATACCTCACACAATGGTGTCCGCAGCGTTACCCAGAGTATTTATATGCCAGTAGAGATCACAAAGGCTATGAACTCATATCACTCACATGACCCACTAATGTGTGTAGTGGTAAGGCAAAGGCATTCAAATCGTCCTGAAACATCTCACTTAGGAGAGTCTCAATGATCAACAGAGGCAAAAACCTGATTACATCGATACAGGTAGCTGCGCAGGAGGCATGGGGTTAATTTAAATGAAACAACCAAATGAAAGCTGCTCATTGAGTCCTCGTGGTTGGACACTTTTGAGTTCAAAGATCCACCAGGTCTCTCTTTTCAGGATCTTTTGGTCCCAATCACCCCCCCTAAGTGGGGGTAGGACAACCTCAATGCCCATAAATCGAACCTGTGAATAGTCTCTGCCATGGACAGATGTCACATGTCGTCCCAGGGGGGTATCTCTTCCTTGATGTAGATCCCCCAAATGTTCTCCTATCCTCCGGCGCAGCTCCAGCCTCGTTTTGCCAATGTATTCAAGGCCGCAACCACATTGCGCCCGGTATATCACCCCTCTTGTGCGACAGTTCACAAATTGTTTGATATTATGCACTTTCATAGTTACATGGCTAGTAAAGTTACGCCCCTGCCTTATATACGGGCATGCGACACATCCACTACAGTGATTTGATCCATGTGGTGATTTCAGCCACGTAGTTGGTGTGGTGGTTGTGCCAGAGTAGTGGCTGTGTACCACATAATCCCGTATATTACGTCCTCTACGATAAGTTACTTGAGCGTTGGGGGTCACCATTTTAGCAATATCTGAGTCGAGCAAAAGGGTCCTCGTCAGAATTTTTTTTACCTCCTCTACCCCCATGTCAAAAGTGCCAATCAGGCGTATCACCTTTTTCTCACTACCGGGTCCCGGTGGATGTATTAGGCCAGTACGATCAGAGATGAGTGCTCTTTGATACGCTTTTCTCAAAACGTGATCCGGGAATCCCTTTGCCAGAAATCTCTGACGAAGGTCCCTCGCCTGTTCCTTGAACTGCCGGATGGTAGAGCAATTCCTTCTCATCCTGAGGTATTGGCCTGTCGGAATCCCTCGTTTAGGTGGAGCAGGGTGGTAACTGCTCCACTCCAAAAGGGAATTAGTGGCCGTCGGTTTTCTGTAGGTTTGTGTACATATTTCACCCTCAGGACCCTTGTCAAGCCAGATATCCAGGAACGGCAGAGACTGTATGGATGTCTCATACGTGAACCGTAACCCGATATTGTTCACGTTAAGGGTGTCCACCAGATCTGAGAAGGTGTTCACCGACCCCCGCCAGATAATAAAGATATCATCGATATATCTGGCCCACATCACCACTGGTACGGTGAGTGGGCTAGGGGGGGTCGGTGAACACCACCTCCCTTTCCCACCAGCCCAGGAACAGATTTGCATATGATGGGGCACAGGGACTCCCCATCGCGGTGCCCCTGAGCTGGTGGTAAAAGGATCAGTCAAAGATGAAATAATTGCATGTTAAGGTGAAATGCAATAATTTCAAAACAAATGCGTTATGGTCGGCAAACTGGCAGCCCCTGGTAGCCAGGAAGTCTGCCACTGCCCTAATGCCCAGTTCGTGTGGAATGGAGGAGTATAACGCTTCCACATCGATGGAAGCTAGGAGGCAATCATCCTCCAGCGTAACTCCCTCCAAACTTGCCAGCAGGTCACTGGTATCCCTTGTGTAAGATGGCAGGGACGGACGTGAGACCTGACGACTCGGTCTTTGCTGGACGCGGGGATTACTCTCTAGCGTTGCATCAATTTGTTGTGTACCAGGGCTCTTTGCCTTACCACTACACACATTAGTGGGTCATGTGAGTGATATGAGTTCATAGCCTTTGTGATCTCTACTGGCATATAAATACTCTGGGTAATGCTGCGGACACCATTGTGTGAGGTATAATGCGGCTTCCCCCCTTAAATGGAACTGAACTTCTAATACACCACCAAGATGTGGGGATGCGCTGCCCTTCTAGCGTCTCCCCATATACCTACTACCGCCCGAGTTCTGACGGGGATTCAAAACCAATATCCCCTGGTTGAGATCTATTTACATGGGAGAGGTGGGCGTGGCTCGATTATTTCCAGCACGCCCCTTACTTCGGACAGCCTCCCCCTACTCCACTCTGATTATACTGTGGTCGCAGGACCTGCGATCACATGATGCCCCACGTGACCATGACATTGTGGTCGGGTGGGACGGCGGTCCTCTGATAGCGCGGGTGGCTTTAAATAGTGCGGCTTGGCCGGCGGTCAGAGCGGTACTGCCACGCGCGGGATCCGGCTGACAGGCTAGCAGTGAACAGGCAGCCAGCCAGGAATCTGGGGAACAAGTCCACTGACTCCGATTTCCCTAAGATAAGTAAACCCTTCTCTGTTCAAACCCCTATGTGTAATTGTGGCTTGACATACTGCCTTACAGTGGGAGGTTGTGAATTTGGATTTATATTGCATGAGTTTTTGTTATTGATTTCTGCAAAGTATCTTTTGAAACTTATATTGACCCGCCCCCACCAGAGGGTGAGTCAAAGACACTGGTGCTGACATCAATTTGCTTAGGCCCCTGACAAACATCAGAGAAACGCGTCGGGCTGCTAAGTGGTGTCTTTCTTAGCACTCTTTTCACCAGTTTATGTTAATTGTGTCGGATGCCTCGCGGACGTGAGACCTGACGACTCTGTCTTTGCTGGACGTGGGGATTACTCTCTAGCGTTGCATCAATTTGTTGTGTCCCAGGGCTCTGGGAGCGCAACTTTGCTGTGTGGGTTAATTTGATTTATTAGGGAACCCCTCCCTCCTTTCCTTCCCCCTTCAGGACGAAGCTGGGCAGTCAGAGCACTGTCTAGGGAAAGGATATAGGGATGGTGTAGGAGGTTGCAGTGGACCTGGAAAAGGGCTCTTTAACTAGGGTTTTGGTTGGGGGCAGAGACCCAGCAGCCCCTTTCCCTCCCTAGCATTAACCCTTTACCCACCCAGCAGTGGGGTGGTACTACATTCTATGTACTGCACGTGCACTATTATCTAAGGGCATATATTTTATATATATAATATTAAAAGTTATAATTTTTTATTTTTCCTTTTCAACATACAAAAATAGACAGAAATCAGAAAGCATAAGCATAAGCAATAATTTTTCCTAACTATCACAAATATTTACTGTCCCTTTATCATTACTCATCTGGGATCTGTCCGTTATCCTATTTCCTTTTTCATGTCATACAATTATAATTACAAAATTATCTTAATGATAGCAATTCGGTCTGCCTGTCTTATCAGTAATTTTTGCCAAGTATTTATCTTACTCTTAACCCTTTTTAGAAGGGGGGAGACGTTAAGCTCCACATACTCCTGGAGCCTCGCGCTAATTTTGATTCCAAGGTATTCCAACGATTCTGTAGGTTTTAATATTTTGACATTAATATCTGTGCGCCCGGCTTCATAGCCAATTGGGAGCAGCACCGATTTCATCCAGTTTTCCCTGAGGCCAGAAATACGGCCGAACTGGTTTACAATTCCCATCAAATATGGAACCATTGTCATCCCCCCCTCCAAAAAGAACAAAATATCATCCGCATATAAGCATATTTTATCTGATGCACCCGCTCCCCCAAACCCCCTAATATTATCATCTGCTCGCACCTTACATGCCAGCGGTTCAACAAATATGGCAAACAATAATGGGGAGGGGGGCACCCTTGCCTAGTTCTCCTTTGTAATGTGATTGGCTCAGATATCTCTCCATTAATTTTAATCCTTACTTTCGAGTGATGGTAGAGCAGTTTTACCCATCCAATAAATTTTTCCCCCAGGTTTAGTTCATACATTATTTTCCAGAGGAATGCCCACTCCACCCGGTCAAACGCTTTTTCTGCATCCAAGGACAGGATGGAGTGAGCACCCTCACCCCCTATCTGAATGTTAAGCAGGGCCCGTCGGATGTTGATTTGGGCCTGACGTTTTGGTATAAACCCTGATTGATCTGGGTGTATTATTTTAGCTATAACTTTTTTTAAGCGGTTTGCCAACAGTTTAGCACATATTTTAAAATTAGTGTTGAGAAGAGAGATGGGGCGGTACGAGTCCACCTTAGTCCCATCTTTCCCTTTTTTCCCTATCAGGGTTATTACAGCCTCCGAAAGGGAGGCGGGAAGTTCAACCCTGTTCATAGATTCATTAAGAACCCGCAAGAATACTGGGAGGATAACCTCACCATATCTTCTGTATATCTCGAAGGGAAGACCATCCAATCCGGGACTAGAGTTACCCCTTATAGATTTCAGAGTATCCCATAGTTCCTCAAGTTCTACTGGTCCGTTCAAGCATTCCCTGTCCTCCTCAGAGAGGACCTCCCACCTGCAGTTTCACACTTATCATCCCTACAAGACCCATCAAGACAACCATTCCCTCCCCTACCCCCTCCCTCCCCCCCAACCCCTGCTGGTAGGCGAAATAGAACATTTCCCCCACCTCTTACTCTACGTCCCCTTCTATAGCGTCTACTCTTTTTTTTGTCCCCTCAATATCTCTCTTCATTCCTCCTGAGGATATCTGCAGCTCCTTAACCTTTTCCCTCACTTTATTCATCTCTTCCTTGATCAGGGAGAGGTCAGCCTGAGCAGAAGCGATCTTAATGGTCAAATCCTCTAGACTATGATTAGACTGTTGCACCGCCCCTAAAATTTCTCCCAGTTTTTTGTCAACTGAATTTATTCTTTCCTCCATCCCTTCTCCATTACCTATCCTTCTCTCCACCCTGGGGCATTCGTCTGGAACAAGTGGATCACCTCCATCTTTCTGGGCCTCCTTATTCCCCCGTAGTACACTCCTACTCTTTGGATTTGGAGGGGATTTTAGATATTTTTCTAGTCCAGTTGCTATACTATTTCCCTTTCCTCCGCCCGGTGAGGAGGTTCCCACAGATTTTCTACTATAATTTTTGGGTGGCATTTTTTTCCTTTTTATCCCTCTCCTCTTTTTTTTTTCTTTTCTCTTCCCTTCCCCCTCCCTCTTTCCACACCCAGCGCACAAAAAAGAAGAAAAAGAAAAACAAGAAATGCACAAAGAAAAAATATCAGGTAAGTACCACACAGTCACGAGGCAATATGGGCGAGAAGCTAAAGTAAAGACAAAGGAAGGGTATGTCCCATCGACGGAGTCCAGAATCGGGCCAAGGCCAACAGCTCTATTTACCAGTCCACACGCAAAAAAAAAGAATTGTCCGTTTTGTTCTTCCTAGCAAACGACGGATAATATCCAGCGGCTGGGTTCAAGCATATTTCAGGAGAGAAAAAAAATAAAAGAAAAGCAAAAGTCAGCTCACAAGGTACTATACCATACCATTTATACTGTTATACCGTCAGGTGCACCACTCAGAGGTACATAATATGTCGGTGGTCTCCCAGGTCACCCGATATGAGAGACCCTTAAAGGAGACAAATTCCATTTTCTGGGCGGGCACCAATCCTGCCGGGGGTACCTAACACATTAGGGCAGCTTGAAAGCCTCCAGGTATTTCCAGGTGTATACCCGCTTGCAGGCCCCCCTTAACAGCAGTATCCCAAACCCACAGGGCAACTTTAATGATACACTGCACCCGGATTTCAGCGGTACTCTGTGGTATACATCCAGCTTCTTATCCCAGGTTCTCCCGGCAGTTATTCCAGCAGAGGGGAAGAGCAAATAACCCCCATCATCATACCGCCTTCCTCCCCCTCTTGCGTCCTCAGCTTCATACCACCAATACGCCGCTCCATACACCGCCGAGAGAGCAACAGAGTACCACAGCATACAGAGCAGTCTCCCAGTAACGCTAGGCTCACTTCCGCATTCCACAGGATTACAAAGTTACATCACCGCTACTTCTCCGCACGGCTCTGCTCCTGTGGTCACGGTCTCCCCGAATCTCCAGGCACGATCTCCCCGAATCCACTCAGCGGTTCACCGGTAAGGTCTGCGGATCATTCAGAGGCTCCCCATGCCATGCGTGTGCCTTTCATAGAGAGCAGCACGCCGAGACGCCAACAGCCTGCACGAGGGAGGAGGGAGGGGGGAGGAGAGAGCGCGGCACGTCCTCACGTCATACCGCTACGGCTCGTCTGGTCCAAAAAGTTATATTTTAAAGGTAACCAATATTTTCATAGATTTTTGTGACTCTATAAAAATATCACATGACCTAACCCCTGAGATGAATGCCGTCCAAAAAATAAAATAAAAACTGTGCTAAAAATATCCCACTTTTTTTTGTCACCTTACACACTAAAAGTGTAACACCAAGCGATCAAAAAGGCGTATGCCCCCTAAAATAGTACCAATCTAACAGTCACCTCATCCCACAAAAAATGAGCCCCTACCTAAGGGCTCATTCACACGAACGTGTGCTGCCCGTTGCCGTATTGTGGACCGCATTTGTGGATCCGCAATACACGGGCACCATTCTGTGTGTATTCCGCATCAAGGATGCGGACCCATTCACTTCAATAGGTCTGCAAATTCGGAGATGCGGAACGGAAGACTACGGAAGCACTACGGAGTGCTTCCTGGGGTTCCATTCCGTGTCTCCGCACCGCAAAAAGATAGAACTTGCTCTATCTTTTTGCGGAATGAAGGGATTGCAGACCCATTCAAGTGAATGGATCTGCGATCCCCATGCGGCTGGGCCACGGTCGGTGCCTGTGCATTGCAGACTACAATTTGCGGTCCACAGCACGGGCTTCACATGGTTGTGTGAACAAGCCCTAAGGCAATCGCCCAAAAAATAAAAAAAACTATGGCTGTCAGAATATAGAGACACTAAAATATCATTTTTTTGGTTTAAAAAATGCTGCTATTGTGTAAAAAGTATACATATTAGGTATCACCACGTCCGTAAGAACTTTCTCTATAAAAATATCACATGACCTAACCCCTCAGATGAATACCGTAAAAAAAACAAAAAATAAAAAACGGTGTCAAAAAAAGCCATTTTTTGTCACCTTACATCACAAAAAGTGTAATAGCAAGCAATCAAAAACTCATACGCACCCCAAAATAGTACCAATCAAACCATCATCTCATCCCGCAAAAATTATACCCTACCTAAGTCAATCGCCCTAGAAAATGAAAACTAATTATGGCTCCCAGACTATAGAGACACTAAAATGATTTTTTTTTTGTTTCAAAAATTATATTATTGTGTAAAACTTAAATAAATAAATAAAAAGAGGTATAGATATTAGGTATGGCTGCATCCGTAAGAATCTGCTGTATAAAAATATCACATTACCTAACCCCTCAGATGAACACCGTAAAAAAAATAAAATTAAAAAGTGTGTCAAGCCATTTTTTGTCATCTTACATCACAAAAAGTGTAATACCAAGCGATCAAAATGGTACCAAACAGTCATCTTATACCGAAAAAAATAAGTCCCTACATAAGACAGTCGTTCAAAAAACAAAACAAAAAAAAAATATAGCTTTCAGACTGTGGAGACACTAAAGAAATAATTTTTTTCAAAAATGCTTTATTATGTAAAACTGAAAAAAAAACAACCCAAAAAAGTAGTCATATTTGGTATTGTCGCGTCCGTAACAACCTGCTCTATAATAAATAGCACATAATCTAACCTGTCAAATGAACATTGTAAATAACAAAAAACAGCTATTCTTTTGTTACCTTGCCTCACAAAAAGTGTAATATTGAGCAACCAAAAATCATATGTACCCTAAAATAGTACCAACAAAACTGCCACCTTATCCCGTAGTTTCCAAAATGGGGTCACTTTTTTGGAGTTTCTACTCTAGGGGGATAAGAAACTTCAAAATTACAGAGTGCAGGGAGTGCAGGCGGTGCGGGTGGATGGCTCGATCATCCCGCCCGCCCCCTCTCATTTCCAGGATGGCCAAGCTGTTTTAGCAGAGTGTCAGCACATTGCTGACACTCTGCTTGTAACGGCTGACATCTGTGCTGTGATGTCAGCCGTTTAACCCTTTCCATGCAGCAGTCCGTAGGGAACGCTGTATGGAAGGGGTTAACAGGGAGGAAGCTCCCTCCCTCTCCCATGGGGGGCTGGTGTGCCGTTTCAGCCCCCGATTCTTGACAGGACCACAGAGTGAGGGGGCCCCCCTCCCTATCACCCGCTGCTCTGTTGTGGTAGCGGGTGATGGTTACCATGGCAACCGGACGCCTTCACAGGCTTCCGGCTTGCCATGGTAAGGCTAAGTCTGATCAGACTTTTGCTAAAGGCAGAAGTCTGATCAGACTAAGTTTAAAGTGGAAATACAGTACAGTACACTATATAGTGTACTGTATTGTATTATACAGACATCAGACCCACTGGATCTTCAAGAATCAAGTGGGTCTGGGTAAAAAGAAAAGTAAAAAAAAATGTGAAAAAAAGTAAAAATAAAATAAACACATTTATCACTGATTAAAAATTAAAATGCACTACACATGTTTGATATCACCGCGTCCATAATGACCTGATCTATGAAACGGCCATGTTACTTTCCCCGCACGGTGAACGCCATAAAAAAAATAAAAAATAAAAATAATATATGATGAAATTGAAATTTTGCCCACCTTACTTTCCCAAAAAAGTAATAAAAAAGTGATAAAAAAAGTCGTATGTATGCCAAAATGGTACTTATCAAATCGGCACCTCATCCCGCTAAAAATTTGATCCTACATGAGACAATCGCCCAAAAAGTAAAAAAAAAATATGGCTCTCAGACTATGGAGACACTAAAACACAATTTTTTTTAAAAAAAATCCTGATATTGTGTTAAAGTAAAATAAAAAACTACACTGCTCAAAAAAATAAAGGGAACACTTAAACAACACAATGTAACTCCAAGTCAATCACACTTCTGTGAAATCAAACTGTCCACTTAGGAAGCAACACTGAGTGACAATCAATTTCACATGCTGTTGTGCAAATGGGATAGACAACAGGTGGAAATTATAGGCAATTAGCAAGACACCCCCAATAAAGGAGTGGTTCTGCAGGTGGTAACCACAGACCACTTCTCAGTTCCTATGCTTCCTGGCTGATGTTTTGGTCACTTTTGAATGCTGGCGGTGCTTTCACTCTAGTGGTAGCATGAGACGGAGTCTACAACCCACACAAGTGGCTCAGGTAGTGCAGCTTATCCAGGATGGCACATCAATGCGAGCTGTGGCAAGAAGGTTTGCTATGTCTGTCAGCGTAGTG
Organism: Bufo bufo; assembly: GCF_905171765.1. Lineage (NCBI taxonomy): Eukaryota > Metazoa > Chordata > Amphibia > Anura > Bufonidae > Bufo > Bufo bufo. Next base: position 392,561,236 of record NC_053394.1, on the reverse strand, counting down.
TCCAGAGCATGGAGGCGCTACCAGGAGACAGGCCAGTACATCAGGAGACGTGGAGGAGGCCGTAGGAGGGCAACAACCCAGCAGCAGGACCGCTACCTCCGCCTTTGTGCAAGGAGGAATAGGAGGAGCACTGCCAGAGCCCTGCAAAATGACCTCCAGCAGGCCACAAATGTGCATGTGTCTGCTCAAACGGTCAGAAACAGACTCCATGAGGGTGATATGAGGGCCCGACGTCCACAGGTGGGGGTTGTGCTTACAGCCCAACACTGTGCAGGACCTTTGGCATTTGCCAGAGAACACCAAGATTGGCAAATTCGCCACTGGCGCCCTGTGCTCTTCACAGATGAAAGCAGGTTCACACTGAGCACATGTGACAGATGTGACAGAGTCTGGAGACACCGTGGAGAACGTTCTGCTGCCTGCAACATCCTCCAGCATGACTGGTTTGGCATTGGGTCAGTAATGGTGTGGGGTGGCATTTATTTGGAGGGCCGCACAGCCCTCCATGTGCTCGCCAGAGGTAGCCTGACTGCCATTAGGTACCGAGATGAGATCCTCAGACCCCTTGTGAGACCATATGCTGGTGCGGTTGGCCCTGGGTTCCTCCTAATGCAAGACAATGCTAGACCTCATGTGGCTGGAGTGTGTCAGCAGTTCCTGCAAGACGAAGGCATTGATGCTATGGACTGGCCCGCCCGTTCCCCAGACCTGAATCCAATTGAGCACATCTGGGACATCATGTCTCGCTCTATCCACCAACGTCACGTTGCACCACAGACTGTCCAGGAGTTGGCAGATGCTTTAGTCCAGGTCTGGGAGGAGATCCCTCAGGAGACCGTCCGCCACCTCATCAGGAGCATGCACAGGCGTTGTAGGGAGGTCATACAGGCACGTGGAGGCCACACACACTACTGAGCCTCATTTTGACTTGTTTTAAGGACATTACATCAAAGTTGGATCAGCCTGTAGTGTTTTTCCACTTTAATTTTGAGTGTGACTCCAAATCCAGACCTCCATGGGTTAAAAAATTTGATTTCCATTTTTAAATTTTTGTCTGATTTTGTTGTCAGCACATTCAACTATGTAAAGAACAAAGTATTTCAGAAAAATATTTAATTAATTCAGATCTAGGATGTGTTATTTTTGTGTTCCCTTTATTTTTTTGAGCAGTGTATATATATTAGGTATCGCCGTGTCCGTAAGAACCTGCTCTATAAAAATATCACATGACCTAACCCCTCAGGTGAACACCATAAAAAAATTAAAAATAAAAACTGTGTAAAAAAAGCCATTTTTTGTCACCTTACATGACACAAAGTGTAATAGCAAGCGATCAAAAAGTCATATGCACCCCAAAATAGTGCTAATCAAACCGTCATCTCATCCCGCAAAAAATGAGACCCAACACAAGACAGTCGCAAAAAAATAAAATAAAACTATGGCTTTCAGAATGTGGAGACACTAAAGAATAATATTTTTTTTTTAAATGCTTTGTTATGTAAAACTGAAACAAACAACCTAAAAAAGTAGTCACACTGCGTGCAGAATTATTAGGCAAATGAGTATTTTGACCACATCATCCTCTTTATGCATGTTGTCTTACTCCAAGCTGTATAGGCTCGAAAGCCTACTACCAATTAAGCATATTAGGTGATGTGCATCTCTGTAATGAGAAGGGGTGTGGTCTAATGACATCAACACCCTATATTAGGTGTGCATAATTATTAGGCAACTTCCTTTCCTTTGGCAAAATGGGTCAAAAGGAGGACTTGACAGGCTCAGAAAAGTCAAAAATAGTGAGATATCTTCCAGAGGGATGCAGCACTCTTAAAATTGCAAAGCTTCTGAAGCGTGATCATCGAACAATCAAGCGTTTCATTCAAAATAGTCAACAGGGTCGCAAGAAGCGTGTGGAAAAACCAAGGCGCAAAATAACTGCCCATGAACTGAGAAAAGTCAAGCGTGCAGCTGCCAAGATGCCACTTGCCACCAGTTTGGCCATATTTCAGAGCTGCAACATCACTGGAGTGCCCAAAAGCACAAGGTGTGCAATACTCAGAGACATGGCCAAGGTAAGAAAGGCTGAAAGACGACCACCACTAAACAAGACACACAAGCTGAAACGTCAAGACTGGGCCAAGAAATATCTCAAGACTGATTTTTCTAAGGTTTTATGGACTGATGAAATGAGAGTGAGTCTTGATGGGCCAGATGGATGGGCCCGTGGCTGGATTGGTAAAGGGCAGAGAGCTCCAGTCCGACTCAGACGCCAGCAAGGTGGAGGTGGAGTACTGGTTTGGGCTGGTATCATCAAAGATGAGCTTGTGGGGCCTTTTCGGGTTGAGGATGGAGTCAAGCTCAACTCCCAGTCCTACTGCCAGTTTCTGGAAGACACCTTCTTCAAGCAGTGGTACAGGAAGAAGTCTGCATCCTTCAAGAAAAACATGATTTTCATGCAGGACAATGCTCCATCACACGCGTCCAAGTACTCCACAGCGTGGCTGGCAAGAAAGGGTATAAAAGAAGAAAATCTAATGAGATGGCCTCCTTGTTCACCTGATCTGAACCCCATTGAGAACCTGTGGTCCATCATCAAATGTGAGATTTACAAGGAGGGAAAACAGTACACCTCTCTGAACAGTGTCTGGGAGGCTGTGGTTGCTGCTGCATGCAATGTTGATGGTGAACAGATCAAAACACTGACAGAATCCATGGATGGCAGGCTTTTGAGTGTCCTTGCAAAGAAAGGTGGCTATATTGGTCACTGATTTGTTTTTGTTTTGTTTTTGAATGTCAGAAATGTATATTTGTGAATGTTGAGATGTTATATTGGTTTCACTGGTAAAAATAAATAATTGAAATGGGTATATATTTGTTTTTTGTTAAGTTGCCTAATAATTATGCACAGTAATAGTCACCTGCACACACAGATATCCCCCTAAAATAGCTAAAACTAAAAACAAACTAAAAACTACTTCCAAAAATATTCAGCTTTGATATTAATGAGTTTTTTGGGTTCATTGAGAACATGGTTGTTGTTCAATAATAAAATTAATCCTCAAAAATACAACTTGCCTAATAATTCTGCACTCCCTGTATTTGGTATTGTCGCGTCTGTGACAACCTGCCCTATAAAAATACCACATGATCTAACCTGTCAGATGAATGTGCAAGGTATTGAAAGGGTTAACAGACCAGTAAGAGGAGGTGACTGAAAAAGGAAACTTTTAAATAGAGAATCCTACTGGATTTTCCAACTAGAAAGTCGCCAGCCTCAAGGGTTAAATAAAAGACTAGATCTAATCCTACAATACTAACATCTATTTTCCCATATCTTTTAAGTTATTTAGGATGATTTATATATAACTTTTTAGTTTGTTTTTACCACTATGCACCTCTATAGGAGGAAGGAGCCGCTTGACGCTTTGATTGCCCCAGGTGCGGCTTTCTCTTCCCCCTATAAAAGGTGAAGATTTCAGTGTATGTTGAGCAGTCATGAGTAAGGGCTAAATTGTTTTCTGCCCGAAACGCGTAGACCTATGCAACCTGTATCTGGATGTTTTTAGCAATTGTTACTCAATAAAGTGCTTTTTGGATTACCACGAAGAAAGGCTAGACAACTCCTCTTTTGCACTTATCTCTATTTTGCTCCCAGTGCGGGTGAGGGAGCGGTTCCGTGCCTCACAGTGGGTATTCCAGGCAGGTGAGAGCTGCTCAAATTACGCTTATTTTTGAATGATTTGTATCCTGAAATAGTACCAACAAAACTGCCACCCTATCCCGTAGTTTCTAAAATGGGGTCACTTCTTTGGAGTTTCTACACTAGGGGTGCATCAAATGGGACATGGTGTCAAAAAACTAGTCCAGCAGAATCTGCTTTCCAAAAACCATATGGCATTCCTTTCCTTCTGCACCCTGCCGTGTGCCCATACAGCAGTTTACGACCACATATGGGGTGTTTCTGTAAACTACAGAATCAGGGCCATAAATATTGATTATTTTTTGGGCTGTTAACCCTTGCTTTGTAACTGGAAAAAAATTATTAAAATGGAAAATCTGCCAAAAAAGTTAAATTTTGAAATGTTATCTCTATTTTCCATTAATTCTTGTGGAACACCTAAAGGGTTAAAGTTTATAAAATTCGTTTTGTATACCTTGAGGGGTGTAGTTTTCTAAAATGGGGTCACTTTTTTGGAGTTTCTACTCTTGGGGTGCTTTAGGGGGGCTTCAAATGAGACATGGTGTCAAAATAAACAGTCCAGCAAAATCTGCCTTGCAAAAACCGTATGGCATTTCCTTTCCTTCTGCACCCTGCCGTGTGCCCATACAGCAGTTTACGACCACATATGGGGTGTTTCTGTAAACGACAGAATCAGGGCCATAAATATAGAGTTTTGTTTGGCTATTAACCCTTGCTTTGTTACTGGAAAAAAATTGATTCAAATGGAAAATCTGCCAAAAAAGTGAAATTTTATCTCTATTTTCCATTAATTCTTGTGGAATATCTAAAAGGTTAACAAAGTTTGTAAAATTAGTTTTGAATACCTTGAGGGGTGTAGTCTGCAAAATGGGGTCATATTTGGGTGGTTTCTATTATGTAAGCCTCACAAAGTGACTTCAGACCTGAACTGGTCCTGAAAAAGTGGGTTTTAGATTTGCTTCTAAACTTCTAAGCCTTCTAACGTCCCCAAAAAATAAAAAGTGGCATTCACAAAATGATCCAAACATGAAGTAGACATATGGGGAATGTAAAGTAATAACTATTTTTTGGAGGTATTACTATCTATTATAAGTAGAGAAATTGAAATTTGGAAATGAGCAAATTTTTCAAAATTTTTGGTAAATTTGTAATTTTTTTTATAAATAAAAATTTATTTTTTGGACTCAATTTTACGACTGTCATGAAGTACAATACATTACGAAAAAAAACAATCACAGAATGGCCTGGATAAGTAAAAGCATTTTAAAGTTATCACCACATAAAGTGACACGTCAGATTTGCAAAAAATGGCCTGGTCCTTAAGGTGAAAATGAGCCAGGTCTCAAGGGGTTAAATAATAAATTTGCATTTTATTGCATGAAATAAGTATTTGATCACCTACCAACCGAAAACAATTCTGGCTCTCACAGACCTAGTTTCTCTTTAAGAAGCCCTCCTACTCTGCACTCATTACCCGTATAAAAGACACCTATCTACACACTCAATCACACTCCAACTTCTCCACCATGGCCACGACCAAATATCTGTCTAAGGACACTAGGGACAAAATTGTAGACCTGCACAAGGCTGGGATGGGCTACAGGACGACAGGCCAGCAGCTGTGATTTTCTGGATTTGTTTTTTAGATTCTGTCTCTCACAGTTGAAATGTACCTACAATAAAATTACAGACCTTTCCATTCTTTGTAGGGGGAAAACATGGAGAATAGTCAGTGTATCAAATACTTATTTTCCCCACTGTATAACAGCATGTTTCTATAGAATATGACAGGATGTTCTATAAACTGTTAACCCAGATGTTCTCTGCAGTTGTGCTTTATTACCAAAGTCAATAGTCTTTACAAAAATCACTTTGTTAACCCTTAAAATGAATTGAATATAAAAAAAAATATTAAAAAAATAAAATAACATTTCCAACATGGTGTAGTGGATGAATCCGGCTATGGTGGAGCTACTTCAACTGAAGAGATTGGTCACCACCTCTGTCTAAGGCACAATGGATGGATCTGTGGAGTTCTGGTGCCAGAGCTGATTGGTGGGGGTACCAGGTGTCAGACCCCCCACCTATCTGATACTTATGGCCTATACTGACAACAGGCCATCGAGATCACATTACTGGAAAACCCATTTAATGACGCATTATTGGCATTTAGAGCATGGGGTGGTTTAATGGTCCAAGCATAACTTTTACTTCTTGTGCAAGCCACCAAATTTTTGCTATTGTTTTACATGTCACATAGGGCTCTTTATTATTATGTATTTAGATTTTTTTAAAATCTTTTTTAGTTTTATTTGAGGGGAGAAAGTAATTTTATTTCAAACTCCAGCTGCTTATTCTTTAGATATGCAAATTGACACCAAAATAAATGGTTAAAATTGGTTCTGTTTTGGTCATTTTAATAGTTTTTTTGTTTCATGTGAAAGGGGCAACGATGCTGACGGTTTTGGCAAGTGTGGACTGTTTTTCTATTTTATTATATATTTTGATAATTTTAAAATATATAAAATTAAAAAAATCACATAATAAAGTGGCCTAGATGGGAGGAAATGCTCAAAACCCCAAACACTGTAGCGTGTTTATACCCGGGGAGCTTGTATTAGTAGTTCGGAGACAGCACACCAGAGTCAGCAAGTAGCTTTGTATTCAATCTTTATTTTACCAGTGGTATAATCCCCCTCCCCCCCCCCCCCCCCCCCCGAGGTATTGCCATTACTTCTAGAAGTATTGTCAGATGTAAGACATCCAATTAAAAATCCAAAACAAAACTTATTGCGTCCATGGAACAGCCTGAATATTAGAGATCCTCCAAATAAAACATTTCATCTCCGTATCGCCATAGAATAATAGGAATGTGAATAGTCTTAGGAAACAATAATATATTTTATATCAAGTCATCTTCAATTATATCCAGAGCTGGTGGGACATACAATAAAAAATAACCAAGGATTCACCCACTGGTAATTTCATGTGAGATGAGTGAACCACATGACTTCTACAAATACAAGGGTGGCGGGGACCCCACTTGTTGGATTTATCTACAGGTACATTTTGGTCGGGGTGTACAGAGTAAGATGATATTCCTTTAGGAGGATGAGTAATGGTTTCTATGTAATGAGGCTATCTTAGCCTGGGTCACTTGTTGGGAGAACTTGCACATTACTGATGACATGTGCCCAGTAAGACCAGAGCTGACGATTTCCTGACAAGCCCATATTTGATGTAATGCCCATTTCTTTTTAATGTTACAAATACTTATAGGGGTTGAACAGACCGGCACTGGAATAGGCAGATTGTTATCTTTTTATATCAGGCCCTGGTTTTGTGCTTCACCAGGTATGGTTGAAAGATACACTACTCCCATAGATTTACGATGTGTCATGCAGACAGACACTCTCTTATCAGTGGTGGCCCCTCTCTCTATTACCACCCCTGTGCTGTCCTCATGCTCAGTGGAAAGCCTGTAGACATCCTCTCTGTCATTCCACTTGACTGCAAGTAACTGATCATTTACAAGTGTGAATGACGCCCCTTTTTCCACATCTGGACACCAGCTCTTGTAAGAATCCAGCTCTATTTTTTGGACTTTCCCATTGGCCCCTGTATTTGCAGTTTTACAGGAATGGAGAGTCCCCATACTGATCACAGTCTGGGTTCTAGCTTTGGCAAACTAGAGTTTTTTTTCCTCTCACCAAACATTTGTGTTTAGAGAAGATAAATAAAAAATATTACCAGTATTCATTCAATACAGGAAACCATTTGTGTTTGGGGAGCTCTCACAGTGGTCCCAATCATCAATCCAAGCCCTCAGCTAACTGAAAGCAAGGTGCTGTTTTATCTCCCTTTAAAAAGGAGTATCTGATGGAATAAAGCCAGTGACAACCAAAAAACAAAAACAAAACACGTAACGGTGGTCACTAGTGGGCTAATAATGAATATCGCTTCTCTTCTGTGTGAATTGTCTGATGAACAACAAGATCTGATTTATGGTTGAAACATTTCCCACATTCTGAACATAAATATGGCTTCTCTTTTGTGTGAATTCTCTGATGTTTAAGAAGCGATGAATTACAGTGAAAACATTTCCCACATTCTGAACATAAAAATGGCTTCTCCCCTGTGTGATTTCTCTGATGTATAACAAGACCTGATTTATGCTTAAAACATTTCCCACATTCTGAACATGAAAATGGCCTCTCTCCTGTGTGATTTCTCTGATGTGTAACAAGAGATGAACTATATTGAAAACATTTCCCACATTCTGAACATGAAAATGGCTTCTCCCCTGTGTGATTTCTCTGATGTACAACAAGAGTTGATTTATCTCTAAAATATTTCCCACATTCTGAACATGAAACTAGCTTCTCCCCTGTGTGAATTCTCTCATGTCTAGCAAAATCCGATTTAAATCTAAAACATTTTCCACATTCTGAGCATGAATATGGCTTCTCTCCTGTGTGAATTCTCTGATGTGTAACAAGAGATGAACTACAGTTAAAACATTTACCACATTCTGAACATAAAAATGGCTTCTCCCCTGTGTGATTTCTCAGATGTTTAAGAAGAGATGAACTACAGTTAAAACTTTTCCCACATTCTGAACATGAAAATGGCTTCTCCCCTGTGTGACTTCTCTGATGTATAACTAGAGCTGATTTATCTCTAAAATATTTCCCACATTCTGAACATGAAACTGGCTTCCCTCTTACGTGAGCTGTTTGATGTTTAACACCTCTTATGCGATTTTTATTTTGTGCTACAGTCTGTGATGAATCAGAAGATCGGACCTGTTTAAAATGATCAAATGATACATTGTTGCTGTGATTGGATGAGGGTATATCTTGGATATTGGCATGCTCTTCATCTCGTATGATACCACAATCATCTACTTCAAAATGTAAAGATATCAGATGTTTCTTTGAGTTCCTGGTACAGTCATCTGCCAAGAATAAAACATTTTATTATTGATTTTATAACTTTTCCATATAAAAAAAAATCCACAGAAAGAACAAGGCATGGCGTAAAATTCAAGTTTCAATTGACTAAAACAGGGTTCGCCAAACAGATCACAATCTAATAGTAGACCAACGAGCATAACTAGAAATGGTTGGCCCTCACATTGAGCAACTTCCATGCAACCCCTAACCAATTAGTCATTTATAAATAAAACATTTCCTAGAGCTGGACAAGAGGCGATGAATACCCCTTTAGTTCCCCACACACTAGTTATCTCCCCTCAGTGTCCCTTTCACAGTGGAATTCCCCCTTAGTGCCCTCTTCACAGTACTGATGTCCCCTTAGTGCCCCCACACAGTAGTTATGCCCCCGTTGTGCGCCCCCTGCAGTAGTGCTGCCCCTTAGTGTCCCTTTTATATCAGTGAAGCTGCTGTACTATGAATAAAGTTAAAAAAGTAATACTAAGCACATCATGCTCTTGCCAGCAGCAGACGTGATGTGATGACGTCATCTCTCCTGCTGAGCTGAGGAGAGCGCACAGGCCGGGGGATTATCTCTGGTCTGTGCGCTCTCCCTCTCAGCCCAGCAGGTACAATGACATCACTGTATCACACCTGCTGCTGGGGAGAGTGCAGGCCGGGGAATGAGACCTGGGCTTTAATGGATGACAGATACAGCAGCTGGACTTGGAGGGAGCCATTGGGGAGCTCCTCAACATGTATTTTTGTCCTTGAGATATAAATTACTATTGATAATATGCAGAGTTAGTCACTTGGGGTCTTTATTGGTAGGAAATATCTGGTGTTTAGTGGTGAGACTTTTTTGTATGACCTCTGTGAGACAGTGACAGGCCAAGTGATTGATGGCAAGTATTTTCCCCCCAGAATCCTGTCATATGCAGCTTAAGCTCCAGGTAATGCCCAGTATGTAGCGGAAAGCCCAAGCTTTCCTGAGGTGGTTTTGTAGAAAAGCCAGCATAGGGCCTGGAATTTTGGATTGAGGAAGAGTTGGGCGGGTTCCCCAATCCGCAGTCCACTTCTGGTAAGGGATCTAGCCTGCTGTCTCTGATTAGCTGCACTAGCATGAAGAGGGCAGGGCAGAGAGTCTGGGCCTGAGAGCTGGACTATATTGGAACTGATATGCTGGTGCTTGTGAGTAGCTTGCTGTGGTGAACTTCAGTGCTGACAGTACTGTATTTAGGACAGTTAGTAAAACACTGTCTAGGTAGTGCTCAGACAAGCAGGATTTGTTTAGTGTTTTTGCCTGAAATGTAAAGGACCTTTGTTTTGCCGTTGAAACCACAATAAAGTGGAACTTTGTTTGGACTTCACCCTGTGTGTCACTGTCTTTGACTGTCCGCCAGCCGACCAATCCTGCCTCTACCAGAGCTAATTCCCACACCTCTTTAGGCTACATTCACACAACAATGAAAAAATGCCACAAAAACGGACACTCAGTTTTTCATGGCCATTTTTCAACCATTTCTGCATCCCTTTATTGGTTGTCTGGACGTTTTGCATCCATTTTTAATGGCCATTATTTGATGATTCTTTACATGATTTTTTTTTGCTTTTTTTTATTTAATTACCAACCCCTGCAGTATACATAAATGTAAAACAAAAAGAAAAAAAAGAGGAAGTTAGTTCAACCACTAAGGGATCAGGATGAATCCCTAGAGTGTGTGAAAACGGGCGCCAACAATGGTGGTAAGGGTGATAAAGCAAAGGTCTAACTGACGCAAGGAAAGCGGCTAAAATAGTGTCCAATAAAGGCACTCAAACAACAGTGAGATAGGAGAAAAAGGAGATGGTGAGCTGATGGGGTTCAACTGACCAAGGTGTGGGGGAAAAGGAGGAGGTTAGGAAAGCGCCAATCCAAGCTGAGAGGAGGGTGAGGTAGTACTGTCCCGGTAGTTGGTAGTACACGGCAAAGGGATTATTATGACAAAACAGTCCCAAAGTCCACTAGTGTGTGGCGGGAAGTCTCAAATAATACATATGTGACATATATAAAATTGTATTAGTTCACCGTCATGTTATAATAAAATATAAAAATATAAAGAGTGGTATTGATTTGACACAATGTAGATTAAAAATGGATGGATGACATCCAACAAATACATTAGGTTAAAATGGATTGATAACATCCAACAAAGCACTTACCGTATTTATCGGCGTATAACACGCACTTTTTCCCCCTGAAAATAGGGGGCAAATGATGTATGCGTGTTATACGCCGATATAATGTTACAGGGGTGTGGAATTCCTATCGCCCGACGCCCGGGACAGGCAGTTCCGGGCGCCGGGCAGGTAGTTTGTGCAGGCAGCTTAGCCCTGCGGGCAGGTAGCAGGGCTAGGGTTGCGCCGGGTTTTCCTCTAATACACAGCCCGGTGCAGCAAGTCCGGGCTGTGCTGTTCCTTTCATATTGAATTTCTGCACTGTATTATTTCTTGTTTTACCTATGTTGTTTAAGTCTATTGTTCTCTGCTGCCATCTGCTGGCCGGAATTTGTATGCTGCACGCCTTCGTTCTTGTTAATTAAAGTTTTATCTCTGGGCGTGGTTTTAGCAGCCTTGGGCCTGGTCACTTCCTGTAGCCTTTTTCAGTGCTGCATCCTTTGTGACTGGAGACACACACCTTGGCTTGTGAAGGCATCAGTTTTTGATCAGCAGTAGCCTCAGCAGTTAGCCTCAGAAAAGACATCCACATGACAGCATCTACTGCATTCCTGTATTGCATCACTGTATGTCTGGATCAAATAAACCCACGTTTGATTGCATCCTCATGTCTACGTCTGGATCCATCTAACCTGAGCATCTGCCGGTCCGGTCTGCTCCACTGCTTGGATACGAAGGTAGGCCAGTCACAAAGCCATTATCAGTTACACCTTCAATCGCCTTCATGTGGGGACAGAACAGTCAAAAACTGCCTTAAAGCCTTATACCCCAGTAAATATCCGTCTGAATGTCCAATGCCCGGCTACAGATCCCCTCAGAGCCCAGTGCCACACTCAGGAACCTCCCCTGCAACAGGCCCACTCGCAGCAAATCTGCCCAGCAACAGTGCACGTCCTATAAGCCTAAGGGGAAGCACGGCGTGTCCGCAGTAGATATACTCTCGCCTGGAAGTCCTCCACTACTCGCCAAGCCCCTTATTACATCCTATATTAACCCTTGCTTGCATGATATAAGAACTGTTCACGCACGCGGGGCCTCCCTTAAACCAAAACCCCGCAATTCACTCAAGACACCTTGGGAAACTCATCGGGGTGCCTCATCTGAGCCGCACTGCAATTTTCAGCCCCCAATTCAAAAGTTCGATTTCTTAAAGAGACAGCGCACCTTAAATCAAAATGGCCGAAAAGGACCTCGTACAGTTCCCCAGTGATGAAACAAAGCAAATGCTACCTGATACTGATCATTATGAAGAGCTGGAGGTAGAACCCACACTTCCAGCAGACCAAGTCACGCGACCAAGGCGCTCTCTCAAACCAACAATAAAGATCACAGAAAATTATCACACCAGGAAAGATGAGCTATGTGACGACCTGGAAGATCTATGGGAGCGAGTTTCCTCCCTCATATCAGGACTTAAGTCCTCCTCAGGCGATACCACCAGTTTACAAGTTGCCGTCGGGCGGCTGAACGCAGCCCATGAAAGATACAAGAGACTGTCCACAAGGTATATAACCTTTCTAAAAGACTCTAATATTGAAGAAGCCCCGTCAGAGTTGTGCAAGGCAGAATCAATAGACAGACAAAGAGACGCCATGGTGCTGGACGCTAAAGATAAAGTGGAACTCCGTATCTCTCATTTGCAAGAAACTAGATCACACAGATCGCATTCATCCAAACATTCCTCGCGGTCCTACAGATCATCATGCTCTAGAAGCTCCACCCTGAGCGACAGATTACTAGAGGCCCGCATAAATGCAGAGCAATCCAAAGTGAGGCGTTCCTTCACCGAAAAAGAAGTCCTTGCGAGGGCTGAAGCAGAAGCCAAGAGGGCAGAAGCGGAGGCAGAAGCCAAGAGGGCAGAAGCGGATGTAGAAGCCAAGAGGGCAGAAGCGGAGGAAGAAGCCAAGAGGGCAGAAGCCAAGAGGGCAGAAGCGGAGGCAGAAGCCAAGAGGGCAGAAGCGGAGGTAGAAGCCAAGAGGGCAGAAGCGGAGGCAAAGGCCAAGAGGGCAGAAGCAGAGGCTCGAATAAAGATCCTTGAATCAGAGAGGGAAGAGGAAATCGCATTAGCAAAAGTAAGACTACTTGAGCAAGCATTAAGCCAAGGCCTTGATTCAGTCTGCTTACCACCAGAGGAGATAGACGATCCAGCTGATCGCACCAGCGACTACATACTGAAACAGTTATCTGCACCACCCCCAGTGTGCAGTACTGTCCAAGCCAACAACACTGAAACCTCCAAGTCAGCTCTACCTGCAGTGGCAGCGATACCCACAGCACCCGAGCAATCCAATAACAGTCGCCCAGACGCGCCCTCTCAAGGACAGTTATTACAGCAAGATGGCTACCAGGTGTTTCCTGGCCTACCTCCACAGCTCAAGCAGCAGTCATCAGAATCTACAGAGGCTAGACCACAGCTCAACCCTGCAGCAACATCATTCTACCCGGAAGCATCTCACCCTTTCACGCCACGCAGCCTATATGCCCCAGGGGCATCACAAGTTGTCATGGCAACAAGCAGTGAGAAATCAGATATGTCTGAGTTTGCCAGGTTTATGGTGAGCAGAGAGCTAATTAACACCAGTCTCTCAAAATTTGATGACCGTGCGGAGAGCTACAGAGCCTGGAAGGCAACCTTCAAAGCCGCCATCGCCAACCTCAACCTAACCGCAGAGCAGGAGCTCGACCTCTTGATCAACTGGCTGGGCCCAGGTTCCACAAATCGCATCAAGAGCCTTAGAACTGTCTATGTGGGACAAGCAGAAGCAGGTCTCGCTGCAGCCTGGCAGAGACTCGAACGCACCTTTGGCAGTGCAGAAGCAATAGAGAAGGCACTATTCAGGAGACTGCAGAACGTCCCCAAGATCAGTCTCAAGGATGTCCATAAGCTTCAGGATTTAAGTGATTTGCTCATGGAACTGGAGCTCGCCAAAAGAGACCCTCGTCTGTCTGGGCTGTGCTACCAGGATACAGCCCATGGGGTGAACCCAATTGTCGTGAAGCTACCATACAGCCTGCAAGAGAAGTGGGCGGCGTCAGTCTCAAGGTACAAAAGAGTGCATGACGTGACCTTTCCCCCATTTATTCATTTCTGTAGATTCATCGATGAACAGTCCCAGATGAGGAATGACCCCAGCCTCGACTTCCTGGAGTTCAATACTACAGCCTCAGTGACACCATCATCAAGGTATGAAAGTATTGTACATAAACACAGAGACTTTAAGAGCAGCGTGAATGTTAGAAAGACTAACCTACCATCATCCGCAGTACCCACTGGTAGACAGTACACTACCTCATCAGGAGACAAGGCCTTCAATCGTGAATGTCCCATTCATAAAAAACCACACTCGCTGAACAAATGCAGAGGGTTTAGATCCAAAACCATACAGGAGCGCAAGAAAGTCCTCACCGAGCTTGGGGTATGCTTCAGGTGCTGCGCTTCATTGGAGCACATGGCTAAGGACTGTAAATCCATTATCAAATGTGAGGAGTGTCATAGTGATAGACATGCCTCAGCTATGCACCCAATTCCACTCACAAGGGATTCCCCGGCTGCTGTCACCACCAGTCCTGCTCAAAGTCATGGCGGGGAGCCCCAGAACAACGCTAACACAACCACTGCTGTTTCCTGCTCATGCTTGGACGTATGTGGGGAGGGCCAGAGTGAGAAATGTTGTGCCCGCATATGCCTAATCAAGGTCTACCCGGAGGGGCTACCAGAAAAGGCAGTAAAAATGTATGCCATCATTGACGACCAAAGCAACCGCTCCCTAGCAGGACCTAAATTCTTTGAAGCCTTTGGAATAAAGGGACCGTCAGAACCCTACATCTTAAACACCTGCTCGAGTCGCATAGAGACTAGCGGCAGGAGGGCATAAGGATTCATCGCTTGTTCCGTTAGTGGAAATACGGAAATACCTCTACCGACGCTGATCGAATGCGATCAAATACCCAACCATAGGGATGAAATTCCTACCACGGAAGCTGCATTTCACCATCCACACCTAAGGCACCTAGCCAACGTTATCCCACCTATGGACAACAATGCCGAGATTCTACTCCTGCTTGGCAGAGACAATCTAAGGGTACACAAGGTGCGTCAACAGTGTAATGGTCCCGACTATGCACCATACGCCCAGAGACTGGACTTGGGATGGGTAGTCATAGGAAATGTATGCTTGGATCAACCAAAAATCCGCTCATTCAAAACGTACGTGCGTGGAGATGGACGCACAACTTGCATTAAGCCTTGCCCTCATCACTATGAGGTGAAAGAGAAGCCTCCAGACCTCATACAACCACCTGACGACATTCCCTACTTTGCTGACAACTTGGGAAGATTAGTCTTTCACACAAGCAAGGACGATGATAAAGTAGCTTTGTCAGTAGAGGACAGAGAATTTATCAAGATAATGGACAATGAGTTCCTTAAAGACGAAACCAATCACTGGGTTTCTCCATTACCCTTCCGAGCTACCAGGGTGAGACTCCCGAACAATAGGGAACAAGCTCTGTCTAGATTTAACTCTCTTCAGCGTACCATGAACAGTAAGCCTGAGATGAGAGAACACATCGTTGCCTTTATCGACAAAATATTCCGCAACAACCATGCAGAACCAGCTCCATCCTTAGGGAAGAACGACGAGTGCTGGTACTTGCCTTCATTTGGAGTGTATCACCCACGGAAACCTAATCAAATTAGGGTTGTTTTCGACTCAAGTGCCAAACATCAAGGTGTATCTCTTAATGATGTCCTTCTCACAGGTCCTAATCTGACGAATAACCTAGTTGGAGTGCTGATGAGGTTCAGAAAAGAGCTCGTTGCCATCACCGCTGACATTGAACAGATGTTCCACTGTTTCGTAGTCAGAGAGGACCACCGGAATTTCCTCAGGTTTCTGTGGTACAAGAATAATGACACCAACGCAGAGATGGCAGAATATCGTATGAGGGTACACGTATTTGGAAACAGCCCTTCACCTGCCGTGGCAACTTACGGCCTTCGGCGAACTGCATTAGAGGGAGAATCCAAGTACGGTAAAGACGCCAGAGACTTTGTAGAAAAGGACTTCTACTTAGACGATGGACTCAAATCACTACCGACTGAAGAAGCGGCTATCGATCTGCTCAAAAGGACTCAAAGTATGTTGTACCAAGCTAAACTTAGACTACACAAAATTGCTTCAAACAGCCTGGCTGTTATGAGGGCCTTCGAATCAGGCGATCATGCACCAGGATTCAAGGACATTAACTTGGGACTGGACAGTCCACCTGTGCAGAGGAGCTTGGGCCTCAGATGGGATCTCTCGGCTGACTCCTTCGGTTTTCAGATAAGTTGTGCAGACAAGCCATTCACAAAGCGAGGAGTCCTATCAGTGGTAAACAGCCTATTTGATTCGCTGGGACTTGTAGCGCCCATCACCATACAAGGTAAATCTCTACTGAGACAGTTTTCTGAAACAGTCAAGGATTGGGATACCCCACTTCCCTCCGTGAAAGAGCAACAAACCGAAAGGATTGACTGGCCTATCGGACTAATTTCAAAGGTTTTCCCTAGCAAGGATGGCAAGGTCCGGAAGGTGGAGTTGAAGATCTTCAGGAAAGGCGAGCTTAAAACGTTCTCAAGATCAATCAACGAACTCATTTTAATATTACCCATCGAGAACGTCCCTGCAGGGTGAACAGGACTGTATCTAGCTTCGCAGATCTTCTCCATTCCAAGTTGGAAAACAGGACTAATCTATGTTTGCATTCTAACATGTTTTCTTTTACAGGTTGTTTATATTTTATGGACATTCGTCATAGTGAAATCCCCAAAGTGAATTTCAGACGGGGAGTGTGCTGTTCCTTTCATATTGAATTTCTGCACTGTATTATTTCTTGTTTTACCTATGTTGTTTAAGTCTATTGTTCTCTGCTGCCATCTGCTGGCCGGAATTTGTATGCTGCACGCCTTCGTTCTTGTTAATTAAAGTTTTATCTCTGGGCGTGGTTTTAGCAGCCTTGGGCCTGGTCACTTCCTGTAGCCTTTTTCAGTGCTGCATCCTTTGTGACTGGAGACACACACCTTGGCTTGTGAAGGCATCAGTTTTTGACCAGCAGTTGCCTCAGCAGTAGCCTCAGCAGTTAGCCTCAGAAAAGACATCCACATCACAGCATCTACTGCATTCCTGTATTGCATCACTGTATGTCTGGATCAAATAAACCCCTGTTTGATTGCATCCTCATGTCTACGTCTGGATCCATCTAACCTGAGCATCTGCCGGTCCGGTCTGCTCCACTGCTTGGATACGAAGGTAGGCCAGTCACAAAGTCATTATCAGTTACACCTTCAATCGCCTTCATGTGGGGACAGAACACGGGCTGCTTACCGCAGTGTTATCAGCGCTCCTGTGCAGGCCGGAAGTCGGGCGCCACGGGCCGGAAGTCAGCTCCCAGCGGAGGCACAAGTTAGTCAGCGGCTGTAGTAGGAGCTCCTGACATGGTGGCAGCCTGTGCCGTGATAGATAGCCCAGCAGGTAGTGTGTGTGGTGACTGCTCTGGGTCAGCTATGCTCTGCTGTCAGGCTGCCGCTCTGCTTCTTCTCCCTGGCATTGAAGTGTCAATAGGAGTGCTGCCAGGTTCCAACTTCCAGCCACTCACCCTCCATGAATAGGGGGTGGACGGGGACTTCCCCATACTAACGTCTCCCTCTTGCCCCCATACAGTATAACGTCACCTTGGGGCTGCCCTAGTGCCCCATACAGTGTAACGTCACCAAGCGGCTGCCCCCGCACAGTATAATGTCACCCTGTGGCCCCTGCCCCCATACAGCATTTTTATTTTTTTCCTGAAATTTCCCTCTTAAAATGAAGGTGCGTGTTATACGCCTGTGCGTGTTATACGCCGATAAATACGGTACTTCACTGGGGGGCTGTCAACAGGATAAGCACATAACACCTGTGACGAGTACCCCCCCCCGGCCAGGATCGCTTGTAGAATCACAGTGAATGATGGCAGCAGGACAACAGCGCTTCTGATCAAATAACCTTTAATTAATATGTGGCTCAACGTGTTTCAGAGATAGAAGTTTCCCCTTCTTCAGGAGAAAGTGTAATAAAATTATGGCATATATACCAGGCATATATATACACATACAATGTACCTGGCAATTAGCGAAATTGGCGGCGTTACTATCCGCACATAAATGTCCCCCATAGTGGCCCCAGTTAGTAATAATGTTTCCCAGGGTGGCCCCCATCAGTGATGATTATTAATCATCCACTTGCACACGCAGAGATGGTCGCTCTTCATTTGGTGCTAAAGGACCTACACTCTCAGTGGGATGATTTCACCATGTGCTCCTAAGCAATAATGCTGGGAGAGCATGGTGATGTCATCATCAAGTAGGTAGCACAGGTCCTTCAGCACCAAGAGAGACTGCCTTGTGTGTGCAAGCGGATAAGGCAATGTATTTTTATTTTAACCCCTAAAAGGCCATTTTCCACTAGTGTACCCATTTTAAACAGCCATTACATGGATGCTCTCTTGCCTAGTGGCCATTAAAAACGGTCCCATTGGTTTAAATGGGGTTCATCTGGCAGTGAAAACGGCCACAAATAGGACATGTCCCATTTTTCACAACCACCATTCACTCGCCTTAAAAAAAAAAATGGCCACGTGAATAGCGCCATTGACTTAAATTTATTTTAAAACCAGCTGTGTGCCATTGTTCACTGTTGTGTGAATGTAGCCTTATCCTGCAGCTTTTCCTGATTAAACAAACTACATATAGCGACAAAGACTAATCCTGTGACCCGAACATCATCACTGCAGCTAGGACACTGTGCACACCGAGGTCTTTCCAAATCTCAGTCCTGTCACTCTCAAGTAAACAAACTGCATGGCCCACACCATAACATCTTCCTTTTTTCATGCATTTATATTAAAGGGGTTGCCTCATCTGAGACAATGGGGTCAGTTCGCTAGGATATGCCACTATTGTCTGGTAGGTGTGGTTCCCACCACTGGGACCTGCACCTATCTCCTAAACGGAGCCCCGAAAGTGGTGGAGGGTGCACTGTGCACGTGCAGCACTGGCTCGGCAATTTCCGTCAGGCCCATAGAAGTGAATGGGAATGGTGACTGATCATGCACAGTCCGCTCCCATTCACTTCTATGGGGAGAGTGCTTGATGGTGGCCACCACTTTGGCCCGCTCCGTTTATTATTACAGGTGGGGGTCCCAACAGTTGGACCCGCACCTATCAGATAATGGGGGCATATCCTAGTGATATGCCACCATTGTCTCAGATGAGACAACCCCTCTAAGTACTTGCGATTCATATATACTGTACAGTCATGGCCAAAAGTTTTGAGAATTAGATAAATATTAGAAATCGGAAAAGTTGCTGCTTAAGTTTTTATAATAGCAATTTGCATATACTCCAGAATGTTATGAAGAGTGATAAGATGAATTGCATAGTCCTTCTTTGCCATGAAAATGAACTTAATCCCAAAAAAACCTTTCCACTGCATTTCATTGCTGTCATTAAAGGACCTGCTGAGATAATTTCAGTAATCATCTTATTAACTCAGGTGAGAATGTTGACGAGCACAAGGTTGGAGATCATTATGTCAGGAGGCTGATTGGGTTAAAATGGCAGACTTGACATGTTAAAAGGAGGGTGATGCTTGAAATCATTGTTCTTCCATTGTTAACCATGGTGGCCTGCAAAGAAACGCGTGCAGCCATCATTGCGTTGCATAAAAATGGCTTCACAGGCAAAGATATTGTGGCTACTAAGATTGCACCTCAATCAACAATTTATAGGATCATCAAGAACTTCAAGGAAAGAGGTTCAATTCTTGTTAAGAAGGCTTCAGGGCGTCCAAGAAAGTCCAGCAAGCACCAGGATCGTCTCCTAAAGAGGATTCAGCTGCGGGATCGGAGTGCCACCAGTGCAGAGCTTGCTCAGGAATGGCAGCAGGCAGGTGTGAGCGCATCTGCATGCACAGTGAGGCGAAGACTTTTGGAAGATGGCCTGGTGTCAAGAAGGCCAGCAAAGAAGCCACTTCTCTCCAAAAAAAACATCAGGGACAGATTGATCTTCTGCAGAAAGTATGGTGAATGGACTGCTGAGGACTGGAGCAAGTCATATTCTCCGATAAAGCCTCTTTCCGATTGTTTGGGGCATCTGGAAAAAGGCTTGTCCGGAGTAGAAAAGGTGAGCGTTACCATCAGTCCTGTGTCATGCCAACAGTAAAGCATTCTGAGATCATTCATGTGTGGGGTTGCTTCTTATCCAAGGGAGTGGGCTCACTCACAATTTTGCCCAAAAACACAGCCATAAATAAAGAATGGTACCAAAACACCCTCCAAGAGCAACTTCTTCCAACAATCCAACAACAGTTTGGTGAAGAACAATGCATTTTCCAGCACGATGGAGCACCGTGCCAGCAGGGGCAAAAGTGATAACTAAGTGGCTCGGGGACCAAAACGTTGACATTTTGGGTCCATGGCCTGGAAACTCCCCAGATCTTAATCCCATTGAGAACTTGTGGTCAATCCTCCAGAGGCGGGTGGACAAACAAAAACCCACTAATTCTGACAAACTCCAAGAAGTGAAATTATGAAAGAATGGGTTGCTATCAGTCAGGAATTGGCCCAGAAGTTGATTGAGAGCATGCCCAGTCGAATTGCAGAGGTCCTGAAAAAGAAGGGCCAAGACTGCAAATACTGACTCTTTGCAAAAATGTCATGTAATTGTCGATAAAAGCCTTTGAAACGTATGAAGTGCGTGTAATTATATTTCACTACATCACAGAAACAACTGAAACAAAGATCTAAAAGCAGTTTAGCAGCAAACTTTGTGAAAACGAATATTTGTGTCATTCTCAAAATTTTTGGCCACGACTGTACACACCATCCAAAGATTGTGAAAAGTATATCACTAGAGAGAGACCAATTTCTTGAAATACATTTCAGGTGTAATTCTGAAGAATCAGTCAGAAGAGAGAATAAATAAATTTGACCAGAATTGAATCTGCTTCCATTGGCCTGATAATCTGTGTATGACTCTCTGGCAGATCTATGCCTTGGCATCAGCTGGAGGTGTGTGACGATGCCACCTGTCACACTGAATACCCTGCACTGGAGGCTGGACAAGACAGTACACATATTTAACTGGGACAGTTCCGGCCACTGTTCCAATCTCCCTCCCAAAAGTACATGGAGTCAGAGGACAGGCTATGTGCAGAAGAAAAGGCACAGTCCAGGTACGACTGAACCCGGTTGTTCAGGCAATGCTTGTCCTGTTGCAGATATGCGTCAGGTTGGCACAGCACTTAAAAAAACTTCCATCACATTAATAAAACTATATTGGCTGCTGTTGCTGTGCCTTCTGAGACTTATTGTAGGGATAGCACCACCAGAGAGGGCGGGAGGTCTCTGACTCAGCCAGGTTGGAGATGGGACTCCTGGACAGAGATGCAGGTGACAGGCATCAATAAAACCTTCTCCCCTTTTTGCTTTGATTGCAATGATCTAAAAGTATGGCTATCCAGTAGTCATCACCTTGCTTGATGCTAACCACATGCTTGCCAGCATGTAGGCAACCAAGCATGCAGTTTGTCATGCTCACCAGCATGCCTGAGGACCCAGTACTTTAAAGGGAACCTGTCACCATGTTCTGACATATAAAACTGAATGTACCTTAATGCTTGGTTACCCTAATAGTTCCTAGAGATCAATCCATAATCTTCTCAGGACTAACCTTTCCTATTTTATCGCCCTATAAATCTTTACCACCTCATTTACATAAATTATTCCTTCCCCTCACACCATCATAGCCTATTTCCCGCCTCCTAAACTTTTACAGCCGATTTCTGCCCTCACTGGTTGTAATCTAGTCTGAAATTGCGCACTTGCCGTTTATTTGTTAGGCCAATCAGATAATTTAGTGCATGTCCCCCCCCCCCCCCCTTCATGCCACTACGTGCTGGAATATTCCCAAATATCCACTTCAAAATACTTACGCAACGGAGCTCTGCCCGAAATGAATAGGCGGAGCTGAGGTGCTTGACTCCGTGAAAATATGACTCTTCTCATGTCAAACAAGTAAGATATGACTCGTTTATGTTAATTAGCATAAAAGGCCAGAAAGGTTTATAGGGCGATAAAATAGGACAGGTTTGTCCTGAGAAGATTATGGATCAATCGCTGGGAACTATCAGGGTAAACAAAGCATTATGGTACATTCGGTTTTATATGTCAGAACATGGTGACAGGTTCCCTTTAAGACCCCAGTGCAATGGTTGGTCATGGCCAACGTCATCATTATCATCAGCATATCTATCATACCGAGCACCAACCTCCTTCCCTAGCTGTGCCTGGGAAAACTCCATGTCCCCCTGCACCACAAACTTCTCCTCCTCCACTTCCTCCTATATGCGACTTTGTCCGTCCAGGTTCCTATCAGTTAGATGATCCCCAGCAAACTGTGGAGGTTGTTGTTCTTCTGCATCAGCGTAAGCGTTAGTACAAATACAAATATTAGGGTGATGCCATGTTAATGCTTGTCCCTACTCTGGTGGCCTCTTCGAAGGGGTTGAGTATGCTACACATGGCCCTGATGAGCTGCCACTGCCTGCGCTCAAAATAACATATGCTCTGCTGTGGTGGTCTCGTTCATCATGTAAATCATTAATCTCTTTACGCTGCTCATAGCAACGCTTCAGCATATGTAAGGTGGAATTCAAACGGTATAAAGGCACCAACTGATCTATGTAGCTTCTCTCGCCCAAGCTCATCAGCTTTAAGACAACATTGCAATGCTTCAGTTTGCACATATAAAAGGAGGTAGAAGAAGTGGAAGCAACAATCTTCTCTGTTTTTGTTAGGGATAGGAGGATGTTCATTGAGGAGGACATGGATAAGCACCTGGTGTAGGGTACCAGATAATCAGCAATTGCAAGCTGCAGCATGGTGGCCAAGACCATACAGTGGTTTAAGAAGACAGGTTCCACTCTCACACTTGGCCTCACACTCTCTCATTCTGCTCACTGGAAGTTCAACATGGCACCTCATGGCAAAGAAATCTCTGAGGATCTGAAAAAAAAAAGAATTGTTGCTCTACTTAAAGATGGCCTAGGCTATAAAAAGATTGCCAACACCCTGAAACTGAGCTGCAGCACGTTGGCCAAGACCATACAATGGGTTGAGAAGAGAGGTTCCACTCAGAACAGGCCTCGTCATTGTCGACCACAGAAGTTGAGTGCACATGCTCAGCTCCATATCCAGAGGTTGGATTTTCTAAATAGACGTATGTCATCATGGAGGAGTGGAAGAGGATGTAAGTGGCAACCTGTGAAGCTCTAGTGAACTCCATGCCCAAGAAAGTTACGGCAGTGCAGGAAAATAATGGTGGCCACGCAAAATATTGACACTTTGGGCACAATTTGGCCATTTTTACTTAGGGGTGTAATCACGTTTGTTGCCAGCGGTTTAGACATTAGTGGCTGTGTGTTGAGTTATTTTGACGGCACGTCAAATTTACACCGTTATACAAGCTGTACACTGACTACTTTACATTGTATCAAAGTGTCAGATCTTCAGGGTTGTCCCATAAAAAGATATAATATATTTAAAAAACTTTGAGGGGTGGACTAACTTTTATGAGATACTGTAGGTACCAGCAGCAGATCTTGATGATTTGCTTGCCCAAATGCATTCAGCATGGCAGAACATTCCTCAGACAATCATTAGTAACCTCATTGGTAGGATTCCAAGGCATGTAAGTGAATGTATTTATGCATGTGGCTCTCATACTAAATACTGAATAAAGCGAGATGTTTTGCATATTTTGTTTCTGTTTTTTTATCATTTGCAAATCATTAAAGGGGTTCTCCAAGATTTTCCTCAGCATAGGTCTTCAATATGAAATCAGCAGAGGTTCGGTCCCTGCTTCCCCACCAATCAGCTGTCTGAATAAGCCTCAGTGCTCACCGGAGCTCTGGTTAATACAAAGCCTCCTCAGAGCTTACCAAGCACAGCGCCGTCTGTTGAATAGTAGCTGTGCTTGGCATTGCAGCTCAGACCCATTCACTGGACTGGGACTAATCTGTGCTTAGGCCATATGACCGATGAAAGTCACATTGCATGGCCAGGAGGCCTAAGAGCGCGCAGAGCACTGTGTCCTCTCCATACATCTGACCGACAAGGCTGCCAGGAGTTGAATCTGCCTCCGATCTGATATTAATGACCTCTCCTGAGGATGGACTATATACATCATATACATACTGTATATCACCTATAACGCTGTCACATTTCAATCCATATTTAATTTGAATTTTAGCTGAATCGGCGAATATAATGCTGAAAAAACTGACAGAAGAGAAAACCTAAAAATTTAACATAAAATTGTATCATCCAGTGAAGGAGTAGAATCTGTGAGTCTTCTCTGCTTTACTTAGTGGTGTAGAATCTGTGAGTCTTCTCTGCTTTACTTAGTGGTGTAGGGATTGTCTCTTATTCGGGGGTCATTCTCACAGAATTATCTTCATAACCACTGGGTTTCAGGTCCAAACAGTGCGATTTATTTGACACAACATGGCATAAAACAAAAGCCTGCCCATCTGGGCTCTACCTAAACATAATAAACATTGTATCCCTAACTCGGCTATATGATAACGTTCACACATGGAACCAGGGGCGGCTTACCCCAGACATACAGTCCACCAGCCCTCAGGCTGTAACAAATGCAGTACCCTTGAAGGGGGTTGTGGTCTAGCAGTCCTCCCGACTCTGACCTTTCAATGCTTATTCCCGGGCGTCGCTGAGTCCCCCCAAAGTTCAGGCTATTGCATAGCCTCGTGAACCCTCAGCCTTGCCTAGCTGAGACCACACTGACCGAGCCTCTACAGAGTGAGACACACCCAATTGCAGAAACCAGATTAAATGGAATCCCTGGACGTGAGCATGCCCTAAGTCCTGGACTGGAGCATGGGGAACAGGCACCCACCCAAAACATTGCCTGTTCCCAGTAAAAGCCCGCCTGTCACGGCGGACAGGATATAAGATACACAGATAACTAAACAAACAATATTTCTAGGATAGAAGCTGGGGATAAGGTCACCTCCTAGCAAATCCCTAACAGCTCTCCCTATTCTGCTTTGCCCACATTCAGACCATGAAGGTGGGAATAATGTGTCCTCGTGCCTGGGCTGAGAATACCCTAGAATACCTGAGATGGTGAAAGGGGAAAAAGGGACTGCCTGCTCCCTCAGAACCAGGAGGGGACAGATGACACTCAAACAGTCTAGACAGCAAACCAAAGAAATAAGAAACCAACTTATCTTATCTGAGCAGGAAAAGCCAATCCTTCACTCCTTGCTTCCACAGCCTGACAGAAGCTATAACCCGCACGGAACCCTGGGAGGGGAGTAATTTAAACCAACGACCCCACCCAGTGCACCTGAAGGGAGGCGGATCTAGCACGACTCCAAAACAAAACAAATGACTAGACATGTGCTGCTAATCTGGCAGACCTCCATACATAGTCTGAGCAGGGCATGACACCGCCCCGAAATAGCTCAACCAGCTACACTATCTATATCAGGCATCCTCAAACTGTGGCCCTCCAGCTGTTGTAGAACTACAACTCCCACAATGCCCTGCTGTAGGCTGATACCTGGAGGCTGTTCGGGCATGCTGGGAGTTGTAGTTTTGCAACAGCTGGAGGGCCGCAATTTGAGGATGCCTGATCTATATGGTGTCTTTAGTGGACACCTGGACTAGAGCTTTTACTCCACCAAGGCCGGGCCCCTTGGTGCAAACAACACCTCAATGTTCACATTGCCACAGTGGTTACTAGTGTTGGGCGTAAATATTCAAATCACGAATATTAATCACGTATATCGGCACTTCGAGAATTCGTAAATGTTTAGAATATACTGATATATATTCGTATTTTTTAATATTCTAGATTTTTTTTCATCTGAACCCATGATCCCTCCCTGCTTCTTGGTTGTGGGCAATTAGAAGGCTGCAATGTCTTTGTCTGAGCTTAGCAACATCCCTAGCAACCAATAGGAAAGTTGCCTACCCCTTACTATATAAGAACCTCCCCAGCAGCTATTTTCTACAGGTTTTTGCAGTTCTGAGAGCGAGCAGTGACATTGCTGTGCTCTGTGCTTTCCACTCATTACATTAGCGATATATATATATATATATATATATATATATATATCTAAGTTATTACAGGTGTAGGTGATATCCTGATATAGTGTAGCTGTTGCAGTGCAGGGTGTTAGGTAGTGTGATAGGTTCTGCTGTCCATACATACATGCTACAGACATAGTGCTATGATGTCACAATACATAGTGACCCCAATCAGTAATATGTAGTCAGACCGGATAAAATGTGAAGTTTTTACTTATTGCGCCAAAATATACGCATCATTAGTGGCGATTTGCACAATCGCGAATATATTAGAGCACTCTATCTGCATATAAAGCCATTTTTAATGTTTTGCCGTGCCAATCATTTTCATCAGTCTCAGGAAACTTCTAGCAGCTTGGAAAATGTAGCAAAAAGAGACCCATGCCTGTATTGCGCGCAAATTACCTGAATATCACATTGCCAATTTTCGCAATCAAGAAAATAATCGCAAATTCGAATATTGCCCCTGCCGCTGATCACTAGTGGTCACTACTCACCTGGGCGGTTATCTGCAGGAATGTCCTCTGTACTCTGCTCATCACCCCTCACATATGTCTCTGTAGGATTAATATTGTTCAGATCTTCACCCGGATTCACAAGCTGTGAAAGAAATATTGTAGAAGTCATCAGACGGTTGGAGAAGTCGTGTGGAAGGTTTTATATGACCTGAAAAGACGACCAAAAATAACCGGACAGCAGGACTTATCTGACCCAAATATCTGCAGGTCTCCTGTATAAATCAAATCTGATTACTTCATTATTCCAACCAGTTTGCAATGCAGGGAGAGTAGCCCTTATATTCCATCCCTAACATTATATTGTGTGTATATAACATTACATTGTGTGTATATAACATTAAGGTACATTGTTTGTGCACCTGTTGCCGTTGCTGGCCGCCCCAGGGCTGTGAAGCCGGTAAGCCAAAGTTCTTTCGGTCCGTGGCTTATTTACATCCTCGGAATGGGCATAATTATCTGCTCTGCTTCAGCCAATGACTGGATTCAGGGGTAACATGTCTACAAGAGACACATTACCTCTGAAGCCAGTCATTGGCTGCAGTCAAACAGGTGACCATGCCTGTGCCGGCGAGGAAGCAAACAACATTTACTGTAAGATGGACATACAGGAGTCGGCACACATAACCGGAGCTAAGGGTATCAGGTACGTATGACTCTTTCCATAGTAGAGGCTGCGGACACATGTAAAAAGTTAGTTTTCCCTGAACAAACCCTTTAATGCTGTCTTCCTGTTCTATCTAAAAGTTTTGGGATGGCTGCAGGCATGAAGATACTGTACCTAGTATAAGGGACAGGGGAGAACACAGGAGAGGTGAGAACTGATCATCTATCACCACTAGAACACCATGCTTATGTTTATAGCATAAGGACACAGTGGCTTAACCAGAGTTCTAAGGACCCCAGGGCAAACTGTTCTGCTACACTTGTGCAACCACAAAAGATCTGCAGCAGTTCACATAAGAGGCCATCTTAAAAGTCTGTACAGGCAGAAAATTGTGAGATCCAGACAACATGTAATGTCTATGGTCAGCTGTAATCCTGCCATCTCCACCTTACTCATTATACAAGGATAAAACATAATACTGGTGGATAAAACAAGACTGAACACAAGATCTTCACAGCCTCCTACAGATCATAGGGGACATTTCATGAGATCTTATCACCATCTACCTGATCATCCTGTGGGACATTGTGATGTTCTTCTGAGCCATCCTGTAGAAGAAGAGGACTGGGACATCTCTCCGGTGTTCTTCTCTCTTCCTTAACTGTAGAAAATTCATCCAGTGACTGAATTCATTCCTTACATACAGATAATGAGAGGACATGTGTATTTAGTCATGTCTATTACCTGGTAATGTGTGGTGCCGGTGATCCTCCATTATGACGTCCTTGTACTGATCTTTGTGTTCTTCTAAATACTTCCACTCTTCCATGGAGAAATAGACGGCGACGTCCTGACACCTTATAGGAACCTGACAACACAATGATACATTTATCACCCAGATCCCTTCATAGCGTTCCTGTATAATGTCCCAGCATTCCCAGCAGTGTCACCTCTCCAGTCAGCAGCTCAATCATCTTGTTGATGAGTTCTAGGATCATCTCTCTATTGAATTCCTCATGTATCAGGGGGTGAGGTGGAGGCCCTGTCATTGGGCTCAGGGTTCTTCCCCATCCTTCAGACACAGGGGCTTGATATCGCTCACTAGAGGTCTTCTTCACTACTGTGTAGTCCTGGTTATGGAGAGACACAGTAATAAATATCACTCCATACATCTCCAGAGTCCCTCACCTCTCCAGTCACGTCCATCTGTTAGTAACATAAATAAAATTATGTAATGCGACATCAGAATCTCTCACCTCTCCAGTAAGCCGGAAGAGAATCTCTAGGGTGAGATTTATTATCCTCTTCGCCATCTTGTCCCTGTCCATATCCATCCTTGATGGGTCAATCGGGAGAAGGGTCTTATATAGAAGATATCCACTGAGTGGATCCAATATTGTAGGAACCTGAATGGAGAAAAGATGTAAACTGAAAATTAGGGGTGCACCGAAATTCCGGCGGCCGAAAATGGGCCTAATCCATTTCGGCCGATATTGGTACATATCGGCAGAAAATATGGGGTTTGGGATTTGTGGGATTTGTCACCCACCAAGTAGCTCACCATCCGCGGCGGCGCCCCTCATGCTGTGCCTCCTAAACGCTTGCCGCTCTAAAGAATCTCCGGCTCAGTGCTGCGCAGCCTGCTGTGTCTGCTCTGTGCTACTGCTGTTGTTAGTGTAGCGTGGCCGAGCTCTGTTCGTTCAGCGGTACAGGAGCTTTTGTTTCCTGTACCCGGCCGGACTGACAGGAAGTGCTCACTTAGTGTGCACTTCCTTTCAGTCCGGCCGGGTACAAGAAACAAATGCTCCTGTACCGCGGACCGAACAGAGCTCGGCCACGCTACACAGGCTACACTAGAGGTGACAAGGGAGGGGGAGGGGGGGGGGTGTAAAATGAGAGTGACAAGGGGGGGGTGTAAAATGACAGTGACAAGGGGGGGTGTAAAGTGAGAGTGACAAGGGGGGGTGTAAAATGACAGTGACAAGGGGGGGTGTAAAATGACAGTGACAAGGGGGGGTGTAAAATGAGAGTGACAAGGGGGGGGTGTAAAATGACAGTGACAAGGGGGGGTGTAAAATGATAGTGACAAGGGGGGGGGTGTAAAATGAGAGTGACAAGGGGGGTGTAAAATGAGAGTGACAAGGGGGGTTTAAAATGAGAGTGACAAGGGGGGGGGTGTAAAATGAGAGTGACAAGGGGGGGGTGTAAAATGAGAGTGACCAGGGGGGGGTAAAATGACAGTGACAAGGGGGGGGGGGTAAAATGAGAGTGACAAGGGAGGGGGGTGTAAAATGAGAGTGACAAGGGGGGGTTTAAAAAGAGAATGACAAGGGAGGAGGGGGGGTGTAAAATGAGAGTGACAAGGGGGGGTGTAAAATGAGAGTGACAAGGGAGGGGGGTAGAATGAGAGTGACAAGGGAGGGGGGGTAGAATAAGAGTGACAAGGGAGGGGGGGGAGTAGAATGAGAGTGACAAGGGGGGTAGAATGAGAGTGACAAGGGAGGGGGTAGAATGAGAGTGACAAGGGAGGGGGTAGAATGAGAGTGACAAGGGGGGGTAGAATTAGAGTGACAAGGGAGGGGGTAGAATGAGAGTGACAAGGGAGGGGGTAGAATGAGAGTGACAAGGGAGGGGGGGTAGAATAAGAGTGACAAGGGAGGGGGGGAAATGAGAGTGACAAGGGAGGGAGGGGGGGAAGAGAGTGACAAGGAGGGGGGGAAGAGAGTGACAAGGAGGGGGGGAAGAGAGTGACAAAGGAGGGAGGGGGAGAGTGACAAGGGAGTTTCGGTTTTCGGTCAAGGGCATCCTGAATTTTCGGTTTCGGACCAGAATTTTCATTTCGGTGCACCCCTACTGAAAATACCATGTACAATACCATTACTGGAGATAATTAGAGGAGACATCGGAGGAGATAATAAATTTTAGATGTTGTGTTCTCTCTTTTTATAGTGATCGAAACATGTGTGAGGTCAAGGCAGTTTCATGGTATGTACCACCTTTACATGACACTACAGCCAATAGAAGACGTCATCAGTGATGCCAGTATGAACAGCACGTGACCGCTATAGACCATCCTAGGCCTTAATGGTCAGGTGATATACATACCGCCATCGGAGCTCCGACCAATATTGTCGCTGCAGTGATGTAAATCAGACTGAAGAAGGAGACCACAGGAACCTCAGTGCTGGAGCAGTGGATGATTCTACAGGTCCTATGTTATCGGGGTAATTGTACAATGCTGTGAAATATGTTGGCGATACATAAAGTAGAATTTAGGCTTTTTGGTACATCGTTTTCCAGGAGGGAGCAACACTAGGAGATGTCGCGCTCATCCACAGGAAGCCAGGAGCCCGGACCTCGCCCTGAACCTTAGGCGCACAACGGATCCCAATAAAAAGAAAGACGGTCCAGCTTCACTGAAAAATACTTGAGGCTTTATTTAATCCCGTGCAGATAAAAACCAACATACAGCAATGCAGAAAATCGACCGGTTTCGGATCACTGTAGATGTGGATCCTTAGTCATGATGTGCATCAGTAGGAGGTGAAGTCGAGACTAAATAGTGAACCACTGAGAACAGGTGATCACAATCAGGTACAGGACACACCTCCTGATGACATCCTCCACAGAAAAAGTGCATAACAATTACAACATGCCAAAAAAGACATAGAAAGTAAGATAAAATTTACAAAATGCAATAAAAGAGAAATAAAAATATTAGTAATGTAGAATAGTATCATGACGCCTGTTCAATCCTGACGGTATCCGTGAGCCTAATTTGAAAATCCAAAAGCACTCACGATTGAGCAACTTTTTCTTGTGATCACCGCCTCTGCTTGGTCTATTAACCCTCTCCACTCCTTGTACTGACATGCTATCTGTATTACCATTATGAACCGCAGCGAAATGCAGGCTTGCGGCGGAAACATTTTTTACCTTAGCATGGGGTACATCAGAGATATGACGGCAAATTCGAACTTTTAAGCAGTTTGATGTGCACCCGACGTACTGTAGATTACACAGAGAACATGTGATGCAATATACCACATATGTGGTGTTGCAATTAATGTATTGCTGAATGGTGTGAGTGGTATGATTGCTTGTAGACAGAATATGCGGGCCCATTCTCATATGTGAGCAACATGTGCATTTTTTATGTCCACATTTAAAATTACCTATGTGTCTCAGCCAGGTAGGCTGGGTCCCA
The DNA here is from genome assembly GCF_905171765.1 of Bufo bufo. Lineage (NCBI taxonomy): Eukaryota > Metazoa > Chordata > Amphibia > Anura > Bufonidae > Bufo > Bufo bufo. The sequence goes on along the minus strand of NC_053394.1, from coordinate 392,529,861 downwards.
GGTTTATCCTGGTAAAGAGAGGGGCTCACCATATTGGCTAAAGTAGCAGCACGTCGGGCAACACATTTAACACCACTTTTTACAACATCACCCCAAACTTGGTCATATTTGAGAAGATGAAAATGTCTTTTGACAATGTTACATATTTGTGAGTATTCACAGCTATAACTCGTGGAAAAAATTACTTGCTTCTCTTTATGACCAAGTTTGGGCTTATTGTTTGGGAAAATTAGATTGTCCCGAGACATAGTGGAAACCATATTTTTGGATCGGTTTAAAAGTCTGCTGGGATAATTCCTCGCTAGGAGACGGGTGGTAACAGTATTCATTTCTTCAATACGGGTTTCACTAGAGGAGCAATTGCGCAAAGCGCGAATATATTCACCCCTGGGGATGTTGTGGACAGTATGTGCAGGGTGACAGGATCCCGCATGCAGGATGGTGTTTCCTGCGGTTACTTTTCTATACGTGCGACTATACGTGCGACTCTGTACACGGCCAACCCCCACGTCCCCCACCAAACACAAATCCAAAAAGGATATTAGGGTCTTGTGCGAATTTAGAGAAAAACGTAAGTTGCAATTGTTGGCATTGAGAAAGGATCCGAATGATGGTACGGCCGCCACATCGCCCGACCAAACAAAGAGCAGGTCATCGATGTAGCGACCGTACCACCGGACGGATCCACTCCATGGGTTGGAATCAGAGAAAAGAAAATGGTGTTCCCACCATGCCATATAAATGTTTGCAAGCGATGGTGAGAAACGGGCCCCCATAGAGACTCCTCTGCATTGGAGAAAAAAACTCCCATTAAACATAAAATAATTGTGCTGCATAAGAAATAATACAACTTTGCAGAGGAAATCTCTAAAGGGTAACGAGAAATTGGAATAAAGACTCAAAAACCAACCCAAGGATATAATGGCGAGATCCTGGGGGATAGCCGTGTACAAAGAAGCGACATCAGCAGAGATCCAAGAAAGATCAGAGGACCACTGGAAGGAATGGAAGGCCTGTAAGACTGAAGCAGTGTCCCGCAGAAAACCAGGAATACACTGTACCAGTGGCTGCAGCATACTGTCCACCCAAGATGACAGATTCTCTGAAAAAGACCCAATACCCGAAACTATAGGGCGCATAGGAGGGGGGAATCCCTCTTTATGTATCTTGGGGAGGGAATGGAAGATGGGGACCACTGGATAAGAGACAAAAATATAGTCAAATTGTTTTTGGTCCAAGTATCCACTATCCAGTCCCTCCTCCAAGATACTCCTCAAAAGGGTTTGGAAAGGAGCGGTGGGATCCTGTTTCAACTCGGTATAAGTGGCGGAATCAGATAGCATAAGCTCATTTTGTGCAGCATACACGAGTCTATCCAGGATAACCACCGCTCCCCCCTTATCAGCCTTTCTCACAATTATGTCAGACATACTTTTCAATTCTTTTAACGCTCTGCGTTCACTGGCCATAAGATTATTTTTACTGTCATTTGTATCCCTGCTCTGAAACACCCTATCAAGTTCAACCAAATCACGTTCTACATTATCCTGGAATTGATCAAGAGCGGGGGTGCGTGACTGAATGGGATAAAAATCTCTGTTATAGGTGCGAAAATTATTCGCAAAGTCACTATGCACCTGCGGCTCTGGATCAATCCCAGAGAGAAAACGCATAGTCTGCATAGAGGCAATGTGTGATAATTCCTGAAAGGAAAAAGAAGACATCTGATCAACAGAAAAATTTGACTGAGTTGTATCAACCTCTGCAGAACCTATACCAACATTATCTATATCAGAAAAGTGCTTTTTAATGGTAAGATTGCGTGCAAAACGGTTGACATCGAGTAAAGTGCGATATACATCAAAGTGCACTGTGGGAGAAAAAGATAAACCTTTGGCAAGTACATTAATTTGCAATTGTGAGAAGACCTTAGCTGATAGGTTAATGACTTGAATGTTGTTTAAGTCTTTCTGTGGCGTGACGGATAGCGACCTCCTCCTTGCATGCTTCCGCCCTGCACGGCGTTTTTTGCCGGCCTGATAATAGCATTTGTATTGGGATTGGTGTCATGTGCAGTGCCCAAATGATTGGCAGAGGATAACACAGATGATTCTGGGGCGGAATCAGAGGATTCAGCGTCAGTGGAGCTAAAAGCCACTTTGTTACCTCTATTCTTTTTATGGTACTGACGTCGTTTCATAATAGAGCGAGGTGTATAGGTACGCATATCATTCCAATTATACACATTATTAGACCTATAATCCTGCAAGTCACGATTGTATTTTTCTTGTTTGATGTGAGTCAAACTGTCCTCCATTGTATTTAAACTCTTTTGGAGTTTCTGATCCAGTTCTATGAATGTCTCGGTATTAGCCAGAGGGGTTATCAATTCCTGGAGTCCAACATGACAGCACACATGGAGGTTGTGCTCATATACCTCTAAAGGGACAGGAAGCACAGAGAGGTTAAAAGCCCCTTCCTCCCCTCCAACACCACAAGTCATCACACCGTTCAAGCAACATATCTAAATATATCTACACAAATTCCCAAGTAATAAACCATATATATTTAGGGAAGGAGAAGTAGGGTGCTGTCATGTCAGACTCCTGGAAAACTATTTACTGGTAAGTCTAAATTCTACTTTCCAGGACGTCCTCCATGACAGAACACATGAAGCAATACCAGATAAACTACTTTTAGGGAGGGACCACAGCCTGTAGGACTTTACATCCAAGGCTAGGTCTCTATTAGCAGATAGGTCTAGTCTGTAGAAGTTTTGAAAACTAGACCAGGTAGCTGCCCTGCAGATTTGTTCCAGTGTGGCATTAGCTCTTTCTGCCCAAAGAAGCAGCCGTTGCTTGAGTAGAATGGGCTGTGACTTTGAATAGGCAGTCTTTATTCTGGGAACTATAAGCTTGCTGGATTGTTGATTTAATCCATCTTGCAATAGAGGATTTGCAATAGAAGCTTGTTTTCACTTATTCTTCCCTGCGAATTGTACAAATAAAGCTAAATCTTTCCTGAAGAGGCGAGTGACTTCTAAATATTGTATTACTCAATGACAAACATCTAGGAGTATGAAAACGTTGTTATTTTGCATTCTTCGGATCTGTACAAAAACTACTTTTGGCATAAAGGCTGGGTCCAATTTTAAGATTACTCTGTCATCCAGAATCCTAATATATGGTTTTCTTAAATAAAAAGCCTGTATCTCTCCAACTCTCCTTGCCGATGTTATGGCCACTAGAAATATTATTTTGAAAGAGAGCATTTTTATTTCACTGTTTTCTAAAGGTTCAAAAGGAGGATTACATAGGTGCTCCAATACTAGTGACAAGTCCCAAGGAGGGACTGACTTTCTTACCAAAGGCCGGATTCTGGAGATAGCACGAGAAAATGTTTATATAATGGTGCTCTGCTAGAGGGAAGTCAAGAAACCAACTCAAAGCCGAAATCGGAACTTTTATAGTACTGGGCCTGAGACCCATGTCAAAACCTTCCTGCAGAAAATCTAGAATGTCCTGAACAGAAGGGGAAACTGACTATTTGTGAAGAGAAACAAACCAGGAACGGAATTTCTTTCAAATCTTACCGTAGATGTAAGAAGTAACCCTCTTGTGACTTTGTAGCATGGTTGTTATAACTCTTTCTGACAGGCCCCTGGCTCTTAGTATCTGCTCTTCAGAATCCATGCTGCCAGCTTCAACCTGTACACTTGTTGATGCCAAAGAGGCCCCTGAGACAATAGGCCATCTTCTGGGGGAAGAAAAAAGGGTTCCTCCAATGCCAAATTCTTTAGAATTGGGATCCAGCTTTGTTTCGGCCAATATGGAGCTATTAGGAATAGAGTTACTCGTTCTGACCTCAGCTTTTTCAGGATTGGCTCAATTGGAGGAAAATAAGGGAAGGCATAGGCCAGATCCATATCCCAACTCTGAGACAAAGCATCTACTGCCACTGGTCTGTCCCACGGATTTAGTGAGAAGAAAAATGGAAGACGAGTATTTTTTCTTGTGGCAAAGAGGTTCAATTGAGGAGTCCTCCATTTCTTCAAGTAGATGAAATACTTCTTTTTTGAGACACCACTCCCCTGGACGTATAGAATGTCTGCTTAAGAAATCTGCGGTCACATTTTTCTCTCCTTTCAGGTGGATTGCTGAGTTTGACAGTAAATTTTTCTCTGCCCAGCTGAATATCCGGTCTGATAAGTGTTGAAGGGGCGGAAATATTGACCCCCCTTGATGTTTCAGGAATGATACTGTTGCAATGTTGCCTGAGAGAACCCGTACATGTAGGCCCCTTAGAAGATTCTCCGCTTTTAGAAAAGTTTCCAAGACTGCTCTCAACTCCCTGAAGTTTGAGGACCTGTGATAGAGATTGTGACCCCAGGGACCCTGAAAGTATAAGTCCTGCACCTGGGCTCCCCAGCTCGACTTGCTGGCATTCGTTGTTACTAGAATCTGAGGTTCTAAAGTCCATGGAATTCCCAATGAGAAGTTCTCTGGATCTATCCACCATGAAAAGACTCCGTCTTACCGACTTTGGATTGCAGATCTTCTGATCCAAAGAATTTTGATCTCTGTTCCAACAAGTCAGAACTGTTTTCTGCAAAGGTCTTGAATGGAATTGACTCCAGGGCACTGTAGTGATGCAAGACGTCATTAACCCCAGGATTTTCATGGCTGTTCTTATAGACCAGATTTCTTTCCTTTGGAATAAGGAAATCTCCTGGCGCATCTTTGCCTGTTCTCTACCGGCAGGAATGAACGTTGTTTTTCCAAGTCCAATAGGGTGCCTAAGAAAATCTTCCTCGTTTCTGGAATAAAGTTTGATTTGTCTAGGTTTATGATCCATCCCAAGCGGGAGAGACTTGTCAAGGTGAATTCCAGCTGTCTCATTAGAATGGTGGCAGATGGAGCTGTCAATAGGAAGTCGTCCAGATAAGGTATAATTATTATACCCTCTTCTTTCCTCAACCAGGACACAACTTCTGCTACTCTTTTTGAAAAGATTCTTAGTGCTGAGGATGGCCGAAGGGTAGACAATGAAACTGGAAATGTTGAATGGATGAATCCTTCTGAACCGCAAATCTCAAATATTTTTGATGCTCTGGAAATATTGGGACATGATAATAAGCATCTTTTAAGTCCAATGTGCACTTTACCGCTCATAGACAAATCAACTGAATCGCAGATTTTATTGATTCCATTTTGAATCTTCGATATTTCACCCACTGATTCAGTATTTTTAAGTTTAGAATGCATCAATATGTCCCATTTGGCTTTTTTACTAAATCTGACATGATTGCAGAATTCGGTTCTGGTTGAGCGAAATGTGTCACAACAAACTTCCTTGGGGGAGGATATAAAAATTCTATTATGTATCATTCCTCCATTGTTTTTAAAATCCAAATATTGTGAGTAATTTCTTCCCACTGTGGAAGGAAGGTTTTCAGTCTTCCTCCCACTGGAAGAACGTCATTGTTTTTGTTGTGTAGTATTGGGAATAAGGAGGAAGACTCTAACCTTACCTCCCTTTGGGTAACTCCACCTTCCTGATTTACCCTTGCCTCTGTACGACTGAGACGTATATCGGGGTCCTGGCTTTTGAAAGGACTGGGACTTTTTATTTTTGTCCTCTGGAAACTCTCTTTTTGTCTGTAGCCTTTTCCAGCATAGAATCCAGAACAGGGCCAAAAACATAAGTACCAGAAAATGGGATAGTACAAAGCTTATTTTTTGACGGAATGTCCCCAGATCAAGTTTTAAGCCACAATACTCGTCCGGAGGCATTTGAAAGGGAACTGCCTCTGGCAGCGAATCTAATAGATTCCGCCGAAGCATCAGAGACAAACGCAGTTGCCATTTTTAAGAGGGGAATGGACTCCAGAATTTCTTCCCTGGAGGTTTTCATCTTTAGATGTTCTCTAGTTGGGAGAGCCATAAAAATAACGATCGAGACAGTGAAGTAGCTGCAATATTTGTATTGATCAATGCAGAAGATAACTCCCAGGATCTATTTTTCTATCCATAGCGTCCTTAAGTTGCGAGGAATCCTCAAAGGGCAAGAAGTTTTTTTTAAAATTAGTTTTGCAATGAGTATATCAATTTTCAGGGTATTCACCCACAATTTTGTATCTTCTGCATTAAAGGCTAGACAATACTTAAACTCCACTTCCGCTTGCTCCCATTCCTCCAATATGAGTAATTTTAGATTTTCATTTACTACAAAGAGTGTTTTCTTTTTTGCTTTTAGTCTGCCAAACATCTCGTCTTGTATAGAACGAGTTGGACGACTTCCTCTACGTCTATTGTCTGATGGATATCAGAAATGAGAATGTCTAAATACTCGGACGAAAAAACCTTTTTTCCCTCTTCTGCAGGACAAGAAGCAATTTCATCTTCCTCAATATAATCTATTTTTCCCTCTGATCTAATGTTACTAGTGGATTCATCCTCTGAATCTGAGTCCATATCTGTTCTAGGTCTTCTAACATGAGACTGCAGAACAAATTTTGGCATTACTTTGACCACTGAGGAGTGTACTTCCCCCTTTATAATTTCAGCTGATAAAGATGGCTGTTCTTTTATCAATTTATCAATGCAGGAGCTGCAAGGTTGTTTAAAGTAACACTCTGCCAGCTTCGTAGCACAAGAAGCGCATCTTTTCACTTTCTTTTTAGGTTCAGAAGGATTTTTATGCACCACATCTTTATCACCCTGAAATTACAAAACAAACTGCTAGCTATGCAGAAATGAGTATTACACTCACCGGTAATGCAGTTTCCTGGACGTCTCTGTGACAGCACACTCGGAGATTTACTTCCTCTGATACGACAGGAAAACACACAGAGGTTAAAAATCCCACCCCTACCCCTCATCGCCAGTGTATTTTAATGGAGGACAAGATAAGGGGTAGAACCCAAAGAAATTTATCGAAAATAAAAGGGCGGGAATAGATGTGATGTCATGGAGACTTTCAGGAAACCGGATTACCAGTGAGTGTAACACTCATTTCTCCAGTCGTCTCCATGGCAGCACACTCGGAGAACTAACAAAGTGAAAACAACTCAGTACCCAGGACCTTGCGTCCAAAGGCCATGTCCTCGTTGTCAAATACATCAAGCCTATAATGTTTGGTAAAAGTATGGGCCCTCTTCCAAGTGTCCGCCCTGCAAATCTGCTCCAAAAAACTGCCAAAAAACTGCACAAACAAATTTTTATCTATCCTCCATCCCCTGGTAGCATCAATATAATGAACAACTGCCCTTCTTACATCTAAGTTATGGAATTTAGCTTCCTGCTCATTCCTGGGATTGGCACAGAAAGAGGGAATGGCAATATCTTGGGACCTGTGAAAGGTGGATTCTACCTTTGGGAGGAAATTGGGGTCCAACTTAAGTAATAACTTATCCTCTAGGACCCTAAGGAAGGGCTCCTAGATGGATAGGGCCTGAAGCTCGCAAACTCTCCTAGCAGGAGATATTGCTACCAGTAAAACAGTCTCACGCTGGGTTCACACCTGAGCGTATTCTGTATGCGCTTTTTATCAGGCGTTTACATACGCGCGAGGAAACAAGCAAACGCCCATTTAGGCGCGTTCCCGCTAAGTCTATGTGCGGGAACGCGCGACAATACGCCCCAAAGAAGCTCCTGTACTTCTTGGGGCATAGGGCATTTTACAGCGCGTTTGTACGCGCTGTAAAACGCTCAGATGAGGACCATGCCCATAGGGAATCATTGGTTTTTGCCTGTTGAGCGTTTTACAGTGTGTAGGAACGCGCTGTAAAACGCTCAGGTGTGAACCCAGCCTTAAGAGTAAGCCACTAGACAGAGAATCTAAAGGCTCAAACGGGGAATCTGACAAGCCTAAAAGAACTGTATTCAGGTTCCATGGGGCTACCAAATTCTTAATTCTTAGCTTTAGCCTATCTGCAGCTTTCAAAAACCTAGAAACCCAGGGGATATCATAAAGACTAGTGTTGTAGAGGGCACCCAGGGCAGACACCTGCACCCTTAGAGTGTTTGGGGAGAGACCCATATCCAACCCATCCTGGAGAAAATCCAGAATGAGAGGGATATTGTGAGTGGACTGGTTAAACCTGACCCCCCCCCCCCTTCCCCCCAAGAGGCAAACTTTTTCTACACCTTAAGCTATGCTCTGGAGGTACTGGACTTTCTGCTGAGCATTAGAGTACTTACCACCCTCTGAGATAAACCCAGCCCTAGGAGGATGGACTGTTCAGTAACCAGGATGATAGTTTGCGAAGCCTGGGGTTCGGATGGCTGATAGGGCCCTGCATTAGGAGGTCCTCCATCGAGGTAAACAGGATTGGATCCTCCCAGCTGAGGGCTCTCAGAAGACCGAACCAGCCCCTTCTGGGCCAAAAGGGGACCACCAGGATTAGGGTACACTTCTCAGTCTGGAATTTCTGCAGGACCTTCGCGATCATCGAGATTGGTGGATAGGCTTAGACGAGACCAGACGTCCAATCCTAAGTGAAGGCGTCTATCGCCACGCAGTGATCCCTTGGATTGAGGGAGAAGTAATGAGGAACCTTGTGGTTTTTCTTTGAGGTGAACAGATCCAGACTCGGACTGCCCCACTGAACCTGGAACTTCCGAAAGGCTGTCTGAGAAAGAGACCATTCGCCTGGATCTAGTCTCTGCCGACTGGGAAAATCTGCCCTTAGATTAAGGGAGCCCTTTAAGTGTACCGCTGTAAGGGATTTTAGATTTTTTTCTGCCCACAAGAATATCTGTCTTGAGAGACTCCTTAGATGACCGTGCTTTTTACCCCCTTGATGACGGATGAAAGCCACTGCTGTGGAGTTGTCCGAATGGACCAATACATGCCGGTTTCTTGACTGGGTCTGTGTTGCTTTTAGACCTTTCCATATTCCCCGAAACTCCCTGTAATTGGATGACATCTCTCCCTGAGATTCGGACCAAGTCCCCTGGAAGAAATTCCCGGCTGCAAGGGCACCCCAGCCACAGAAGCTGGCATCCGTTTTCAATGAGAAAACTTCCTCCTGATTCCAGCAGACCCCGTCTGTAGATTCTTGTCTCTGAGCCACCACTGTAAAGAGATTTTTATGTCCCTGGGTAGATATATCTTCTGGTCCAGAATTAGCTGAGACCTGTTCTATTTCCTGAGGATTAGATCTTGCAGGGGTCTCATGTGGTGTTGAGCCTAGGCAACCGCAGGGATGCAAGACGAGAGACGACCCAGCATTTTCATGCCTTCTTTGACTGTGCAAACCTGACCCCTCAGGAATTGTTGGAATTTGTCCTTAAGATCCTTGACCTTTGGGGAGGATAGGAAAGATTTCTGGAGGATGGAATCTAGAAGGATGCCGAGAAAAACTCTCTGATTGGCTGGAAGAAGTCTGGACTTCTCTAAATTGACTATCCAGCCAAGATCCTGAAGATGAGAAAGACATAAATTACTCTTACCAGTAATTGGATTTTCCTTTAGCCTTCACAACGGCACTACCTGGAGGTTGGCCCGCCTTCTCAGGGACAGGAAACAATAGCGAGATCAGCGAATAAAGGGCCCCCTCCCTCTTACCTCTCCAGTTATTAACCTAGGACTCAGAATAGGCATGAAACAAGGAGCAATTTAATAAGGTATGAACATAAACAACAGAGGTAATATCACTTGAACTAAGGTTTTCAAACTCAATAGTGTGCCGTGAAAAAACTAAAAAAAAAAAAAAAAAGCAACGGCTCATAATATATAATAAAAAGGTATATATATTTATTTTTATATATAAATATATATAAAAAAAAATTTGGGTGGGAATCCCGTGGCGTTGTGGAGGCTAAAGGAAAATCCAATTACCGGTAAGAGTAATTTATGTCTTTTCCCCACGCCTCCACAACGGCACTACCTGGAGGAATAACATAGGAGACATGACTTAGGGTGGGACCACCGCAGATAAGACTCTGCGGCCAAAAGACAAGTCTCTATTGGTAGAAACGTCCAGCTTGTAATGCTTAAAAAAAGGTACAGGGGTTGGACCATGTGGCTGCTCGACAGATATCTTCCAATGAAGCTGAGGCACCTTCAGCCCAGGATGCAGACAACGCTCTGGTGGAATGAGCTTTTAGTGAAGGATGTGGAGCAATCCCCTCAGTCTCATAGGCCAAAGTAATGCAGGCCTTTATCCATCTGGAGACGGAGGTCTTGCTGGCTGCTTCGCCTCGATGAAGCACCAGATACTGTATTAGCAACTGGTTTGACTTTCTCAGATTCTTGGTTGCTTCCAAGTACTGTAGAGCGCACCTTCTAACATCTAGGTTATGGAACAAATTTTCCTTATCCGATGTTGCCTGAGAACAAAAGGAAGGTAGAGTGACTTCCTGCTGACAGTGGAACCTGGACACTACCATGGGAAGGAACTCAGGAGCATGCTTTAATATAATTCTATCTTTTAAAATCGTAAGATAGGGAGGTACAATAGAGAAAGCCTGGATTTCTCCTATTCTTCTTGTCGTGGTGATAGCTAATAAGAATACTGTTTTGAGTGTTAATGTTCTCAAGGAGATCTCTCCGAGGGGTTCAAAAGGCGGATGCATTAGCCTGGATAGGACCAGATTTAGGTCCCAAGGAGGGACAGAAGATCTAAGCCTAGGGCGAATTCTACTTGCCCCTTTAAGGAATCTTTTGACTACATTTAAATCTGAAAGCTTGATATCTAAAAAAGCGCTTAAAGCCGCAACTTGGACTCGTATGGTACTTACAGATAGACCTTTATCAAGTCCTGCCTGAAGGAAGTCCAGGATTAGGGTCACCTCTGGTTTCTTGGAGGGATCCCACCTGCCGTCCCCAAAACGTAAAAAGGACCCCCAGGCTCTCAAGTATTTTTTTGACGTGACTGGTTTTCTACTCTGTAATAGAGTGGAGATTACTGCCTCTGAGAAACCTTTTTCTCTTAAGATGTGTTTTTCAGTTTCCAAACCGTCAGTTGAAGCTGGTTGACACTGGGATGCCTTACTGGTCCCTGGAGAAGTAGATCTGGTCGGGGTGGCAGCATCCAGTATTCTTCCCCTGCTAGGATTTTCAGTGTTGGAAACCATGTTCTCCTGGGCCAGAAGGGTGTGATTAGGAGAATCTGCGCTTTCTCTTCCAGGATTTTGGAATGACAGGGCGTCCACTCTTGGGGGGCAGGTCTCGAGAGGATAGGGAAAAAAAGCCGGCTACTTGCCTGTTTTTCCTTGTGGCAAATAGGTCGACTTTTGGAGTGCCCCATCTGGAACAAATTTGAGCAAAGATCTGATAATTCAGGCTCCATTCTCCCGGCTTTATTCGATCCCTGCTCAGGAAGTCCGCCACTTGATTTTCTTCCCCTTTTACATGGGCTGCTGATAGAGAGCATAGGTTCTTCTCGGCCCAATCTATGATCTTCTTCGTGACTAAAGACAGGGAGCGGCTTCTTGTCCCCCCCTGTTTGTTTAGGTAGGCCACTGTGGTAGAATTGTCTCTAAGGTTTTTTACATTTTTCCGATAGATGTAGGGAGAAAACTTTTTTATGGCTTCCCAGACCGCACTTAGTTCCCTCATATTCGATGAAGTTTGTTGTAGCTGTGTTTTCCAACACCCCTGTGTCATTTTCCCATCCATGTGGGCCCCCCAGCCCTGCTGACTGGCATCGGTGGTGATGATTAATTGGTCCGTCTGTCTCCACTCCACCCCCCGGGATAAATTTGACTGGTTTGTCCACCAGGATAGGGTCATTTTCAGATATGATGGGATTTTTATCTTCTTGTTTAGAGATGACAGATTTTTGTCCCAGTATTCCAAAAGGAAGGCTTGAAGCGTCCTTGAGTGGTGCTGAGCCCACTTTACACACGGAATTGTTGACGTCATGAGACCCAAGATTAGCATTATTTCCCTGAAGGAGGCTATCCTTTGTTTTTGGAATTTCTTGATACTGGAAATTAATTTCTGTTGTTTCTGCTCCGGCAGAAAGGAAGTCATAAGGCGCGAGTCCAGAAGAAAGCCTAGAAAGATTTTTTTCTTGTGAGGGGAGAAGACAAGACTTTTGTTGGTTTATTATCCAACCCAGGTCTGTTAGAGTTAAAAGAATTGTCTGAAGATGACACAGAAGAAGGTTTTCTGACGGGGCTGTGACTAAAAAATCGTCTAGGTACGGTATAAATGAAATTCCTGCTAGATGTAGGAATTTTGCTACTTCCGTCATCACCTTTATGAATAGCCTCGAGGCTGAACTGAGGCCGAATGGCAGAACTTGAAATTGATAGTGGCAGAGCGATCCCTGGAACCAAACCGCTATCCTCAGAAACTTCTGGTCTCTCTTCTGGATTGGGATGTGATAGTAGGCATCCACCAGGTCTACTGTTATCATATAGGAATTTTTTTGTAGAAGATTGACCATAGATCTTACAGTTTCCATTTTTAATTTTTTGTAAACAACATATTTGTTTAGGGTTTTTAAATTTATTATTGCCCTGAAAGTACAGTTTGGTTTTTTCATGAGAAAAATAGGAGAATAGAACCCCTTCTTCTGTTCCCCTACTGGTACCGGAATGATGGCTCTCTTCTCTAACAGGAGCGATATTTGTTGATCCATCGCTTCCTGATTTTTTCCCATTAGTCTGGAATTTTCCATGTAACAGACTTGGGGAGGCGGATGAATTCCAGACCGTAGCCTTTTTATCACCCCCAGCACCCAAGGGGAGGCCTGAATATTTACCCAGGCTGGGTAAAAATGCATGAGCCTTCCCCCTACTGCTCCTCTGGCGTCATTGGGTAGTGGGCCGGGAAGACTTTTCGGGATTGAATAGGAAGCCTTTCCCTTTCCCTCTAGATGACTGCCAAGACGTTCCTGATTCTTTTTTCTTTTGATCAGGTCTACCACGTCTCTGGGGCCGAAAGGATCGTCTCTGATGATAAAATTTAGAGTCCGTGGGAAAGCCTTTTTTTCTATCTGAAGCTTTCTCTAAAATATCATCCAGTGCTGAACCGAATACTCTATCCCCCTCGCAAGGTAAGGCACATAGCTTATTCTTTGATGCCTTATCCCCCGACCAGGTTCTCAACCAAATTCCTCTGCGAGAAGCATTGGATAGGGCTGCTGTCCTGACTGACAATTTCACTATGTCTGCGGAAGCGTCCGCCATAAAGTTTGCGGCCTGTTTTAACATAGGGATTGAGGCTAGTATATCTTCTCTCGGAGTGCCGGACTCGATGTGTTCCTCTAATTGACTTAACCACAAGGATAGGGTTCTGGCTGTGTAGGTCGCTGAGATTCCTGGCCTTAGAACTGCAATGGAGGATTCACACGTTTTTTTAAGCAGACTCTCGCATTTGTTATCCATTGGGTCCTTAAGTAGACCCAAATCCTCAAAGGGCAGTGCTGTTTTTTTCAAAATCCTTGCTACTGGTGCATCCACCCTAGGGGTTTTGTCCCATGTGATTGAATCCTCTTCCGAAAAAGGATATTTTCTCTTAAATATTTTTGATGCCGCCTGTCTTTTTTCAGGATCTCTCCACTCGTTGAGAATCAAGGTTTTAATACTGCTGTGGACTGGAAAAACAAGTTTTTTCTTGTCTGCCAACCCTGCGAACATCTGATCTTGCACCGATAATGGTTCTTTGGGTTCCTCAAAATTTATTGTGGCACAGATGGTTTTTATTAATGAATCTGTTTCTTCGATTGAGCAAAGAGGCTTTCTATAGACGTCTCCAGAAACAGACGAGTCTGAGTCGGAAGTGATTTCCCCTTCGTCTACGTCCGAGTCTTGTTCAATAACAGAGGCACTTGACGTAGAGGGTTTGGACGGGATAGTAGACATTTTAGCTTCTACAGCAGCCCCAACTTCCTCTTTAATAATGGTTCTTAGACTTTCAATTAGTGTAGGGGATTCATCCGAGACCACTTTATCACAGCATTTCTAACATAGAGCTTACTTGTAAGAACTAGAAACATAGAAACATAGAATGTGTCGGCAGATAAGAACCATTTGGCCCATCTAGTCTGCCCAATATATCTGAATACTATGGATAGCCCCTGGCCCTATCTTATATGAAGGATAGCCATATGCCTATCCCATGCACGCTTAAACCCCTTCACTGTATTTGCAGCTACCACTTCTGCAGGAAGGCTATTCCATGCATCCACTACTCTCTCAGTAAAGTAATACTTCCTTATATTACTTTTAAACCTTTGCCCCTCTAATTTAAAACTGTGTCCTCTTGTGGTAGTTTTTCTTCTTTTAAATATACTCTCCTCCTTTACCGAGTTGATTCCCTTTATGTATTTAAAAGTTTCTATCATATCCCCTCTGTCTCTTCTTTATTCCAAGCTATACATGTTAAGGTCCTTTAACCTTTCCTGGTAGGTTTTATCCTGCAATCCATGTACTAGTTTAGTAGCTCTTCTCTGAACTCTCTCTAGAGTATCTATATCCTTCTGGAGATATGGCCTCCAGTACTGCACACAATACTCCAAGTGAGGTCTCACCAGTGTTCTGTACAGCGGCATAAGCACTTCACTCTTTCTACTGCTTATACCTCTCCCTATACATCCAAGCATTATGTTGGCATTTCGTGCTGCCCTATTACATTGTCTTCCCACCTTTAAGTCTTCTGAAATAATTACTCCTAAATCCCTTTCCTCAGATACTGAGGTCAGGACTGTGTCAAATATTCTATATTCTGCCCTCGGGTTTTTACGCCCCAGGTGCATTATCTTGCACTTATCCACATTAAATTTCAGTTGCCAGAGTTCTGACCATTCTTCTAGTTTTCCTAAATCCTTTTCCATTTGGCGTTTCCCTCCAGGAACATCAACCCTGTTACATATCTCATCAGCAAAAAGACACACCTTCCCATCGAGGCCTTTTGCAATATCACTTATGAAGATATTAAACAAAATTGGTCCCAGTACAGATCCCTGTGGAACCCCACTGGTAACATGACCTTGTTTTGAATGTTCTCCATTGACTACAACCCTCTGTTGTCTGTCACTCAGCCACTGCCTAATCCACTCAACAATATGGGAGTCCATGCTCAATGACTGCAGTTTATTGATAAGTCTTCTATGTGGGACAGTGTCAAAAGCCTTACTAAAATCTAGATATGCGATGTCTACTGCACCTCCACCGTCTATTATTTTAGTCACCCAGTCAAAAAAATCTATAAGATTTGTTTGACATGATCTCCCTGAAGTAAACCCATGTTGTTTTTCATCTTGCAATCCATGGGATTTTAGATGTTCCACAATCCTATCCTTTAATAGGGTTTCCATTAATTTGCCTACTATTGATGTCAGACTCACTGGTCTATAGTTGCTCGATTCCTCCCTACTACCTTTCTTGTGAATGGGCACGACATTTGCCAATTTCCAATCTTCCGGGACGACTCCTGTTACTAATGATTGGTTAAATAAATCTGTTAGCGGTTTTGCCAGCTCACCACTAAGCTCTTTTAATAATTTTGGGTGTATCTCATCAGGCCCCTGTGACTTATTTGTCTTCACCTTAGACAGCAAACTTAGAACATCTTCCTCTGTAAAGATACATGCATCAAATGATTTATTAGTCATCCTTTCTAGTGGAGGTCCTTCTCCTTTTTCTTTTGTAAAAACTGAACAGAAGTATTCATTAAGGCAGTCGGCTAGCCCTTTATTCTCTTCTACATACCTTCCGTCCTTTGTTTTTAATTTAGTTATTCCTTGTTTTAATTTCCTTTTTTCATTTATATATCTGAAGAATGTCTTATCCCCTTTTTTCATAGACTGAGCTAGTTTTTCTTCTGCCTGCGCTTTAGAAGTTCTTATAACTTGCTTGGCTTGGCCTCTCTCTGCCTAATCTTGTAGATTTCCTTATCTTCATTGCTCTGGGTTTTTTTATAATTACAAAATGCTAGCTTTTTATTTTTAATGATTTGGGCCACTTCTGCTGAGTACCACAGTGGTCTCTTCCTTTTTTTGCTTTTACTGACAAGTCTAATGCAATTTTCTGTTGCCTTCAATAATGCTCCTTTTAAGTAGTCCCATTTCTCCTGGACTCCATGTACTCCGTTCCAGTCTGATAAGGACTCATTTATGACTAATTTCATTTTTGAAAAGTCTGTTTTTCTAAAATCTAAAACTTTTGTTTTTGTATGGTGGGACTCTTTCACAGTTATTATATTAAACCACACTGACTGGTGATCACTAGATCCCAAGGTTTCGCCTACAATGACATCATATACCGAATCCCCATTTGTGAATACCAAATCCAAAATGGCCTCCCTCCGGGTTGGCTCCTCAACCACTTGTTGTAGAGATAACCCCAGTAGGGAATTTAGAATATCTGTACTCCTGGTAGAACTTGCTATTTTGGTTTTCCAGTTTATATCTGGAAGATTGAAATCTCCCATAATGATAACTTCTCCTTTCATTGTCATTTTAGCTATTTCTTCAACTAGTAGATCATCTAGTTCTTTAACTTGACCAGGTGGTCTATATATCACACCTACACGAGTTACTGCATGGTTAGCAAACTGCAACGTAACCCAAACTGACTCTATGTTAGCCTCACCAACTTGTATTAGGTTAGATTTAATGCTATCTTTCACATACAGGGCCACTCCTCCTCCTTTCTTGCCTTCTCTGTCTCTTCTGTATAAAGAGTACCCTGGTATGGTTATGTCCCAGTCATTTCTTTCATTAAACCATGTCTCCGTAACAGCCACTAAATCTACATTCTCAGATGCCATTATTGACCCAAGTTCATTGATTTTTTTACCTAAACTGCGAGCATTTGTAGACAGGACTCTGAGCTTATCATTTCTTAACCTCTGTGCTTCTGACCTGTTCTGGCATTGTTTCGGGGGGCAATTGGACTCTTTTATTTTCACTCTTTTGCCCCCCCTTCCTAGTTTAAATACTCTTCCGCAAATTCTTGGAGTTGTTCACTAAGTACATTTGTTCCTTTGAGAGAAAGATGCAAACCATCTTTTTTGTACAGTTCCTTTCTATTCCAAGTAGAGCTATCATGAGAAACAAAGCCAAATCCTTGCTCTTGACACCATTTACCAAGCCATATGTTGAACTCCTTTATGCGCCTTTGCCTATCATTCCGAACATTATGCACAGGCAGAACTTCAGAAAATGAAATGGTGGATGCAAAATCCTGTACGTCATTACCAAGTGTGATAAAAGATTTTTTCACCTCTGACACTTCATTGCAAGCCAGGTCATTTGTCCCTAGATGGACAAGAACATCCACGTCCCCTTCCTGCTTTGCTTGCTTAACAATATTAATAATACGTCTTCTATCTCTTCTAGCAGTAGCCCCAGGGAGACATCTCACAAAACCATTTTCTTTAAGCTCCACACTTCTTATGATTGAATCACCCAGCAACAGCTGCTTCCTTTGAGACTTCACTTTATCTTTTTTGTTGCATACATTAGACATAGGAGTCGATGGTTTCTCACCCTCTGTGCTTGAGTCCATATCCATGTTGTCCTTACATTCTGAGAGTGCTGCAAATGAATTATGGAGAACCACCGACTGTGGGACATGTCTTCTGTGGAACTAGAAAGCACTTTCTTGCAGATAGCACATTTCTTTTTGAGGGACAGTTCCCTTTTTGAGACGTCTCTCCCCTAGGAGACACAATTTAGGATGACACTAAGTATTTAAGATGATTTTGAAACCGCCACCAAAAAAGAGGTGTGAGGTAATTAGGAACAAACACCCAGAGTGTCCCCTAAGGTTATCCCAATAATCAAATAGGGAGGAGGCTTACCGGGCTTGAAGGCCTGGGAGCATCTGGGGACTTCCTGGGGGACTCGGAACCAGTTTGCAGGGACATGCTGCTCAGAAGACAGAGCTCGATAGCTGCAAGGAACGCCGGCAGCTCGCTCTGTATTTCACTTCCTGGTTCCGGTGACGTCATAGCCCCTCCCCCGTGCGTACCGCCGTGCCGATGTGACTTACTCAGTCAGCAGAGCGCACGGAGGAGTCACGTGGGGGAGCGTTCCCAGGCCCAGGAACGCCCCCTGCTGCCCACAGATCTGCCAGTCCAGTCCACAGGAGAGGTAGGTAAAAGCCCGGGGTCACCGAGAGGAGGGAGGGACAGTCTGACTGTGTCCCGCGGACCCTCCTCCTGCAAAAGCCCTCCGGCAGAGCCGGGACTACTTACCAGAAGATGCTGATCCGCGATCCCGACCTTCTGAGGGACAGGAAACAACTGGAGAGGTAAGAGGGAGGGGGCCCTTTATTGGCTGATCTCGCTATTGTTTCCTTTCCCTGAGAAGGCGGGCCAACCTCCCGGTAGTGCCGTTGTGGAGGCGTGGGGAAAAGGACCATTTTAATATGTGATTGAGGCAGATCTGTACTTTCCGCTATGACTAACAGATCGTCCAGATATAAAACCATTAGTATTCCCTTCCGGCTTAAGGAGGCCACTACTTCTGCCATGACTTTGGAGAAGATGCTTGGGGCAGAAGATATTCCGAAATGAAGACAGTTGAACTGATAATGATGAACCCTTCCTTCCAGCTGTACCGCAAATCTTAGATACTTCCTGGATTGAGGATGGATCGGGATGTGAAAGTAAGCATCCTTGAGGTCTATCCGGCCATCATAGCCCCCTTCTTGATGAGTTTCACTTCAGACCTCACTGTTTTCATTTTAAATCGGCGGTAGGTGGTATGTTTGTTCAGTGGTTTCAAATTTATTATAGTCCTGAACTTGCCACTTGGTTTTTGAACTAAAAATAAAGGGGAATAGTGACCCCTTCCTACCTCCCAGCTGGGAACACATTCTATTGCCCCTAGGCATAATAACTCTCTTATGCCGTCGGACAAAAAGGACATTTGAGATAAGGGGAGCCGGGTTAAGGTGAATTTTTGTGGGGGAAGAGATTCTAGTTCTATCACATAACCTTCTCTTATAATGTTGACAATAAAAGGGTCTGCGATGACACGCTCCCAGGTATCTATGAAGGAGCTGAGTCTTCCCCCAACCCTGATGGCATCATTGCTTGGAAGAAGAAGGGTCCACTTTATTGGGATTGAAGAGGAAATTTCTTCCTTTCCCCCCTTTTGTATAGGTCCACCTCCCTGATTTCCCTCTATCTGTTTTGGTATCCTGAGGTTGTGGTTTATTACAAAAAAACTGCCTCCTGTTTTTAGATCTGTCTTTGGGAAAACCTTTTTTGCGGTCGGTGGCGTTTTCCAGAATTCTAACCAATCCAGGACCGAATACATACTGGCCGTGGAACAGAAGAGAGATCAGTTTGTTCTTGGACATAATATCCCCCGACCAGGCCTTCAGCCAAAGGAATCTTCTGATTGTATTCGACAGAACCGCCGTACGGGCAGATAGTCTTACGGATTCCGCTGAGGCATCTGCAAGGAAGCTAGTGGCCATCTTTAGTAGGGAAAGGTTGTCCAAGATCTGTTCCCTCTGAGTTTTATTAACTAAGTGTAACTGCTCCAGCCATACCTTTAGTGTACGGGCCACACATGTCGCGGCTACCCTCGGTCTTAAAAGGGCTGCCGTAGCTTCTCATGTCTTCTTAGAAGGCCCTCCGCCTTCCTGTCCATAGGTTCCTTCATCTGCGCGGCATCGTCAAAAAGAAGGACCGTGTGTTTTGCGACCTTGGCCACGGGAGCATCAACTCTAAGGATGGACTCCCAGTCTGTGCAATCTGCATCGTCAAAGAGATACCGCCTCTTAATGCCACGGAGAAAGAAGGAACCCTTCTCAGGTTTGTCCCATTCTGCTTTAATCCGCTTCTGTACGTTATACGGAACCAGAAACACAGACCTCTGTCTTTCCCCCAGACCCCCGAATATCTCCTCCTAAACTGTTCTGGGCTTCCTAGGAATTTCCATCCTCATTGTGGCCCTTATAGCTCTGATTAACTCTTCTGCAGAGTTAAACAGAAACCTCCTGTATTGGTTATCTTCATCGGACTCCTGGGTCATATCGAAGATCTCAGGTTCCTAAAGATCAGGATTTACTGAATCGGAATCACTTCCCACACTAATAAAATCTCTAGAAATTCCTGGTCTAGGGGGAGGGGGCCTGGGGGCAGGGGAAGTTTCCTTGTGAGGCCAGGGCTGATTGAACCTCCTCCCTAACCATAGACTTGATGTCTTCCAAAAGGCTAGAGGACTCAGATTTCCCAACTGATGCAGTACACTCTCTGCACAGCGGTTTAGACCCAGAAGAGGGCAGACGCTTTAAACACAAGCCGCACTTCCTAGTCTTAGATTTAAAAGAGGAGGAAGACTCCCTTTCTCCCTGAAATATATAAGGGAGAGAAGGGCCAACCACTACAGGGTAAGATAATACATGAAGAGTGCCTGACACAGGCTACTCACTGGACTCTGGGTAGTGGGGGGTTCCGATCCAGTGCCAGAAGTGGGTAGAGGCACTTCCATCAGGAACGCCAGGGGTGAAGATCCCCTGGACACCATTTCACAGCCGACATTGCCCCCTTTTATCCACAGGGCATGTGCCGGCAAGTGCCTGTGTGATGTCACGATGCAAATCACGCCTCCCATGCGTCTGACATCATCACCCGGCGGCTGGAGGGAAGCCATTACCACTCCACATCTAGTCCTGGACTGCCGCAGGAGAGAACTTCGCCGGGGCCACCATTGTTCACCAGGGGCCTGGGCACAGACCGCACTGGAGGAGTGAGAGCCGAACCCGCCGGAACCGACCTCTGGTCTGTAAAGAAAACCATAGAGCTCCCAGCCCTCCTCTGGATCTTCCTTCCCTGGCAGGACAGGAAAAAACACTGGCGATAAGGGGTAGGGGTAGGGTTTTTAACCTCTCTGTGTGTTTTTCTGTCCTATCAGAGGAAGTCAATCTCAGTGTGTGCTGTCATGGAGACGACTGGGGAAATCCAAAAGTATTATTACAGGGCCTATACAGCACACCTTACTTACATGACCCTGAACAGGAGGTTCTGACCAGACACTGGACCTTCCATAGTGGAGTACACAAAAATTTGTTTTCAGGACACCGCTGTTTACCTCGACGGAGGGCCTCCTAATGCAGGGCCCTATCAGCCATCCGAACCCCAGGCTTCGCAAACTATCATCCTGGTTACTGAACAGTCCATCCTCTAGGTCTAGGGTGGTAGGTACCCTAATGCTCAGCAGAAAGTCCAATACCTC
Organism: Bufo bufo; assembly: GCF_905171765.1. Lineage (NCBI taxonomy): Eukaryota > Metazoa > Chordata > Amphibia > Anura > Bufonidae > Bufo > Bufo bufo. The sequence continues at coordinate 392,508,707 of NC_053394.1, read as the reverse complement.
CAGAGCATAGCTTAAAGTGTGTAAAAAGTTTGTCTCTTGGGGGGTGGGGGGAGGGGAGGGCACAGGTTTAACCAGTCCACTCCCAATATTCCTCTCATTCTGGATTTTCTCCAGGATGGGTTGGATATGGATCTCTCCCCAAACACTAAGGGTGCAGGTGTCCATCCTGGGTGCCCTCTACAACACTAGTCTGTATGATCTCCCCTGGGTTTCTAGGTTTTTGAAAGCTGCAGATAGGCTAAAGCCAAGAATTAAGAATTTGGTAGCCCCATGGAACCTGAATACAGTTCTTTTAGGCTTGTCAGATTCCCCATTTGAGCCTTTAGATTCTCTGTCTAGTGGCTTACTCTTAAGACGGTTTTCCTGGTAGCAATATCTTCTGCTGGGAGAGTTTGGGAGCTTCAGGCCCTATCCATCCAGGAGCCCTTCCTTAGGGTCCTAGAGCAGGGTTCGAAAAAATCCCAGGCACCAGGTCACTATGGCGATCAGGAATTTGGTCCTGGGGCTTAGGTATTTGTCAGCCCGTTTTCAAAGGTGCCCGGGCTACGGGTGCGGAGCGCCGGAGGGGGGCCCGTTCTGTCCGGAGGCAGCAGGAGTGGAGATGGGTGCCTCCATTGTGGAAGCGCTCATCTCCATATTCATCTGTATCGCCGTCCTCCGGACAGGGATACAGATGAATGGTACGGAGGAGCAGGGGAGAGGCGTCTCCCTTGCCCTTTCCTCTGATAAGCTATCAGAGGCAGGTGCAGGTGGCGCGATGACGTCATCGCACTGCCTGAGCCGTACAGTGCGGGACACAGGCCGGAAGAGGCCTGCATCGCATTACTGACAGCAGCATAAGGTAAGTATATGAGTTTATTGTTTTTATTATTTATAGTATACTGTGGCAAGAAGGGGGCCCTATATACTGGCACAATATGGGGGGCGGGCACAATGGAGAAGAGGGGAAGCACTATGGTGCCCTATATACTGGCCCAACATGGGGGGTACTATGGAGAAGAGGGGAAGCACTATAGGGGCCCTATAAACTGGCACATTATGGGGGGCACTATGGAGAAGAGGGGAAGGAGCACTATGGGGGCATCTACTGGGGGCTCTATGTACTGGCATGCATTATTGGGGGGCTCTATGGAGAAGTGGGGGGGAGCACTATGGGGGCATCTACTGGGGGCTTTATGACGCGGCTCCGCCTGGCTCCTAACTTTTTTAGCTGGCTCCTAGATTCCAAGGAAATTTGTCAAGCCCTGTCCTAGAGGATAAGTTAATATTTAAGTTGGACCCCAATTTTCTCCCAAAAGTAGTATCCACCTTTCACAGTCATTCCCTCTTTCTGTGCCAATCCCAGGAATGAGCAGGAAGCAAAATTCCATAACTTAGATGTAAGAAGGGCAGTTCATCATTATATTGACGCTACTAGAGGATGGAGGATAGATAAAAATTTGTTTGTGCAGTTTTTTGGCCCTAATAGAGGTAGGAAAGCAGCTAAGAGCTCCATATCCCGGTGGATAAGGAGTGCTATTACGGAAGCGTATACAGCCTCTGGTAAAGAGCCTCCTCCTTCTCTCAGAGCCCATTCAGTGAGAGCAGTGTCTACCTCCTGGGCCGAAAGGGCCTCTGCCTCCCTAGAGCAGATTTGCAGGGCGGCCACTTGGAAGAGGGCCCATACTTTTACCAAACATTATAGGCTTGATGTACACTGCTCAAAAAAATAAAGGGAACACTTAAACAACACAATGTAACTCCAAGTCAATCACACTTCTGTGAAATCAAACTGTCCACTTAGGAAGCAACACTGAGTGACAATCAATTTCACATGCTGTTGTGCAAATGGGATAGACAACAGGTGGAAATTATAGGCAATTAGCAAGACACCCCTAATAAAGGAGTGGTTCTGCAGGTGGTGACACAGACCACTTCTGAGTTCCTATGCTTCCTGGCTGATGTTTTGGTCACTTTTGAATGCTGGCGGTGCTTTCACTCTAGTGGTAGCATGAGACGGAGTCTACAACCCACACAAGTGGCTCAGGTAGTGCAGCTTATCCAGGATGGCACATCAATGCGAGCTGTGGCAAGAAGGTTTGCTGTTTCTGTCAGCATAGTGTCCAGAGCATGGAGGCGCTACCAGGAGACAGGCCAGTACATCAGGAGACGTGGAGGAGGCCGTAGGAGTGCAACAACCCAGCAGCAGGACAGCTACCTCTGCCTTTGTGCAAGGAGGAACAGGAGGAGCACTGCCAGAGCCCTGCAAAATGACCTCCAGCAGGCCACAAATGTGCATGTGTCTGCTCAAACGGTCAGAAACAGACTCCATGAGGGTGATATGAGGGCCCGACGTCCACAGGTGGGGGTTGTGCCTACAGCCCAACACCGTGCAGGACGTTTGGCATTTGCCAGAGAACACCAAGATTCGCAAATTCGCCACTGTCGCCCTGTGCTCTTCACAGATGAAAGCAGGTTCACACTGAGCACATGTGACAGACGTGACAGAGTCTTGAGACGCCGTGGAGAACGTTCTGCTGCCTGCAACATCCTCCAGCATGACCGGTTTGGCATTGGGACAGTAATGGTGTGAAGTGGCATTTCTTTGGAGGGCCGCACAGCCCTCCATGTGCTCGCCAGAGGTAGCCTGACTGCCATTAGGTACCGAGATGAGATCCTCAGACCCCTTGTGAGACCATATGCTGGTGCGGTTGGCCTTGGGTTCCTCCTAATGCAAGACAATGCTAGACCTCATGTGGCTGGAGTGTGTCAGCAGTTCCTGCAAGACGAAGGCATTGATGCTATGGACTGGCCCGCCCGTTCCCCAGACCTGAATCCAATTGAGCACATCTGGGACATCATGTCTCGCTCTATCCACCAACGTCACGTTGCACCACAGACTGTCCAGGAGTTGGCAGATGCTTTAGTCCAGGTCTGGGAGGAGATCCATCAGGAGACCGTCCGCCACCTCATCAGGAGCATGCACAGGCGTTGTAGGGAGGTCATACAGGCACGTGGGGGCCACACACACTACTGAGCCTCATTTTGACTTGTTTTAAGGACATTACATCAAAGTTGGATCAGCCTGTAGTGTGTTTTTCCACTTTAATTTTGAGTGTGACTCAAAATCCAGACCTCCATGGGTTAAAAATTTGATTTCCATTTTTTAATTTCTGTGTGATTTTGTTGTCAGCACATTCAGCTATGTAAAGAACAAAGTATTTCAGAAGAATATTTAATTAACTCAGATCTAGGATGTGTTATTTTTGTGTTCCCTTTATTTTTTTGAGCAGTGTATTTGCCAATGAAGACATGGCCTTTGGAAGTAAGGTCCTGGGTGCTGAAGTCCCTCACTTTGTTAGTTCTCTGAGTGTGCTGTCATGGAGACGACTGGGGAAATGAGTATTACACTCACTGGTAAACCGGTTTCCTGAAAGTCTCCATGATATCACATCTATTCCCGCCCTTTTATTTTCGATAAATTATTTTGGGTTCTACCCTTTATCCTGTTCTCCGTTAAAATACACTGGTAATGAGGGGTAGGGGGTGGGCTTTTAAACCTCTCTGTGTGTTTTCCTGTCCTATCAGAGGAAGTCAATCTCAGTGTGTGCTGTCATGGAGACGACTGGGGAAATCCAAAAGTATTATTACAGCACCTATATAGCACACCTGACTTACATGACCCTGGGCAGGAGGTTCTGAAACCGGCACAGACCGACCAGACACTGGACCTTCCATGGTGCAGTACACAAACTTGATTTCAGTACAGAGCCGAGAGCCTCTCCAAAGAGGAAGCGGACACCGCAACCAGACCCTGAGGCCTCCATGTGTACTGGTAAAGCCAGGGGACCCCACTAAAGAGGTGCTAGCCAAGCCCTCCAGTTCAGGGATAGAAGTAGAGGCATAAACCCCCCAATCCTATCCTGGGCTGCTATGCCAAAGCATAAACTTTTTCCCATAACAGGGATTCTCTCTGTTGGCTGCTGACCTGTAAGGGATTGGAAGAACACTGGTGTTGGAGGGAAGGGATGGGCTTGTAACCTCTCTGTGCTTCCTGTCCCTTTAGAGCAGTGGTTCTTAACCTTGTTGGAGGTACTGAACCCCACCAGTTTCATATGCGCATTCACCGAACCCTTCTTAATTGGAAAAATTAAATATGATTTTTTCAAATTCAAAACATAGGTATATATTTATACATAGGTGCACAAAGTGAATAAAACCATTAAAGAACAAAACTATTAAGAACAAAGAACAAAACCCTTAAAACATGATTTTCACACAAAAATAAAAACATAATAATGAATATTTACTGCAAATCAGTGTGACTTCTGCTGTTGTCTTTCAGAGACCAGGTCAGAAATGCGCGGCTTTACCTTGGCAAGTGCCACTCTCATGTCATTTTCGCAACAAAGTCTGTTCCTTTTCTTCGTTTTTATGTCCAGCATCCTTGAAAAGGATTGCTCGCAAAGATATGTTGTAACAAACGGTATGAAAAACTCCAGAGCTTTCTTAGCAATAACAGGGTACGTTACCATTTGTTGACACCAAAACGTTGAGAACGTTGTTGTTCTGAAGAGTTGCTGTTGAACCTGGCTCTGCTGAAGTGCAATGATTTCATCGAGGTATTCATCATTGACATCTGTTGTCTCAACACTAAATGTGAACGGCTGTCTCACCCATGCTGGATATGACTCTCTTGTAGGGAAGTATACATCAAGAGACGTTGCAAGCTCATCTAAGTGCGTGGCAATTGCTTGCTTCAGTTCCGTGGGTACAGAAATGTCTCCGATTCCAGATACATCTTCGATCTTACTTACACAGTCGTCTAGCAGGGGAAAGTTTGCGAAGTTATAGTTCTCTATTCGTCGTTTCCATAACGGTAGCTTTTTTTGAAAAGCCTTCAGGTTTTCTTCCGCTTCGATGATGTTGACTCCACCGCCCTGCATCTGTTGATTGAGATGATTTAGAGCTGCAAAGATATCAGTCATGTACGCTAAAATGAGAATGAACTCAGAATCTTTGAAGCAATCTGCATGACAATGTTGGTGCTCTTGCAAAAACAGGGCTAATTCCACACGCACGGCAAAAACACGATTCAACACCTGTCCCCGGGATAACCACCGAACGTTGGAATGGTACAGAAGTACCTCAAATTCAGATCCCATTTCTTTACACAGCTCCCTGAAGATGCGGTGCCTCAGAGCACTATTTCGTACATTCCACTACAATTTTTAATACTTCTGCCAGTTTTGGAGGCAAGGTTTTTGTTGCCAATGCATGCCTATGCAGAATACAATGCGTAACAATGATGTGTGGTGCATCGGCTTTCACTAGCGCACCAAAACCAGACTTTCTTCCCAGCATGGCTGGCGCTCCATCCAAACAAACTGCAGAAACCATATCCCACGAAAGATTGTTGTCTTTGAAGAAGTCATCCACAGGTTTCTTCACATCGGCTGCCTTAGTTGTTGTTGTAAGAGGCTTACAAAATAAAAACTCTTCCTTTATCACATCGTCTTTCACATAGCGCACGAATACTGCAAGCTGGCTTAGATTGGAGACGTCTGTGGTCTCGTCGAGTTGAAGGCTGAATTTTGCCGGGCTTGAAATCAGATCTGCAACTATTTGAGCAAAGATGTCTTTGCTCGTGTCCTCTATTCTGTCGCTGATGGTGTCATTTGAAAGAGGAATTTGGGATAACTTAACTTCAGCCGCTTTTCCCAGCATGATATTCGCCATCTTCAACACAGCTGGTTTTATGAGTGTTTCACCAATGGTGTAGGGTTTGCCCTGCTTTGCGATCAGGTAAGCAACTTCGTGCGATGCTATGAGGATCGGTTTGTTGATGGGTACAAAGCCGAGAACAGGCAGACTAGCCTTTTCATCGAATCTGGCTCTCTCCTCACCTTGAATTCAGCGAGCGTTGTGTTCTTGTATTTTCCATCTCCATGCAGCTTAAGGAAGTGCTCTCTTAGTTTTGCCGGTGCTAGACTAGAATTGCTCAACTTGGCATTGCAAATCATACAGTTAGGACGCTGACTCCCATCACGTTCCGTTATACATGTGAATCCATATTGTACATATTCGTCCGACCACTTTCTTTTTTTGCTCGACATAGTTAGTATGAAGGGATAGGCCAAGCGATGTTGCGTGATCACCTGCAGCCAATGATGGACAAGCGGGGCGAGTCGGGTGTGTGTCTTGACCTCCAGGGCCGGACTGGGGATACAAAGCAGCCCTGGAAAAAAAATCTATGTCAGCCCCATAAGTCACTGAGCCTAATATACTACTGCCCCCCCCTCTCCACTATCTAATACACTGCTGCCCCCTCCCCACCACCCCCAATACACTGCTGAACACCCTCCCACCCCCCTAATACACTGCTTATCCCCTCCCACCCCCTAATAAACTGCTGACCCCCCTCCCAACCTCCTAATACACTACTGACCCCCAGCCTCCCCAATACACTGCTGACCCCCCAGTCCCTCAATACACTGCTGACCCCCTCCCAAAACAATCCCAGCGCCCCTAATACAATGATGACCCCCTTCCCAGGCCCCCAAATTCACTGCTGACCCCCCTCCTAGCCACCCCAATACACTGCTGACCCCCATCCTTGCCACACCAATACACTGCTGACCCCCACCCTCCCAATACACTGCTGGCCCCTCCAATACAATGCTGACCCCTTAAATACAATACACAATAGGTCCTCCAAGCCCCTTTACTCTTACCTGTAGTACAACAGGTCAGCTTAGCTCAGTGATGCCGGTGTCTGTGTGCAGGAGGGACAGGATGCCGCCGCCGCCGCCACCATGCTGTGCAGTCACTAGATCCGTCGCCGCGCAGCCGCCGGATATGACGTCATGTCGTCATATGCCGCTCACATCCAGCGGCTGGCGGAAGCAAAATCATTGCGCTCACTCGGCTCTTCTGATCATGAGCCGCAGCGGGCGCAAAAGGAGTCTGAGTAACAGGAAATAAATATTTTCCTGTCTTGTGGCAGCCACCTATCAAAGCGGCCCCCCAGGGCCGGCGGCCGAACCCGCGAGACTGACTCACCGAACCCCTGGGGTTCGATCGAACCCAGGTTAAGAACCACTGCTTTAGAGGTACATAAGGACATCCTCCATGTGTGCTGTCACGGAGGACGTCCTGGAAATGAAGATTATTATTACTATCTAGACAGACATTGGGTTGGCAGATTTGGTTTTTGACAGCTCCTCACAACCACACAGATGTAGTTTAATAGTTTTTAACAAACGGCATGACGAAATACAGCGGTCCTTAAAGGGTTTCTCCGGCATGTACTCAGGATAGGTCTTCAATGAAAGATCAATATAGGGGTCTAACTCCCAACATCCTTGCACAATCAGCAGGTGGCGCTTATACAGATACATGTACGTATATGTGGTTACACAAAATTTACATGCCAATACGAAAGGATTCAGATCCAGCATTGAAAAACGTAGAATGTTTCTAATAAAGTTTTGTACAATGGCTGTGCTTCTTTTTTTTGGGCCTCCCTAAAGTATTTTTCGGACATATTATTCCCTGTTTCAGCTGCACAGCTAGATACATTTCACTAAGAAGCAGGGAACATATCACTTCTGTGAAATCTGCCATCACTGTATTGCTGTGATGTCCATGTCACGGCTGTGTCATGGTCTGTTATTGTGGACCATGACACTTTTGCCGTGCATGCTTGTTGCCGGTGGCAACGTGTTGTTTTGCATGTTTTGACACTACCCCTTTAAGTTGTGTGTCCCTTCCCATTCTGTTGTGCATGAGGTTATGTTTGTATGCACTGTGACTCCTCCCTTCTCTTGCGGTTGTCCGCGGCAACGTCTGGTGTTGTGTGCATGTGGTGGCAGTGTCTCGGCCTGCTGGCTGTTCTTCAGGACATGGTTGCCACGCATGCCGTTGCCGGCGGTAACAGGTGAGTGTACAGGGAGTGCAGAATTATTAGGCAAATGAGTATTTTGACCACATCATCCTCTTTATGCATGTTGTCTTACTCCAAGCTGTATAGGCTCGAAAGCCTACTACCAATTAAGCATATTAGGTGATGTGCATCTCTGTAATGAGAAGGGGTGTGGTCTAATGACATAAACATCCTATATTAGGTGTGCATAATTATTAGGCAACTTCCTTTCCTTTGGCAAAATGGGTCAAAAGAAGGACTTGACAGGCTCAGAAAAGTCAAAAATAGTGAGATATCTTGCAGAGGGATGCAGCACTCTTAAAATTGCAAAGCTTCTGAAGCGTGATCATCGAACAATCAAGTGTTTCATTCAAAATAGTCAACAGGGTCGCAAGAAGCGTGTGGAAAAACCAAGGCGCAAAATAACTGCCCATGAACTGAGAAAAGTCAAGCGTGCAGCTGCCAAGATGCCACTTGCCACCAGTTTGGCCATATTTCAGAGCTGCAACATCACTGGAGTGCCCAAAAGCACAAGGTGTGCAATACTCAGAGACATGGCCAAGGTAAGAAAGGCTGAAAGACGACCACCACTGAACAAGACACACAAGCTGAAACGTCAAGACTGGGCCAAGAAATATCTCAAGACTGATTTTTCTAAGGTTTTATGGACTGATGAAATGAGAGTGAGTCTTGATGGGCCAGATGGATGGGCCCGTGGCTGGATTGGTAAAGGGCAGAGAGCTCCAGTCCGACTCAGACGCCAGCAAAGTGGAGATGGAGTACTGGTTTGGGCTGGTATCATCAAAGATGAGCTTGTGGGGCCTTTTCGGGTTGAGGATGGAGTCAAGCTCAACTCCCAGTCCTACTGCCAGTTTCTGGAAGACACCTTCTTCAAGCAGTGGTACAGGAAGAAGTCTGCATCCTTCAAGAAAAACATGATTTTCATGCAGGACAATGCTCCATCACACGCGTCCAAGTACTCCACAGCGTGGCTGGCAAGAAAGGGTATAAAAGAAGAAAATCTAATGACATGGCCTCCTTGTTCACCTGATCTGAACCCCATTGAGAACCTGTGGTCCATCATCAAATGTGAGATTTACAAGGAGGGAAAACAGTACACCTCTCTGAACAGTGTCTGCGAGGCTGTGGTTGCTGCTGCACGCAATGTTGATGGTGAACAGATCAAAACACTGACAGAATCCATGGATGGCAGGCTTTTGAGTGTCCTTGCAAAGAAAGGTGGCTATATTGGTCACTGATTTGTTTTTGTTTTGTTTTTGAATGTCAGAAATGTATATTTGTGAATGTTGAGATGTTATATTGGTTTCACTGGTAAAAATAAATAATTGAAATGGGTATATATTTGTTTTTTGTTAAGTTGCCTAATAATTATGCACAGTAATAGTCACCTGCACACACAGATATCCCCCTAAAATAGCTAAAACTAAAAACAAACTAAAAACTACTTCCAAAAATATTCAGCTTTGATATTAATGAGTTTTTTGGGTTCATTGAGAACATGGTTGTTGTTCAATAATAAAATTAATCCTCAAAAATACAACTTGCCTAATAATTCTGCACTCCCTGTATGTGTATTCCCCTTTAAGTTGCTGTCTTCCCTTCCCTGGTGTTGGAAGGGTTAATTCCCTTCTGTGTGTGTGAACACTGGGTGTGTCTGTGTGGGTGTGGCTACTTGGGCCTACATAGCCTCTGCTGAGAGCAGTAGAGGGGTACTCCAGCCTTAGTTGCAAGCTGGAGGCACCCTCCTGGTCCCTTATACCAGCTGCCAGTGAGGGCCACCCTTGTGGTCATAGAATGTATACCCGATGTTATGAAAATGTTGTTATGGGATGTGATGTTAAGTTTATGTTGATGTGGTGTCTGTTATTTATTGCAGCTATGGTTTCCTGTGTTCCTGTGTGGTGTGTGCTCTGTCTCTAGTGTTGTTGTGGACAGCAGCACTTATGCTTGGGTTCCAGGCTCTGTGTCTGTGGAAGGTAGGTGTGGTACTAGTTGCACTTACCTGCCATTGCCATATGTCTGTTTCTGACCCCCTTTCCATGCAGCTTGGCCAGTGAGACTCCTGTTCCTCCATATCCAGAAGGAACAGGTCGTCTTACCCTGCTCTTAGTTTAGGGCCACCTGAGGGCTAGCAGGGACTTCAAGGTTCCGGAGCATGAGCCCTCCTACCATCAAGGTCGGCTCATGTAGCTAGGAGTCAGGGTCAGATTAGGGATGCTATAGGAGGTGACCTGCTCCCTAGTTCTGTGGTCCCTAGTTAGTGATGAGCGGGAGGTGCCATATTCGATTTCGCGAATATTCGATTGAATATTCGTCTTCTATTCGTCGAAATCGAATATTCGTCATTATTCTATTTATCGCAAATAATATACGATTTAATTATTCGCGTATTGCGATTTTTCTTTTGACAGTATAAGGCAACGTTCCTATGATTATGGCTAGGCTAATGTGTATTTTACGAATATACTATATATAGCTATAACTTCGTAATATTCTAAAAGACGAAGTTATAGCAATATTACGAATATTCGTAAAATACACATATAGATTGTAATTTAGCTAATATAGTGCTATAATCTTTTTTTTTTTTTGTCAAATTTTTTTTGCCTCTTCTGAACTTTAGTTTTGGAAAATATGTACACTATTAAAAAAATTACTATAGCACTATATTAGCTAAATTACAGTCTATATGTGTATTTTACGAATATTCGCTATATTGCTATAACTTCGTTTTTGAGAATATTCGTAATATTCAAAAAGACGAAGTTATAGCAATAGAGCGAATAAATTTGTTATTTAGAATATTCTTTTTTTTTTACAATGTGTACTGTTAATTCACTTTGGCATACTGCTCCCCGACAAGTGTCCCCGTAACCATGGGAACGCCTGTGGGTTAGAACATACCATCGGATCTGAGTTTTCACGATCTCAGGGAAAACTCAGATCCGATGGTATTTTCTAACCCACAGGCGTTCCCATGGTGACGGGGACGCTTGTTGGGGAGGAGTATACGAACAACTGTACAGATAGGAAAAAAATAATGCCAAAATTCTAAATAACGAATATATTCACTATATTGCTATGTATTCGTTTTTTAGAATATTGGTCATTTTATTTTCCATATGAAAACATGATTCCCCCTTGCTTAACCACCTCAGCCCCCAGTGCTTAAACACCCTGAAAGACCAGGCCACTTTTTACACTTCTGACCTACACTACTTTCACCGTTTATTGCTCGGTCATGCAACTTACCACCCAAATGAATTTTACCTCCTTTTCTTCTCACTAATAGAGCTTTCATTTGGTGGTATTTCATTGCTGCTGACATTTTTACTTTTTTTGTTATTAATCGAAATTTAACGATTTTTTTGCAAAAAAATGACATTTTTCACTTTCAGTTGTAAAATTTTGCAAAAAAAACGACATCCATATAGAAATTTTGCTCTAAATTTATAGTTCTACATGTCTTTGATAAAAAAAAAATGTTTGGGTAAAAAAAAAATGGTTTGGGTAAAAGTTATAGCGTTTACAAACTATGGTACAAAAATGTGAATTTCCGCTTTTTGAAGCAGCTCTGACTTTCTGAGCACCTGTCATGTTTCCTGAGGTTCTACAATGCCCAGACAGTACAAACACCCCACAAATGACCCCATTTCTGAAAGTACACACCCTAAGGTATTCGCTGATGGGCATAGTGAGTTCATAGAACTTTTTATTTTTTGTCACAAGTTAGTGGAAAATGATGATTTTTTTTTTTTTTTTTTTTTCTTACAAAGTCTCATATTCCACTAACTTGTGACAAAAAATAAAAAGTTCTATGAACTCACTATGCCCATCAGCGAATACCTTGGGGTCTCTTCTTTCCAAAATGGGGTCACTTGTGGGGTAGTTATACTGCCCTGGCATTCTAGGGGCCCAAATGTGTGGTAAGGAGTTTGAAATCAAATTCTGTAAAAAATGACCTGTGAAATCCGAAAGGTGCTCTTTGGAATATGGGCCCCTTTGCCCACCTAGGCTGCAAAAAAGTGTCACACATCTGGTATCTCCGTACTCAGGAGAAGGTGGGGAATGTGTTTTGGGGTGTCATTTTATATATACCCATGCTGGGTGAGAGAAATATCTTGGCAAAAGACAACTTTTCCCATTTTTTTATACAAAGTTGTCATTTGACCAAGATATTTATCTCACCCAGCATGGGTATATGTAAAAAGACACCCCAAAACACATTCCTCAACTTCTCCTGAGTACGGGGATACCAGATGTGTGACACTTTTTTGCAGCCTAGGTGGGCAAAGGGGCCCATATTCCAAAGAGCACCTTTCGGATTTCACTCCTCATTTTTTCCTGAATTTGATTTCAAACTCCTTACCACACATTTGGGCCCCTAGAATACCAGGGCAGTATAACTACCCCACAAGTGACCCCATTTTGGAAAGAAGACACCCCAAGGTATTCCGTGAGGGGCATGGCGAGTTCCTAGAATTTTTTATTTTTTGTCACAAGTTAGTGGAAAATGATGATTTTTTTTTTTTTTTTTTTTTTCATACAAAGTCTCATATTCCACAAACTTGTGACAAAAAATAAAAACTTCCATGAACTCACTATGCCCATCAGCGAATACCTTGGGGTCTCTTCTTTCCAAAATGGGGTCACTTGTGGGGTAGTTATACTGCCCTGGCATTCTAGGGGCCCAAATGTGTGGTAAGTAGGTAAATGACCTGTGAAATCCGAAAGGTGCTCTTTGGAATGTGGGCCCCTTTGCCCACCTAGGCTGCAAAAAAGTGTCACACATCTGGTATCTCTGTATTCAGGAGAAGTTGAGGAATGTGTTTTGGGGTGTCTTTTTACATATACCCATGCTGGGTGAGATAAATATCTTGGTCAAATGCCAACTTTGTATAAAAAAATGGGAAAAGTTGTCTTTTGCCAAGATATTTCTCTCACCCAGCATGGGTATATGTAAAATGACACCCCAAAACACATTCCCCAACTTCTCCCGATTACGGAGATACCAGATGTGTGACACTTTTTTGCAGCCGAGGTGGGCAAAGGGGCCCATATTCAAAAGAGCACCTTTCGGATTTCACAGGTCATTTTTTACAGAATTTGATTTCAAACTCCTTACCACACATTTGGGCCCCTAGAATGCCAGGGCAGTATAACTACCCCACAAGTGACCCCATTTTGGAAAGAAGAGACCCCAAGGTATTCGCTGATGGGCATAGTGAGTTCATGGAAGTTTTTATTTTTTGTCACAAGTTAGTGGAATATGAGACTTTGTATGAAAAAAATAAAAAATAAAATAAGCATTTTCCACTAACTTGTGACAAAAAATAAAAAATTCTAGGAACTCGCCATGCCCCTCACGGAATACCTTGGGGTGTCTTCTTTCCAAAATGGGGTCACTTGTGGGGTAGTTATACTGCCCTGGCATTTTCCAGGGGCCCTAATGTGTGGTAAGTAGGTAAATGACCTGTGAAATCCTAAAGGTGCTCTTTGGAATATGGGCCCCTTTGCCCACCTAGGCTGCAAAAAAGTGTCACACATGTGGTATCGCCGTATTCAGGAGAAGTTGGGGAATGTGTTTTGGGGTGTCATTTTACATATACCCATGCTGGGTGAGAGAAATATCTTGGCAAAAGACAACTTTTCCCATTTTTTTATACAAAGTTGGCATTTGACCAAGATATTTCTCTCACCCAGCATGGGTATATGTAAAATGACACCCCAAAACACATTCCCCAACTTCTCCTGAGTACGGCGATACCAGATGTGTGACACTTTTTTGCAGCCTAGATGCGCAAAGGTGCCCAAATTCCTTTTAGGAGGGCATTTTTAGACATTTGGATACCAGACTTCTTCTCACGCTTTGGGGCCCCTAGAATGCCAGGGCAGTATAAATACCCCACATGTGACCCCATTTTGGAAAGAAGACACCCCAAGGTATTCAATGAGGGGCATGGCGAGTTCATAGAAATTTTTTTTTTTTGGCACAAGTTAGCGGAAATTGATATTTTTAATTTTTTTCTCACAAAGTCTCCCGTTCCGCTAACTTGGGACAAAAATTTCAATCTTTCATGGACTCAATATGCCCCTCACGGAATACCTGGGGGTGTCTTCTTTCCGAAATGGGGTCACATGTGGGGTATTTATACTGCCCTGGCATTCTAGGGGCCCTAAAGCGTGAGAAGAAGTCTGGAATATAAATGTCTAAAAAATTTTACGCATTTGGATTCCGTGAGGGGTATGGTGAGTTCATGTGAGATTTTATTTTTTGACACAAGTTAGTGGAATATGAGACTTTGTAAGAAAAAAAAAAAAAAATTCCGCTAACTTGGGCCAAAAAAATATCTGAATGGAGCCTTACAGAGGGGTGATCAATGACAGGGGGGTTGATCAATGACAGGGGGGTTGATCAATGACAGGGGGGTTGATCAATGACAGGGGGGTTGATCAATGACAGGGGGGTGATCAGGGAGTCTATATGGGGTGATAACCACAGTCATTGATCACGCCCGTGTAAGGCTTCATTCAGAAGTCCGGATGCGTTTTGCGGATCCGATCCATCTATCAGTGCATCCGTAAAAATCATGCGGACATCTGAATGGAGCTTTACAGGGGGGTAATCAATGACAGGGGGGTAATCAGGGAGTCTATATGGGGTGATCACCACAGTCATTGATCATGCCCCTGTAAGGCTTCATTCAGACGTCCGGATGCGTTTTGCGGATCCGATCCATGTATCAGTGCATCCGTAAAAATCATGCGGACATCTGAATGGAGCTTTACAGGGGGGTAATCAATGACAGGGGGGTGATCACCACAGTCATTGATCATGCCCCTGTAAGGCTTCATTCAGACGACCGGATGCGTTTTGCGGATCCGATCCATGTATCAGTGCATCCGTAAAAATCATGCGGACATCTGAATGGAGCTTTACAGGGGGGTAATCAATGACAGGGGTGTAATCAATGACAGGGGGGTGATCAGGGAGTCTATATGGGGTGATCACCACAGTCATTGATCACGCCCCTGTAAGGCTTCATTCAGACGTCCGGATGCGTTTTGCGGATCCGATCCATCTATCAGTGGATCCGTAAAAATCATGCGGACGTCTGAATGGAGCTTTACAGGGGGTTGATCAATGACAGGGGGGTAATCAATGACAGGGGGGTGATCAGGGAGTCTATATGGGGTGATCAGGGGTGATTAGGGGTGATCAGGGGCTAATAAGGGGTTAATAAGTGACGGGGGGGGGGGTGTAGTGTAGTGTAGTGGTGCTTGGTGCTACTTTACTGAGCTACCTGTGTCCTCTGGTGGTCGATCCAAACAAAGGGGACCACCAGAGGACCAGGTAGCAGGTATATTAGACGCTGTTATCAAAACAGCGTCTAATATACCTGTTAGGGGTTAAAAAAAACACATCTCCAGCCTGCCAGCGAACGATTGCCGCTGGCAGGCTGGAGATCAACTCTCTTACCTTCCGTTCCTGTGAGCGCGCGCGCCTGTGTGCGCGCGTTCACAGGAAGTCTCGCGTCTCGCGAGATGACGCGTATATGCGTGACTGTGCGCAGCGCTGCCACCTCCGGAACGCGATCCTGCGTTAGGCGGTCCGGAGGTGGTTAAGTTGCGTGTGGGCCAATGGCTTATTGACCCACAAGAAAGAAGCAGGGAGGAATCATGTTTTCAGATGTTAAAAAATGACGAATATTCGATATAATGAATATATAGCACTATATTCGTAATATTCGCAAATTTACGAAGTTACGATATTTGCGATTAATATTCGCTATTCGAGCTCAACACTAATGTCCATTTCCTTACTTCACACTATGTTTGTTTTCAGCTCCGGACCTCACAGAAATATAAGGAGAAGTAAATCACACTTACAGAAAGGCAGGGGCAGAGGCGTTGCTAGGTTAAAACTAGGGATCGACCGATTATCGGTTTGGCCGATATTATCGGCCGATATTGAGGATTTTGAACGTTATCGGTATCGGCATCTATTTTGCTGATATACCGATAACGTATTGGGAACACAGAACGCGCTGCTCTCAGCGCTCTCCGTGTTCCCTCCGCAGCACAGGGGAGAAGGAAGCAGTGTCTCCTCCCCCTGTGCTGCTGCTGCCACCAATTAGAGGAGAGAGGACAAGAGGAGGGGCGGGGCTGTGGCCAGCGCTCCACCAGTGAAGATACGCCTTTCATTAATTCATATAAAGGAGGCGGGAGCTGGGAGCTGGCTGCAGAATCACATAGCCGGCTCCTGACCACTATGAACTGTAGCTGCGATCTGCGGTAGTTAACTCCTCAGGTGCCGCGGATCGCAGCTACCGCTCATAGAGGTCGGGAGCCGGCTATGTGATTCTGCAGCCAGCTCCCGCCTCCTGTATATGAATGATTGAGAGACTTATCTTCATTGGTGGCGCAGTGCGCCCCCCCCCCAAGCCCCCCAGTATTAATCATTGGTGGCGCAGTGCGCCCCCCCACCCCCATCCCAATCCCAATAGTAAAAACATTGGTGGCGCAGTGCGCCCCCCCACCCAGTATTACTCATTGGTGGCAGTGGCCACAGGGTCCCCTCTCCCCTCCTCCTCCGATCGAAGCCCCAGCAGTGTAATCCTGGGGCTCCGATCGGTTACCATGGCAGCCAGGACGCTACTGAAGCCCTGGCTGCCATGGTAAGCTCCATGCTGCTATGTGCACAAAGCACAGGGCAGCATGGACAGAGTGAGATCCTATTCACCCTGATAGAGATCTATCAGGGGGAATAGGACAAGGGTTCTAGTCCCTAAGGGGGCTAAAAGTTAGTAAAAAAAAAAAAACACAAAAATATTAAGTATAAATGAAAAAGATTAAAAAAAATAAATACACATTAACAATAAACAAAAAAAATACACATTAACAATAAACATAAATTTTCAGCAGATTTGTGTAGGAAATTTGTGTAGGAGATTTGTGTAGGAAATTATCGGTATCGGCCCTAAAAAATCAATATCGGTCGATCCCTAGTTAAAACATTCGGGGCCTGGGCCCCAGATGTTTTGTCTCAGGCCCCAAATGTCCTGCCTGCCAGATAGATACAACTGTATTGCCGTCATCAGCATAGCAATATAATTGAATCTAATGCATTGGAAGAGCTGAAGGACCTGTGATGACATCACAGTCCATGTGATCAGTGCTGAAGGCAGTGGTTGAGGACCTGCGATGATGTCACCATCATGTGACCAGTGCAGGAGAAGATAACTCTCTGCAGTGAAGAGAAGTCCTGGGGAAGAAGCTGTGGCGAGTTTTGCTACATGAGGAGAGGTAAGTGAGGGGAAGGATTCGGTGTGAGAGCCAGAAGAATGCTGGGGGTTGTGGTTATTTTACTGGGACTGTTTGTTAGGGCTGAAGGGAGGGATGTTATTTACATGATAATGTATATTGGAGAGGATGCTATTTACATGGGACTGAATGTTAAGGGGTGATGTCTGGAGGAGGCTGGGGAGGGGGTGATGTTATTTATATGTGACTGTATATAGACATATAATTTCTGAGCACACTAAACGGAGGAATATAAATACTGGGGGCATTATAACAGTAGGGGGCAGTATAAATATTGTGGGCACTTCATGGAGAATATTATAACAATAAAGGGACATCCACGGCGTCCACCACAACGGGGACATCCACTGCGTCCCCCACAACGGGGACATCCACGGCGTCCACCAGTCAGTCACAGCGAAGGGGCAGGGAAGGGGACGCGGTTAACGTGACTTGAAGCAAGAAGGTCTCTGCCTCCTTGACTTCAAGCATGTGACTTCAAGCATGTGCGGAGAAGCGCGCCGGGCAGGGGATAAAACAACGTTTTCAGTACTTTTGCTGCATCTGCCTTCAGGAAGAAAGGCATCATCAGAAACACACTGCTGGCTACACGCAGGTACTGCTAGCGGCTTGGGATGGTTTTGGGAGGTGACAGGTTCCCTTTAACTTTGTCTCCATGACAAATGCCACTTGCTTAAGTGAGAGAACCCCTTTAAGGGTGTGGAGCTGGTAAGTGCTCCTCTTACTTAGACAGGGCGTGTCCTCCTCTTCCTCTGACAATCCTTCACCATGGACGGTGGGGTGTTTTTATTTCTACCATGTACAGAAGTCAGGCACCAGGCTGTGCTGCAGGAGGAAGTAAAGGACCTGTGACGATGTCAGGACCATGTGATCGTGTGTGGGAGGAGTCAGGCTGTGCTGCAGGAGGAAGTAAAGGACCTGTGATGATGTCAGGACCATGTGATCGTGTGTGGGAGGAGTCAAGCTCCAGGATGTGCTGCAAGAGGAAGTAAAGGACCTGTGGTGATGTCATGACCATGTGATCATGTGTGGGAGGAGTCATGGAGATCACATGACCAGGTTTATCTGCTCTGTGTATGCAGGGCTCTGCTGTACTGTGTAGTTTGTAATTCCAGTCTGTATGTAGCAGAGCTGTAATGTTTGTATGGATGAGCTGTATCCGTTTAATGTTTATGTAGTTCAGCAATATGTGTACAATGTCTATGTAGCAGTGCTGTATGTGTGTAATGTCTATATAGCGGAGCTGTATGTATTTGCAAGCAAGCTGTGTAATATGCCTTTCCCTAGAGTTGTATGGGTGTGTGCAGCAGAGCTGTGTATGTGTAATGTTCATGTACTACAGCGGAGTCTTTGTCATGTCCATGTAGCAGAGCCGGCGATGTAATCTGCTGGTATCGGGGCTCTGTGTGTGCTCAGGAGATGTTTAGGGGTAACCCCCTGAGGGGGTGAACACTTGCCAGACAGTGTACCCGGGACAGGGCATCCGTGTTTCCCTGTAACCTGCCTGCCCTGTGTTCCACGGAAAACTTAAAGTTTTGCAAAGATAAGAACCACCTGGTGACTCGAGCATTCCTCTCTTTGGCTTGGCTCATCCACTTGAGAGGGGAGTGGTCGGTCACCAGATGGAACTTTCTCCCCAAAAGATAATAGCGAAGAGACTCGAGTGCCCACTTGATGCCCAGGCACTCTCTCTCCACTATACTGTACCTAGTCTCAGCTGGGGTAAGCTTTTGGCTGAGGAAGACAACCGGATGCTCCTCCCCGTTAACTTCTTGAGACAGTACAGCACCTAGACCTACCTCAGAGGCATCGGTCTGCACTATAAACTCCCTTTTGAAGTCGGGCGTCACCAAAACCGGGGACCCACACAGGGCCGACTTTAAAGCGGAGAAAGCCTTTTCCGCCTGCTCATTCCAGTGGACCGTGGACCGTCACTGACTTGCATCCATTCAAAAGGCCTGTCAATGGTGCGGCCACTGTAGAAAAGTGGGGGAAAAACCTCATATAGTATTCCGCCATTCCCAGGAACTACTTTACTTGCTGAGTAGTGACAGGTCGGGGCCAATTCTGAATTGCCTCAATTTTGTTCACCTGAGGTTTGATAACTCCGCACCCAATTTCATACCCCTTGGTCTCTTCTAACCCTATTGCGCACTTTTTTGGGTTAGCGGTTAAGCCAGCCTTCCTAAGGGAGTACACTACAGCCTGTACTTTAGGTAGGTGACTTTCCCAGTCGGTACTGTGGATAACGATATCGTCCAGGTACGCCAAAGTGTACCGATAATGTGGACGGAGTACAATGTCCATTAGCCTTTGAAACATAGCGGGAGCACCATGTAGACCAAAGGGTAACACCTTGTACTGATACAGCCCCTCTGGTGTGATGAAAGCTGTTTTCTCCTTGGCAGCCTCCATCAAGGGTACCCTTTGGTGAGGTCCAAAACAGAAAAATACCGGGCTTGGCCTAACTTCTCAATAAGCTTATCCACTCGGGGCATGGGATATGCGTCAAACTTGGAAACCTCATTAGGTTGCGGAAGTCGTTACAGAATCGTAACGTCCTGTCCGGCTTGGGTATTAAGACTTGGGTATCGGACTGGCCCATTCACTTTTTGACTCCTCAATGACACCTAGCTGTAACATCAGCTGCACTTCTTCCGAGATGGCTTGTCGCTGCGACTCAGGTACCCGGTATGGTTTCAACTGAATTCTGGCCTGAGGCTCAGTGACAATGTCATGTCGGATGATAGAAGTGCGTCCAGGGAGGTCTGAAAACACATCCTTGTTCCTGCTGACGAACTCCCTGGCCTCCTGAGTCTGTTTAGAGGAAAGGTTGTCATTAATCTTTACTGTGGCAACTGCTTCCCTTGTATCAGACCGTGGGACTGGAAACTCTAACCCCAGAAAACCCGGCTAGGGGCTGCTGTCCGTACTGGTTTCCCTTTCTTTCCACGGTTTCAGTAAGTTTACATGGTACACCTGCTCCGGCTTTCGGAGTACCTTGTAGGTTACCTCCCCAACTTTTTTGAGCACTTCGTGAGGACCCTGCCACCTAGCCAGGAACTTACTGTCACTGTCAGCACCAGAACCAAAACCCGATCTCCCGGGTTAAAATTCCGAACCCGAGCCTGGTGATTATAGACTCTACTCTGGGCTTGCTGAGCTGCCTCCATATGTTCCTTAACCAGCGGCAACACTGTCTCCATCCGCTCTTGCATCCGAGTGACATACTCAATCACACTTTTATGCAGTGTGGGTTGTTGTTCCTACGCCTCTTTGGCTATGTCCAACAGACTACGCGGGTAACGGCCATACAACAGTTCAAAGGGTGAGAACCCAGTAGAGGCCTGGGGCACTTCTCGCACTGCGAACATGAGATAGGGCAGTAGAAGATCCCAATCCCTCCCATCTTTAGACACCACCCGCTTTAACATGTTTTTTAAGGTTTGATTAAACCTCTCTACCAGGCCGTCTGTTTGCGGGTGATAGGCGGACGTCCGTAACTGTTTGATCTGTAGTAGTTTACTGAGTTCCCTCATGACTTTTGACATAAAATGAGTCCCCTGGTCGGTCAGAATCTCTTTAGGTAGGCCCATTTGGTAAAACATCTCCATTAACTCTTTGGCTATGAGTTTGGCCTAGGTATGTCGCAGCGGCATCGCCTCCAGGTACCGAGTAGCATAGTCCAGGACTACCAAGAAGTGTTGGTGCCCTTCCGGACTTCAGGACTGGGCCTATGAGATCCATAGTGATCCACTCGAATGGAACCTCAAGAATCGGGAGAGGGACCAGGGTAGTACGGAAATGTGGCTGGGGGCTGGTTATCTGGCAGGTTGGGCAAGACTTGCAATACTCTTCCACCTCTCTGAACACATTGGGCCAGTAAAACCGCTGTAGAATCCGGTCCTGCGTTTTCTGCTGGCCCAGGTGTCCCCCAAGAACATGTTGGTGGTCTAACTCCAAAACAAGCTTGCAATACACCTTGGGCACCACCAACTGTTTAATATGCTCACCCCGTAGTTGATTTACCCGGTACAGCATCTCCTGTTGAACCACAAAATGGGGGAACATAGACTCGACCCCCAGTTGCTGCGGCTCACCCTCAACTACTACCACATTTTCCCAGGCCCGAGATAGAGTCGGATCCTGGTGCAGTGCTGTACCAAAATTGTCTCGAGAGACGTTGAGGTCTGCCAACTCCGGACCTGGCGGCAAATCCTCCACGTCTCCTACCATTACATTCAGTGGGGTTGGCTCCTCCCCCTTCCACCGCAGTGGCGGCCACCCCTACTGCTGGCCCTTCGGCCTCAGGTTCCCAGTGTTCCGGTTTCCCCCCTGAGCAAGGCCATTCTATTGGGGATATTCCTGCCCAATGGGTATCGGTGACTCTTGCCTCAGGCCACAGTGACAGGAAACCAGGGAAGTCTCTCCCAATTATTAGTTCATAATGTAACCTTGTGGCAACGGCCACCTAATGAGTCTGCCTGCCGGCCACCGTGGCTAGAGACACCAGGGCGGTGGGATAGTCCTTTAAGTCTCCATGGATGCACACGGCACCGACTTTTCGGCCAGTATACTTGGCGAGCTGCACCAGGGCAGCTCTTACCAGGGACACCAGGCTCCCTGAGTCCAGCATCGCCACTGCCAGGTTATCTCCCACTTGCACCTGGCACAGGTGACTATTGTCTATTGTCTTGGGGGTACCGTTTGAACACAGCCTCATGGCATACATTGAGGGGCGGTAGCCATAGTTATTTTCCATGGGTTCCCCCCGATGGGGACAGTCGGCCCTTATGTGACCAGGCTCTTGACACAGCCAACAGACCATCGGAGCTGGGTCTGTAGGGAGTATATCCCGACCGGGTTTTGCTGGCACTGGCTGCCCGGTCGAGGGTGGAGATTTCTGGGGTTTAACTGGCCCCCTCCCAAAATAACCGCCCTGTAGATTTCTGGTGGCCTCATAGCGCTCTACCAGATCGACCATCTCTAGGGCATTACCAGGGGACACCTGGCCAATCCAGCGGTATAGAGGGTACGACGAAGCCCTCCAGAACACATCAGCTAACAGACGGTCCAGCATAGCAGTGGGACTCAGTATGTCAGGGTGCAGCCATTTTTGCAACCGGTGTAGCAGATCATAATACTGCGGTCTGGCGGGTTCAGCCCGGTTAAATTCCCACTGATGCACCCACTGGGCCTGGACCAATACATTAACCCCCAGTCTTGCCAGAATCTCACCCTTTACGGTAGGGTAGTCGGCCGCTTGATCCACTAGAAGGTCGAAAAACACCTGCTGGGGTCCAAACGCCAGGAACGGAGCGACGACCTCAGCCCATTGGTCTCGGGGTAACTCTCTCTCAAGGCCACCTTTTTGAATACCGCCACATAGGTCTCGACCTCATCCGAGCGGGTTATCTTGGGGATTGCCGAATGGACAGCTCTCTGGGCATCGTGGACAGTCTGGGACGCTCCTGACGTTTGCAACGCCATCACATGCTGTAATAGCAGCTGGTTGGTTTCCTGCTGCTGCTTATTAGCCTCCCGCTGCTGCAAGTTAGCCTCCATGAGGGCTTTCATGACTGCCTCCATTTTTTCAGGGGACACGGGTCGTAATCTTGCTGGCTTGATATAGGACATACACCCGTGCCCAAAGAAAAATAATAACTTTTCGGCCATTAGTCCAGCCTCACTGCGATTGCCCACATCCTCCACCAAATGTGGGGATTTTCTCTGGTAGACAGATTAGCGGACGCAGTATAGAGGCAAGGGACCAGGTTGTAAATCAAACTTCAGTGTTTTATTCACTCTCAGCAAAAACATAACAGTCTTGGTGCTTGTTCACACACAGCAAAACAAAACAGTGTTCACCTGGAATCCTAGGTGTCAGTTCACACCCGGCTGAATGCTCAGCCACAGAAAAGTTCACTAGCAGTCTTCCAGGCGGCCTGCACGCCTGTTTGCAGTCTTCAGCTTTCAGCACACAGGGCTCCATAGCTTCACTGTCAGATGGAGGTAAAATCCACACCACCTGATAGTGCTGACTGCTTTTAAGCCTGCCAAGACCCGGCCTGGAACGTGGGGAGTAGTCACCCACCCAGCACTTTGGCTACTCCCAGTAAAGGCCGTCCCGAATCAGCTTTGCAGCCATACTAAACAGCTGAAGTGTCAGACGGCAATCTGCAATACTGACACTTGATATAAACCGGCTCTTACCTCACCGAGGCCAGGAACCTCGGTGACACATACCAACCATCAATGACGGCCCCTTGTTCCTTCCTACAATAGTTATTAGATCTCTTCTGAGTCGTCTTTTTTCTAAATTGAATAACCCTAATTTTGATAATCTTTCAGGGTACTGTAGTTCACCCATTCCAGTTATTACCTTAGATGCCCTCCTCTGAACCCTCTCCAGCTCTGCTATGTCTGCCTTGTTCACAGGAGCCCAGAACTGTACACAGTACTCCATGTGTGGTCTGACTAGTGACTTATAAAGTGGTAGGACTATGTTCTCATCACAGGCAGCTATGCCCTTTTTGATGTAACCCATTATTTTATTGGCCTTGGCAGCAGCTGTCTGACACTGGTTGCTACAGCTTAGTTTGCTGTTCACTAAAATTCCTAGATCCTTTTCCATGTCAGTGTTACCCAGTGTTTTACCATTTAGTATGTACGGGTGACTTGCATTATTCCTTCCCATGTGCATAACCTTACATTTGTCAGTGTTAAACCTCATCTGCCCAAGCCTCCAATCTATCCAGATCCCTCTGTAGCAGTATACTGTCCTCTTCCGTGTTAATTACTTTACACAGTTTAGTGTCATCTGCGAAAATGTATATTTTACTGTACAAGCCTTCTACAAGATCATTAATAAATATATTGAAGAGAATAGGGCCCAATACTGACCCCTGAGGTACTCCAGGTACTAGCACATCGGGAGCCTCGGGTCGCCAGTCCATTATGGGTAATTGATTCAAGCCATTATTTGCTTACACAGTATTTTGTGATGTAGCTTATACATTCATGCTCTGTTGCGCGGATTTGTTACTATGTATTTTTGTGCATCTTTGGCATCGGGCCATGGTTTCTGTTTCCATATTGTCCCCACACACCGCAGGATATCTGTTTTCATATATGTAACATTTGTCCTATTATGTTCAAATCTTGCATTTAATTTGGCTGCATATACTAGTATTGTCTGCTGGCATCATTTACCATATTTCCCTTGGACTCTTGACCTGTAGTTGCTCCTGTGTGGTCTCTACTACCAGGGGTTTAGGGGTGAAGGGGTCCTTGTGGCCTCCCTCTCCCCTTGTTTTCACCTATGTTATATAAATGTTTACATCAATAAAGAATTTATTGCTATATTTCATATGCGATTATTTTCATACTTAGTAGGGGCTATTAGTGAGTGCTGTTATAGGAGTTGTACTATATGAGTCTAGGCCCTTTCTATTATTTTTCTATTAATATCTGAGGTATGTGTTGGTTCCTTTATTAGATATACAGGTTTTAGTTTCCCAGTCTATATCTTTTTTTTTTCCATGTATCTCTACCCAGAGTGACTCCACACGTTCAAGTGCCTCACTTATATATTCCCGGAGTGTGGGCTTTAGACAGGACTTTACATAAAGGCAGACCCTTTCCCCCTCTCCAGTTTTTGGGATCCTTTCTAAACAGACTGAAACCCTGTATGTTAACTGTCCACTCATGTCTCAGTTATTCCCTCTGTCATAGCTATCATTAAGCCATGTCTCAGTTATTCCCACTATGTCATAGTTATCATCCAGCCATGTCTCAGTTATTCCCACTATGTCATAGCTATCATCCAGCCATGTCTCAGTTATTCCCTCTGTCATAGCTATCATCCAGCCATGTCTCAGTTATTCCCTCTGTCATAGCTATCATCCAGCCATGTCCTCTTCACACGTTTTATTAGTCAGGCTCCTGGCATTAGTAGAAGAAGTTTATGTATGTGCTGTCCCAGCATTTATTTCTTCCATTTAGATAAATTGTATTTGTGTTATCATATCATTTCCATGTTCTGTAATGCTGCCACCCTGTGGTCATTCTTGTTATAGGTTTCTTGAGTGTATTATGTAAATCCCATTTGCCATTGCTCTGTCTACTCCTCCCTTTCTGTCACATCATATCCTGTGCTCTGTTCCTGTGTCTTCCTTGCAGACTCAGAGCTGGTGAGAGCATTTCGTTTTGACCTCTAATGTCCTCTAGTATCCTCTAAGTGTTTTGCTCAAGGTAAACTCTATAAAATACCAAAGCATGTCCATTGTATTCTCCCCACTGGATCTTCACATGCGACTGGTACCGTGACCTAAGGATATTAGTGAGTTCAGCTGTCTACCATTGCTTATACAGATATTCCTACTGTCACCGCCAGTCCTGTGAGAAGGTCTGTTAGACGTTCTTTTCTACCTCTTGCATGACGTTCTTTGTTTTGGTTTCACTTTGTCATCTCCTTTCCTTCTCCCAGCTGTCACCTATTTACACTAATTGTCTCCCTTTTATATTCCCTCCCATATTGCCTCACTTTGCGGTTTATACTTCTTCCTGGATGAGTTGTTCACTGCTGGAGGCTGCTACTGCTGATTCCTCAGATAAGTGTTTTTCCTTTATTTGTGTTTCTTTGCTGCCTTGATTCTAGGTGACCCTGACTCCGTCTGTATTAAGTGCAGGGAGCCGGTGGTCGTGTCCCCTCACTATTATAGGGTTTTCAGGTGTCACACAGTATTAGGTACGCGGGCATGCAATCGTCTACCATAAAGACCTTTGCATGGGCATAGCAGTCAGGGAGAGCTCTAGGGGTTTTATAGGGCTCACCCATATGCTCCTTAGTTTGGGATCAAGCCAGTCGGATGTTTATTTATAAGTTCCA
Source organism: Bufo bufo (assembly GCF_905171765.1). Taxonomy (NCBI): domain Eukaryota; kingdom Metazoa; phylum Chordata; class Amphibia; order Anura; family Bufonidae; genus Bufo; species Bufo bufo. The sequence continues at coordinate 392,482,569 of NC_053394.1, read as the reverse complement.
GCTTTCTGCAACATCATCCGTGACACCCACTCACAGACTTCTCTATGTTTTAGTCCCTCCTTTCATTCCTCCCCCAGTTCTATTACCTTGCCCCCGGTCTCTATCTGCACTATCTTACCCTCCTATAACGTAATTACCCTTCCCGCCCAGTCCCTAGATTAAACACTCCTCCAACCATCTTCTCCCCCAACACAGCTGCCCCTTCCCTATTGAGGTGCAGCCTATCCCTACGATAGAGCCTGTAGCCGACAGAGAAGTTGGCCCAGTTCTCCAGGAACCCAAATCCCTCCTTCCTACACCAGTTCTTGAGCCACTTGCTAACCTCCCTAATCTCCTGCTGCCTTTCTTGTGTGGCTTGTGGTACTGGCAGTATTTTGGAAAACACTACCTTTTGAGGTCCTTGCCCTAAGCTTGTGACCTAAATCCCTATAATCATTTTTTAGGACGCTCCACCTATCTCTAATGTTGCCATTGGTTCCGATATGGACCATGACTGCTGGATCTTCTCCAGCCCCTCCCAGTAATCTGTCAACCCGATCCGCGATGTGGCGAACTCGAGCGCCAGGAAGACAACACACCATTCGACAATCCCGGTCTTTGTGACAGATCGCCTTATCTGTACCCCTAATAATTGAGTCTCTCCTTACACAAGTTCTTGAGCCACTTGAGCTGCTTATTTAGATCCAAGATCTGGGCTTCCAAATATGCATTTAGCGCCAATGTATTCACCATCGAATGGCTCTTAAAGGCACGCATTCATTGCACAGGACACACACTTAGTGGTATTGTCCATGGAGCACATGTTTAGATGGGGATGAACAGTAAAGAAGGAGAACAGTAAATATGAGTTAGAATTAGACCCTGTCTGCTGTAGTTGGAGGAGCTAGAATCAAGCAAACACACAAGGAAAATCTATCAAACCTTACTTTCTTGCTTCTTGTCTTAATCTCCGGTTCTTTAAACTCCACTTATTCACAAGCCCAGGTAGAGCGAGCCCAGGATGAGTTCAGTGGTGCAATTCATAGCACCTGGGAACACAAACCACTCTCCTTAACCAGGTTCACAGCAGAGAAAGAAAATGGGTTTAAATGTCAGTTCCAAAATGCAAGCACTTAACTCAAGGACCTTTGCTATAAACTATTTGCAGCTATTTCCAATCACTTCCACATAATCACAC